>NC_133829.1:14489184-15121149 GCF_047830755.1 Zonotrichia albicollis | reverse complement strand
AAATTAAAAGTTCAAAAGTAAGTTGTGGGCAAACATAGTTTTTCCAAGAATCCATCTTGCAAAGAAAAAGTGGGTAAAATATGAGTTAAGCTAAGCAAGAGTAATGCATTATCAAGGAAGGTGTCTGCAAATGGAGTCCATGGGGGATATAGTCATCAGGACTGATTACACATGTATGTATTCAAAGCCACAAATACTTTTTTTCAGTTTTGCCTCCATTGAAGCCAGTCGTCAGATTTGCTTGAAACTACTTGACATCACAGCTAATTTAAAACCTGTTGCATCAAGCTGAGCCCAAGATTTCATCTGAAACATACCAGTGGTACAAGTTGCCTTATCACCATGTTTCTTCCTTGTTCGGTTTGGAAATTTTTCTCATTCACAGTTGCAACTAGATGTGTCCTGATAAAATAGGTTTTCAGTGTTCACCGAGTTCTGTTTAATCTGCTTATTACATCCAAAAACAAATGTCAGAATTCTGATTCAAATGTGTATACTGAGATGTAGTTGGCTGCAGTGAAACAATATAACAACAGTTTTCTAATTTAACAGTAGGCCCAAAATTACAGATCCTGTAAAAGCTTAGTTCATATCAGCTTCATTAAAGGTGGAATTCAGCCTACTGCTGAGGGCTGGCATAAAACCAATCTATGATTAACTCTCCTTAAGTCCTAAAATATGCACTGCTTTTGTTTCTGGACTATGGTAAATTTTACATGGAGAATTTAACACCTCTAAGAACTGGGCCCCAAAGGCTGTAGTAATTTCTAAGGGGAAAAAAACCCTGAAATGTTCTATTGCACAGCACAAAAGAATACTTCTTGATGAACTAGAATTTGTTTTCATAGTCAAGAATTTTTCTTCATCTTCTGTCAAACAAATCTTGGATTTCATTGTTTACAAATTTTGTCTCAAGACAGTACCTACTTATAAAATATTTCATTAGGCCTTCATTTCATTGTAATGGAGCACATGAAGAAATTTTTTGAGGACATGGGGAAAGCTACTTTGGGTGCATTAATAATCAGGTGTATATTGACTGGATATATGTGTGTGTGTTTGCAACTAAATGGATGTGTTAATTTGAAATTTTGCACTTTCATCTGTTGAGACAGCTTGGTAAGATCAGCAGCAGTAGCAGAGTATGATGGTGACATGTGGAGCTCTGCCGTGCAGGCAGGGACACTGCTGTTCTGCAGTGGTGACTGTCCAGGGGTTTGTACAGCCTGGTTTTGGTGGCACTTAGGCTGTGCCTTCAGTAAATCAGTGTCTGTCTGCTCAACATCTGGGTTACCCAGCTTTCCCAGGTACAACTGTCAGCCATGTTATCAGGGGACACTGAGCTGTGGTTGTTTCCATGAGTAGAAAAACAAAGGAATGTGAGGAAACTCTGCCAAAACATGGTTTATTTCTGTGTAATTCCCCCAGTTCCCCTCTTTCAGTCATACATTGATATTTTGATGAAAATTCAAACTAAAGACCCTGGAATTCATTTTAATTAAGAGAGGTGAAGGAGAGAAGTCTGCAAAAAGGAGTGTGAGCAGCCTGGACTGAGATGGCAGCATGGGTAATTCCTGAATGTGTGCAGATGCATAAACACATTTTCTAGAGAGGTGCGACGTATGCACCAGAAAGGGGCTTCCTGTGAGGAAGAAAACGCCTCCAGCTCTGCCGCAGTCCCTGGGCACCGATGGACAAATGCCATTTCTCTGACTGGCTGGACAAGCCGTGGTTCAGTGGGCAGGAAGCAAAGCCCAGCCCCAAACCCTGTGGTGCGCTGAGCTGTGATCGCAGTGCGCGGGGCTGAGCACTCACCAGCTGCTCTGCTCCTGGGCAGGGGGCACAGGGGTTGTGCTGCTCCTTCCCAGAGCTGTCACTGCTCAGAGCTTCCTGCTGTTTGCAGTCACAATGGAATATTGCTCTGCCAGCCAAAGGGAGGCCGTCCTCTGTGATGTGCAGGGTGTCTCTTCTGGAAGCTCTCTGTGCTGCTTTGCTCAGAGAGGAAGTTGACTGTCAAAATGGGAAGTGGTAGGCACTAAGAGTCTCATTGTTTCATAAGTCAAACAATATACTTAAAAAACCTGTTTAAAGAGTTTTTCCTTTCTGAAGGCACCTTAAAGTCAAAGTTGCAGCAATAATTGTGCTAAGCACATGTGTAGCTGCAGTCTAGATTGTCTGTTCCAGGTAATAAACATTTTACGCTCCTGAGTTTTTCCCAGCTTAGTGAGTAAACATATAGTCTTAGCTGACTGCAAAAAGATTAGTTTACTTCAGTGGGCTTAATCTATGACATAGACTAATCTTGGTGTGATCCTATTACTGCAAGGTCAGCTGGGATTGTAGTGTTTGATTGTCTTGCTTTGCTCATTTGATTCCAGCGTTTGTGGTTTGGAGCAGTTTTTGTCTTTGTTGGTGTCTCTGAGACCTGTAGCCAGGAGACAGCTGACTCATGTGATCCCAACTTTGAAAAGGTTAGGAGATTGTGAAGGAGGGAAAAGGGAGAGGTCCTTTTCTCATGGTGTATCCCCTCAGCAGCATTACCTTTTGGAATTTAAGCCGCAGCAAAGGAAATCCACCATCATTTGTCAGATCTCTGAAGATCTGTGTGGTGGGGTTGGTCATTCTGGAAGGTACTGCTGTGATAAATGTTCCTAGCAGAATTGGAGAGCCTGCCACTGAAGGAGCTGGTAAAGGTGGGAATTCCAAAATTGCCCCTAGACCAACATCTGGCTAATGGGTCTGTCACAGGACACTTCCCTTTGCCTCCCAGCATGACAGGCTCGTGGCTCTCAGCTCTGGGTGTTGCTGGTAGGGGATTGATCTGTAGCTGCCCAGAAGCTGTTTGTTTCCAGTAATTAACTTGGCACATCTCACCACTGAGCATGACCTGCAGCTGATGTCATGAGCAACAGATAAGAGGGATGAGGTGCTCCTGACAGCCTGTGAGTGAGAGTTCGTGGTGGTGCCTTTCTCTGACATAAACACTACAGCAGCTCCTCTTGGCAATCCCAAGGAAATCAGTGAAAACTTAAAGGGGTTTCCCCCTTCTTCTACAGAGACTGGGGACAAAAAGCACAGCTGCTTTTTTATCTAATGCCTCATAGGCAAATGGGAGCAATGGATTTTTCTCCTGATTATTGTAATCAAATCTCCTCCAATTTAATTAGGTTTCACTGCTTTAATGCACCTTTTTTAACAAATATCAGTCAATGGAGGGTAAAATGCTAGAGTCAGAAAATATCCAGTATAATGACAAAAGTCACTGGAATGACACAGGGCTTGGTGAGTTATGTAAAGACAATAAACAGGGACCAGCAATACAGACAGGTGCTAAGCTCGGTCAGACAAGGCCACCTAGAACATGCTGATCTACTGCTTGCTGAGGTGTGCTAGAGTTGTTTCTGGACTGCATCATGGGTAAATTTAACTGAAATAAAGAAACCTTTAAATGGTAGAGTTATAATGCAGAGAAGGGGATCATAGTACTACATTTGTATTTCTCCTCCCTTTTCTTTCTTCTGGTGATGAACTCTGAAATGAGATGTTAGGGTTTTGTAGCCATCCCTTTTAAATTAGCATCCTTCAGAGTTAAAACATCTTTCAAAACTTTGAACCCATTACCATAAAGAACTGTGGGCTTGTCAGCTGAGAATGTTCTTTAAAAATGTAGAGATTTTTTGCTGAAGTACTTTGAAAACCAAAATCATGCTTGTATCTGTTCTTGTTTCAAAGAACTCCAACTGATTCTACAAATATACTGGAATTCTGTGTCTTTGCATTGATTTATATGATTCGCTCTTTTATTCAGGTAGAGAAGCCGAGATATTCAAGATATGGGGTGACTTGCACTTGGTCGCATAGAAAATCAGGGACAGGAAGAGAATATCTGAATCTCAGTCCCTTACTTTACATTGAAACTTGTTCTATATCTTATCTTAACAGTTGTCTTGCAGCTTATCCCTTATACTGTCTTGTTGTTCTTCTGGCACTAAAATGTACACATATGCACATTTCTAGGTCTTCTCTAGGTTTCAGTTACCATTACTGCTAACTGGTACAAATTTATTTGGTGTAATTTATTCACTTTTTTCATTTTAAAAACATTTTTACAGTCAGAGCCAACATCATGATATATAATACCAGTACATCAGGGTTTAGGAAAGGTCTCTGGCCGATTAAATTTCCTTTCATTTTATACATCTTCTGGACAATTAATTGCGTGTAAAGATGAACATATTTGACGTTTCCCACATGCCAAAATGATAAATATTAGGCATAGTTGTATTTCTGGAGGGAGGATGGAGAACAGTCCACGAGAAATCGGGCGCATTCCCAAGGAAACCGACGCTGCAAAGCGCACCAGGTGGCGCTGCTGGCAGCCCAAAGGCGGCGAGCGGGACGGGCCGGGTTTGTGGGGGACAGGTCGGGTTTTGAGGGAGCGGGACGGGCCGGGTTTGGGGGGAGCGGGACGGGTCGGGTTTTGAGGGAGCGGGACGGGTTCTGAGGGAGCGGGACGGGCCGGGTTTGGGGGAGCGGGACGGGTTTTGAGGTGTGGGACGGGACGGGTTCTGAGGGAGCGGGACGGGTTTTGAGGGAACGGGACGGGCCGGGTTCTGAGGGAGCGGGACGGGTTTTGAGGGAGCGGGACGGGCCGGGTTCTGAGGGAGCGGGACGGGACGGGTTTGGGAGAGCGGGACGGGCGGGTTTTGAGGGAGCGGGACGGGCCGGGTTCTGGGGGAACGGGACGGGCCGAGTTCTGGGGATGGGACGGGCCGGGTTCGGGGGGAGCGGGACCGGCCGGATTTTGGGGATGGGAGCTCTTCCCCCCAAGGATCCCATCCGGTGCGGAGCATTTCCCATGGATCCCACACGGAGGATGCAGGACTGGGCGTTCTGTGCTTGGAGCTTTGCAGCCGAACGCAGCGCTATGAATTAGGGAATTGAAACATTATCATAGCATCTCAGGGAAGTCTGCCCTTACCAGTTTTCAGAATTGATGGCAATTCTGTTATTTCATAGTAAGAACCATTTGCTTCTTCTACCTTAGGAATGACGAAGCACAGTAGGAAGCTTTGTTCCATCATTTATTATGTTTAATATTAGCAGAGCTTTCAGCACATTGCTTTTCAGACATTCCTGGGTTACCCAAGCAGGGAGCAAGTTTTCTGCCACTAGTTGTAGATACTGGCTTCCAGAGCTACAACCTCATTCTTTCAGTTCTCACATCAGTGGAGTTTTGTGGGTTGGTATCCAGTGGGGCAGTTCAAGATTTCCATGCTTACTTGTCATTATATGCCCTAGCTTTTCGGTTCTCTCTTTTCTTCGCTACCCTTTCAAGTCCTCTGTTATTAGCTGAGCAAGAAACATTCTTTCTTGCAGCCTTCAGTTGCTCATAGGTATTGAAATGTTCTGGATTTATTTAACTAGCTCTGTTTGAGACGTGGTAATGCATTGACACAAGTGGTGTATTGAATACTGAAACAGTGATTTTACTCAAATCAAATGAAATTAAAACAAAACCTTGTATAATTCTCCTGAGATCCTGTCCTTATCAAAATCTATGTCAAAACTCCACTTACTTTTAGTATTGTGAGGCTGAAGCTGATTCCTGCCTGTCTATATGCAGTATACATTAAAGTCACCCAGCCTGAATCCCATCTTCAGTGGGGACCCACCATCACTGACAGTGGTTCTACCTCTGAAATCAGTCTGGTTTGCATTTTGGGTCTAGGTTTAGACCCTGCTCACACCCAGGAGGCCCCCAGTATCTTTCCAGTCTGCCCAGCCCAACAAACTCCCGGTGCTCCCCTCTAGCTGCAGTTTGTGGTTCCAGTAACAGAGCTAGCATTCTGTTTTTATTACAGAGCAAAAGTAACTGTATGGATGTACAGACAATTTCAGACTCTTTTAGACATAGGACAAAACATTCCAAAACATATATATAATAGGAAATATTTAAAGGGATTTTATCTATGACATCTAATTGTTTGAATAGGAACAGAGTGCTTGGAAAATAATGAAAATATAGGGAAAATAAAGAAAAAGTCTTCACCTGATTATTCATACAGACTGATCATAATGGTCCTGCGGGATGAATAGTCTGTCAGTACTTTTTATCATTTGTCAGTCTAGGCTAGCAGGTGCTTTACTTTAGGACAAAGAAGTGCCTTGTCACATAGACAAGTCTGAGACCAGTGAGAAGTCATTTCTCAGGGCTGATGATGCACAGAAAATAGAAAAATATTCAGCAAAGCTGGTTTGTAAAATAATCACATGAAGTGCAGTGTAATCCTTTCTGTTGTCTAATTTATTTTATTTCTACGACTACAGGGACTGGAAAGAGTTATGGTTTTCTGTCTGTCTAAAAGGAAAGTCACTTCTGAGTGTGCTGAGACTGAACACCATTGTCATTTATTTGTTGTCATTATCCTTAAAGTAGAAATTAATTCATACAATGTTTTTAGAGGTTTTAGCTTTGTACCCAGAGTAACAATTTGCTTATTCTGTTTTAGTGTACCTGAAACAGTTATGAAGTTCAATCTCTATACAATTTTTTATTATTATATTCATAGTCCTATTTTTTAGAATTCAGGTTTTACCTCCCCCATATTTCAAAGAACACAAGTCAACAAATCAATTTTCTTTTCTTAGCTTGGAAGACCTATCCATTTGCAGAGTCCTAGGATGAGAGAAGGGCCTGATTTTTCAGATTGTCCCAAGTGATTCTAAATGTGCCACCAGCTCTTTTAGCTTGGTTGGAAGGGGAATGTGGTCCCATAGTGAAGGAATCCAGTGTCATGGTTTCAGCTCTGCCTCTCTGAGAGCAGCAGGAAGCTGTCACTAGCTCTCTGATTCCTGTAGGAGGACATTTGCATGCAAAGTAAATTATTGTACATGGGAACATGGCATATAATATACCACTGAGATCTGAGTTTTCAGAAATACCATTAACCATGAGCTAGATCCCCATAAATACCAAGATTGATTTAGGTAGTCTTCTCTTCTGGATAAGGGTCTTTATCTGGTTCAGTTCTTGAAAAGTCACTTGAGACAACAGGAACCTGAATTGAAGAAAAGTGGCAGCTTCCATTTGCTATTATAGGAGCTGTTGCTTTTTCAGCATTTTTCAGAATTATGTCAGGAACTGTCTGAGCTTAAGCAATCAAAATTACTGAGTGTTTTATCAGTATTGGAGCCTGTAACCTATTATACTGTTCCTTATCTGTAGAATTATGCTGAAATTCTGTTACTAGTGTGGGTAATATTTATCGGAAAAAAAGAGAGAGAGCACAAGGAGAAAATTATATTGATGTGTGAAGTATGGGTCTGTTATCCTTTCTCAGGAAGGTGTTATTTGACATCTCCTTGATATGTGGTGCATACCCCCTGCCCCCAGTACATGAGCAATTAATGGATGAGGAATTGTGCAGCCCAGACAGGCTGGCAGCTCTGATTGGTTTTCTGCTGGAAATCAACCCTGCCATCAGACTGTGGGTGAGGGGGAGCAAACCAGAACCCAGCCAAAAGGAAAGAAGGTGTTCATCACATCTGGAGGTTCGTGCTTTGTCCATCACACAGATCTTAGCACTCCCTTATTTGCCAGAGAGGAGAGTGCTTCCTTGCTTCCCAAGGGTGCTGGAGTTCAGGTTTTTAATGTTCAAGTCACTTGAATGTTAATATGGACAGTGCTGCAGAAATAGCTACCGCGTTCTAGTGTAATTTAAGTGTAATACGTTGCCTGTTATGGGCAGGGACAGATGAATGCACATATCCTTTTGTGCTGTCCTGTCATCATTTTTTTGTATTGCTATTTTTTTTCATCCCAGGTAGTTTCAAACTAAGGAAAGAAACCAAGCAACTCAGTTTTATTAATCTGAGGTGATGTCCCTGGTAATGGTAGCCAGAGCTTCTTGTGACACTGATTGAAAACACAGGAATGTCAAAAGTGCAGCGCTGGACAAATTTTCCTGTAAAAAATTTTCCTGAGGTCTTAATTTCCATTTCTAATGTAACACCAACTGACTGAGATGGAAGCTGATTGTGCTTTAAATTGCTGTGTGCTGCCTGTACAAGCCTTTAATGTACTCAGGAAAGGGAAAGGAGCCACAGAACTCCAAGAGAAGAGCTCACTGTGCTGTTCTGTGGTCAAATGAAGCCCATCCAAGCACAGTTTCTCAAATGTTAGTACCAGTGATCATGCAACCACATGGAAAATGGTTAAACAGCTGGCACCTAGCCCTGTGTCTGCAAGGAGTGTTCAGCTGGCTCAGCCTGCTGTTCAGTGGGCTTCTGCCTGCTGTGAAACTGTTCTTCTCGTGTCTCTGAGGATGCTGCAATGAAGCAGGGTCTAAGGAACACCCTCTATCACAATTCCAGACTCTAAAGTTCTCTGTGCTTCAATTCAGCACATCCTAAACTGCTAAGATGAACAAGCCTTTTGGTTTTAATTTTCAGTTTGAATATGTCTTTGTATGTACAATGTGAGAAAGAATGGGCCAATACAGAGTAACATCTCTGATACCCTGGACAATGGGCTGAAGTGCACCTGTAGGAAATCTGCAGCCATACCAAGGGGAGCACAGCTGGAGGCTGCTTCTCCATCGAGCTGGAGGAGTCAACCAACACAAACTTAATAAAAGTTTACTGAGGCAAATGCAAAGCTGTAGCCACATTTCTCTTCACAGAGAAAAGCATGGCATGACTTCCCAAGAATATTTCTGAGATTCACATTCTCTGAACGTCAGAGAAAGAAAAAACAATTCTTATCTCATTTACTGCTCCTGTGTAGTTCACAAGTGGAATGCATCGTGGAAGGTTGTTTACCTGAAGGGAACTGACAATTGGATTCCTGGTGTGAGTGTTTTGATTCACTGACCCACTGGATCCAGGGGTGTGAGTGTGTCAGGATTGTTGGCTGGCAGTCACGAGAGGCTGGGCAGTGCAGTGCTTGGCAGATTCAGTTTAGATGTAATGTAATAGAATGGAATGGAGTATAGAATAATATAGTATAGTAAAGTAATTAATTAGCCTTCTGATAAGATGGAGTCCTCTTCATCATTCATCTCCGTCGGGGGCAAAAATATCTGTGTTAGCAGGGCCTGGAATCCCAGTGAACAGAAAATTGAAGGTGAGTAGTAGAGTGTTCCTGCACTGAAGGCTGTGTTAGTAAAAGTGAAGTGTTTGTGCCCTCTGATTGGCACTGCCCTTGGCATGGGGTTTGTTGTTCATATGATTAGTGCAGATTATTTCTCATAAGTGAGAGTGCTCACATGGGCACCAATTTACAGGCCCGCTGACACAAACAGAGGTTATTTGTTTATCTTTTCTGTCCACATCTCATGAACTGTTAAATTTTTTCTTTAAACTTGCTATTTTCCTTGCAAGAGAAAGAGAGGGGGCAGACAGTTGCTAAATAAGAAAGGCTATAGAATGGAGAAACAGACTGCTCAAGTAAAAGTACCATAAAGTGGCCTGCATACTTCTTCTGATTTTAGGTGTAGAATTAACTACATGAAACTTCTTCCCTCTATCTGTTACCTGCCAGTGACTTGCTGAATTTTTGTGTAAACTGTTACATATTTAATCCAAATATGCTCTTGCCTAGGTTGGTGCAGCAGTGCTTTGAGGATATGTAGTTTACAGAAGAACTCTTCACCCAGCAGTCCCCAGTGACCTCCAGAGGGCTCATTCTCATGGTATGTAACCAGCACCCAGAAATATTCTGTCTATGCTCTGCTTCAGGGAGGCAAAATAAGAGTCAAGAACTGCTAAGTGTGTAATGGACCCTAGGCTGGTTTTCAGTTAAACACAACTCTTGAAATGTTTATATTGTATCACAAATGTCAAAGGACAACAAACCAGCATGCGTTTTAAAAGAAAACATTCTTTTAAGACATCCCATTTTTAAAAAGTGCTTTAAGGTTGTTTTTTATTTTTTATAATCCACTGCCTATGAAAGAAACTTGTGCTTAGTTTACTACTCAAATGCAAAGTGAAGGAAGGCCTAATTCTACATGTCTTGTACATGTAGGTCTTTACAGAGGTCTAAGCCTATCTTGCCTCTTCCTGTCAGTGTAAATAAAGTTCATTGGATTATGGACTGCTGCTTTCCATATTTAGTTTGACTACTGGGGTGAGTGGAAACATTTTAGCTGACATGATGGACTACAGATATTTAAATCTATTGCTTTTTGTTTTAAACTAACATCAATCATCTCTGGTGTGTTGCCATAGAATACAGCTCTGCGAACAGCAAGAGCAATGTTGTTTGGTTTTTTCCCCCTATGGGCTGAAACAACTACAGTTGATTCTAACCAAGCTTTTTAGTTTTTAAAAACACGTTGTGGTGGGGCCTTTGGGACATGGATCTTCTCATGGCTGCAGATGTTAAATTCCCATGATGTGGTATTAATAAGATGTACAACTGCTTATGTCTTCTGTGCACTTTGAAATGAGTGCATCCTGCTTTGCCCAGAACACAGACTGTCAAGGAACTTGATGGACTCTTGCAAGTGGAGTGTTGCTTGCACTCTGCTTGCTCCTTTACAGGGGTGTATGCTCTTATGTTTTTTCATAGTCTGACGTTGACCAATTTGTTTTCATTGCAAAAACATGGAGGATGATGGACAGGTGTGTCATTTCCTGTCATGAATTGTTCCATTTCAGAACCAGTTTAAGGGTCTGTCACTTCCATACAGTGCCAGATATTCATTTGTTGTCCAACAGTATCCTGTGGCCAGAGATTACTGTGCTTTCCTCCCTCTGTGCTGATTTAGCCCACGTGCTTACACAGATCTGATCCAGGCTACACAAACCATTGAATCAGCTCAACTGATGAAGCAGAAAACTCCAACATGAGACAGGAACCTTCCTAATAACATTTGTTTGTAAGGTTTCCTAATGTGAGACTACACTCCTAAAACCACAAGCTCTTTTGGAAAATCTATTCAACTTGTGCTTCTCAGTCACAGAGCTGTTGAAAGTGCCAGCATGGTGCATGTCTCTGTTTCCCAGTCTAGTGGAAATGGCCCATGAAGTGTTATATAAACACAGTGGGGGCAAGAACATCAGCTTAGTTGCCTGATTTTTCAGCTGGGGTTAGTAGTCAGCAGCTTCTGTTGCACTGAATTGCTTTCATCTGGCTCTTGAATGCAAACATCCCTTTGGTATTGATGACTTGTGAAAATCCAGAGTGGTCCTTAAAGTGCACCAAGTTACAGGGAGCTCAGACATCTTAGAATTGCACATCCAAAGGGACTGAGTCCACTGAGTTAATTCCTTACTTGCATTCTGCACTGTGTTTTGAAGAATAGATTTGTTTTCTAAATTTCTGCCTTTTGAAGAGTATGTCTCTGTTTTTGTTCTTGCTGACCAGAACAACAAATTTTGTGCATCTCTGTGTATCAGTCTCTTCCACATTGTTTTGTTTTAGCTTTCCAGCAGTTTTTTGTGCCTCCTGTAACCACTGCAAGCAGGCACCTGTGCTGACTTTACTGAGGCACAAAGGGATGAATCTAAGAAAATATAAAAAAGACAAAAGTATGAATATAACTGAATCCTGTAAGTTAGTGGTTCTGATTTGACCTCGCAGTTACAAATCTGCCATCCCTGTATATTTTTCTGAAATGAATCTCGGTTTTCTCAGCGCTCTCATCCATTTTCTTTTTCTCAACCAGACTCTGTAGCAAATTCCTGGCTGGTGTCTTCTGGAGCCAACTAGATATTTCCTAGTCAATAATTACTTAGATGTCCTTTTAAAGCACCTTGTGTCCTCCTCATTTCTTGTTTGCCCTCTCCTAACTACCTCCATTTGTTCTCATTCTGCACATTTTAGGCAGAATAATACAGAACAGATGCATTGAGATATTAGTGAGAATTCATGAAGGTTATACACACGACACCTTATCTACCCTCATTCCCTAATTAGTTACAATCTTACTGGTGATCTTATGGGTTGTTTGCTTTTAAAACCTTGTCACTCTCATTGTGGGGCCTGGTGTAGGCATCAGCAGTTTTCCTTTAGGGCTCCACCAGGCCTCTAACCCATGGTCTGCTGAGGACCATCTGCTCTTTTCATGTGCCTTTCTACTGATACTAAAACAATTTCCATCTGACTGCCCTGTGCTTTGCACAAATAAAAACCTTTCGGGCTGCTGCTTCTAAAGTAGATTTACCTTCAATCACCATTTATTAAATCTCTGTCCATTAAAAACCATAGCTTGCAGAAGCTGTGTGCATTAAGCCTGATTATAGAGTCAGTAGAGAAGAGGGAGGGGGCCAGCAGTTGCTATCAGTGGATTGCCTTGTTTTTCTGCTTGGCTGGCTGCTGGTAGCACTTGTGACAGGGTCCATATCGGAACAGAATATTTGGCTCATTATTTGGCTTTGATTTTGTTCTATGCGTTTGTCTTGCTTTTTATTTAAGCTGTAATTTAATGATTGCTGGCTTCAGGAGAAAGCCTGCTCAGAGTACGTGACTGAAATCAGGGTTTTCTTTGATGCTGGGGTGCTAGTTCCATTATGGAGGGGATTAAGAAAGGAAAGTTCACAGGTTCCTTACGGAGGATGAGTGGCTCCTTCAAACGCACTTCATTTAAAGGCTCAGCATCTGGATCACAGAGGGTAAGTCTGCAATTACCCAAATAGTGCAGCCAGAGGGAAACAGCTGGAGGCACTCTTTGGCCCTCTTACTTCTAGCAGCTGGAACTGTTATAAATGAGAACTATTCCCTTTGTGCTTGTTTAAGTCTCAGAGGTATCAGTTGTGTTCATTACACTGGTTCTAGCAATTAATCTTATTCCTGTAACAGAGTTCTTTCACAAGCTCCTGTCTTAAGGGTCTTTGGGTTAAATGTCACTGTACAGGGCTAGCCTGTAATTATTCCTGTCCATATCAAAATAATTTTGATGACTATTGATACTCAGTGTTCATCACCAATTTAGATGCGGTAAATGCAAAGACTGGTAGGATGTATACAAAATTTTGATGTGATTCACTGAACTACAGATGACAGAGTCTATGAGAAAAGAGACTGTAGTTAAAGTATTTGCTGTGTAGGTTATGAATGAAAAAGCAAGGTAGGAGAAAGAAGACATGAGTGACTGCTTTGTAATGTATGAGCTCACTGTTATTGTCATAAGCTTGCAGGTAGCAAATGAATGGTAAGAATTCATTTCTTAACTGTTCTCAAGCTATTGAGAGAATTTACGTACATATTTTGTTCACAGATTGATAGATTCTTTTTACAACAAGTACAAACTAACTTCAGCTGAGGATTACTTACATTCCAGATCAACTGGCCTTTTTCAAACTGATTCCACTCAAATCATGAGAAATAGTTTTTATCTACCCTTTGAACCCCTGCAGCCCTCTTACCTCTAATTTCTGCTGATTGCCATCACAGTGTTAGAGTCATATTCTAACTAAAGGGGTGAAGGGAAGTTTGAAGAAATATAAAATGAGAGAAAAATGCCACACAGGCAGCTAAGTATGTATTAAAATGTTTCCATCTCTAAGATTGTTCTGTATTATGTGCAATATTGGTCATAGTCATCTGTGATTGCAAGAGAGGGTATGTCTGTCGTTGGGGACTTCTTCAGCAGAGACTGATGGTCATGGGGCCATTACCAGGGGAATTCCAAGCACTGTCTCAGAATAAAGTAATTTACAGATTTTTACAGATGGTTTTTACCTACTAACTGTGGACCCAAGCCCTTCTCCCTGCTAGAGACTGTCAGGCTGCATGTAATACCTATATTACAGGCTCAATTACAGAAAAAGAGTGCTGGATGGGAAAAAAAAAAACCACTTCAGCTGTAATTTCCTTGGCATCAGGGCCAAGCCCAAACATTTGGAAGCAGAGCAGAAGGTTTTGCAGTCGGTTCATTTTTTCCTCCTTTGATGGATGTAAGGCAAAGTGGCAAAATGAAATGTCAGCAACGCTTAGCAAGTGTTACTTTGGATAACGTTGCCCATTTTTTGCACAGTTTCATCCTGGTGCCTCATGACAAACCAGGCTGTCCTTCAAGAATCTTGAGTTTCATGAATAAGTGTGCATTGCTTTCTTTGTTCCCCAGATGACTCCCAGCTTCATAGGCTGGGAGTATTAACTTTATTTATTGAGTAATACTAAGAAATAATGATAAATGAAGTTAAAAAGTATTTCCCTTTTAAAATGTCCCCAAGCCTGCTTTGATACTGCAAAGCATACAGCATTTCACTTCTTGAAAGGAATAAAGTCAGAGTAAAATACCCAGACAAAAATTGCTTGATTTTGTCCCACTATTCCCATGGGAAAGACTAGTCAAGTGAAGATAGAAGGAACACAGATCAGATTTTAACTTTCTTGACTTCTTATTATAAGAAAACGTTGTCTTTCAAAAGCGGAAAATTCCTTTTGTGGCTTGCTTATTTTAATCTTCCCAATTCTTTTGGTGTTTATTTGCTTTAATGTTCATTTCAGAAACAGAAACTTTACCTTTTGTGAAAAAAAGTTATTATAGTTGAGTAAAAAACTAGATTTTTATGCTTATTTAATAGGCTGTGAGTGTTATTTCTACCAGCAATGATGTGGGTTGGTTCCCTGATGTCAGTAGTGTGCTGTTGTCATGCAGGCAGGTGAAGTGCTCGTCTCTGAGAGTCAGCACATTTCCAGGCAGAAAACTGGGCACTGTCATGCTTGAGAGTGTTTTGTATTGAACATTAATTTTTGCTAATGATACAGCTGAAAAGGGGAATTGAAACTGGTGTTGAATGCGAGTGCCTTGTAGGGGTGTAGTGCTTTGGGATATGTCTGGAAAACCTGTGCAGGAAAGGGTTAATGCCATGTGATTGAGGTTTATAATGAAAATTTCACCTGTTACTCTAATCTTTTTTCCCTTTTGCAACTCTCACTCTTGCATTTTTTCTGAGGAATGTGTAACAGTGTGTGGTCCTGGCCCATGATTTTAACTTCCAGCTTTTACTGCAGTAGTTCTGGATACCAAGACTTCTAAAAATGTATCCTGCTTAGCGCTTTACTCTGCTTAGCTCTCCTGTGTAGTCCCCTAATTTTGACAACAGTGCTGTAGAGGAAGATAGAATTTTATTTCCTGGGCAGTTTTACCAAACCAGCTGTGCAATCAAAGGTGTAATTCTCTACCTCAACAGAGAATGCCCTAAATAACATGTGAAACCCATGGTACTTAAGAGTGTCCTTGTGTGTCTGTGCTTTGATTTTTGTCTTGTAAACATCTCAGTTTATTAGCAAAAGAAGCAGCTTATCTGGGTGCACATCACTGCTCTGTCTTTCCCACTAATGGGAATTACTTCAAATTACTTTTCTGGTACTAAACAATGCTTTCATCTCTGCTTGCTATCTCCATTGACTTGATCTAAATGTCTTTAAGATGTACCTACTATGACTCATTTTCTGTTCCTCTGAAGAGAAAACCATGTTATTGAAACAGCTTTACTCTGCATTTATTTCTCTTTGCCTATAATTCTTCCATGCTTGTAAATTCTCTGTGATTATCTGTATAAGGGCATATTCAGTACAAGCCTTCCAGATGCTCAGATTTAAGCTTTTATAGAGCCACTAATGTATTTTATCACTGTCTCCTTCCTGGCTATCAAATGTAGTACAAGAAATTACAGTAGTGCCTAACAAAAAATTTAAAGAATATTTTATCTAAATGCAATGGAAAACTTTAAAAATCTCAACAGCACTACAATAGAAAATATAATGGATCTCTGTAATATCTTTAAGGAAGTGCAGTATTACCCAGTGGTTTATTGGAAAAACTTCCATGGATTACAAAGGAGAAGATATTATTAGACCTTCAGACTAAGGCAAATAACTTGTGCTATGCTTTGTAAATGACCAGACTAACCAGTGATGAATACATTCACTTAGATCAGAGAAAATGTAGCTTCTTGGCAGAAAACCAATTTTGTCTCCTCATTAAGTCACTGTTTTGATCTGTCTTACCATGAATGGTAAGACATGAAGCTTGAAAATTGGTGTGAAATCCCTGGAAGTGAGTTGCAGTTGTTAATATCAAATTGTATGTTTCATGTGCTTTCTTACCATAGGAAGAAAAAGACTAACAGGATGAATTCACTTTCTGCTCCTAAACTATTAGTCAGGCAGCTGTGATTCCTTCCAGTTGCATGCCTTTTGATGGTTTAGGTTTAGCATGGTTGTAGGGATACTTGGAAGTTTTGTGCAATTAGCAAATATTGCAGTTATGGTTAAAGAGATCCTTTGGTAACAGTGAAATAATTTTCATACTCATTCCTTTTGAGAGTTTCAAGTTTTTCCCCCCAAATTTCTGCTGTGATTAAGACGTGGGCCAATATTTCAGTCAATGGCTCAAGAGCTAAAAGTGCTGTACTTTTTACATTTTGGGCAGTCAGTTGAGTCATATAATCAAGAATATAACTGGGACATAATAAAATTTATTTCTGAGCATATTAATGTTAAAAAACTAACAGGGCAATAATTAAACTGTTATCACAGGTAGACTTTCATGGCCAAAAGGGGAAATGGAAGCAGACTCATGTCTGAAGAACAGGCCAGCAGGTTATCAGTTGCCCCTTTTCAAGTGAACAAAGACTGTAGTTAGCAACCTGTGCAAGGTCCTGAGGTGAGACACAGCAACACAGCCTGTGCTCCTCTCTGTAATGGTAGAAGGAAACATCAGATTGGAATAATTTCTATCAGAGTAGCTGTTTTCTTATAAGAAACTGAAATATGCTATAGTTGGGTATATAACTTTGTCCAGTTTTGACAAATCTTTTCTACAGAGAGCATTCTGCAGGCTCTGTCACTTCCCTGCCCTGGATCAACACTGAGGTGCTTTAGTGTTGATTGCATATTGCAGTGTCCTTCACAGCCTGGATAAAACATCTATAACAGAGTGTGTTAGACAGCACCAGCTCATCTGAATAGGCATTGGAAATCATTCCTTTAACCCCCTAAGCAGGATGTAAAAGTGGCCAAGTGAGTTATGAGACTTGTTTTGCTGTGACACACCCTCCACAGGAAGAATATCAGTATAGGAGAGGATTTGTCCAATTTGAGATGTAGAACCAAAAGGTTCTCCTTGGCACATCCATGACCTTTTCCTTGACATCCTGTTTCTTTTCAAGACAGACACTGCAAGGTATGGCTCTTAGGAATCTCTCTGCTGTCAGGAATTGTTCCTAAGGACTCGGGTCTCTGTTCTGCAGGAATGACTCATCCAGCATAGTCAGGCACGCAGCATTGCAGCAAACCCTGTCCCTACAAGTCAGTGCATTGCAGACATCAACAGAAGCAGCTGTGTGTGCACTCAGTGAGTAGTATCTGATCTGTAGCACAAAGGAAAGGTTACCACAAAGGCATGGAGGCTTGCTGCTCAAACAGGATAGAAGCCTGGAATCAGTGACAAGACCTCTTGCACTATGTCACTGTTAAAACCTCATGTAGCTCTAGCCAAAGTGCTGCCCACACACAGCTGCTGTGTCATGGTGGCTTTCAGCAAGGTGAATGCCATCAGTTTTATGGGAGCCTTTTTAGTTTAAGCCCAAATGTTTGGTAAATTCTTAAAACTGCTGGTAGCTGTTACTAACAAGGAGCATGTCATAGAACATCTGTGTGTCTGGGCAAATACTGCATAACCCCCAGAGTTTACAGCCAGTGCAGCCTGAACCCCAGCTGGATATGTAGGTGACATGACTTCTGTACAGGGCTCATGGCATGGACTGAGTGTCAGAGTCACCTTGTGAGTTATGGGATAAAGATTTTTACTTTTCAGCAATATACTGCTGTTCTGTTCAGCAGATTATATTCACTTCTAGCAACTGTGGGACTTGGATGCATTTGTATCTTTTGCAACTCTACTTTGCTGCCAGTTTCCCAACATGAATTTCACCTAGTCTCACACAAAAAAATCTGCCATGGTTGCCTGGCTCATGCTGCCCCTCTTGCTGGTTCCTGCTTATAGCATCTGTTCAGTGGCAGCCTAATGCAGCTCTGAATAGAGAACAGAAAGCCTTGAGCAGTTTTAACTTAAAGTATGGTTTTGTTGAGAATCTGAGAATCTGTCAAGAGTGGATACTTACTACAAACTGAAACAAATGCTTATGAGTACTAAAAATCTCTGTCTGACTTTCAAACACAGAGAACAACAAATGCATGTTAGAGTGCTTCTGAGGTGGATCATTTTACAGTAGCAGATTCAGAATGTCAGTCTAAGAGGCCTAGAAAACACAAGTGTGGATAAGCAAAGGATAAAACAATTTTTCTGGAAATTGATTGTTAGTTCATGTCTCATGTAGCAGTAGTAGGTTAGTTGACCTTGCAATGAGGGATGTGGATTGGGGTCCTTATTGCTTTCCAGTCCTGTTTGAAGAATCAGCCACTGCCTTAGAAAACAAAAACTTTCTGATGCTTTCTCATTTCAGACTCTGCATTACTAGGATCACTTCTGCAAGTGATTGCGATTTTTTTATTGTAAAGAATTAAAAATGAAATTAAAAATATGGGCAGCAGAGGAAAGCTAGACTCAACATTGAAAAGGGGGTGTTTCATGGGCAGCGTGGTGTGTTGTATCAGCAGTTGAACTTCTCTGTTTTGTTGCTACTTGGTGAAATTGGGCATCTCCCTTTTCATTTGTTTTTTTTAAATGTTTCTTGTCCACAGAAATAGTTTTCTGTTATATGTGGATCCCAATCTCTAGTGCAACTTCTATGATCTATATTAATGGAAAAGTTAAACAAGCTATAGCTGGTTAAAACTGATTAATGTTCCTCTGATCATATACCCCCCTGCTTCAAGCCTCTTTCTAAATAAAAAGTAAGCCATGAGATAACCTGCTTAAGGGCTTACATTTGGGCCCCAGTTTTACCTCCTAGTATGTGTGTTATTTTTTGTGTTGTCAGTACTTTTTTCTGCCCCGTGCTTTTGCCAGCTGTTAGCAGGCAAATTATTGCTATTGAGCAGCAGAAGTGTCATTGCAGGGTTAGCACTTAATCCAGTTTAGAGAGGGGAGAAGTCCTGCAGACAGGCATTAGCAGGGTGGAATCAGAAGGCCAGCTGGTCTTGGGAAGTGTCATGAAGCTGAGAGGAAACAGCAACATTTGAATGTACTTACTTGTGAGGAGTGGAAAGGCCTGGAAAGCAGTGTTACATAACCAACAGCTGGCTCATCAGCAGATGGAAGGGAGGGTGGAGAGGATTAAAGGCAGGTAGCAGGGGCTGTGAAAGGCAGCTCTGCATGCCAGACTGCCCAGGCTGGGGGATGGCAGCTGGGGCAGATCAGCTGGGCCAGGCAGAACAGGGGAATGAGAAAAAGGAGCCTCTGCAGGACTGAGCAAAGCTGGGGAGGGGGACAGGCAGTGGTGGCTGAGCAGACACTGAGGGAATGGCAGGGGACAGTGGGACAGCAGTCACTCAGCCCAGCCCAGACTGAAGAGATGCTGCCTCACCTTTTGGGCTGTGCTAGAAAACCACACACACTGCAACATCAACCTGATGTCAAATGAGTAAAAAACCAGAGATACCCTGATGATTAATTGTGACACAATTAGAGAAGAGTCTTGCATTTAAGAAAATGAGGAGACTGCAGGTATAGACAATATAGATTTTTTTTTTCTGTAACTATGACAACTGATTTCCTTAGTGCAGCTGGTAGTATCTTATCCGTAACTCAAGAAACTGATTAGAAGCTTATTTTTCATGCTAATCTCATAATCTTTAATGGATAATGCTGGCCTTTTCTGCCAGTAATTTTACTTTTTTGGAGGAGTGTGATGCTTTTTGTGATTTTAATAGCATTCCATCAACATGTGATCTAATAGGAATTTCTCTGGAGTGTGCAAATGCAGTCACCTGTGAAGCGTATCAAATAATTAAAGCAATTGCTCTTCCAACACCCAGGCTCACCTGACAGGGGTTTATGCTTCATTAGAGAATTCTATGCTCACAGTGTTGATTCTGTTTTGTTAAAAATCTCTTAAAATCCTGGATGTTCCTCATTAAGACTTCATCAGCTAGATGATGTTAGAAGTTTTAAACTGGATTAATTCCTAGGTACTGAAGACAGAAAATTGCCTGGCCATGAACTTTCCTTAAGAGGAGATTCAATATCACTATGAGAATATTCTGGTTCTTTTGATATAAATAGGGAGCTATAAAAGCAATTTTTTGCAGTCACAATAAAAATTAAGTAATCAAATTACTACAGTGACAGTGTCTCCTCTAAGTATAAATGGCTTAGATTTTGAGGATGAAGTTGAATAAAATTTCACCATGTCATAATTAACACCTTCTTGCTTCAACTGTTTGTGAAGATGTGCTGTAAAAAAGTATCAGCTTGTATGATGTCCTCTTGGAAATGACAGGAAAAGGCAGCCTTGCTCCATAAAGATTAATCTCTAATAATAGTGCACAGTAAAAGATGTAACAGCTGGTATGGATTAATATTCCTTAATATCTACTTTCATGTGATTAATAGCTGCTTAAGCCCCTACCAGTGGAAAGTGAGCAGTGGTTACTAAGCTTTACTAAATGTACTGTTTGTAATTTTTTTAACAGAATGGACATTTAAATGTTTTCCATTTTTTATTTCCGGTGGTTTTAGTTGACTTTAAATTCCCTCCTCCCTGATTTTCTTGTTGCAGGTCATGTATTAAAAATTTTATTTCCCAAAAAAAGGGAGCAATGAGTTGCTCAGGGGTTCATCCTCTGTTGTTTCTTATGCACAGTACCCAAGACTATTCTTGATGCAGTCATTAGTACAATCACCATAATACAATACAATAATTAACTTCCATGTTGCTTTATTTCTTAAGGTATTTCACAGAGATTGACGGGTCAAGAGGAAGGCATTTGTTTTAGGCTTGATGTCTACAATAAGTACTGAATATCTTTGTCCAGTTCTACATTTCTGGTGGTGATTTTTACATTGTATCTTTGCAAATGTAAAATCTTTTTCAGTTTGGCACTGAAGAGTAAAGAGTAAATTCCAAAGCTTTTTAAAATATTTATTCATCATGTGATTAGCTGCCTCAGTGCTCAGAGCCTAGGGTTTGCTGTTTTGAAATCACATTTTAATCACTTAATAATTTACCTACATTTTATTGAAGTGAGTCTCCTAAATATTTTCAATTATAGATGTGGATTTGCTCATGATACTGAAGACTGTAAATCCAGGTGGGAATCAGGTGTACTGCTCATGAGCTGACAAGTTTGTTTCCATTTAATGCCCATTGAATTCAGAGGTCAGGTGTGAGGCTGTTCTGTGCCGCCCAGAGCTGGAACAGCACAGTCAAGGGAGTGCTGCAGAGCAGGGACAGATGTGGTTCCTCTCCCTCAGAGTTTGCTCCTACATGCAGATACTTCAGGTAGGGACTGTGTGGAGCAGAGGTAATACTGTTGGGATTTAGGTGAAATTATGTTGCTGCCTTTTTGTCAGCACAGAATCCTTCACCAAGGTGTTCTGCAGCATAGCTGCAAATTGTACAGAAGTGTGCAAGCCAGCTTGAGCTCACTAGTTTTGGAAATTACTTTTTATCTTTTATGATCTTTTTCTCCTGATAGTATCCCAAGCTGAGAATCTTTTGATTTTGCTGTTGAATTTTGTACATGCTTTTGTATTTAGTTCTAATTTCACTTCACAATTCTGCCGAGCCATCCTTACAAAATTCTGATGGTTATTCCCAGAAGAAGATCAGACAGTTTTTGTTTATATTTGTCAGGCTTAGGTTTGAACAGAGCTGTTGAAAGGTGAGAAGTCAGTGTGTTTGCCTGAATCACTAGTCTGAGCACTGGAACACTGACATGAGATGAGCTGACATGCATTCACCAAAAGTGGGTAACTCTGGCTGTTCAGCAGTGTCCTTCATCCTTACAGTCCCAAACTGTTGTATCAGCCTTCTGTCTTGAGAATAGTTAATTTACCAGAGAAATGCCTCCATCTTGTCAGAAGGATTTTGACAACAAGTAACATTAATTGTTGTTCTGTTTCAGTGATAGTTCTGCTGACAAATAGTGCTGCATGTAGATCTTATGGTAAACCAGACAGCTGGGAGAAGGAGGATCCTTGTAGGACCCAGGGGCAGGCAGGCTCAGTACCACGCTGATCTCATCTAAAAGCATTTTTTGGGTTTGGTTCCCTCCCAGGCACACACCACAGTGATGCCCCCATGGCCCAGAGTGCCTGATCCGTGCTGTTCCTGCCCCTGGGTGCCTGATCCGTGCTGTTCCTGCCCCTTGGGGCCAGCTGAGGGGTGTGAGCTGCTGGGGCAGGCTGGCAGTGGGGTCAGCCCTGAGTGTCTGTGACCCTGAGCCTTTTGGGCTTGTGCCTGGCAGGAGGGGCTGTGCTCCAGGAGCTCAGGGTTACTGCTGCCTTTGTGCATTTCATTCAGGAAATGGCAGAAAAAAATATCTGGCTTGATGGACATGGCTGGCCCAGCACATTTGTCATTAGTGGCCCACTCCAGTCTGTGGCCTAGTTAATTTTAATGATTACTTCCCTCTCCCATAATAAATCCTATGGCATTAATGTTTTGCTGTAGATAAAGCTTTAGTAGTTGGAATAAATAAACCCACTAATGCAATCTCTGATCTTTCTGATATTCACCTGTGTCACTCAGTAGGATTTCTAAATGTTTTTTCATTTGAATTACAGATGTTCTGAAGTAATGTTTCTCAAGTACTGAGGGAGAGCCTTGTTGCCTTTATTTTGTATAACAGCCTATTAGGAGGAAGGCACAAGGGCACTTGAATTTAATTGAAACTACTTGAATTTAAGCTGTTAGTGCCATTTTCCATCCTCTCTGGCCTCTAGCTGCTGAGGAGGTCTCTGTAAGATCCTTTGGGATACTAACCCTGGGACACACCAAGAATCTGAACTGGTGCCAGCTGTGTTGGTTCAGGCACCTGACTATTTTATTTTCTATATATTATATAATTTATATATAATTATATATATATTACATTACACATTTTATATACATTTTATTTTATATAATATATATATTATATTAGATATAATATAGTATATATTATATCTAATATTATATTTATTATATCTATTATATTTATTTTATTATATTATATAATTTTTATATTATTTTCTAACAAATCCTTTGTTAGAAAATAATATGAACTGGTCCCCACAAAACCCTGTTAATCTTATGGGTCTATTTCATTAGCAGATGCTGCCTGAATCAAGAGCTAGAGCAAGTCATCTTGCTGTCACCTTGATTTCTTTTTTCTCTGAAAGGAAACAGAGGTTATGAAAATTTAATGGAGTGAAGATATGGGGGGGGGGTGGTATTTAACTTGGTCAAATTGCTTTGATTTTCAAATAATTGTCATGTTGAGAAGGTAAAATATTCTCCTGATTTAAATTTTCACTAGTTTCTCCATGTTTATATGACTCTACTGCTCTTCAAAGTGTTGAAAGGGGTAAGTGCTTTTGTTTTCTGTGCACAGGCACACAAAACATCAAATGCATTTTACTGTTTTGCTAGAACACTACTCAATTTAGAGCAGATTTGAGTAATTTAGAATGAAAATATACTAGTAAAACGTTTCTGTGTCAACCTGTGTTATGGTTGCAGAAACGCTAAATAAAAGATGAGTGGAAAAGGACATGAAAACAGGGCTGCAAATCTATTTAATTCCTGTACACAAAATAAGGCAACTGTGTGCTTTCTGGAGCAATATGTAGAGAAACAGATGCAGCTTGAATGGGAGAGGATGTGTTTGCAGCTGACGTTTCAGTGGTCAGAATTACCTAACCCCAGTTCCAGGAGTATTGACAGGCCCCCAGTTCATGTATTCTAATAATTCTAAAGGAGAGGTGATTCCCAGGCTTTCTGGCAAAGTTACACAACACTCAAAGCTGATTTCTTAGAACTGTTGTGTGGGCTTAACCTTAAGAGGTGTTTAAAATGCACATTATATTTTATTGTTGGCTGTATGCAGCAGGTATGAGTCCTTTTCCCCAGCTGCAGTGCTTTTACATTGCTATTTTAATTTTGCCACTGGTATCTGTTGGAGGATTGCTTTACTTTAAATGAAACTATACTTATTTATACAGTTACTAACCAGAATTATCATCAGTGCATTATTCAAATAACTGCTATGTGAATACCCATTATTTCTTTAAACCTCCACTGGCTAAATGGCCTGATGAGCTTGGGAAAAATGTAGGCACACTTTTGTGAAGCTTTTGTAATTACCAGCAAAAAGCAGTGACCTCTGCCCTGTGCTGATGGAATCCATTACTCAGTTCCACAGGACAGAAGTTAGCAGCTCTCCTTCTGCTCTGCTCAATTAGGAGCTGACACAGGTTAATGTTCAATATATCCCTGAGATAGATGATGAGATTGGGAAAAAACACAGCATTTTCTGCATTGGGCTTCAGAGCGTTGTGTGCTCACAGGGACAGGCACCAGCTCAGCCTGCTGAGGAATGTGTCACCCCACAGTGTTTGCCCCTGCTGAGGAATGAATGTGTCACCCCACAGTGTTTGCCCCTGCTCAGGAATGTGTCACCCCACAATGTTTGCCCCTGCTGAGGAATAAGCGTGTCACCCCACAGTGTTTGCCCCTGCTCAGGAATGTGTCACCCCCCAGTGTTTGCCCCTGCTGAGGAATGAATGTGTCACCCCACAGTGTTTGGCCCTGCTGAGGGATGAATGTGTCACCCCACAGTGTTTGGCCCTGGTGAGGGATGAATGTGTCACCCCAGTGTTTGCCCCTGGTGAGGGATGAATGTGTCGCCCCACAGTGTTTGCCCCTGCTGAGGGATGAATGTGTCACCCCACAGTGTTTGCCCCTGGTGAGGAATGAATGTGTCACCCCACAGTGTTTGCCCCTGGTGAGGGATGAATGTGTCGCCCCACAGTGTTTGCCTCTGGGCCATCCCGTGCTGAAGCTGGGGAGCAGCTCCAGACCTCCCACAGCACCATCAGGGCACAGCAGAGGCTTCCCAGCCATCTCTGGCATATTCCCCATGCAGGGGTAAGCACACGGTGAACAGGAGTGTAATGAAGCACTGAGTCTGTCTGTCCAGCTCCACTGGGGATCTCTGTCAGGCCACAGATAACCCCAGTGCCCTGCCTGAGTAGGTGTTTGAGCCCCAGGTTTGTTCCTGCAAATTATATTGGAGAAAGTGCTCAGTACCAGAGAACTCTCCACCAAATCTCATTTATCAGTGCATGGAAAGGCAGGATTGAGGTGCCACCTTTGCTGGTGTGTTTCCAGCCTTGTGCAAGGGGAGTGGCAGTAGGTCAGAATAAGAAAGTGTCACCTTCTTAAGGCCTTCCTGGCTTTCACCACGTCAATGATTTGTTCTTTCAGCAGCCAGCTGCACTTGGATTAATCAGCCACTAGATAGAGCTGTGTTATATAGAAAAGACCTCACTCTGCAGTATTACATTAAAATTTGGTATTCCCTACTAGTGAGCCAAAAAAATGGATCAGTTGTCGCACAGGACAGATATCAGATATGACAGGAAGCATTCTTTCTCCAAGATGCAGTAAATTCCCTCTCCATCCCTAATTATACAATAAGATCATGGATCTTTTCCAAGTGTACCTTATAATAAGACTTCAGTGGATAGTCCAATTTAATTCCATGCATTAATTATTAAATAAGGCATATCTTTAAATTACCCCAGCAGTTAATTTTTAATCAAGCAGTCATCATAGAGCTGTTTCATCATGACTGTGGACAGTAACCTTGAAAGCAAAGTTTATATTACCTTTTTGATTTTTCATTTCCCACATTCCCTTTCTCCCTTCCTCCCCTCTCCAGTGCTGAGAAATGCTCACATATTGATCCAAAAGCCATAAACATGAGAAAAAGGAATTACCTATAACATTATCTAATAAAGCAAGCCTGTTCTGAGTATTATTTAATACTTTATGTATTTTTATTCTAATTTATAGTGCTAAACTTCTGAGATGTGTTTATTATAAAAGATCATTAGCAAAACAACTAGTGATAGGTTTAGGTCAAAAAACTAGGTTTAGTCTTTTGACTGTGTTTATGTTATTTACCAAATTTGTATTGAACTGGTACTAAGCCATACTGGGTGCCTGAGGCTGCACAATACAGTGTAAGCCATACTGAAAGAGTTGCAGAAGTTGTGTGAAAGTTGAAAATGTGTGGATTTGACAGCTTCTGCTGGCAGCAAGTGCTGCTGTAAGAACAGGATAAAAACAACCTCCCTTCAGCAAAAAGTACTGATGGCATCCTGTAGCTTCAGCAGGTACAGGCACAGGCATTGTACAGACAATTCCATGTGTATTCTGGCCCTGGGCCTTAGCCATGAACAGAAAGAAATCCCTCTGGCTGTTTCTTAGTGGCACATTCAGTTCTTGGCCCTCCTTGGAGCAGCTCCAAAGTGCAGGACATGCAGCCAGTTCAGTGGGTGAATGTCCTGCAGCCATGAGGCCATAACAATGACACAGTTTTCTTGCAAATTCATGCATTTGATTTTTCTAGTTTCAATTTTTCATATTCCATGCTTGACTTAAGCAGAGAGTCCATAATACACACTTTATCAAACACAAGCAAAATTTTTTAATAGCCAGTATTATGAGTGTGTATTTGATTCCATTTTGTTCTCAGTTCTTGCCAATAAAATGGCACTCAGCCTGCTGGTTGAGTGGATTTGTGATTCTTTCCAAGGATCAGCTGTGGATTAGGGAAGTGCAGCTGGTGTGTTTCTCACGCCAAGTAGTTTGGGCTTTTTTTATTTTTTTATTTTTATATCCTTTTTTAAATAAATCCTGCCTCTTTTCCTATGCCTTTTCTCAGAATTTCATCTTGTTCAGTAGTAAACTTCATCCTTTATCAAACTGTATGTTAATGAGGCTGAGCAAACAGGCATTGCCCAAATGTCTCTTTACCCACAGGTGAATTTAAAAATATGTTCTTTGTTTTGTTTAACAAGGAAACTTCTTGTTTAAGGAGTCTCACTCAGTTGTGAGTGAAGTTGCTGGTGTAAAATGCCAATGGTCTTACCCTGAGGCTGGTATGCACTCGTGTACAAGCTCTTGAGAGGTAGAATTCATGAGACTTCTGTCTGATAAAGCTTTTCTCATCTGCAGAGCCACATGGTAGTGGCCAGAGCTGTAATATAATACTTTCACTGCAGCAGTAAATGTTAATTATTATGCTCCTCTATGTAAAAAACATGACTGAAGAATAAAAGCAACCCAAACTTAGCAAGTAATTGCAACTCAGCCATCAGAACATGCAAATTCACTGTTTATTTTTGCAGATTTTTCAATCATGGTATTGTTGTTACAGGTAATTGTGGCAAGTTATGGAAGCAGTTGAGGTGGATAGATCCATTTTAGAGTTCCTGTCCATGGATTCATTGTGTTCAGTCAGTGCTGGGGCTGGCAGAATCCTGGCTCTGTGACAAGGGCCCTTCACCAGCAGTGACCTGTTAGGGACACTAAAGGAAACCTAATGCCTGTTTTAATAGGGGTGAGGATTGCTCCATGCGTGTAACAGCAGCACGTCAGCCATCTCTGCAGCAGTCATCAGCAGCCTCTGTTCTCTGAAGGACTAATATGAGTACTTGTAAGAATGACCATTTTTGCACTAAAAGGCAATAAATAGATGGGATGAATTATGAAGGATGCTAGTGACTTCTGACATGTTCAGAAAGTATATTACAGGGTACTCTAAACCTTATTCTCTATGTAGATATATCTGCTCAATGCAAATCTCACTTTGATGGTTGAGTAGCTTGGCTCTTGGCTCCTGTTTGGACTCATTTACAGTGATAAAAAGATGCATTTACTCCCAAGAAGTTCTCAGGTGACATTTTCACACTATTCTCTTTCTCATACAAAACAGTTCCTTCTTGGAGAAGCACACAATAACTGGCACCTTTCAAGTTCTTCACCAGGCCAGTCTGAAAAGCCATGTTCCAAATCCCACCTTTCTGTGCTGGGAAAGTGAGGAGGTGTTTGGTGGGTGTAATTTGGCTGTGCAGCAGAGCATGTGGAATTACAGTGTGTTTTCATCAACTCCTGCTTGTAGCTTTGGGTTCTGCATCTGTTTCATTCACTTGTGCATTTCAGTGCTTGAAAGCCTTTGCTTTTGAAAGGGCTCCTTTAACCTGCAGCCTGTAACTGTAAATCAAGGTTATTGCTTTCTTGTACAAAAAAAGTGCAAAGTACTATATGTTTCATGGGTCTTTTCTCAGACAAAACAAAGCCATGCTGTTGTGCACAGATTTGCTCACTGATGGTCCTGAAATAGCATTTTGATAAAATTAAGATTGCTGGCAGTACTTTAAATAAGGTGCCTATTTCCTCTGTGATTCTTGTTTCAGAATGCTGTTTTCTTTCCCCTGTACCATTCTTGAATGGCTGCTGAGGGGAAAAAAAGTAAAATATCATGCTAATGCTTTATGCCAGTGAGCTTAACTCTGTAGTAATCAGAGTTCAATGGAACTGCACATTCAGCAAAGATGAACAGTGCTGAGAACATGTCCTGAGAACGTCCAGCTTATCCTGTGCTTTGCAACTGAAAAGCACAAATCATCTTACCTAATCTTTCATGGGAACTTCAGCCTGAAAAGCCAATAAAATAAGCACACTGATGGTTTTTATAAGTCCCTGGAAAGGCATTATTTTGGCTTTAGGCATAATTTAAGTGCATCTATGTAATTTGGATAGATGCCTCTATCAGAAGTGTGAACAAAGTAATGAATGTAGGAAGAGTTATACACACACAACAAGTATCTGAATTATTCTGTGCAGTGAATAAAACATGGTCAGTAACTTTATAGTGACTTTTGTTAAACCCTCAGTGAGGCTGGATGCCCCTTGACAAGGATCCAGTACTCTCTTGGACTAGTTTAGGGAGCCATTCAAGAATAAAAGGAGTGCATAATTTCAGGATTTTTCAGAGCTGTGGTAGTTTGGGGACAGAAGAGGATTCAAGGCTTTAGTAGACTTTTGTGTGTACCTGTACACAAACCACAGCTTTACTACCAAGTAAGTTAGGAAGAGAGTGGCAAGCACTTCCAAGGGCATTGAGATAAATGCAGTGGGATCTGTGGAAGTACTCTTTGAAATCTTGGCTTTTAGAGCAGTAGGATAAGAGAACTCTGTTCAGGCCTAGTGGAATTTGTCAAGAAGCCAGTATGCAACACTTTGATATGACTTTCAGTAAAAGAGAAACAGTGTCATAATGGACAAGAAGGTCCTAAACAAGCCCAGGTAGTAAAAAGTTTAGACCAGAAATAGGCACTTCTCCCCTCTCCCCTCCCTCCCTCCCTCTCTTCTTTTTTATTCCCTGCCACTCTCCCTAAATGGAGTGCTACAATTTTGCTGAATAAATAAACACCATGAGGGTTAATGTAACTATATTAAATGAGGTCTGTGTATGCTTTGCACTTCACAAACAAACAAAAAAAAATATCTGTATCTGACTCAGCAAGCTCTCAGTCTCACTAGCAGGGCATGATTGGAACCCTAGATACTTTTGATCATGTATTTTGTACTTCCATGTCTTCTGTATTCACATCTCAAATTAGATCCAGGAGGGTACAAGACCTTTTGTAGTGAATTTCTGTTCCTTATGATCTATTCAGATGAGTCAGCATGGAAATAGGCATAGAGATAGGGTCAAGTCTTCCCATATAAATTCTGTTACCAAGTTTCATTAGAAACTCTGTTTACTTATTTTATTTTAAATTTCAAAACTTCTGCTTTGCTCGAAAAGTGTGTTCTATGTTTAATGAACTTCCCTCACACTGGACAAGTCAGAAAAGCATTTTTGTGATGAGTAAGGCAGTAGCACAGGATGGGAGGATGAGCAGCAACATCTTGACTTTGAACTCGCTTCTGTTTTTTCTTTTGCTATGAGAAACATGTCAAGTAATTAATTTGACAGCCTTCCATTGAGAATAAATTAATTTATTGCAAAGTATTCATTTGTTCAGTGTCAAGTATCACTCTCAACTGTTGTTCCAACAAACATCAGCTGTTGGACTCTAACCTTTATAAACATTTTGCTATTTAACCTCCATGCTGAAGCAGCTCTGTTGGCCGCCAGTGACAGTTCCTCTCCAGCTGTTTCTGTGATGGTGCAAGGGATGGATGTGTGTCCTGCACAGCTCTCTGGTGGACTTAGGTAGCAAATCTTAGGCTGACCAAATGAATGCATTGGTAGAATGGCATTTAGGGTTAAGTTTAGGTGTGCTGTCAGCTCTGCTTTTGTGCCTGGTGCTGCTGTACAGAATCACCAAGTTGCTTAAATTGCCACAGTCTTTATAAAGGGATAGGATAAAGCTTGGAGCTGCCATGTTTGAACATGCTGTCCTCAGACAAAGAGAACTTGAAGATTGTCTTGAACAGAAAGATACAGGATTGTATATATAAATTTACCTGCTGACTTACATACTCTATGGCATTTCAAGGTGAAATTATGGTATTGTAACCCATGTGTTTCTTTTCTCTAAGTGCTAATCAGAGGAGGATGTTAGAAAAGCAAGTTTAAAGGGTAAATTATGCACATGTCTCATGGCATCTAATGAAACACTTGCATTTTTTCAGCCACTGCTACACTTGGTAGCAGAGAAAATACTTGCATTAAAATGTAAAACTAAATACACTAGGGAGAAAATTCCTGCATTCTTTTTTAGTGGTTATACAGCTCAAGATTACTGAAACTAAATAAGATTTAGAGATTTCCTACCCTTCCCAGTAATGCTTAGAAGAATTATTAACTTCAGAATCTCTCTAACAAGAGCATTTGCTGCTTGCTGGCATTTCTGTTTTAATTACTGGGGGGAACATAATGTGTTTGACAAAGCTGAAAGCTGCAGTGCCTCATACTGTTTCAGCAACATACTGTGGTTTTAATTTATCTTAACCCATATTGATCAGTGGGACCTGAATTTTCCAGTCAAATGTCCCATGATTCCAGAATGTCTCCAAGCTGTTTGTCTTGGCACTATCTCTAACTTCACAAACTTTAATCAGCAGGTAAATAGCTGTCTGCTGTGTAGGGCTAAGAGGGAGTTTGTACATTAAACTCTTCAGAAGAACACAGTTGGTGAAACAGAGAGTGTTCTCTTTATTGTAAAGACACTGGTTTGTGCATACATAGACATATCACTGGCTGTGAACAGCTTTCTGGGAATGGCACAGGTTTGTGGCAGTGTGTGGGCTCATCATGGCTGTAAATTAGGAGTGTGTGTAAGCATTTACAGAACCAAGAGTTAAACATTTACAGAATCAAGAGTTAAGCAAATGCCTTTGTGTGGAAAGCTGGATGTGAGCAGTGCAGGTAGGAGAGGAGTTCAAGTGCTCAGGCCCCCTGGAGCTGCTGGCATGGGTGGCACTGCTCTGTTCCTGCCCTGGGTGATCAGCACTTTTTTCTTCTTTGTCACAGCTCATCTTTGATGTCAGTTGTGCTTAAGCAGAACACACAGTTCATTGCTGTTTTTTCTGTACAAAGCCTCTTCAAACACCAAAAAAAGGGGGTGGGGGAAGGAGAATTGTGAAACGTATGCAATTGCCACTGTTGCTATGTGAAGTTTAAAAGCTTTCGCTTAGGGAGGAGTAGTACTTATGGCACTTGACTGTATTACAGAAACACATATCAGTGGGTGAAACCTTGCCAAAAATAACTCATTTCCCTCACACTTCTCACAGGATCGAACAGCCTTTCTTACATTTGCACCAGATTTAAAAAGGCTGTGTCAATTCTTGTCTGTTCTGCTTTAAAAATAGTCTTTCCAATTCCAATCACTTGGCATAACTCAACAGGAGGGCTGCAGATGCATTCAGAGTTGAACCTGGGCAGTAAAGAAGGCAATTATTTAACTTAGTTATACATCTCTGTCATCCAGAGAAGAATTGCAGTGATAGTATCACACAGCTGAAAGAAACAATCAATTTTATTTTATAGTCCTGTCCATCTAAAAGCACTTATTCCCTGCATAAGCAGGAGTATATATTTTCCAGGAACTGGGTGTTTCCAGTGGATTGTAGATTGGGAGGGAGGGAGGGAGTGGATTGTATAAAGGAGAGAATAAGAGGAATGCATTTTTTATTGCTGCTGCACTGGGTGGTTTAATCAGATCCTACTTAAGGTCATAATACAGTTGCTGGGGATGATAGCCTGTGCTTCAAACTGGACAGATAATTCCATTCCATCCAAACCCATTTTGTACAGAGATTATCACATTTCAGTAAATGTAGCTTGGGTTATAGGAATCAGATTGGGAATTAAGCATTTCCCACCACTTCTGTTCATGAGTTATAGTGTTAATTGATTACATTTGAAGGCTGTTGAGTTGTTGTTTGGATCAGCTGTTCTACACCCAGAATTCCTGGGTAATTCATCACTGGTAGGAAGAGGGTTTTTGATCATTTTGCTATCAAACTGTTTCTTCTTTGGTGTTACATTTTGGCTGTTATGAATGAATTCAGATTTTATTGGAGTTCTAGAGGCACAGACAGTGCTGTGCTTCAGCCCACAGCGCAGTGAGGGAGGTGCCAGCCCTGCCTTGCCTGTACCACAGCCACCTCACCAGCAGTTGCACTGACATGATGATTATCTCATCATTTCTCATCTATTCTGGCATGTATAGCTGTGACATTTGTATTTATGCTCATCACAATTCTCACCAGTTAGTAGTGGTTTATTCTGTGAAACCCTGGTCATAAGTTCAAGCTTTAATTCAGCTATAAAAGCAATAGAGGCTTCCTAGAGCTGCAATTTTTCTCTGATATGACAACAGGTTTGGTTTGTAAGCAGCGTTTGGTTCCTCTCAAATGATGAAACTTGGATCCAAGGGGATTTTGACACTGTGTTTTGTGGTTTTGCCATCCTCTCCCCTTCTTCAACATTTCTGAATTATGTCCCATTGTAATTACTGCTCAATCCTTTGTGACTTTGGCATTTATAGTTTACTGGGGCATTTCAAGTTTGGTTTTGGTCTGATCATGGCTGTGGAAAGGAAGACAGTATTTACCTTAGGTGTTTTTCATGAAGTCTGTCTCGGTTCCTACTCATGTAGAGTTTTACAAATAGTCTTACACAAAAAAACTAAGACATTGCATCTTATGGTGTATTTTAGTATGTCAAAGTTCAGCTCATCCATTTGCTGTCCATGAATTTTACTTTTGATCTGTGTATGGATGAGTGTCTATATGATATGTCTTGAAAGCTCTCAGAGAATGTTACATAAACACTGCGGGAGAATAAATTCAGGGGGAAAGGTTCCCTTCGTACTATTTGAATTAATTTGCTTTTATTAGGAGAGTATTTTCAACACCAGTAAGTATCTGATAAGAAATGGTACATGGTGTTGATTTCATTGATAGACACACATTTGGGACACACCAGCAAATGCATCTGATCAGAGCAGTGTCATGTGTTTTATCTTTTTATTAGAAAGGCTATTGGCTGCATTCAGTAAGTGAGCTATCAAGCATGCCAAACAAAACTTACCACTTGGGAAAAGTTATGTGAGCTGCCCATTATTCCTACATAAATATAACTGATTACCCAGGTATTGGATTTACAGCTCTTGTGATAAAACCTGTTCATTTTTGAAAATAAACAAGTTGTTTGCTGTCAGTGAAGCAAGAATATTTTTATTTTTATTATATTTTTTTATTTTATTTTTTTAATATATATTAAAAATATTTATTTTATTTTTATTTTATTTTGGTGGTGGGAGTAATAGGGGTGTGATTTTACAGCGAAGGATGTAATTAAAGCTTTTTTGGGATGAACTCTTTATCATATATGAAAATATTGTTTAAATCAGTAAAACCAAATTAATGAGTTCTTCCTTGCTGCTTACTCCCTGTAAGCATGTGGGTACTGTTGGAAACCAAGGGAATTTTTTTCTGAGACAGTCACAGTGAGGGCAGCAGAGATGCATATCTTTATCCCTTTCCTTCACACTGCATTTATATCAAGCCATGTCACTAAACAAACTCCAAGTGCTGTGAGCCTTCCCATAGTATGAGTGCAGGCATCCATGAAAACTATCCTTTGTCTAGTGGCCTTTTCTCTGAGAATGTAATTTTTTTCACTCATGTGTGTTATTCCTTTGAACTCTGAATGAGCACTTTGGCTGAACTTGGCAGAATTATACATTTAGAATTAAATGCCAGCAGTTTCTTCCTCTTACCATGCAGAATTTTGTCATAGGCTTTTCAGACAGTAAGCACAGCAGACAGTGTGCCCTTAACAACAGAAGTGCACATTTATTAGGTTTTTAGCCAACTTGGTTATGGTTTATTTTACACACATTGTGTATAAGGCCCTTTGCTTTCACAGGGCTGTTCCCCAGCCCACCCCTGGAACATGCTGGTTAATTCCTATTGTATTCTACAACTATTGTGGTATTATCATTATATTTTTAGAGAGAGAGAATTATGTGCTATTTGAAGTACTGTTCAGAACATTCAGTGTAGGCATCCTGACAAGCTGTGGCATTGCTTAAAATGCTACATCTGAAAACTGTGGTTTTTAACATCATCCAAACTTCTTTATTTGCAGTAGCAAGTGAGGAAAGTGTTCCTATTGCCTGTAGAGAGGTCTTTGATCTCAGTCACCTTAAACTGAAGTCTTTAACAGTTACAATTTTGTTCTTTTTGGGTCGATGCACGTCTTGGTTGCCTTTCTTGAGTCTTACACTTGAACTGAGGTGTCAGAGCAGTTATGGTGTTCCCAAAGGGGAACGCTGGCAGGCTACAGGTCCAAATTTCCGATAAGGAAAAAATCTGCAAAACTTGTGTTTGATTTTTATGAGTGCTGTACTTTCTCAGGTGTGTGTTTCTGTCATTGCAGTTTGGGCTAACAGATGGCAGAACAAAACGCACATTAATGATGTTTCCCATATTTGTTCTTAAAATGTATCATGCCTTATAAGTGTAGGTGCTGTAGATACAACTCCCTTTCTTACATAATGGCTGGCCAAAGAGAACTTGTTCAGCAGCAGAGAGGAATTAATTGCTTAGTAACTTCCATTGTTATGGAGTACCTAGCCAAAAAAACATACCACATTCCATGTCCATGTTCCATTTTCAAAAGGGAGTTAAGTGCCCAAATCACCTTTTTGTATTAATTCTTTGGCTTATATATCTTTGATAATATTTCTTGTCCAATAGGTCATCCTTTTCTAGCTCACAGAGTACCCCACATTCTATATAATAGACATCCATAAAGGCCTCTCAAATTTGATTTCCCCTGGAAAAAGAAACATCTGTGGACTTCATTGTGTGTCCTCCCTCCGTTTCTGTGCTGACCTTTCAAGAATCTTCCATCCTCCAGCCTTTTTCTAAACTGGCAGGAACTTTGTCTCACTAGGAAGCCCAGGATCTGGTTCTAAACCAAAGCTGCTTCAGCTGCACACTTTGCCATTTAGGGCAGACAGAACTTCAAATTAGACCTGTAAAACATTTTGTTGCCAGCCATAGGTGAGTACATGTTCAGTAGATTGAAGATAAGTTATAGGATCAGGGAAATAAGTTTACAGTCTAACAGTGCAGTGCAGCAAGAACAGGCAGGCAGCCTTTAGCTCCAGAGAGCAGGATCCTTAGATGTGATTCTGGATCTCACCCTTATCTGTTGCATTATGGCAATTACTTTGGCCCCTAGCTCATCGAGGCAAATGTTGAAAGTTAGAACAAAAATTACCTGCAACACACATTGTCCTCTGCCATTCGTGGTTTTAAAGTATTAGAAGATGCAAAAAAGCCCTTGTCAGCAAAGGAATTAATTATATTGACAAAGGCAACAGGGTATGAAAATGCATGTGATATGTAAAGTTACAAAATTAATGGCTTATTTACGACTTCAGCTGTTTTAGTACAGCATTTTGCCCAACTTCAAATTGTTCTAAAAAGGATTAGATATAATTAATGCTGTATGACCTCCTTTTTTCTTCTTTTCAAAGAATGTAGAGCTGTACATCTAATGAGGACCCCTGAAAGGACTATTATGTCCAATTGTCTCAATTATGCAAATAGCGTTGATATTTTAGCAGAAGGGAGGAGATACTTCAAATTAAAAGTTTCAGCTCCTGCTTTAGCCTTTCTGCAGCGCCGGCATTTTTACAGCAAGTACATCCACTGTTTGAAGAGAGGAAAGGAGGTTTAACAAATTGGAGATTTGGGCACTATCAAAGTAGATTTGTTGTGCCTTGTTCCACCATGAGATGAAAATACCCTCTGGGCAGAGAGATGGGTCATGAGACTTCTAAAGGATTACCTTCAAAGGGAGTCATGAGATTGGTTTGAACAAAGAAGCTGCTCACATGCTTATCATATGAGATTCTCTTCTTAAAGTGGTGGAAACCCATCTCCTTGGGAATTCTCATGAACTTCAGAGACTGGAAGTCCTAACAGTAAGATGAATGAGACGTCTGAACAATAAACAGAAAGATGGGACAGAAGCGCAGAGTTAAATGCACTTTATTTATTCTAGCTGTAATTCATCTTTCCAAACTCTGAAACACTTCCAGGGACGAGCAGGTAGGACATGATTTTAAATCATTTTTCATTTCATTCCTGATAGTCTTCTACCTTTTGTCACAGCGATGTGCACAACTGAAATTTGTGCCGAAGAGCTGCGTAGTGACCTGCAGCCGATGGGACGCAGATAATTCCCTTGATCTGATTAGACTTCTTCTTAGATTTCTCATTTTGAAGGATGTGAAACATGAAGTACTAGATGCAAGAAGGCAAAATGAGTTTTCAGGTCCAAAAATGATGTCTCAACACCTCAAAATTAAAAAATTGCGTGAGCGTGACTGTAATGTGATGTTGAAATACTGGCAAAGAAACACCACGTACCTCACATATTTCAATATTTTGAATGCTAATTTCAAGCTACCTCTGCAAAAAATGGGGAAGGAGTTCTGGAGTTTTCTTTATTTTGTAGGTTGTGATTTTTCATTTTTGGGGGGCTGTTCTGGGTTTTCAAAATTAGCCAGTAATATTACTTTATGGAGCTCTCTTGTGGCAATATGCCTTCTGATGAGCAAGCTTTCTTCTGTGTGTATTTGTTTCCAGAATTTATCAAGGTCTTATGGTAGGTCAGGTATTAAGGAAGTCTTGGAACAGGAAAAGTGCCGAATTTTCCCCACCTCAGTGAGTGCTGGCCATGAAGGAGGTTCCCCAGTGAAATACATTTAACAAACATCAGCTGCCCCATCACATTCGTACCCACAGTGCTGCTGCTGTCGTGTGAAGAAATGCATTCCTGCCATAAAGCTCATTGGGCTGGGAGGTGAGAGGTCTCACAGGGCCCCAACCTACCTGTGATCTCTGAGTATCCCCACACCAATCTTTCAAGAGATTGAGGAGCCAAGGAAGCCCAGGTTTGGCCCTTGTTCCCCCCAGCTCTTCCAATCATGGCCCCAGAGAAGCTCCCACCCGCTGTTGTGTCCTTCCCGCCCTTTCCTGTGGTCCCACTGGGCCCTGAGCGGGCACCCGTCCCCTGCTGAGCAGAGACAGCCATGGAAACAGCTCCTGGCTATTCCAGTCTCCTTTAGCTCCTCCAATTCAGGATTTAAAAGTTTTCTTTTCCATTTTTGATAACAGATTAAATCCAGAAAATGGAAACTTTTGTTATAGCTTTTCCCTACTATCACTCTAATTCAAATCATGGATAGATAATGGATTAAAACAATGGATTTTAAAGAGAAGGAACAATGTGCTGTGCACCATGATAAAAAAGTCCAGGAACATCACTGGACATACTGTTTTCTGTTCTATGGCACCCGCTAGTTCTCTTCACTCGCCTCTTCATGGGTTTTAGGTGCATAAGGACTGAAAAGATTGGCCAGATTTTCTGAAAACTGTAAGCTCTGCAGTCTCCCATTGCCCTCACCCTCTGTAATTATTTCAGCACTGAAATATTCAGGTTTTCAGGAAGTTCCCAATGAATGTTGGCCACTCTCTGGTGTACAAAATGCAATATTTCAAACATAAGTATTTAGAGTCTGCAGGAAATAATTTAAACCTTAAATTCCAATGCTTTTATAAGGATTTCTGAAAGATTATGAGAAATAATTTTGTGCAAACCCTGCAACCCAAGAGTTTAAATAGCTGGAATTTTTTTTTTTGAAAATGACAGAAAGCAGCAGGGAATAAAATGCATCTGATTGTGGCATGTTCTATGGAAGGTTTTAGCTCTTAGCTAATGCCCAGAAAAAAATTGCTCTACCGAGTGTGAAATTAGCCACAGAAAGTTGCAAATTTTCAACAGCTCAAACTCTTTAACAGAATTCTACCTGAAGAATCTTGCTGTCAGGAAAACTGTGTGCTGCAAACAAATGTTAATTTCTCCAGAGATAGATTGGCTAACTAGTGTATTACATACATATTTCCAAAAGGGTGCATATTTATAGTACGCAGCAGAACTAAATATTATAGTATCTTTTCTCAAAATACGTATTTGTTCAGCATCTCCAGAATTGAGAGACTTCTGAGATATGCATATATTCTTCACATGTGAATATAGAAATGTTGCTTCATAGCAATTTTAAATTGTGTTTTATTAATGTGCATGCCCTAAGTACTGGCTTTTTGTCACACATTTTGAAAATCTCAGTGTAACAAATTCTTCAAGCCCAGCTGTTTTTTGTGCTTTGCCCTTCAAGTAGTACTAACTACAACTGTGCATTGAGAACAAACTCTCATGGATGGGTAATGTTCCATGCAACATGTAGTCATTTTCTTCAGTTGTTTTACATTTGTGGTTTGTCCTATTTCATAAAGAAAAAGGTCTCAAACCATACTATTATGTCATTAATGAAAAATCAGCATGACAAGCTGACTTGTCAGAAGTTGTATAGTTCTCTCTGAACTAGGAACTTGTAATCTCATAAATCAAAGAAGTGCTTATACTTTCAGTCCTTTTCCAAACAGCAAGCACATCTTTGATTATTTATACTCCAATTATTTATAATAAGTCATTATTCTTAATAATGCAGACTCGAATGACCCAGATCTCACTGATGGAGGCAATATTCTAGTCCTAATCAATGTTTTTTGCATCTGCATGTAAGTGTAGGCTAGTCTTTTCTGTAGGCATGATTAACATCTATTGATACAATTTTCTAAACCACAAATAACCAGGAGAATTAGGTATGTGGGTAGTTTTAGTGAGAACTATTCTCAGGCTTAGTTTTGTATTAAGGGAAGTACCTTGTCATGTTGATCATGATTTCATAAGTGTTGATGAATTGCATAAAGGAAAGTTTGCTGTTGGGGGTGTTGAATCCCAGGGGTTTTCATTATAATAGCAGTTTTATATTTCAGGTTAGAATGAATGGCCTGTACTAAAGGCTCATAGTTTAGAATAGTTTAAGAGAAATAGCCCACATGCAAATAATCTGGAAGTACCCTGACTTCTTTTGAAAATATTATCTAACAGAGTCTTTATATTAGCCAAGACAGATAATAGTTACAGTACAAAAAACATTCCTGAGCCTTGTCAGAACTAGATACCAGGGTCATCTTAAATTTTTAAATAAAAATTATCAACAAAAATATGTTACAGATGAGACTAGGAATTACCAGGCTGTTTGGCTAATATAATGTTAGAGGCTGCTTACTGTCTCTCCCTGCTCGTCCATCCTGCAGTATCAGACCTCTTGAGAGAGGTCACTTAGGTGAGGTTGGTCACCACTTCCCATCTCAGTGTCTTGGTTAGTGTGTGAGATCTGGGAGTAAAACTTGGCCTGTGGAGTGTCTCTGGGCTGAAGGTGCTTTGGGGAGAAGGTGCAGAGGCTCAGCACAGGCTGGTGTTTGTCTCTGGGCTGAAGGTGCTTTGGGGAGAAGGTGCAGAGGCTCAGCACAGGCTGGTGTTTGTGTTCCCCATCTCCCAAGCATCCAGACAGGAGGGCTAAAGGCAAGAGGAGGACTTAGCAAGGTATTAACAGAACTGGAATAAGTAACAAATGGAGATTAACATTATTGTTAGCATGTCTTCCCTGAAATTTGGTGCAGTAAGGGAAAGGACAAGCTGTTGCAGGAATGCCTTTTGCTTCCTTAAAATGTGGTAGATATGGTGTGTGAGGTTGTCAGTGAATTTCTTTTGTATTCTGCACAGAAAAATTCCGTACTGCAAAACTACACAGGGTATGATCTCCCCAGGCATGTGCTGAGCCAGGCTGTGCTGCAGTGCACTCCAAATGGTTCTTTAGGTTGGTTTATTATAGTTTCATTAGCAGTGTAGTTACATTAGTGCTGGGCTGTGCCTGCCTCTCTGTAGGAGCCCATCCAGCACTTTGTTCCTGTGCCTCCATGGACTTGGTGCTGGAGCTGGGGCTCTCCACCATGTGAGAGGCAGCCAGGCTGCTGTGCTCCTGAGGCTGTAGCTGTTTTTCACACTGCAAAGCCTCTGGGGAAGTGCTGTGTATCTCTCAGAGGTGCAGCAGAATCATCTTAGCTTTGAAAAAGGAGCTTGTTACTTCTTACTTGCATGCTTTGCAAACTGTGTCCCTCAGTTAATGAACGTGGAGAGAAAATGGAAAAATTTTCTTTTTACGGCTAATGTCTGCTGTGCCTCTCCAGGAACACAGAGTGTAATGAAGCCATGAAAGCTCCTTACAGCTCTCTGTGCAGTGTAGCATCATTTTCTGGTTTGCACACCAGCAGCAGGAGGGATTTCTGGCCTCAATTTGAAATAACAGCATTGCTTGCCCTGCTTACAGACACTGCCATCCTGCCTGGTGTGTGTTAGTCTCTACCACAGAACCAGTGGCTCCTTGACAAAGTTGCTACAAGTGCATGGATTCAAATTGAACAATATGAAAAACACAGTGGGCTGACTGTCTCAAGATCACATATAAAATTTGACAGAACTCTCTGTATCACTAAGAGTAAGAATTGTCTTGAGCAAATAGGATTTTATTTGAAAGAATCTTTAAACTGTTACAAATCCCTTCTTGATGCTCTTATTAGCAAAAGAATATAAGAGATCCTCTTTCTCTTGGGTGTTGTTTGGTACTTCATATTCTAATAATTACTAAAGCTATTCTTGGTTCTACAAATAGATTTTTGATAGAACTCATGCTAACAAGAGTTTTGGGAATTTTGTAGATTCATAGGCTGTTGCTGTGTTCTGTAGTTGGGGACATTGTTCGTGGCTCTGGCTTCTTTGTGGCATAACACAAATTCAAAACAGCATTTTGATTTCATGCCCTGTACTTATTTAGCAATGAATAACTTTTCAGTAAAATCTTACCAGTTTTTGAGTGGCTACAAGATTGGCTATTAACATACATCACATAGTTTGGAGGATTTTTCTCTGAGCAAGACCTTGTTATTAGGAGGAATGTAATTTCTAGGCAGAACTAATCACCTGAAAGATTAATTAGTTGGGCACTTGGAAAAACTGTTCCTTCAAAGCGAAGAAGGATGATGAATAGTGTAATTGGGATGTTGCATTTAAAGGCAGCACAAAATAGAAATTGTTCTCATGTCAGGATTTAAGTTCCAGATAACAGAGATTCTGTTTATATAATGATTTATTTTTTCTCTCAACTGTTTAGTGTTCTTATTTACTTTCTTTTAAGTAAGAGTGCAGATGCCCTTGATAGGAATTTCATTTCACATTCAGATTACTTCTTTCTTTCACTATCTCATCAAGGCAAACATCCCTGTGCTCAAATCTAGCATAAATATCCCGGTTTAATTCTGTAGAGCATTCTAATTTTATGATTGAGCAACACAGTTGAGATTTGATTTCTGTGGTAATGCCACCTTTTCTGCAGCATACTGCAAGCCATAGGAGGATTACCTGAAAAGTTGGTCAGATGGTGTTAACAGGGCTACAGATGAATGTTTCCATAAATGACAACAAGTCAGTCCACATCTTAACAAGATATTGGTCAAAATAATTTGTACTAGTCCACAGATGTAAGCTCTGCTGCCCAGCCAGATCCATTTTTGTATTATTGTGTGCTTGACTTAGCCTGAGCAGCTCTGTCAGACCCTGTATTATTCATGACATACATTTGTTCGGTCCCCTGCCTGCTCCCTCAGTGCATTTGTGCACCAGGCACTGTCTGCATCTCCAATCCCCATCGATGCACCAAGCCCTGCTGTTCTCATGCCTGCTCACCAGCTGGGCCTGGCCCAGGCTAAACCTCTCTGGAGAGCAGCAGCTGTGGAATACGTGCTCCTCCCTTGTGCCCCAGGTGCCTCTGAGCTGTGAGAGCAGAAGCTCTGCAGCTCCAAGGTGAGGCCAAGCCCTGTCCCATCCTGTGCCCAGTTCAAGCAAGCCAAGCCATCGAGCAAGGACACGAGTCCCTGCTCCAGGAGCAGCACTCTGGGGGTCATTGGAGCTCACAGAGCTCAGTCCTGCTTTTAGACCTGCTTGGCCTTTGGGTGTGCCCCAGTGGCAAAGCAGACCCTCATCCTTGCCCCCCGTCCCTCCCCAAATTCTTCCACTCCTTTTGCTGGTCATTACATTCATCACAACCACTAAATGCTGTGCCATCCTCCAGGGGTATATCTCTACTGAAATTCACAGCTTCTGGTGACACAATGTCATGCAAGAGTTTGCTGCATGATGTTTCCAGTGGCTTTCCTCTCCTGTCTGGATTGCCTCCTTGGAGATTCTCCAGGGATGTATTTATTGGTGCATAGCCCACCTGTTGCTGTTGCATAAATGTGCAGTGAAACAGGGCTGCAGGCTTGGTGGTGGTACAGCCTGAAATTCAGGCCAAGAGCTTCTTTACTGAATGCTTGGTTATATATGAAGTGAAATACATAAAATATAATGTTAATTTAGTAGAAAACTGAAATTATCTATGTGTGGGAGAGAAAATTCTCTTCAGTTGCTGCAGCTAAGATGATTCAGTTGCTTTTCTCTCAGCAAATAGTGTAATTCATTTGCACTAGTCAAAGGATAATTGGTCTTTTTAGAACTAGTTCTTGTGTTTATTAGTTCCTATTTTAGTAAGGTGACTAGTGGTTTAGGGTCTTGCTTTTGTTACTCTGTGATTTACAAAGCAGTTATACTGATTTCCTTTTGTTTCTGAGGAGGATAACTTTATAATGCTAAAGACAGCTAGCAAAACCCTAGAATGGAATAATATAAATCCAGTATTAGTTCATGCTGTTTCTCAGCAGCATATTGGCTTCTAGGCTGAAGTACATGAACTAGCAGTGGTTTGGGGTTTTTTTTTAATCATAGCTTAGGAGACCTGTTGCCAGTTTACATAGTGGAGAACAAATATACCACTGAACATCTGAAATGTGTTTTCACCAAAACTAGGTTCTAAGTAATACATTCAGGATTTGCAGTAACAAGCAAGTTTGATCTTCACTACTGTCAACAAGCTGGGATCTAGTTTTTTTGTTTTCTTCAGAGATGTATGGAAAACCACCACTGGCTGTTGGTCTGAAAACTGTAGCTGATCTATCAAAGTCCTATAACAATTCATCCATGCCAAGGCTGTTAAAAAGTTCTTACTGTTTTTTCATTCTCACAAGAGACAGTATGTGTACTTACATTTTTCCTTGAAAGACCAAGAGCTTTTCAGTCCAGAGAGAGAAATGTACAGAATCTGTACAAAGTAAGTGGAGAAAGTGCCCATTTTCTGACAGCAAATGTTCCTGCTCAAGTATTTGCACTGGATTATAATGAAGCTTTGGTTAAGCAGATTAAACAGACAAAAGCAGCGAAACTTCAAAGGCTGACCAAATGTGCTGAGGTTTTTATTTCCCCAGTCTGTAATGCCTGCTTTTGCCTTCCTCTCATTAGCACAGGAAAATAAGCCAGTAGAGCACAATGTGCTGTCCCTGTGCAGTGCCTGCAGCGGCTGATTGCTAACGGGGTTCTGGGGTGAGTATCCAAGGCTTTTCCAATGCAGCCGTAGATAAGAGCCCTCCTCTGAGAAGGGGTTTAACAGCTGAGAGTGCAGCTGTTTGTAGAGCTCCTTTTAGATACCAAGATGCAAAAGCTTCCTTCCAAACACAGATGTTAAGTCTGTGACTTAATCAATGGTTAATTAACTATTTTTAACATGCTCAAAACAGCAAAAGGATCTCTGTGCTTTGGTAAGCTACAAGGAATAAGGTAAAGCAATATTCACTGGTGTGGTGTAACAATCCAACCTGATTTGATATTTCTAGATTGCATTTTCCAGTATTCTCTACAGAACAATTAAGTGTGCAGCATCTGTTATGGTTTTTATTGTGAAAGTGTTTCCTGCACTGTGGGATTGATTTGGCTTTTGTGTCACTTAGTCAAAGAGTTGCCAGAGACCACACAGAATTTGGAAGTTTTAATCAGGTGGGGGAAGTGAATATGTTTAGAATATATAAAACAAGATAATCAAATTATTTTAAAAATTAAATATGTACAATTCTAGAAGTACAGAAATTATGTAAGCTCTGTAACAGGTTCCTGTTAAGCTCTTTTGATTATGTTACAGTTCGTTAACTAATATGGTGTATGTGAGAAGTAACAACACTGGACATAGTTATGAAACAGCAGTAAATTTGTACACTTTGTACATTTGTGTACTTTAGGAATAATTTTAAAAAATTACTGTAATTCAAATCAAATAGACTATATTTGGATCTCTGAATATTTTGTACTGCCTGAATACTTGTGAAGTAGCAAAATCTCGTTCTGAACAGGTAAATGGCGTTTCTTTGATTTAACCGCCACCTCCACAAACCACAGAGCCTCAGGGATCTCACTGTTGGGGATGTTTTCTCTGGATTTTTCTAGAACTGGACTCTGATGGTATAGAACGAAAGCATTTCCTAAGCTCAACTTCAAGTAATACTATTGCTGAAATTTGTCATGTTGTAGCAGCCTTACGAGAAGGCGCATGAAAAGAACCTTCTCAATAATTTTGGAAGTAAGGCTTTTTCATTTCATTTGAAGAAGGAATCTGTGGAGTCAAGACAGAAAAGCTGACTAAGCCCCACAGCCTTTCCATATTAAATCTAATACTCTTTTCCTTCTTATTTTGCTATATAACTAAGCCCTTTATGCTAAATGCCTGAGGTACATGCCTTGTCATTCAGAAAGCAAGTAAAGCTGTAAGCCACGGGAAGTTTTGTCTATCAGTTGTTATTTCTTCCTCACTGTTGTGCTGTGAGGCCACAACAACTCCTTCTAAAATGGCATGAGATGGTTCTGCCTTGGTAAATCAGCAAGATGGGAGTGGAGAGCAGAGCTGCAGGATCTGCCAGGCCACTGACTGCCCAGACTGGCTCAGAGGCACCTGGGAGAGGGGAATGTCTGTGTTCCTGAACAATTATGGACACCCTTTTAATGAAGGACAAGCTTGGTTTGGCAACTTCCTTGCAGTTACTTGCAGTGAGGGAACTTCCAGTAGTCCCCTGTAATTTTAGACATAGTGGAGTAAATGAAGAAGACCGATAAGAAATAACAAGTCAACAGACAAAGGAGCTCCAAAGACAGCTCTTTCCTTGCATGGGAGAGAAAGATGAACTCTGAAACCCCTGTTCATCATGCTGGAGCCTGTGCAGCATTCGGAGCGTGGCTGGTCTCAAAGCGGCTGACTGGCATCTGCAGCTGGCTTTCTTCAGTCAAAATCAGCAAGGGTTTTAGTTCTTTCTCTAAGAAAAATCCCTTTATTTTTTTTTTAAGTTAGGCTAAAAGTTGTTGTGTCCTTTTTAGCTTCTGTATCTGCAAAAATTTAATTGCACTTCCATAGCACAAACTAAAGCAAAATGTGCAACATTTGCTTGTAACTTGAAAAGAGTGTTTCATAATTCAAACTCAGAAGAGGCAACTTTTATCAGCAAGGCAAAGGTATTGGTATTATCCAATTGTGAGTGGTCTTTAACATTTTTCATTTCTTTAAAGTTAAAAGGCTTCTTTGAATTCAATTTTTAAAATTGGTTTGCAAGCAGGATAATAGGCCAACACAATTTGAAGGTCATTTCCTTCCTCCTGTTTCACAGATACCCAAAGAGTTTGTGTTTTTACTGTTCACAGGGTATTTAAATTTAAAAATGCTCCTTCCAAGACACATCTCATTCAGAGTAAGATGCCTTAGGAAAGACTGGAACTTGATTTACAGTAAGAAAATATTATGTGAGAAGATAGTTATGAAGGGAAAGTTACTGAGAACTTTCTGCATACAAAGAATAATACTAAAGCATTATTTGAAGTAAATACTATTATCTATTTATTTCACAATTTAGAATGATTTTCTGTGCTACACTGAGGCCGTTTACTGTTTACTGCAGTAGGAAGGAGCAGGCGCATTTTTTGGTAGAACTTGAAACTTCAAGACCATCATCTTTCTACAGAAGGGTTTTTAGACACATTTGAGATTTTAATTTTATCCAAGTAATAGAAATTTGCATCACTTCATGAGTAGATGTATCTGGTGTTTAAAACTGATGTAATGAATTTAGTAGCTGAAAATAGAAGGTGAATGTTGCTGTATCTGCCACACAGAAATATAGCAGTACATTTCTTTTTTTCCCCCTTTCTCTCTTTTCAGGGTCAGAAGGCTTGGATAGAGAAGACCTTTTCTAAAAGAGAATGCATCTATATAATTGCTAACAACAAAGACTCTACCAGGTAACATTTGAAATTATTGTTCCAACAGAAAAGCTTAATACCAGAGAAACTCAACTCTGTTTGGGTTTTTAGATGTGTGAAACCCAGTTTAGTCACTGCCTGTGAAGGGAGATGACAGAGGAACAAAAGCACAAGTCATGCTTGCACTCCAGTCTGCACAGAGCCATGGGACACGTCACACAGAGATGTAAATTCATTACAGCAGGCTGGGAGCAGGGAGGCTGTAAGTTGTTAGCTCCTAGCTTTGCCAACCATAATAGAATCATAGTGAATTCTGAAAGCAAGGGTGCAGCAATGTGGTGCCATCCTTCACAGTTGGTATGATATTACCAATGACAATAGCAGACAGGGGGATTTGATTTCTTATTCTAAATATTACTATTACTCCATGGGCTAGCTGCATATTGTGGTCCAGCTTGTGTGGATAACAGAACAGGTAATGTCACATGCAAGCTGTCACCTCCAGGTAAGAAACAGGTGGTCAGTGCTCCTGTTCTGCATTCTTCCTCCTTGCCTGGCCTTTTACCTAGAACAGCTTTCCAGTGCATAACACAAGTGAAGTAAATTTTATTATCTTTGCATGTTAAAAAACGCCTAAGCCTGTTAATTCTGGGCACATACGTGTACATGAGGGGTTTTTTCTATTATTCCTCTTGGACAGTTGAAAATCTAATTTCTGATATTGTTTTTTTTTTATTTTGAAGATACTCTAATCAAAGTCACTTCATATTTTAACCTCCAGGTGCTGCTGTGGCCAGCTCATTAACCAACATATTCCACCTCCTCCAAGTATAACAGCTAATAAAAATGAAGAAGAAACGAAGCAAGTGGAAGCTCAGCCAGAGAAATGGTCTGTCAGTAAACACACCCAAGCATACCCAACAGATGCCTATGGAAACCTGGAATTCCAGGGAGGAGGACATTCAAATAAGGCCATGGTAAGGGGCATAGGGTACTCTAAGATATTTATTAATCTGGTGTTCAACAGACTCTGGAGTTTTCATAGCAGTAAAAGTAAAAGCAGTTCAAACTTCTGCAAAAAATCTCTTGTTTTTCCACTCTTCTGAAGAAATCCAAACTTAGGTTTGTTTCTTTGTTTGAAAATTGTAAAACCCCCTCTTCAGGATGAAAGGCAAGCAGTAACCATTCTTTGCTCAGAGAATTTTTAGAACAGGCTGAGTTACAGCATTACACATTGCTCTTTGCAGTACATCCGTGTGTCCTATGACACTAAACCAGATTCTCTGCTGCATCTCATGGTGAAAGACTGGCAACTGGAACTGCCCAAACTCCTAATCTCTGTCCATGGAGGCCTCCAGAACTTTGAAATGCAACCAAAATTAAAGCAAGTGTTTGGAAAAGGTCTGATAAAGGCTGCCATGACCACAGGAGCTTGGATTTTCACTGGTGGTGTTAGTACAGGTAAGCAATTGCCATCACTTTTAGTTTACTTAAGAATTCAGTGATGTTCATTCACTAATCTTTCCCACAGGCAGAAGATTTAAGTCTACGTGAACGAGTCATTACCCACTAGATCAAAAAAGGAGCATTGTAATCATTTGTGTTAATCTCCTACCCAGCCCAGACCATAAGATTTTCCTGGGTCAGTATTGATTTGCATTACTCGGTGTTTCCGCTGAAAAGAAATTTCAGCCTTGGTTTCAGTAGAAGGAATCTACCACTACTTCTAATACACTTCTTTTAGTGCTTGGTTATCCTTGTAGTTAAGAAGTTTCCTACTCAAATTTAGCTTTGGTGTGGTTTTTTTGTACAAAGATCTTTTTATTACTGAAAGTGTATTTCCTGCTGTCGTGGTTTTTGTCCAATGAATAAAATACCACGAGACAGACAAGGGGACAGATTGCACTGTGGCAAGTTGGTAATGGGGTAAGTCTTCCACAGACATCACTGAATTCAGCACAATGATGTGAGAAGGTCATGGGACTTACAACACAACCATTACAAAATGAAACCATGGCTCTCTGCATTGCATGTTCTACTATAAAGTACCAGTACCAGTTTAGTAGTGAAAGCAACACAGTAGCTCCGTGAGAGGCAAGAAGAAAATTCTGTTGTTTAGTGATCAGTCTAAAGTGCCAAAAATGCATTAAATTAATTTTGCCTATAGGTGTCATTCGCCATGTGGGAGATGCCTTGAAAGATCATTCTTCCAAATCCAGAGGACGAATATGTGCCATAGGAATTGCACCGTGGGGCATTGTAGAAAACAAGGAGGATCTAATAGGAAAAGATGTAAGTGTTTAAGGAAACAGCTGTGTGAAAAATACATTGTTAATATTTCTGAAATACTACTTTTTCCATTTCTAAAACAGGTCTAGAAAGTTAAATGGAACAATTTCTTGAGAAAACCTGTTGTTTAAGAATATTTCTCAGGTTATCATAAATGAGATCAAAGTAAATATGGAATTGGTGAGGTTTCCATTGCTTTCATTAGTAAAGACCTCTCTGTGGTGACGGGTTTACAGCCTAACTTCAGTGGCACTCTGAGCCTTCTGTAAATCACATACGGGCTGGCATTTATCATAGGTGGGTACTCTGGAGTGGCATATGAATTACTAGGAACTCCAAATGAGAATGTATTTTCCAATGCACTAAGAGGATTATGTAACAGCACAGTGTGTGAACAAGGAGAGCATGGTAATGAGCTTAGGGGAACATGCAGGGGAGTGCACAATCTGACTGTCATCCTCCAAGGAAAACAGTGCTGTCAGGAGGACAGATTTGGAATGTAAAAGCAAGCTCCTTTTCTAATTCTCCTCTGGTTTTTATAGAGGTTTGCTTGGTTTCTTTCCTCAGAAGACTCTGAGTGTGCCACTGTGGGGTAGTGTGGGGCATTTTCCCATTTGATTCTTAGTTCTAACCTAGGTACATCTCTCCTCTTGGCACGCAGGTAACACGAGTTTACCAAACCATGTCAAACCCTTTAAGTAAGCTCTCTGTGCTCAACAGTTCCCACACCCACTTCATTCTGGCAGACAATGGCACATTAGGTAAATATGGAGCTGAAGTCAAGTTACGGCGTCAGCTGGAAAAACACATTTCCCTCCAGAAGATTAACACGCGTAAGTACGAGTGGGGCAAACTGTGACCATGACGCCTTGAAGGGGGGGAAGGAGGGCTTGAAGCGCTTGAAATTATGGAAATTAAAGGCTTCTTCCAGCTCTTTCCATGGAAATGTGATCAGGACTGTGTGACTGGACTAGAACATGTGCTGTTTGATAAGTGATGAAAGAGCCCACATGAACCGGGCAGGAACACCATGGAGTAAGGATTGCATAAAGGGATGAGGAAAAATTGACAAATCATAGTCAGGAGAAGCTTCAAAGCAGTGAGAATCTAAGGAAAAGGAAATGCAAAGAATTTGTGCACTTCTGGGCTAGAATTCATAAGCATCAGTAAACACACAGAAGGAGGGGATTTTTTACAGTTCCTGTTTACAGGAATCCTGTGCAGCTTAGTGATTTCTGATTTTGAATATTCACACAAGCATTTTGTTTTCTCTCTTATACAAATGGATCTTTTTCATTAGAAATATGTCACTCAAAATACTTTGGTCTTCCTGATAAACTTAGCAGGCATTTTGATTTTTAATGACAATTAAGATAATTTCACCTTAATGCTCTCATATTTAGAGTTTTGTGCAGTTTAAAATTTCTTCCAGCTATTATGGCCTCTTTAAAATAATTTTCTAGAATTTTTCCCATTGTTATTTAGAAAATAATTATTTTAAAATATATATATTCATTAACATGTAAAATATTAGTTTTTAAAGGTGAAATAAAAAAATATATAAACTATTTAAAAATAACTCCACAACCCTAATTAAAAATCATCCAAAAAATGTTAATAGTATTTCAATTCACACATCAGTTAAGAGCTACTGGAGAATCTACAACAGTTCTACCAGTTGCTTTTCTTACCTCTTACTGGTACCTCTGTAAAGTGTGTAAGCCTGTAAAAATAAGAAAAAATAAACATCCAGAACAGCAATTACATTGAACTCCATAGAAGTTCCTTATAGGGTCTAAGTGCTCTTATGGGTAGAGCAGAAAACTCAAGTAGAGTGGCAGGTAAAGCAAAAGGTGCAATCAGGGATCAGCCATGAGGTATCCAAATGTTCTGGGAATTCTCTAAGTGCTGCCCTGTGCCTGTGGTGAGCCTTGGACACAGCTCAGCAAAATGCTGCCCCTTGCCTTTGAGCGTGGAGGCAGTGCCAGGTGCTGCTGCCCACAGGTGGAAGCAGCTCAGCCTGCTCCTGCTTTTGTCATCTCTGTCTTCTGCAGAAGTGCTGGCAGAGCTGGACGGTTGTGAAATGGAGCATTGGCTTGAAAGGCCAGGAATTCAGGGCCCAGAGACAAGATGGACAAGATGTTCTGTCCATTTCTTTTAATACCAACATCAACTCTGGTTTAGGTAGTGTTTGATGGTTTTGTCATGAGAAGGGCAAAGTTGGTACTACACTTAGAAGCCTGTTCTGTGAAGGGCTGCAGTACACTTGCTAGTTACAGCATACAGGGAGTTGTTTTGTTTCTTCTTAATCACTCCAAGCACAGGCACCTCTGCTGGAAATCTCAGGAGGAATCACTAAAGATTTCATGGACACACAGGTGGGCCCGTGCTCTGTGACTCCTCCTTATCAGAGCTGGGGTGTACTGACAGGAGGATGTCAGGAGCTTCTCCTGTCACTGTGCATGGTGTTCCTGCTCTGCAGAGAGGAATCCAGCTTGAAAACATGAACTCTTTCACGCGTTCTCAGCCAAACAAAAAAAGTGCACCTTTATAAAGCGCTGGTCATTTCACGGGTTAAGAACTGAATTCAATTGCTTATGATAGTGGAATTAGTCAGCATTCAGGTAATGTTTTGTCCTTCATTTCCCCAAGTTTCTTGTGACCAAGGCTACTGAGACCATGTGACCTGTGGGCTTCCCTTTGTCATCCTATGCCTGGAGATCACAGTGAGGCAGGGACAGCAAAGGGATGCTCAGCTGTCGTCTCTTCCATCGGCCAGCCATTTCTGCCTCATGATAAAAACACTAATTCCATTTTTTTATCTTAGGAATAAGCATAGGTATGTCACCTCACTGAAGACTTCCCTAGGTAACCAATGAAGAGGTAAAGCATCAAAGGCTGGGAGCCTGATGAAGCAGTCATGTTAGCTGATTTATCTGTACCTGGTGTCTGTCGAGAGAGGTTACAAACATCCACCAATACTGAGTGGATGAGTTATCAGTATGAAGCAAGGGCAGAGAGACATCTTCCTCTTTTCCTTTTGGGCTTGGGGAACAGCATATGGATGTTTTTGCTCACATTGGCCACAAAATGGCCATCATTTTTCCTTCTGGTTTGAAGCAACGCTCTAACACAGAATTCACATCCACTTATCTCAATTTCTTAAACTAAGTTTCAATGACACTTCTTTTTTTTTTTTTTTTCTTGTTTCTGTTCTTCTGGTTTTTGCAGGACTGGGGCAAGGTGTTCCTGTAGTTGGGCTCATAGTAGAAGGAGGTCCCAATGTGATCTCCATTGTCTTGGAGTGTCTGCGGGAAGACCCCCCTCTCCCGGTGGTGATCTGCGACGGCAGCGGGCGAGCGTCAGACATCCTGTCATTTGCACACAAGTACTCAGAGGAAGGAGGGTAAGGGTTCAAGATCTTCACCAAAGCTGTGTAGGACTGTAGGCCTTGCTTTCATAGAGCTTCATTTAAAAAAACCCTCAAGGACAAAATGCTGCTAGCAGAGGCATTCTGCTGTCAGTCAGCTTTTGTTGCCCATTTGGTCCTAGCCCTGAAGTTAGTGAGTAGAAGCTATTACCACTTTGAATACATGTTATGGCCCTTTGAAATGAGCTTGCTCTCAGTACAGCACACTGTTTTACAAGCTCCATCAGGGTTGCTGCACTATATTTGGTGCTGGGTTAAGCATGATAGAAGCAAGGACAGGTTCCCAGGAGTAACTCTTTTCTTCAGGCCAGGGCTGAGGTTAATTAATGCATGGATTTGCAAAATGTGTGTTGCCTGATGCTGCTGTATTGTGTGAATGAATTTCACTGTCCAAGAGTGCCAGACCAGCTGTGGAATTTTTGGGTTTCCTTCATTCTCTTGCTTTTGCCTTCCAGGCAAACACCTTATTATTTGTCTTAATTAGGTTGTGGCACACCTGTCTTGTGCTGAAGATAGAACCTATTTCCTGGACTGAAGTTGAAGCTTAGCTTGGATTAAATATTAAGCAGACAAGTAGTGTTGCAAGCAGTGTGGATGTTATTTGCTGAATTAGGAGAGCAGCTCTTATGCTGGATTTTGTTGGTGTTTAGACACAGCACATATTTAATTGCACCCACAGTATTTATGATTCAGCAACTTTCCTTTCTGTCTAACAAGCTTTCTTAGTTTAGATCAAACTTGTCTTGCTTTTTTTTTTCTTTCTTATTCATTTTCCCTATCACCTAGGGAAATAGGTAATTGAAAGATCTTATCAGGATCAGCCTTCAGAGATGTGCCCACTGCATGACTTCCCCTCCCACTGACAGTGCATATGATGCAGTGTCCAATTTTCTTCTCCAATAATGATGATATATGTGTTCATCTAGTAAGGCATATCTATAATGAGAATTTTTTGTCAGTCCAATCGTTTTCTCACAGTGAATTTTGAATTTTACTACACCTCTCATCTGCTGGTAATGTTTGCCATAATCTGAAAACACATATGTTTTATTGGAAAATGGATGAAGATTGAAGGGCTATTTCGTAATGCTTTGGGAGAGCAAACATTACAAAACAGCCCTTCTATAACAGATCTTTCTATAATGTTTTCAATCTAATTTCTTAAATTATCTTTTGGATTGTTCATTTGTTTCTCAGTTGGGTATTAAGAGGTTTCAGATGCATTAGCATGTTCAGTCCTTTGTTTAAAACCATAACCAAGGTGACATATCAGAAGTGTGAAATATTTTGGGGTTTTTAGCTATATACAAAAGGACTTGGAACATTTAGAAGCAAAGATATGGGTTCCGTAAGGCCTAATGATAAAATCCTGAAGACTGAACTTGCTAACAGAAATATATCTGTGATATATAAGAGGAATACCTGGATATTATAGTTTCTTAAACAGCAGACCTTCTGAAGATACATTCATTCTGGCAATGTCTTTTTTCATGTCTCATTTTTCATTTAGGATAATAAATGAATCCCTTAGGGACCAGCTTCTAGTTACCATCCAGAAAACCTTTAACTACAACAGGAATCAAGCTCATCAGCTGTTTGTCATTCTTATGGAGTGCATGAAAAAAAAAGAACTTGTAAGTATCCTAAAAGTAGTTCACAAAGGTGATTTCTGTGACCAAACTTTCTAGAGTACTTTTAAGTGCCATTTTCCCAGGAAAGGGGCTTGACAGACCTGTTGAAAGAAACTGAAGCTCTGTGTTCCTGAAGGTCCTCCCCTGTTCCTTGCCCCTGGTTTGCTGCAGGTCTGCTGTGTGTGCTGCAGCCCTCACTCAGGCTCCTGCCTGTCTCCCACATCCCAGCTGCAGAGAAAAGTGTGCTCAGGAAAAGAAAACCTTTGACATTCACATCTGTGGTCTGGAAGCAGTGTATCGAAACTGCATCCACTGTGTCTTTGCAGGCAGAATGAATCTCTGAGACTCTGATTTTGAGTAATCCTTTCTGTGGAGTTTTGTAAATATGGTGCCAAAGTGAGTTCCATACATACACCTTCACTGGATGTAAAGTTGGTAGTAAACATGACTCTGATGAGCTGACTGAAAACAGAATCAGCCTTCCTAAAAAATTTGTTTGAGAAAAGGGAAGAAGAGAGCCCACAGCTGCTTTAGTCAGACTGTTTTGAATTTAAAATGTGCATCAGAGCATGCCTGGTTTACTCAGCAAAATTCAGACACTGGCTGTGCAGCCTAAGCAGACTTATGGTTATGGTTTTCTGTTGATAGTTTTGTCTGTTCTTGCTAATTAGTAACATTTTTCCCATAGTTGTTCTTTTTCTAACGTCATGTATCTTTGCATTCCTGCAAAATATGTTCTAACTGTTGAGAAAATTGCTATTCTCAGTAGTTAATGTGAATAGCTGCTTTTGGAAAATGAAGAATTTGAGGTTTTTTGGTCTGCATTTGTATTAAGTTTGTTAACATAGAATATTTGGTTATTCTGCTTTTGAATAATTAGCTATCTAATATGTAGTTAAATGGCTAAGCTTTACATTAATTACTATTTTAAAAATCATTGAATTGCAATGGACTGAACTAAGCAAATGTGACTAAAAATAATTGCCTTTTTTTTACTTGGTTCTGCCTTTTTGATTTTCATATGTAACACATCCTGCAGCTAAAAAGTGTTTGAGTGTTATCATCAATAAAATAGATGCTATGATAATTATCTTGGGTAACTAGCATTTCCATTTCCATTACTACTAGGGAGTAATAGAACCATCAGAAAACAATTGGTTTTGCATGGCAGTTTTGTCACCCTATTTTAGAATACATGGGCTTGGTGAAGATTTTTCATTAAGTTTGTCATGTTCACCAGTGCAGCGATATTTTAGGATAACCTGACTGAGAGAATTTAATTAAACTCTTCTATCAAAATGAAATTTCAAAGAAAAAATTAGTTGAACTGTACTTTTTGAAAAATCTAAAGTTGAAAGGAATAATGAAGCTGCTCCATTTTCTATCCACATGTTCAGTGTCTCTTTCCTGTGCTGTAATTGGTGCGTTTGGTTTTAGATCACCGTGTTCCGCATGGGCTCGGAAGGGCAGCACGACATTGAGATGTCCATCCTCACTGCTCTCCTCAAAGGTGGGTGTTCCAGGCACTCATCCCAAGAGGACATCCCTATGCACTGTCTGACATTCACTTTTCTTGTTTAAGTCTTTGATTTCTTCACTTGGATTTTAACAAGTGCCTGGGTGTGTTTGGTTCATGTTCAGATTTGCATGAAGCATAAAATCTAGACTGAAAGTTTTGCGTGGCTTTCCTCCCCTGAAAGTGTGGGATGGATGGGAGTGCTGCAACAACTCTATTGCTGATGCTGCAGCTCATTTTATTGCAGTTCTAGCATACATTAAAACAGTTAGGGAAAAAAAGTGGGAAGATGAAAGGCTGCCTGGATTTCTCCAGATCTCAGATTGTGCCATTTAAACCTTAGAGCAACAGGATCAGTTCCATATTTAATTGGGGTTTGTTTTGTTTGCTGAGACAACTATTTTCTGTCTGTGGGTATACAGTAGTGGATACAGGCTCTATATAGAATCTCTGGAGCCCCCAAATTGCCATTTTTATGTACAGTATCAGCCAGAGGAGCTGAGGGGTCTTTAAGAAGAGTTAAATATCTGTCTTTAGCATCAAAATAAAAGTCAATGTGGAAGCTTTAAAAAAAGGGAGAAAATCTCATTAATCCTTTGGAAATTAAGATTATAGGGTTAAATGGAAGATGCTATAATTTGATTGGATGAATCTACTGCTTTGTGTCAGAATTATTCTAATGGTAGTATGATATGGAGCCAGACTTGCTGTTTTCTAGTTGTTGCAGAAGGTTGTCCAGCCTTATTTCATCATGTGTGAAATACGAAACCTTTGTGGATTCTCTTCAGGTACCAATGCATCTGCTCCAGACCAGCTGAGCCTGGCTTTGGCCTGGAATCGTGTAGACATTGCACGCAGCCAGATCTTTGTCTTTGGGCACCACTGGCCAGTAAGACAAAGTTTTCTTTCTTTGTCAGTAGTTTAAATTGTGTAATATTTACACCTTGGGTTTTGGTGCTGCCCTGGCAGCAATGGTGAAACACTGCAGCTCACCTGTGTAACTAAAATCGTTTATTTAAGCTATTTTCATGTCTCACTGTGTTGATGCTTTTTGCTTTGCTGTGTGAACCATCTGATGCTGAATTACTCCAAAGTGTCATGAGGAGAGCAGCAATCCAGTTTTCTTCTCTGTGCAGTTTATGTAATCTAAGCATTATCTGGAGCAAGTTTAGCCTCCAAAGTGTGATGCATGTGTGCCTCTGCCCTGGGCAGACAGGTTGGAAAGGGGAAGGACCTTAGCTGAAGAATAAATGTGTCTTGAGAGGAATAGACAGAAATACTGTCTGCAGAACAGAAGTGAACCAGTGAGTGGCTCTCCGTCCTCTCCTCTCTGCTCTGCAGTATGGATGTGCTTTGGCATCATGCAGCATTCTTGTAAGGCTCTTTCTGTCCAGCTCTTGTTGGTATTTATTTTCACAACTATTGCTTTCAGGGAGAGCAAAGGACCTGAAGTGTCCCAGTCCTCTCACACTGACTTTATTTCTCAAGAGAAGTCTTCCTCAGTCAATCTCCTTCACTGCCTTGACTTTCAATGTTACAAAGTTAGACTTAACAACTGTTTAAAAAGGGTAAAGCTGTGACTATGCAGAAAGGCCCTTAAAGAAATTACCATTTTTAATTGACTCAATGTGAGAAGTGGTGACTGGGGGGTTAGCTTGGTAGGAGTGTACTCAGTTAAATAGTTACTGTAAGATCAATTAGATTTCTCATACTTTAATGCATTATAAACACAGCCTTTAGGAAGCCTTACAGCTCCTGATGGTACAGCTCCTGAGAAGGAAAAGAAATCTCCAGCACCTCAGACTAAAGCAGGCAGGGGGAAAGGAAAAGGAAAGAAAAAAGGAGGAAAAGCAAAAGAAGAACCAGAAGAAGAAACAGACCCAAGAAAACTTGAACTCCTGAACTGGGTGAGATGAAAGTATTAGCATAAAAAAATGCTGAGGGTTTTTTTTTTTATTCTGTGGTACAAAGACAGAAGGAAGATACACACTTTCATTCTGTAGAATGCTCTTTTGCACATTCCCACAAGATCAGCTGTAGATTCTGCAGTAATGCTGTTTGGTGTTAGAGCCAAGAATCCCTCTCTCCTCCCATGGAATGGGATGGAATGGATGGAATCCATCCATCTCATCATGGCACCACATGCAGCCATAGCAGTACAAGTCAGTACTGAGCTGCAGCCTCTTCTTCCCTGCCCTTGTGAGAAGGAAATAAGACCACCAGGGAACATCTTCCTTCTGTGAATGTGTTGGTTTAACTTGTTCCTATCATGCTGAGCAAGTAAATCTCTTTTTCATGTAATTTGTCAGGCATGGTTTAGTTAAAAATGCTAAACAAAATGATTGAAAGCTACATGCTGAAAGACTGAAAGCTACAGTTGTATTGCTAAAGGTTTGGAAAACCCTGCTATCTCTACTCACTTCATGGGGTTAAAATGTTACTTTCTAAATTCCTTTGTACTTACAGAGTACTCAACATTTGTGGGAATTCAGTCCATATCCTAAGCAGTGAAAATGGCTGTGGCTGCTGCCCACCCAGCTCACTTGTACTCATGTGCTCTCCCATTCTCCACCCTGCCATTCAGGTGAACTCCCTGGAGCAGGCTATGCTGGACGCCCTGGTCCTGGATCGAGTGGACTTTGTGAAGCTGCTCATTGAGAATGGAGTGAACATGCAGCACTTCCTGACTATTCCTCGCCTGGAGGAGCTGTACAACACTGTGAGTGAGCAGAAATGCTAAGAAGCCCTGTGGTATTTTGCCACTGTGTATGTGACTTGGATCACCACAGAAGGGTTTATACAAAAGGGATATTACACAGCTCTTGATAGAAAGGTGTTTGTCACTGTAGCCCAGTTCCTTCTTTTCTCCCCTCTGGGGTGTGATGGCACATGGCTGTTGTCTGAAGTTATCCTTAAGGTGCCAGATCACTAATTGTGTTTGTGTTTGCAAAAAATCTGAGGAACTGAAGCTCTAATGGACCGTGAATTATTTCTGTTTCAGAGACTGGGTCCACCAAATACGCTGCATTTGCTAGTCAGAGATGTGAAAAAGGTAAGCAGTGTTTTATTTGTGTGATTGCATTAGCCATGTGAATCAACAGTAAAAGCAAGCATAGCATGGGGCCAAGCAGGCATTTGAAATTAGATGGCTGCTGTTAAGAAAAGTTAAATGTCTCCCTGTGTAGCAAAGAGTGATGTCAGTCTGAGCTGGGTATGGCAGTGCTAGTAATTTAAAAACTAAGGAGCTAGCTGAATTAAGCTCCTCTAGTGTAATGTGGCATTTGAGATTTAGGTTGTCTGTGTTTCTTCTCTACAAGAATGCAGCATTACAGTGGAAGCAAAGGCCTGCTAGGTTAACTGGAAGCCCCACTCATGACTGTGGAATTTCTTGCATTACGTTTGTTTCCTTGTGTGTTTTCCAGTTACTTTTCCTCCACTAGTCTATCTGGGAGAAAATCTCTTCTGTCCTAAATTTTTTACTCATTTGTTTCCATTTCATGAAAATTTGTTCACTGTATGTGAGTAGGGAGGGTCATTGTGAGATTTGTTGTATTTTCTCTCTTAGAGGCTTTGAAGCTTTCATTCAGTTAAATTCAGCTACATGATATTATCTGTATTAATTTCTGCAAGGAAACTCCCAGTCATTCCAGGGAGGTTCAGATGTGGGGATTATGCAGTACTGTGTTAATGTATAATTCATATTCATCTGCTTCATAGCTTAACTCTTTTCTCATTCAGTGTTTCACTGTGAGTGTCACTAATGTTCCTCTGCATTCTGCTGTCTGTCTGTCTCTCCTCTTTTCCATTGCATTTCCACGCTCCCTCCCTCAGCGGCAGTCCCGGGGATTCAGTTGGGTTAACCTGGAGGTGATGTGCTTCCTTAGGCTGTGCTTGTTCCATCATAGCAGCTGCTCAGTGGTGATGTAGAACCAGTCATTGCTGTAGGATGTAGCCTGGACCATGAAGCACTCTGTTTTTCCAGTGGAGTCAATACAATTATCCAGTTTTAGCTGTAACTGCCAAAATTAGAGTTTGCCTTTTGCTTTGGTTCTGGGCTGCACATTAATCATGGTCTGCATTGTAGTCTCAGCTGTAGATAATATGATGAAATATAAGTTTCAATTAAAAAGTATATGAAGTATGATTTGCAGGGATAGTCACCATGAAATTGTCATGCTTTTATACTGGATGATAATTAGTATAGAGTTTCTTAAGTTCATAAATATAACCCTTGTAAAAAATATAAACTTGTATGGACACTCATATGTGAGTAAATCAAATGAAAATTTGTTCAGAAATATGAATTCTGCCAACAACAACACCAAAAAGCTATGACCCCAAAAAATTTCATTATGTGAATCAGTTAATTTCATACAAATGCTCAAAGACTGAACCCAGTGGCTGTAGGTAATACCCATGTTCCAATTTAATTGTGACATATGTCTAGCCAGGCAATTTAATCTGTGTCGTGTTTTCTTATCCTAAATCCTCATTAAGTTGTGGGTCTTTTTGTTAGGGAAATCTTCCACCAGATTATCATATCAGCCTGATAGATATTGGCCTTGTCCTGGAATATCTCATGGGTGGAGCCTATCGCTGCAACTACACTCGGAAAAGCTTTCGGACTCTTTATAATAATTTATTTGGACCAAAGAGGGTAAGATTTAATTAATTCTAGATGTCCCATTGTAGTAGTAGTAAAAAATAAGTAACACTGTTTCTTTGTTTTTGTGAAACACTGCATATTAAATTCTAAAGAAGTGCTGTAAGGTAGAGCATGAAACTCCAAGAGCGAAGTTATGTAAGAAAGTTGTAAGACATCTCTGTTAAAGGACATCAGGACATGAGAGGTGGTGAATGCACTGACCTGGAGGCGAATTTCCTCCTATTCCAGTATTCCTAATCCAAGTATTCCTAACTGTGATGTGCTTAGAAGCACTAATTTTTTTTTTTTTTTTGGCTTTTGTGACCATCTGCTGATTTTCATTCTCCAAGCATTATTTATCAAATTATTCATTTAACTTTCCAGTCTGAATTAAAATCTTTCCTTTGAGTGGAGGATAAATATTTCCTAACTCATTGCATTCCTGCAAATACAACTTAAATGAAGAGTAACTAATAGCAGCACTATTGGTACAATTTTTTACAACAGTAAGTTTCATAATAAGTGCTGTACATTTGTAAATGAAAATGGGATTGCTTTGTATTGTTTGGTCTTTCAAATTTTCCTCCCATCTAACTGATTCTCTTTTCTATTTTTTAATATTCAGCCAAAAGCTCTTAAACTACTGGGAATGGAGGTAAGTTGGATTCATTAAAAAAACTGGTTTTATCAAAACTTTCCTGGTACAATACCCTTTTGTTTTTATTTGATTTTCCTAGGGTGTAGAGGACTTAATTTTTTGTTCTCCATTTGAGATTTTATGTCCTGTGCTTCAGAGGTGGTAAATGCTTTGTGTAATTGATGGCCCCTGAATTTTCCACAGAAAACAGAGATCACCACTTGCAGTTGTTAAAACTGCTCAAGGAGAAGTACATGCTCACTTGCTGAGCTGAAGAGTCATCTTTGGAAATGGTGTGGGAGGTTGAATTCCGAATTTGGATTTAAATTTTGTTGAAAACAGTGCATAATGCTGAGCTTGCTTGAACAAGAACTGATTTTGTAGAATAGCAATTTCTTTTACATGCAATCCATTTCTGAGAATTGGACTCAAGGTCTACAGTGATGATGAACTCTGCCTTATATATGCAATGTTCTTCCTACATTTTTTTAAACCCTAATTTTCCCAATCATGGCTTTTCTCCCTTCAGGATCCTGCTTCATTGTCACTACTTCCCTTCAGTTACTTCCATGTTGGTTCCTGTAGTAATGGCCTCTCCTCCCTATCCCTTTAAGAAATGGGATACTTAATACCTTCCAGGTGCACTGCATACATAGGAGGAGATTGCTTATTCCAAGGTGAAGACTCCCTTTGGTATCTTGCTGTTCTTTAGGGTGCTGTGTGCCTGTCTTTGCCTTTTGCATGTTGCCATGGCCTGCACGTCAGTCAGAAAAGTGCTCTGGTACCTGGAAGATGTGCAGAGATAGCCACAGACATGTGGAATCAGAAATGGCAGTGGAGCCCCTCTGTAGAAAATTCAGCTTTGTTAGAGTCCCACTGACACTGCAGAGGAATTCAGTAAATATTGATTGGTTGCAGGCCAGCCTGCACAATTCCATGTGAAGTTGGGATCTGTATACAATTGCAGTGTGAAGGGATGCCTGCACTACTGGGGGGTGTATTGCACTTTTCCAGGATGACTTGTAATTATGTGTACAAGAAACAGCACCCTGCACAAAATCTAAGTCTATGTGTGCTTGCCCAGTGCATGCTCTGTCCTATTGCATTCATGGTAGCAAACAGCAAAACCAAGTTAGAACTTAGAGTATTAATGTACTTGTTCCGCGCATGGTGCTGTTGCCAGGTGAGCTGTTAAAAGCTGATGGGAACAATTTTTCTTCCCAGGATGATGAGCCTCCCACCAAAGGGAAGAAGAAAAAGAAGAAAAAGGAAGAAGAGATTGATATTGATGTGGATGACCCAGAAGTCAGCCGCTTTCAGTACCCCTTCCATGAGCTGATGGTGTGGGCTGTGCTCATGAAGCGGCAGAAGATGGCCCTGTTCCTTTGGCAACGAGGGGAGGAGTCCATGGCCAAGGCTCTTGTGGCTTGTAAACTCTACAAGTCTATGGCCCACGAGTCCTCAGAGAGTGAGCTGGTGGATGACATCTCTCAGGATCTGGACAACAACTCAAAGTTAGTAGATGCAGAGCAGATTTCTTATCGACTTGGTACAAGCTTGCTGAGAAACTTTACTTTTAGTTCAGTAGAATAATTTCTAAATGTAGTTTCACAGAATGCCATTTGGAGCCAATTTATCAAATACAGACAAGGAAAAGTGTGGTCTTGGGATCTCAAGGCAACACTAGCAAGGAGAAGGCTTGCATTTTTTCTGACAGAATACATTCTTTCTTGAGCTTCTCTCTGTAAAACTAGCTAGTTTTATTTCACAAAGTTATTTTTAGAACTTACTCCCAGAAATTAAGGAGTATCTGATGATATATCTAAACTGCCTTCAAGATGTTATTGGTCTAAGTGAATTCCCTCTGTTCGTTAACAGTGTGTTTAGAACTTTTGTAGACTGTCCCAAATTAAGAGATTAGTTGTTCTTGTCACTATAATTGTGTGTGGATAAGCACAATGCCTTGTGAACAGAGCTAAAACCCCAAAACAGACTGATTTCTAAGTGTAACTTCACTGATCCTATCTTGTTCTAGAGATTTTGGCCAGCTGGCTGTTGAACTCTTGGATCAGTCCTATAAACATGATGAGCAGATTGCCATGAAACTGCTGACATATGAACTGAAAAACTGGAGTAATTCTACCTGCCTGAAGCTGGCTGTGGCAGCTAAACACAGGGACTTCATTGCTCACACCTGCAGCCAGATGCTCCTGACAGACATGTGGATGGGGCGGCTGCGCATGCGGAAAAACCCCGGCCTGAAGGTATTCCTGCCCTGCAGCATTCCCAAAGAGAGCTGTTGGAGGCAGCACTTTGTTACACATAGCAAAAGTCACTTACTTAGAGATGTTTTAAGAACATATCTGCTAAAAGCTAATTTCTTCAGTTTCCAATTTCAGGATATCTAAGGAATATTACACCATGACAAAGGAAAATATATCTCCATAAAACACTTAGCGTGATTGGAATCTGAGGAACAAATTGTGGATTTCAATAAAGCATGAGATTTGTTAATCTAGAACATGCTCCTATTAAAAATCAGTTGTAGACAAGCAAAAATATTTCCATTAGGGGTCCATGCAATGGGAATAGAGATAAAATAAACCATATGTGGACACATGCTTCTTAAATTGCTTAATACCTTACCAGCTGAGACTCAGTGTTGAAAAGAGTGAAATCTGGGCAATTGCATTGTGTGAAACCATGTGATTTTTATTTCCTGCTTCTGTGATTTGATGATGCAATCTCTCTTACTGATTTTAATATTTCCTAATTTGTTTGATTTACAAAAAAAGCAAGTAATGTGAGGGGGCTCTAAGAAGAGAAACACGAGTGAGTCAACACCAAGGAAGCAGAGCAGTGTTTGCTTGTGTGTGTTTTCATGTGAATAGAATCCTTTCTTTGTTGAGTTATGCAGTTGCTGTCACCCATATGGAGGCCCATCCTGCTCACCTCCTTATTTCCTTAAATCTCCCTTACTGACAAAGTGCTGTATCTGTTTTCCCAGGTCAGATTCCCAAGTTTGATGTACACATTGCACTGTCTCTGCCATTCCCAGTTTATTTCCACTTTCCCATATCTCCCTCTTAAACACAGTTGAAATCTTTCTGAAAGCCTTTCAGATTGCATCATGCTCTTCCCAAATCTGTTTATTATTTTCTTTTCTTTTTTCCAAAGAATTAATCAACCTCCTGATGTTTGTTCTGATTTCATTATCTGCCTTCTTTTCTCTGCTCCTTTTCTACACTTTGGCTTGTGTTTCTGTATCTAAGCAATCTCATATAGTAAGAGAATTTTCCCAGGACTATCTGCAAAGATTCTTTTACCTTTCATAGTTTTTTTTAACTATTATTATTTTAAAAATAATGACAGTAGATGTCTGAACTATAAACTCCACTAACAAACCTGAAGGCCTCTTTTAACCACTGTGTCATTCCATGGCATTTCTCTGCACACTAATTTTGGAGCAGAATTTCTTAACTGCAGGGTATTTGGAGATGGGAGGCTTTCCAGGGTGCCATATTTCATGAAATACCTTATTGCCAATGCTTCTTAAATACTTCCTCATTTCTATAGGCTTGAGGATATCTTGAATACTATGCAAAAAAATTTGGAGTTGGGACCTACCTTGTTACGAAATCCATAATATAAACAAATATTGAGTTGAATTCTTTCTTGTTCACAGGTTATAATGGGAATTCTCTTCCCTCCCACCATCCTTTTCCTGGAGTATCGCAGTTATGATGACTACTCCTACCAGACATCAAAGGAAAATGAGGAAGGCAAAGAAAAAGAGGAGGAAAATGCGGTCAGTAATTGAGATTATTAGAAAGTTCTAATATCTCAGGACTGCTCATTTTTCTGACCTTTCTGATTATGCTGTAGCTCATTCAGGTTCAAAATCTCAACTGCCTCTAGGGGATAAAATCAGTCTCTCAGTCATGGGAGAGTACAGAATGAATTCTCGGGGCATGGGAAGTGTTTGTGAAGTTCCGGATTTGCAGAATTCTATTGATGTATTTTTAAAAAGAGGTCAGTTGCTCAGGGGAATCCCTGCATAATTAACAGTTGGGTGGGGCTGTGGTTGAGGAAAAGTACTATTTTTGCTGCTGTCTACTGATGAAATCTGACAACTTTGGTCTTCCAGGATGCAAATGCAGATACAGGCTCCCGAAAAGGGGATGAAGAGAATGGAAAGAAAAAACAACCGAGCCTTCCAATTGGAACAAAGATCTATGAATTCTATAATGCACCTATTGTCAAATTTTGGTTCTACACAGTAAGTCATGATGATTAAACTGGCAGTGATCATTTTTCTCACACCTGTGAAACTGATAGGATTCCAATGTAAAAATAATAAACACGTAGTAAATAAATGTTTTACTGACTTTTGTGGAATCTAATGAGTAAAGCACTCCCTTTATTCAGAGGAAAATGCACAGACAGTGAAACAGAATGGATAATAACTGAAGCTTACATTGTCAGGTCTAAAGCTCCCACATGCTGTGAAGGAGGCTCTGTGTGGAATACACCAAACTAAGTGCAAGCTCCACAATCCAGGCACTCAATCCAAACTAGGCTGGATTCTCTTGCTTTGTAAAGGACCTGGCTCTGTTCTGCATTGAAATGTCCTTTAGGACCCAAGAAGCAACTCCATGGTATCATTGCCATTTGCCCTGTGGCTCAGATGGGAGCGCAGATCCCAGTCTGCTAAGACTTCATAGATTCTTTTATTAAAACAATTAAAACCAATCTAAACTAAAATACTTATTTTTGACCAAGCATCTAATTTTCTATTTATTGCATCAAGAATTATCGGGTGTTAAACTGTCATAATCAAACAGAACATCTGTTCATGCTGCTGCTCACAAATTCTGTGTGTGCCCTGTAAAAGGGATACTGGTTTCTTGTGTGTTCAAGATTAGGATGCTTGATAGGTCATAGTAATATGCAAGTTTTCAGTTTTAGCACATTTTAATCAGAAAATACTATGTTAATCCCTTTCTGCTGCCTGAGTTAATAATTTAAATGAAATTCCTATCTAATTTCAAAGAAAAGTGTTCAACATGGTTTTACAGTGCAAAGAAATTACATTTTAGTAGGCTAAAAAAGCCCCAGGCATAAAGGGCCCGGTTTAGAGTGCTTCAGAATTGCTGTTTTTCTTCTCTCAGCAATTGAGATAATTCAGCTGGCTGGATCATATGCTCCCCAGCCTCTGGGACTCCTTTAGCTGCTGGAGGCCCCTGGCTGTGCCAATGTGGGCTTTGTAGCAGGCCTGCTTCCTGCAGAGAAGGAAATATTTTTTCTTGTGCAAGTAAGGGTCTTCAGCAGCTGAATATTTCACACTTGGCCTCAACACCCAGGTTCATATGAATGTCCTAATTAGCACAGTTATTAGGGACCTGAGTAAAGGGGGAGGAATTCAGAAATTCAGGAATTTCTTTCCTGAATTATCAGGCCCCTCAGCTAAGAGGATTTGTCTGCCTTCTGTCTGGTGTTTCTCGTCTGGTGATGCAGCCTTCTCTGCTCTTACTGAATTAGGCTTTAGCAAGAAACTTGCTCCTGGGAGCTGCTTAAAGTAACCAGAACAGCTGCCAACCTAGTGTCCATGTAGATGGATTTAAGTGACAAGTGTAGGAAGAGGGACTGAGGAACAAGTTTGCATGCCTCTGGCTTCAGCTGAAGAGTGTATTCTTCCCAGATGGGCTCAACCACATAATCCAGGACTGTGTAATGGAAATTAGTGAAGAGTTGGGGTTTTCATGTGTATAAGCTATCTCAAGTAATTGAATACTACCCAGTTTGGAAGGATCCTAGAAGGCATCATCTAGAGTCCATGAAGGGTCTTCCTCTTTTTTTGGCAGATATCATACCTTGGTTACTTGATGTTATTTAATTACATCATCTTGGTGCGGATGGAACGGTGGCCATCAGTGCAGGAATGGATTGTCATCTCCTACATTGTGACACTGGCTTTGGAGAAAGTCAGAGAGGTAAAGCCTGCCCATATCAACATCCCATAATCCTTAGAACAAAGCTTGCTCTTTATAATGGCCTGGACTTGTGCACAGGGTTGAGAGGTCGCACAGGAGAGAGAAGACTGTCATATTCTAAATATACTAATAACTAAAAATATTCTTGCTTGAAGCAAATTTTGCTGACAGTGGAGGGTGTCTGATATTCAGACACCTGTTGAATATGACAAGATTTGTCTTTTTTCATGACCATTACTTCAAAAATGTAACTTGGAGTTTTTTTCTAACTGGTTTTCTGTTGTAAATTCATATGTTTGTTTGTTTTTTATTTCAGATTTTAATGTCAGAGCCTGGCAAGCTGAGCCAAAAAATTAAAGTTTGGCTCCAGGAATACTGGAATATTACTGACCTGGTGGCTATTTCAGTATTTATCATAGGAGCAATTCTTCGCCTGCAGAACCAGCCTTACATGGGTTATGGAAGAGTGATTTACTGTGTAGATATCATTTTCTGGTACATCAGAGTACTGGATATCTTTGGTGTGAACAAATATCTGGGACCTTACGTCATGATGATTGGAAAGATGGTTAGTGCCTAAATTGCTATAAATTGTCTTTAAGAACTTCATGTGAAACTAAATTCCATTCTGCTTTAAAAAGAGGTTTTCTGTGAAGCAGGACTGAATACAGCCTGTGAAAAGTTGCCTTGTGAATTTCATGCACACACACAAGATGTTACACTCAAGCAATAGCAGATTGCAGGTACACCAGGATCATCCAGAAACCCATCAGCTGTGCACAGGAGATTGTACAGCAATGATTATATCATCTCTTTGCAGCCACAGAGGAGATCTATGCTGAAAGCACAGCATACTCCATTTGATGCAAAGGAATGGGGATAGCAAAGGTTCTAGCATTTTAAGTATTTTGACGTATAATCTGGTATTCCTTTAAGTAACTGCTTTCTCTGCATTTGTATGTATGCTTAATACCTGAGTAGAGTAGTACTTAAAGTACTAATGAGTAGTACTTAAAGCATGATGTCAAGCAGATTTTCTTGCCATTTTCTTGTTTGCTGCAATTCCTGCTGGCAGACAGATCTGCTGCTGCCCCTGGTGCTGAGTCTCTCTGTGGTCCCTGCTCTCTCTCTGCAGATGATTGACATGCTGTACTTTGTGGTGATCATGCTGGTGGTGCTGATGAGCTTTGGAGTGGCCCGGCAGGCCATCCTGCACCCGGACGAGGAGCCCTCCTGGCGGCTGGCGCGCAACATCTTCTACATGCCCTACTGGATGATCTACGGAGAGGTGTTCGCTGACCAGATAGACCGTAAGAGTAGAATTCATAGTAAGAGTCTGTTTCCTGTTTCTCAGGCAGATGATCAGATCCAAATTAAAGACTGCTTTTAATTTGGAAGTAGTGGGTTTTTTGCTTTATGATGATATTGTTGTTGTTTTCTTGTGGCAGACCCGAGGGTGAGCAATTTTCTCTTCCCCATTCATGTGTCTGCTCTCTTGGTTTATATTCAAATTAAGTTAACACAGGAAGTGATGTAGTCTGGAATATTCTCTTGTCCAAGAGTGTGGCAGTATGAAGTGTTCTGTTTACTTGCAGGGATCAACAGAGATCATTCTGAAATGTTCTTTTCATTCAGAGGTTTACTAAGAGTCAGTTCCAACAGAAGAAAAAAGAAATAAATCCCTTGTGCAGGGAGGTTAAAATACACATATTCTTTCGTCTCCAACTCACAAGCAATGAGCTCATACATTTTTACTCCCAGTCATACATCTGTCTGCTTTCAGGAACGTTTCCATTTCATTAATCACTCATGTTGTTCATTTCTACACCTATGGGAAAACAAAACAAAAAAAAGCAATCTCCACTTGATTAGCTTTGGATGTGGAAATAGCCTTTCTTACAGGAATCCTGCACACTTTAAAAAAATACCTGTCAGCATTTTAAAGGAGATGTAAGCTGTCCTGTTACTGCTAATTTTGTGCTAATGTTTGAAATTTGTATGACAGTCCAATGTGCAGCTGGTCTCCTCTAGTGTGTATCATGTAGTTTGTACTTTATCTGAAATAATACAAGCTGCTCTTTCAGCTTTGTGTATTTGTTACCTCAGCCACCTGCATATACTGACAGGTAGGGAAGTGGAAGGATGAAGAACCTGAAGGTCTGAGTTCAAAAACCATCAAGGTTCATCATCATGAGAAGCTTTTTTTCTAAATGTCATTGAAATGTACTTTAACTGTTTAGAAAGGAATGAAGTGTCATTAGTCTGTCTCTGAACAGTGCACAATCAGCTCAACTTTGCTTTCCTAATGAATGTTTTTTCAATAATGTAACTCAGGGTACACTAGGTTACTCTTCCCAAGTGAAAGGCCAAGCCTGTCCTCTGCTGTCTGATAGTGCAGTTTTGGCGCACATGAGAGATCCTGAGCTTATCCTGGTTCACAAGTGGGACAATTCCCCCATGGAAAGGAAGTGACTGTAATGGGCTATCCCTTATCTCGTGTTCAGTTTGAACAAAGAATGTTTGCCAGTGTAGACAGTTTGATTTCTTTATAAATCAAACTCACACCTTACCAGCCATCTCTTTAGTGTAAGAGGTGTCCCAGGCTTCTCTCGTGCTTCCAGTCATTTCTCAGTCCTATACTCAGCATGCTTTGGATTGGAAATCTTTCTTCAGCAGTGCAAAAGATTTGGGGATCGAAAGGTTTGGACTTTCTGGTTGTACAAGTTCAGCTACTTGGTCCTTCCCAGGTCAGAAGCTTTGCAGTGCATAAACTAGCTTGGAAATGTGTGGCTTTACATTGTTTTAATATTAAAGTAATTCTGGCTATGCAAGGCATTCTTCTACACTGCCTTACAATTGTTCTGTAAATTTCTCCTGTATAGAAGTCTATGGACTGACTCCTGAAGATCTTTTTGCTTTCAATAAGAAATTTTCACTCTAATATCTCTGTGGTTCTCTGTAAACACACTGCAAAAACTGCCTCAGAAGTCACTGGGGAGTCATGGCTATGGGCAGTCTAATATGACTCTGACCCAAGAGTTAATGGCTGGTTTTGGCAAGGTCCAGAGGTGTTAAAAAATTATGGAAAAAGTATTTAATCAAATTTTTCCTCTGAAAGAAGGCAGTTGGACTTTGTCAGTAGCTTCTCTGAAGATGGGAAGAATCTTATAGATTCATCTGGAGATCACAAGTCACAGAATTTGCTGGGCTTGGAAGGTACCTTTGGAGATCATCCAGTTGAACTTTCCTGCTCAAAACAGGGTAAATTAGATTTATCCCAGATTGCTTAGGGACTGTCCAGTGATTTTTACAGTATCTTAAAGGATGAAGAGTGTGCAGCCTCTTCGGACAACCTGGTTTAAGTTGAATTGCCCAACTTTCCACCTTTGCCCACTGCTGCTTCTCCTTTCACTGAGAAGAGTCTGGCTCTGTGTTCTTTTCTCCCACACATCATCAGGTATTTACAACATTGGTAAGATCTCCTTGGCCTTCTCTAGACTAAATTATCCCAGCTTTCTCAGTCTTGCCTCATTTGTCAGGTAGCCCAATCTCCTTAGTAATGGAGATTGGATCTCCTCCTCTGTGGCCACAACTCCACTATTCTGATATGTCCATGCCTGATTTCTGTGGAGGAGCTGAGAACCAGGCACACAAGTCCACAAGTGGTTTCACCAGAGCTGAGTAGAGGTAAATAATTACCTCCCTTAATTTGCAGGTAACACTTTCCCTAATGCACCCCAGGAAGCTCTTGTGTGGTTCACTCTCTTTAGAAGATGAGCACAAGCAAAAAGTTATCAGCATCTTGTACTCAACAGCATCATATTCTTAAACAATAAAGAAACCTGGTTGAGTTTTATCAATAGTGTGACTTTTCTTACCAACATTTAGGAATTGGCAGGCAAGTATCCAGACTGGGAGTCCAAATGGGCATTAATGATACTGATGTTTTTACAGTGTCAAATAGCATGCCTATTAGTGGAAATGTAGCTATTCAAAAGAAGCAGCTGACAGATTCAAAGCCAGGGTGGTTAAAAAATAAAAGAGAGACAACGTTTCCATAATAGCTGAAAGAATGATTTTTGTGTGATAATTTTGAGTTGCTTGGTGTTGACGGCCAGTTTTGTTTACTTGCCAGAAATATCATGTATATTTAAATGATCATCTGCCAGAAGCATTTTGTGATATATTATTATCATTAGTTTGCTGCCATATGTAACATTTGGGGAAAACAGCATGAAAAGGAAATTGCAGAATGCGATGCATTTTTAACAAAGACATTTTTTCTCAACATATGTCTCTACTGTTCTGACATTTGAGTTGCTTATCCTTTCTTGGCAGCAGAACTGTATTTCCAGTCATCTTTTTTTGGGCTCTGTTTATTATTGTATTGTTTTCTTTTTTCTCTCCCTGCCTCCTTTCTATTCCGTTCCTTTGGACTGGTGTTCAGTCTATGCCATGGAAATCAATCGTAAGTCTCTGGGGAGAGCTGATTATCTCATTTAGCTGAATATGTTCATTAATGTTTTTCTTGACTAGTCAGTCATATTTTAATTGCAGCACTTATGCAATATTCAGGTGTGAATGTTGTTTTTCTACTGTAATAGTTTCATTAGGAAATAAGCAGAGGAAAAATATTTTAATACAAAATGCATATCAGAAGTTTTAACTGAGTTGAAGTTGTTGCTAAGACTTGTTTCTAGTACACTAACAGTAAAATAATTGGGTTTTTTAATTATGATGCATAAATGGCACTGTACAACTAATTTCCTTTCATTACCTAGATAGAATATTACTGTTGTTTTGGCAGTATTTTCATTGGTCCATTAGAATAAAATAAGGACTCACTTAACTTTCCTGCTATACTTCTCTTAGGAAAACCAGGAAAAAATTTAGGTCTGATGTTTGAAAAGCAAGTAAAATGAATGCTGTTCATTACAGTCCAAACAGCTTTTTGAGACCTCAGAAAATAAGCTTAGTTCATGTTCAAATATTTTGAAGTATTTTTCAAGTGAGGCTGAAACATTGTGGTTTTTTGCAAAATTTTAAAAAATACTGGGTTTTCTATTTACATAAACTAAATCTGTTATGAACTCTGTCAGACTTTGCATTTGCTTAGATTACAGCTAAGGAACCTGTGGCTGACAAGAACTTTACCTGCTACTAAATAGTTGCAAAAGTTAGCCTTGTATTTGACATCGGATGTGTTGGCACTGCACTTACAGACAGAAAAAAATTGCTGCATTTACCCAAATCCAAGACAGGTCTTACCCAAGACAACCTATGTAAACTTAGAATTACTTCAGGCAATTATCAATATTTTCTATTTTTGTCCCATTCTCAGTAGTCTTAATTTGTTGTTACTATATAATTTTCATTTTAGAATTGGATCTTTTTGGTAGCATTAACCTGCTGGTAACATTAACAGTCCCAGATAGGTCAAGTGATAGTCTGGGATCCATCTAGGGAATCCAGTAAGGGGCAAAAGGAGACAGGGCCAGAGACAGAAGGGTCCATCCAGGGGACTAACCCTGGTCCAAGGTCCATCCTGGAGGCAGAGGTGAGACACAGCTCGGGCAGGGACAGGTGTGCAGAGGGGGCACAGGTGCAAACCCCAGTGAAGCTGGCCAGGGACATTAAAGGGCTCTTCAGTACTCTGAGGCCCTGTAGGTTTTGAAATTATGCTCAGCAATCTGTTACCCCTAAAACGATGCTTTTATCTCTTTGGCAAGGTAGGCTTACAAGCTAATTTTAATAATATGTTTGTAATTCCACTATTAATATGTATGTGTATGCATGAAGATCTGGTCTTTGACTATTACTGTGAGAAAAAGAAACTCCATGGGAATGAGAATAGAAAGCCACACTGTACAGTAAGGAGTTGCCTCTCTGTTCACTAATATGGAAGCAGAATTTGAAGTAGAAATTATACATACTTGCTCCTGGAAATAATCTGACAAAAATTGGCAATGTTTATGCAAGTATCATCATTAAATAAACAAGAATAGTATTTTTAAGTATCAGGCAATTTGTGAAAAATACCTTTCCTGTTTTTCCTTCAGCTCCTTGTGGGGACAATCTTTATGATGATGATGGTAAACGCCTTCCTCCATGCATCCCAGGGGCCTGGCTCACTCCTGCTATCATGGCCTGTTACCTGTTGGTAGCAAATATCCTGTTGGTAAACCTGCTGATTGCTGTCTTCAAGTACGTGAACAATCATGCATCTTTGTCTTATTGTCAAGATAAACTTTCTGTTTGAGCCCAACAACTGATTCTGCAAGGGTTTGCATTCACTCAGGATCTCACTATTCCATGGATGTCGCTGGCAAGTTCTGGAAGCAGGGCGTGCCCTGGAGAAGAGAGAGTGGCTTTGAATTTGCCAGCTATTGCAGCAATGGATGTGAGAGAACCTGGCTACTTCCAGTTACCTTCTGATGGACAGTGGCAGGCCTCAAGGTTGCTGTGGAAAGATGAGAAATAGGATCCCTGAAACCTGGCACACACCTGACAGAAACCCGTGTAGCCGCTGGCAGTCACAGCTCTGCAGGAGAACAGCAGAACAAACTCAAAAGCCTGAGGCATTTCCACTACATCATCTGGCTTTTGTCATGTTTTGTTTTCCATTTAGAAAAAGAAATTAGGGCCTTGCAGAGTCCTTTCATGACCTAAAAAAAGTAGTCTGTATTGCCTTGAACCATCAGGTAGGATGGCTGTGTGTTGCCAAGGTCTGTGGCCAATCCAAGCAGGGTGCAGCATGCTCATATTTAGACTTATCTGGAGTAAAACTAAAGAAATTTCTGCTGCTTGTTCTTCCTACCTGCACCTAGATTGCATACTTTTCCTCTCATGATGTGGGGATTAAAAAAATAATGACTTGCTGGCAATACTTTCTGAACAGAGCACCTGAGAAAAGCAGGTGATCCGTTTTTGTTGCCTTCAAACATGTAGCGTTGGAGCGCTTGTTGGTGTAAGCTTGTGTCACAAATGCAAAAAACAGTCCTTCGTGTGCCCAGAAATCTGCAGCTCACAAAGCCTGTCTTTCATTTGATGTATGTAGCTTAAAAGGTCATGAATTTAAAGTACTCAAATGCCAGTCACATAGCTGGGGAGAAGGGGAAGAATCTTACAATGGTAGCTATTATTGGCTGAAGGACCAAGGCATCAGCAGTTTGGGAAGTAGGTCATGCTGTTAACTCCTGCCATCCCAGCCTGCTTGCACAGGGCTGAGATATAGCTGGGGAATTCCTGCTGTAAAGGAGACACGGATGAAGACAGATTGTTATTTATCATTGATCATAGTCTTATGTAGACTTAACCTAAAGAAAGTAAAATCTATGTATACACAGGAATTCTTTGGTTTCGAAGAGATGTTGTAACTGGTTTTATGGATGTAGAGATTGTAAAGCATATAAAGTTAGGAAATAAGTGGACAGAAAATATAAAAAGGAAGTTCCAGTATCATCACCATCATAGAAGTGCAGTGTGCTGTCTGAAGATACTTTAAAATAGCTTGGAAAGCCTTTTCTAAGACAGAATATCAAGTCTGCTTTCTCTTAGTTGGTATTTCATAACTGTGACTATTGTTATCTCTGGATTGACTACTATCACTTCTTATCAACTGAATTTTAAAATTAAACATCTTTAAAACACACCTTACTTTGCTGTAAAAATGATGAAGCTTCCAAGAATAAATTCCTTTACAAGAATCTGCAGCATGTTTTCGAATCAGAAGTTTGAGGGAGTAAAGTTTGAATTTAGGACATTCTGTGAAAACTTGAAAAGTCTTCTATGTAGGTCAAGCTGATTAGCATATTAAAGGCAAACTATGTGAAGCTTCTGAGTTTAGCATACAAAATACTTTTCATGGATTTAATACTTTGTGTAGCATCAAATACTGGCCTGTGTTAAAAGAAATAGTTTATACCAAGCCCCAAATACCAATTATGTGATGCATAAATTGTGTGAGTTTGTTTTCACTGGCACCTAAGGGATTTGTACAGTAGCAGCACTTGGTCTGAGAGGACTGTTCTGAGTGGTGCCTGAGGGATGCAGAACACCTGCTGTTTGCTACCTTCAAAAGGAGTGGTGCAATCACGAGTTCAATTTAATCCTTAGTTCAGTAGCACCCACGAAGAGCTGAACCAAGCAAATCCTGTGGCTCCATGAGGTTATTGAGCTGCTGCTTTTTTCAACACAGTTCTTGCTCAGTGAGAAGTGGGATTAGGGACCTCATAGAAACTGTACCTATGTTTCCTTTCAGCAATACCTTCTTTGAGGTAAAATCAATATCCAACCAAGTCTGGAAGTTCCAGAGGTACCAGCTGATCATGACATTCCATGACAGACCTGTCCTGCCACCACCAATGATTATCTTCAGCCACATCTACATCATCATCAAGCGGATCTGCTGCCGCTGCAGGAAGGGTGATGGAGACCAGGACGAGCGTGACAGGGGACTGAGTACGCAAAAAATCTTCTCTAAATTGAGTTCTTTGCACCATATTAGCAGAAAGCAGCAGCCTCTAGAACACTGAAGTGTTTTGTTCACCTTGCCCATCAAGTGTATTTGCAGAAGAGAGTATGGGCCAATATTTGTATCAAGTATATGTATGTATGTAACAGCTCTTGGGCTCTGTGGGTACCTGAGAATTTGCAACTCTCAGATGCTAAAAAATACTTCCTTTAACATTCTTTCTTAAAACAAGATGGTATTTTCTGCATTCAGGGGTTTACCAAATTCTGGTGAAGCCCATATGTTGGGAGGGGCAAATAGGAATTACAGAAGGAATACAGTTTCAAATGTCAGTTATAGTGTCAGCTCTTTGTGAGCAATCTGTGACTGTGAGTATCCCCACCATCATTTGGAGATTTATCTGTCATTTCATAGGGAAACTGTGAGGATTCTTCTCCTAACATACTCTGTAACTGTTAATTAATATTTTCATTATATGCCTCATGGAAATAATGTGAGGGATGCTCACAACATCCCTCTACTTCTACATTTCACAGGAAACATTTTTGCACAAGAGGAAAAATGAAGAAAGGAAATGTAATGTTCCTTCCAAATGCAAAGGGACAAATTCAGATAAAGGATGAATTGTTCCCACAAGCTTATATTCCCCTTGGATTTTTCTTATGTGATTAGAAATTTATTAACATCTTATCCAAAGAATATCTCTGAACAATCTGTTAAGTTTATCTGTTGCCTATAACTCACATCCTTTTAAGAATAACACTTGAATGAAGGAACAGCCAAACTGGCAGAGATTGCCCAGGTCTTTATCTTGTAAAATCTGCTCCATTTGTTCAATGCACAGCTGTTGAAAAGTGCCAAAGTCATTCAGAACATAGAGCCCCCTGTGGATGGCCATGGAAGCAGATGATGCTCATCATGCATTCCATTGTCTTCACAGCTCTGCCCATCTTTAGCTAAGTGCTCATTGCTTATTTAAAAAAATCATCTGTTCATTTAGTAGGAGTAGGAGTAGAATCTGCAGTATGGCCATGTCTAAAATAAACTGCTAATTTGGATTTAAACTGTCTGCCAGAAGTTCAGAAGAAGGAAACTCCTCTTTTGTTCTTCTCTTTTGCACAGAGTTATTTCTGAATGATGAAGAGCTAAAGAAACTCTATGAGTTTGAAGAGCAGTGTGTAGAAGAATACTTCCAGGAGAAAGAGGATGAGCAGCAGTCATCTAATGATGAACGCATCAGAGTTACCTCTGAAAGGTGCCTGTTGTAACAAAAATCCACTCTGTCTGTTGGGAACAGTCTTTTTAATATCTTCTTTATACCTGTGGTTGAGGGAAAATACAAAAGATTTTGATCTTGAAGAAAGCCACCACCAACTCAGAAACTGATCTGAATCCCAAATAACTATCTGAGCAGGTGCATCTCTCAAAAGAGCAAAGTTCTTGTTATTCCTTCTGTTTTGTCACTAAATCTGCTGGTTTGGGTAGCTTTGTTATAAGAGCATCTTTGCTTATGATTAATTGTGTACGTCTTATCCATATGAGGATCAGAGTGATGCTTTTTATCCTCTTGAGAAAATTGCTGCTTGCTGAGCTTCCAACAGTTCATCCAACCATGAGAAACATGTTGGAGCTTAATGACAAAAGCACTGAGGGTTCTGCCCTTGGACCTGTGGTTTACATGAGGGTCTGGCACTCACAACTGCTGAATTTTAATCTTGCCACAGATTCTCTTGCAGGCTTTGAACAAGGCATTTAGCTTTTCAGTGTGAACTTCCCCATATAAAAGATGGGGAATATTCCCATGTTAATCATTATGCTTGCTCTGAGGACTAGGTAGTGTTTGCACATTGCTGTGTAAGCACACAGTGCTAATGGCAGCAGCCTTTTTTACCAGGTCACTTGGCAGGACTGTTCCCAAAGGCTCTGCCTATTCTGTCAGTAGATCTAAGTAAGTCAAGAGATGGGGTCTTTTGTCATTTCCTTGAAATGAAGAAAAATTCTCCCTGTAATGAAAATCATACACATTTGAAACACTCTTTCACCTTAATCTGTCTCAGAGTATTCTGTTGATTAAGTACTCCAAATACATATTTATCTATATATCTATTTGAATCTTCATTTTAACATTTGTTATGAATTAGCTCTGTGAGCCATATAATTCTTTAAGAGATAAAATTCTTTCTCTTGAGAGAGGCCCTGAACATCTTGCATTATTATATTTGAAATTTGAGAATAGAGAAGTAAATTAAACCTGCTACATATATTTGAGTAGTTTCTATCACACTGGTTATCCGTGGCAATTTGTCAAATTCCTAGGTATTGTGGCAGAGAATAAAGCAGGGCTGATAAGCCTCACTGATTCACTATGGTCCATGGCCACAAAGCAGATTTGCTTATTTCTTATGGCTCCTTGCTCCAGATGCTTCATCATCTTTTGTGTATGGGAGCAAGAAATCGTTCATTTAATTTCCACAGTAGATTTATTAGTGTATGATCTCTAAGCCACATTCCAGCTAATTATGTTTATATGCTTTTTTCTAGTACCATCGCATCCATTATGATATAAATGATAAAAAGAAAATGGGAAAAAGTATTATTTTAATTGAACTAGACAATAGTTCCATTCCCTTCAGCTGATACAATATAGAAAGGTATTTCAAGAGCAAAAGCAATCCCTTCAACACCAGTAAATGTTTCCCTCTCATGCAGCTGCAGAACCTGTTTTACAACATGCTTTGATGCTATTTTAAGTCACCCTGTGAGCATGCCATTAGAAAGTACTTTTCATGTAATTAATTTGATATTTCACAGTGAAAGAGAAAACAAGTGAGCACACAGTGGGTGGCACACGCAGAAATGCTAATAGAAGTCTGTCCCTAAGGGCTCTCTTGCCATGAATATAAGGGCAAAGTTCAAATACCCCTCTAATATGGTGTACAAAAAGCACGGATAACAAGAAAATGCTCCTGCTTTTGTTGCTACCCATAGGAAAAAAGAACAAGGCATGACAGACACCACAAAATTCTGCCTTAGGAAGAAATCAGGAGCTGTGTGCCTGTAATGGGTTACTGCACAATTCTACAGGTTCTGTTCTCTGCTTCCTTTCTTATACCCTACAGAGTTGAAAATATGTCCATGAGGCTAGAAGAGGTGAATGAAAGAGAGCATTTTATGAAAGCCTCTCTGCAGACAGTGGACCTGCGGCTGTCTCAGCTGGAGGAGCTCTCGGGCCGGATGGTGAACGCTCTGGAGAAGCTGGCGGGCATCGACAAGGCCGAGCTGACGTACACGCGCTCGCGGGCCTCCTCCGAGTGTGACGCTGCCTACCTGCTGAGGCAGAGCAGTGTCAACAGCTCTGATGGCTACAGCATGTACAGATACCACATCAGTGGCGACGAGCTCACCTTTGATGACAGCACCACGCCCATGTCACCGGCCATGCGTAAAAAAGCCCACTCTATTGGTACCAAAGAAGATGGAGCAGACCCAAGGATGCTGGCTCCAGAACACCAAACTGGACTCCACACCTCGAGTCCTAATGCAGTTGCTACAGCAGATCACAGTAAATCTACACTAGAAATTGCACAGAATGTTTCCAGAGCCCATTCTGGCTCAGGTGGTTTGGGGAGTGAAAAGCAGGGGGTTTTCAGTAGTGATGGAATGATCCCTCAAGGTGTGAACCAGATGAATGCTGTTACAAACAGTCAGTCAGCAGCAGGACCAGATTTTCAGAACACTCAGTTAAAAGTAGAACGTACCAAGTTAGAAGCAACCATCTCTTATCCCTTGGACAAATCCAAAGCAATGCGCTATTTTCCTCCTGAAACTTTCAGTGCTTGTCAAACCACTATGATGAAGTCAAGGAGCTTTATATTTGCACAAGGTGGAAAGCTGGTTGGAGGAGTTAACAACTGGACCTCAGAGTACAGTACCATTATGGATCAGGTGTGCCCTTCTACAATTGAGCAGTGGGCCACGGAGTGGAAATACGAAGTTGAGCAGCAGCTTTCTCAAGAGCGTCCTCCAGAATACCCTGGGCTGATCTCTGAGGCAGAAAGGCAAGCAGAGGAGAAGCAGATGGACACAGATGATGACAGTAATGTTGCTGAAGCAGGTATGAGTGCCTCTTACACCTCTATGCCTGCCCCTGTCAAGGCTGAGAAGGAGAATTTCCTGTCAGCAAAGGAAGAAAGGACTCCTGGGTTCCCATCAGTACGCTCCAAGAGTTTGCACAGCCATTCCCGGAAAGCAAAGTCCGTGAAGGACAAATTAAATAGACCAGGACATGCCAGCAGTGTAACTAATTTGGTGGTAGCGTTTGGCAGTGCAACAGAAGAACAGAAAACCAGGCAAGAAAATGCATCCACAGAAACTGAATGTTAAAGTGGCTTATGGTCCCTGTTTTACCAACAGTTGAGAAAGCAGAGTGACAAATTGAACAAATTAGGGATTTTAAAATTAGTTTCTAAAGAAGAATTGTGAATATATGTATTCCTCTTCTTTTAAAATTAATAGATGCATGTTCTGTTCTTAAATAAATATTTGCTGGGTTGGGTGAAAGGGAGATGTTCTCTCAGGGGCAGATAAAAGGTAGGTACAGTCCACAGATGCCGAATATATAGATATTCCTTTGTTCCATTTCAGCCTCTCTCATAGGCTCATTTAATGCCAAGCTCATTATAAAGCTCTTAGAGGAAGAGCAATATTATAATGTAATAATTTTATCAGAAGATTTCTCAAACTGAACACATTTTTAACCAGCCTTAGTTTTATCCTTACTTATGCAGCTGGTTTCTTTGTAGCCATGGTGTTTTTTCAGATCAAAACAAAATTGTTGGAGGCAAGGAAAAATTACGCTGTCCCTTCTTTCACTTCTGATTTCATGCATGCTGCTCAGCTTCTCTTTCAGAATGGCATGACATGGCATTCTCATCCACTAAAATAGGTCAGACTGGCAAAATACAGTTGTGTTTGGAGAAATCTGACCTGGAAAGCCACATGTAGACATATTCTTAATCTGTCCTTGAACTTCAGTGGCATAATCTTGCTTTCAGTACTACATCTGTCCCCAACCCAAAGCATGCTGTGACAGCCTTAAACTGTTGAAAAACAGTGATCATTGTTTCAAAATGTTTTGGGAGATTCTAAGAATATCACGTACATAGATATTTTAATAATAGAAATCCAAGATCTGCTTTAGTATTTTATATAAATGAAGATTACAACAGAAGTCCATGCAGACTTAGAAAAAGATTCTGACTTTTCTTAGATGCCTGCAAGTGAAAACAAATCAAAACAGAATGGGAAAGGTGTTCTGATCAGGTGAGATTTTGATCTTTGCTTGAAACAAATCTACTGTGACAAATTCATCTTCCATTTTGCAATTTCATTATGACACACGAGGAACAAGGAACAGTTTCTAGGAGTCTGTCTAAACAATATATAGATTTTCCAGATGAGAATAGCAATTCTTGTTTTTGAGTAAATTTTCTTGAGTAAATTTCAAAAACAAATGTCAAAGGAGAAAAAAAGTCTCTACAGCAAAATTGTTTTGAGGACAAAGAGTAGAATCAGCATCTGTAGTTAGATGTATCCAGAGCACTTGTCTCTGCAGTGGCATTCTAAGTATTAGGTTTTGATCATTTTCTTCATAATAGCAGAGTGTTATTTGCCTCATTCTTCCCTGTTAAGTTTTAGGAATTTTGATTTCCCAAATATTCAGCACCTCTCTTCAACAGGGGATGCTTACCACTGGGCAGAGAATTTTGAAAATGAGTTAAAGGCAGAATTCTAGTCCAAGGTTTATGCTTAACTCATTCATATGCTATTTTGAAAAGATGTAATTTCTTTTTTCACTCACCATCAGCCCCACAGTGCAGGTCTCAGTGTCCTCCTTGACAATGATGCTTGCAGCATTTTGAAATGCAGAGATTGATGGATTGGCTTTATAAATGCATTAATGGTATCTGATTTGTATTGTTTGCATTATATTTTCATGCTCCATCCATTTTTATACCCTGAAGTACTGTTACTAGACTGAATGATCATGGAAAGTGCACAGACATTTCACACAGTTCAGTCATCATTTCTTTTGGATTTTTGCTATCTTGGTTCTTACCAGCAGGTTTACTGGTTTCACTGCTGTTGGAACAGTGTTGACATTTTGCTTTTTATGTGGGTTTCTCTTTTCTTCAACTTAGGGAACTTGACATTTTGTACAAACAGAATGACATTTGAAATTGTTTCGCTTCCATGTTTACTTCTGTGTTACCATTCTGTGCAACTACATAGCCATTGTGTATATGTGGTTAAAATAGCCTCCAGTTTGCCAATGCCTTTTTATTGTTTGCCTGCACATTCACCAGAAATGGATTCATTACAAACACAAAGGGATGCAGCTTTTCAGCACTGTGCTAAACAAGCAGTATGCATTGTGGAATGGAATACAGTGTGTTGCATACCTCTTGTTACATTGTCTTTATAAAATGTGTGTTAATCATGCTTTTGACCACTTAATTTTTTTAGCACTTACATTGAAAATTTGTCTGATAGCATGTAGATTTCAAACAAAAATATTTTACCTTTGTATTTATATACTTCCTTTGTGTAAAAATATTTATAAAGAAACACATGAAAAATATGGTAAATGAATTCAATATACCAATTTTTTTCTCTATAATGTCCGAACACTTTACTAATCTGTTTCTTCTTATGCAGTGCATGGGCCAAACATCTTCTAATAATTTTTTTTTTTCTTAACAGTTGCCAGTAATTTTGCATAAAGTTTTCTACAGAGGGATGATTTTAAGAGGTTTGGATATTTTCTGTGTTCCCACACAGCATGAACTGAATGAAAACCTCTCTGCCACTACATGTGAAGTAACAACACTTTACTTGTTGGCAGAGTCATTTTGGACAAACAGCCATTTTAATAAGATTTAAATATGGTTTTGTATGTGCATAGAAGACTAATAATGGATTTGGAGCTCGCTAAGCAGAATAATGACCAACACATTTGCATGTCTGCCTCCCTGCTTTCTTGAATAGTGGCTGAAAGGATGCAGGCAGAGAATTTGCATTTCTGAAGAGGCATGTTTAATAGTGCTTTTCAGGAAGATGTGTCCCCCTTCACTGCTAGGCATGTGGTGACTCCACAGCAATGTCACTGTGAATTCCATTGCCATGATTTATTGTGTGCTTGACCTATAGTGAAGCAAGTCAAGCTGAAAGGGTGTGTACTCTAGGGCTATGTCTGTGCAGAGATATTACTCTGAGGTAATTCAAATTGGTTCATCTTACAGTATCTTGCAATACAAACATTTCCCTTTCCCCCAAGGCAAATGTTTTCAACACAGTGACTAATTGTCATATTCACAAAGGCAGGTTCATGACCCTACCACCTGATTCCATGAGTTACCCCTTTCTACATTGCACCATTCAGGGACTAGCTTAGCTTTGCCCTCAGCCTCTCCTGTTGCAGAGTCACTTTATCCATTTTAGAAGCTGGAGATCAATACCTGAGAATAAAGAAAGTCCATTTTCCATATTATTTACTAATCCATTAAAGTAGCCATTGAAACCTTCCAACTATGGTTTCTCTGTGCTGCTTATCTGGATGCTTTCCAAGGTTCTGTGCTTGGCATCTTCAGCAAAATATTTATCTGTTCTTCCAAATAAAAAAGAACATATCTGCAAGGCCTTGTCAGGAAAGAGGAACATGAGGAAGGTGCATGACCAAGGATGTTAAGAGGATCATTTGCATTAGCTCTACCAGATGAATAACAGGAGTGTGCCCTGTCACAGCTGTTCTGGGCTGACACAAAGGCAGTGTGCTGCTGGCGCCCTTCATGTGGAGCAGGTGAGTTTTCCAAATGACAGCAGTCCTTGGACACAGTGCTGGAGTCCCACAGACACTTCTGCAGCACTGTCCTGTCTAGCAGGGCACTTCTGCCTGAATTAGTGTTGCACTCAAAAGCTGTTGGGAGCCTTAGATGTAAAGTTAAGAATTTATTGTTGGTGTAACAAGTTTTAACACTCTAATATATTAATTGTTATTAGTTTAGATCCATCTAATTAGAGGAGACAAGAAGAAAGAACAGAAAAGAATACTACTATGCTACTAATGGAAAACCAGAAAAAGCTAAAGTTATTCAATGTACACTTCCTACTATCTACCCTTTATTTTGATGTTTATTGACACCTGCTCTGATCCTCTGGGGCTAATGGTCAGTGGCTACAGTGAGGATAGTGAGGACACACTGCCAGCTGTCAGCATCCCAGATCCTCTGTAGGGTGAGCATGAGTTCATGTTGTTTCTTTGTCTTTATTTTTTACTACTTTAGGGGCATTTTTATGAGAGCTACAAAGTTATATCTTGTTCTTCATCACTGGCCTTTAAATCCTACAAATAAACCTGAATTTCTTCATCATTAGAACAATTTCTTTCACAGCTAAACAAATGAGGGACAGCTCGAGGCAAGTTAAGGCAAGTTCAGACAAAGCAGTCCTGACAAGCCTCAGTCCTGAGGCCTGACAAAGTCAGCATAAAGCCTGTGGCCTGTTACTAGCACTGACAATTAGCCTCTGTTTGCTGGGTTATGAGGCTACATTAGCCCTAGGGGTGTTTTCTTCTCACAGCAACCATTGTAGATAAATATTCTACCACATGCAGCAGTCACCTAAGCTGAAAATTCAGCCTAATTGTGGATTTTGGTCCCCTGTTGTGATCCATCATCAGACAGGAAGGAAAAGTGATGTAAGGACGTGGTTGATGTGGTCATTTAAAGACCATTTCAAATGGTGCCAGGCACAGGAGTTTGGGGTAGGCATAAAGCAGTAACCAGCTGTACTTTTTGCATTGTAGGCTGACAAATCACAAGCCTTGGGAGGAGTGAGACAAACACTACAGATTTTCTTAAAACTGCAGTTTTATTTTGTTTTTTCCAACTTTTAGCCTTATCTGCAGAGTTTGACATGGCAAAGGGGTGCTTTATGGTTGATGCCCTCTATCTTTACAATGGATGTAAGGTTTTAAATTATTCTTTGCAGATTTTAAGCTGAAATATTTAAGTGCTGGTGTCCACCTAGTGCTTAGTGTTGGAGTAGTGAAAAAGAGAGTGCATAATTTCATGTGCCTGCTCCTCTTTTGTCTCTGCAACATGAGCCCCCAGTAAAACCGCAGTGCTTCATCCTGCATGGCTCTAGATGCAAGCATCTCCCTTTGCCTACCCTAACTGGACTGCTGTGCTCAGCTATCACCTGAGCAAACCAACAGCCTTCAAAAAAGGCCATGGAAAAAGATTTGATTCTAGTTTAGAAGCACCAGTAATGTAATAATCACTATTACAATTCCTGTGTGAAATAGTCCAAGCCAAAGTAGAACACTGTGCCATGAACAGCACCCAGTAACTCCAGGCAAGTAAAACTTACACAATGGTTAACAAGGAAGGTGCCCTTACCTTTACCTTTTTGCATAGCAAAGCCCCATATCATTAAACCTCCACACAAAGAAGACACCCTCCCCTTCACAGATCTGCCTTGCAAAGGAGGCTTCTTTCCTGAGATACCTCAAGAAACTTCTTGTATAGTTTTTATGTCTTTTGTACATATTTGGCCAAGACTGTCAAATTTGCTGTTTTATGTATGTAAACACATTTTAAATGTTCTTCTCCTAGGTCTTCATCAAGGACATTCAGGGATGACTGGGTTTTTTACCAACTGCTTAATAAATTTAAGGCATTATGTTTTTATTCTGTAAGAGGTAATACAGATCTGTAGGGGTGGCTCCCTCACAAGTCCCCAGAGTCCCACACTTCTGAGTGCAGGCTGAGGCAACTTGGGTGCACAAACCATTGAGTGCAGAAACAGAGAGGTGTCCAGGTAAAGTAATAAACTGCAGCACTTTCAGGGAGAAATAGAACTGACTTCCATCAGTGAATCCCTGACTTTGCAGGCTTGCTGCACACTTGCTGTAGCTCTGGGCACATAGCTCTGCTGTGAAATCAGACAACACTTGTGTCTTTTTGTCTTGGAGTTCAAACCAATAATTGAACCAGTCTTCAGAGAGCTATGAAAACATGGAAGTTGCCATAGAAATACAGGCCTGGAAGAGATCATCTGCACTAGGCAAGTTCAGCTATGTCAATAGCATCAGTGGCAGATGGTGGTCTAACCTGTTCTTGAATATGCCTAATGAAAGCCATTCTCTAATCTGCTGAGATCAAAAGGGACCATTGTGAAAATCTGTTGTGATTTAACCCCAGCCCTCATGCATTGCATAAGCCAGAGCACTTCCCCAGCCACAGAGCCGCCTTGAGAGGCTGGAGCAGAACTTTGAGGAAGGTGCCTAATATGAGTGTGCACTGAACACAGCAGGTTCTGCACCCCAGCCATTGCTGACAGATAATTATCTGCACTGTCACAAACAGAGGCACTGTGTGTGAAAAGAGCCCTGGGAGACAGGCACACAGTGTTGGGGGTGACACCACTGGGAGAGCAGGCCAGGCTGCTTCTCAGAGAGTGGCCAAGAGAAAGGGTCCTGGCCAGGCTAGCACACAGGAGATACCACTGAATAACAAGGTAGAGGCAAGGAAAATAACTGTGCTGAGTAAAAAAAATTATTTTTTAAATAATGAGAGTAACACCAGACATCTGCAATCTTTTCAGTTTAGCTGGCTTTGTTGCACAGCTGTCTTCCCACCGTTATTTCAAGATTGCTCTCATAGACAATGGCATTCTCAAAAATCTCTGGCTTAGCAGAGCTGTTTGAAAAAAGTGAGTGAGTGAGGCAGAGCTGGGATGGCCAGAGATGGGCAGGCAGCTGAGTTCATTGCCAAAAAGGAGCCAGAGGATTGCCCTGCCTGCAGTTTTGCCTTGTCTGCCCTGCCCTGCCTGCCTATCCTGCCCTACTTGCCTGTCCTGCTTTGCCTGTCTGCATCTCACTGCAAGTTGTGGCAATTAACTTGCTTCTCCAAAGTACTCAATTTGGCCAAATCAGCCTTCTTCTCCTACTGGCACAGAACTCTTTCAGTGGAAACTTGCAACCAGTTCCAGTAGCAATCCTCATAAATCTTGTGAGAGCTTAGTTTTGATTTTGTTTTTTTCAGAACAGCACTGCAATTTCAATGTGTCAGTGCAGTCCTTAATGGAATTTTTTGCTATCCTGTGATCATCCTCTCATGAGTAAGATTGCTTTTGCAGCTACCCCTAAAAAGTCTCTGTGCTGATGCAGAAATACTCTTAGAATTCTGACATGGTGTAAATAATAATCATTTTTAATATCACTGGCAAATTTATCAGGTGCAATAACAAGTCTGGGTAATTTCTGCCTTCCTCACCCCCTCACTTTCTCTTCCCCACTTTTTGAGTTAAATTCCCTTTCACCAGTGTTCTGAATATGAACAAAAACTTTAAAGAAGGATAAAGATAAGGGCTAGTGCCGCAGTATTTCTCACTTATCAAACATCCAAAGGATTAAGGTTATGAAAGGGGATGAGAGGAGCTGTAGTTTGCTCTCACAGCACTCAGCTCTACACCATCAGCAGCATCTGCAGCACAGGGCACTCTCTAAAATGGGCTGGGGCATGAGGTCATGCCAGGCTGAATAATCCCACTTACACAAGGATGTTTCCATCACAAAATAAAAATAGAGGATAAAGTGAAGGGCATTGTCTGCCATTAGCAATAAGATGGGACCCTTGTGCAAGGAGCTGCACTTGTTTTGAGAAGTACACTGGGATTGGTTTTATCTTCTCTTTTCTATCCACAAGTGTAAGAGCAGGGTGCTCCCTCCTGGGCTGTTGAACAGCATTAAATGTATGCACGGAGCTTTCCTCAGTCTAGGCAGGTGCCAGTGAATTCCCTCCCCCCTGTTCAGTCAAACCTTTCTGCTGCAAGCAGTAGGGCATCTCCTCTGAATTGCGGGATCCAGATTGTGCCCTAAATTACATTCTTTCACTGACCACACACCCTCAGACTTCACAAAAAATCCCAGGTTTTATAATGCAATATGATATACTTTCTATTAATGAGGGAAGATCTTGACTTTGCAGCTGATGTTGAGTACTGTATGTGTCATTTTGTGTCTAAAATGTTTTTCTGGAGGCCTCACCACTATGCTGTAGCAGGCCTTTACAAATGTTACATTGTACATGAGCTATTCCATTTTCATGACAGTATGCTGACCAAAATTATGCTTTTTAATATGGTGAGGCTGCAAACCACCAGCAGTTTGATTGTCAGGTCCTGGCCTTCAACCCCCACCCCTAAAGCATGGTCCTTGCTGTGAACTCTGCTTGACACACAGCTGGAACCATGACTGTGGGGCAGCAGCAGCCAGGGGCCAGCCCTTCTTACCCTACTGAACGCTTCAGATCTAGCTTCAAGATCTGGAGAGACCTGCTGGCTTAACCCAGCTCCCTTGTGACTGGATCATCAGCAGGAGAACCCAGACTCTCCCCCTTCCCTAGATCTCACAGCTGACAGACTGTGTATTCCTGATCTGGGGTTCTACATTAAACCACATTTCCACCCAAACTGTTGCTTTGTGTAGGAGGTATTTTCACTGTGGAGGCCAAGTTTAGAACAGTCATAATAAAGTATGGACCTTTATGGGTGCCACAGGCCACTAAGCAAACATGAGCAGCTACTCAGTTTCCTACTTAAAAGAGATAGCAGTGATGGATTTTGGCAGTTTAGGTGCCTGTGTTATTTCCATGTTCTGGAGAAGTTCAGGTGAACAACACATGAGTGCCTGGAAAGCTTAAAGGGAGTTACAATGATATTGGATCAACATCCAGCTCCCAGTCACCAGGGCTGCAGAGTGGGAGGGTGACTGAGCAGCTGCCTCGGGCATCATCCAGCCCTCACAGAATCACACAGAATATGCTGAGTTGGAAGGGACCCACAAGGATCGTGGAGTCCAGCTCCTGGCCCTGCACAGAACCATCGCCAAGAGTCACATCGTGTGCCTGAGAGGGTTCATACACACCACAGCTGTAATACATACACCTTCTGTAAAGGGTGCCAGGGGAAGAACTCCATAGCAGTAAGTGATTCACAGAACGTTATGGACTTAGGATGGAGCATCGATCAAAACCGTGCCACGGCCAGGGGCACCTTGGACTGGAACAGGTGCTCAAGGCGTGACAGAACCTGGCTGTGAACGCTGCCAGCGACGGAGCAGCCACGGCCTCCGTGGGCAGCCTGTGCCAGTGTCTGACCAGCCCCTCTCTCCTCCATGCCGGAGCTGGATTTCACCGCTGCCTTACGAGCCAGCCCTGGGTAGCGGTAACTCCTGCAGGCCCCGGAGCGGGGGGTTCAGTTCCCACGGAGCTCTGAGGCAGAACCGCGGCAATCCTGTGCTCCGATAGGCGGCCCCGCCCGCCGCAGGCCCCGTGTTCCCGGGCAGGCCGGGGCCGGCGGGGCGGTGACCCGGCCCCGCAGTGCGGCCGTGCCGGGGCTGCGCGGTGCCGCGGACCGGCCCTCCCCGCCGGGCCGCTTGTTCCCTCCGCGCCGCCGTACGCGGCCACAGCCGCGCCCGCCCCTCACGGCCCAGCCCGGCCCGCCGGGGCCGCCGCCCGCCCGAGGAGCCGCTGGGCCGGCTCGGGGAGGCGGAGGGAGCCGCGGGGCTCCATGCGGGGCGGCAGCGGCTCCAGCCCGGGCCTGCCCAGGCCGCTGGCTCCTCCCTTGGGGAAGGAGGGTGCGCCGGGGCCGCCCCCGCGGTGTGACGGGGAGCGCAGCCCGAGCGGCCGCGGGCGCCGGGCCTGAGCCGGCGGGCGTCGGCACCACCTCCGCGGCCCGGCCCGGCCCGGCCCGGCCCGCCCGCCCGTCGGCGGCCACAATGTTCTCCCTCAAGCAGCCCAAACCCACCTTCAAGTCGTACCTTCTGCCTCAGGTAACCGCCTTTTGCTGCCATTACCGACCTGCCCTCCCTGCCCTGCCCTGCCTGCCCCGGGCCGTCCCTATCCCTGGCCGAGGTGCCGCCGGGGGCTGTGCCCGCTGGCCCGGGGGCTGTGCCTGCTGGCCCGGGGGTGGCGAACAGCACCTGCAGAGGGGCTGCCGGGTCCCCGAGCCCTCCGTGGCACCGGGAAACAAAAGCTGCGCAGCCGGTTCGGGGTGCAGCCCCTCGGCCTCCGGGTCCCCGCGCCGCACACGGACAGAGCCCGCACGGCGGTCTGTCCGGAAGCCGGACTTGTATCAAAATAAAGTCTCGTGTTCATTAAAATCGGCCCGTGGCAGATTATTTTGGAAAGTTGTGAGTTGTGCTTCAGGTGTTTGGGCTCGCTTTGCTCGCAGCGCTGGGCGGGATGAGGAGAAAGCAGCGGGCAGCTGTGCAGATAGTTAAACTCTCACTTGTAGCCACCGCTTCGTGTTTAGAACGTGTCTGATGGCATAAATAAGAAACAAAGTATATCTATCAATTATGTATAGCGCATATAGTACTGAGTATGTCGAGAACCACCAGGACTTTTTGTCTCATCTGGATGTGCACTTGACACAAAGTGGTGTTTGTTTACTTTAGACAAGACAGGACCTCTTCTAGCAACATGTTTGACATGTTGACTCATTTTTGGTTTTTTCCCAATTTCTTAGTAGAAGCGAGATGTCGATGTAACACAGTTCTGGATATTCCTTGTCCTGGGAAATGGTTATATTGCTATCATTGTAGGAAATGTGGGTTATTTCACTAAAGGTTCCAGTCTTTTTATAGAAGATTTTAATTTTTAACGTTTGAAACTGAAGTGCAAGTAGGCATATGCATGTTCTAGGCCTTAGGTTTTTTTGAAATCTTTCCTATGTTGGAAAGCTGTGCATGTTAGAAGTTAGTAGAGTTACTTTGAACTTGAGTGTCTATATCTGTAAAACTTGTTGAAAATCTTGGGCCATTATGGAGTATCAAGCCAAATTGTTTTTTGTTCATCCTGAGACTTGTTATAGTTTGGGTTACTCAATTTGTTAAACATGAATATTTTAAATATTTTTTATTCTTTTGGTACAAATGTAAATGCCCTCAAAACTGTTAAAAACTCTTTCTATTCCAGCTCCTTAAGGTGAACCTTTTCGCTTAAAACAACTTTCTCTTGTGTACAAGCAGGTCAAGCTTGTGTCTGACTGTAAAGTTCTGAGCCTTCAGTTAATTATCTCTTTTTTTTTTTTTTTTATTTCAGGCTGATGAAAATATAGCATCAGAACCAAGGATTAAAAAACTGGAACCAGTACTTTTACCAGGTAGGCATGAATAAGGAATTTGACAAATACCTCTGTTGGTGTTGATTTTGGTATATTTTAATCTTAGCATTGTTCATTGAGGGAATATTGCTTTTGAGGAGAAAAAGGTAATGATGCTTGTTTCTGTAGAAACTTATTCTAACACACCTGAAACACTAAATAAGTACATAGGCAGTTTTGCCTGTGTGATGCTGTACTACATATAGAATAATGTCTTGGTTTTATTATGAGTATTGGAAATTAAACCACTGTTGAGTGTTTTTGCATTCTTGATAACTTTCAGAAGAGTACTGGTAATTACACTTTTATCAGACAGATTTTACCTGTGTGCATAACCCAGCAGCAAAGCCTGTGTCAGAGTCTTCATTTAAAATAAAAGAAAATAGTCACAGAATTTCCAGTATGTGGGTATGATTGACTTCTGTATTGGAAAACTTGTAATGCCATCTTTATTCATGTACTCTTATTGAATATGGTGCTGTTAGGTAAGTTTGGAATTTGTGTCTTCAGACCTAGAGAATAATATTTTTGGAGTGTGGATGAAATAAAGAGATGCTTTTATTACTGTTCATCATAACATATTTATAAAAATGTATGGTATTAATGACATCCATATTTTAAATAATAAATAATCTCTGGTAGATGACAGTTTGAGCAATGAGGATTTCTAAAAGCCTTTTTTCAGGCATGGAAGGAACAATCTACTGTTCCCAAGATTACTTTCACTGCAAACTGTACATCACAGTAATAAATTTGGCTTGCAGTTCCTAAGGATAATTTTGAGCTTAAAACAATGTCATACTACAATTTTTTTCTCATCATTCAAAATGTATGTTTAAAAATACGAATTTATGCACACACTGATGTAAGTATAAACAACTCTAAAAAACTATTTCTGTCACTGCTTTACATGGGCCTGTTGCTAATTAAGCAGTACTAATTGATATGTGATATGGGCCAGTGTGGTACCTAGGAGGCTGAACTACTGTGGCAGAGGTTCAACTGAAAGAGTAAATAACAACTGGCTGACATTCTTCATGAAACAAAAGAATGCAGAGTTTGCTTGAGGCATAAATGCCCTAAAATACATTGCTGAGATTGCTTGATATTTGAAATAGTTATATTTTCATGCTTGCAAAACCTCTGCTTACCACTTGGCATCTCAGTGATTGTGTTGCAGTTGATTTTCATCCAAGGCCTTTGACTCACAAGGAAGTGACTGCATGTTCTTCTCTGAGACATTCCACAGCAACTGCAGGGCAGTGCGAGAGTGCCGTGCTCCAAATGCAGCACAGCTTGCCTTTGCTGTGGGACCTGGCCAGGAGCAGTCACAAAAAGTAACTTCTGTGCTGCCACTTCTTGCAGTGTGGTTCATGCTCTATTTGTGGAACTCCAAAGTACTCTTAAAATGGTGTGACTGGGTTTGTTTTTCTCAACTGGCTTGTATTTATTCCCTCTTTGCATTATTTTCCTTGTTTGCACTTTGAAGTCAGCATTTGATGACTTTTGGGACATTTGTAGTAAGTTGCCTCAAGTTATGTAGAAGCCACAGTATGAGGTACCACAGATTTTAATTTCCACTACCATATCATTCTAAGGTATTATTTTGAATTATTTAAAAATAAGATTCACTGCTCTGTATAGCCACAGAGTAGCTCTGACAAAATCTGTTCATGACTCTGTATGAGAGTTGGGAGGGTGTTAGAAGTGACTTATTTAAAATTACCTAAATGCAATTCTTCCTGTTTGAAGTTAAGCACCAGCCTGAAGACATTTTTTTTGTTTCTGTCATCAGCTGTGCTGTGGAAAAGTGCATAAACAAGTACACTTTGTACTGTTGGATAGACTGGCTTGTGGATTTGTCATAGCCCGAGTTACTGGCCAAATTCCAACTCATTTAATTATATTAAGGCTGACTTGCACTTCCTTGTACATACAGTTTCACTATGGCATTCCTAATACCCTATCCTTAACAATTGTGTGAAATTGCTTTTGCTCTCAGGAACAGAGATAAACCTGAGTGGCTGAATGTTTGTTACGCTTTTTAAGGAGTGGAGTTTTTAAGGAGTTCTTTTGGAATTAAGTTACATTAGCACATGTGGGTACTGGCTTTAGTAATCTTTAAAACCTGCAAATGGTTGTATTAAACTTTTGATTCCTAAAACTTAGTGACTCTGAGGGAGCGGCTTGCTTACTAATTCCAAAGGAGCTAAATACCCTGCTGTCTAACTTGTATTTCTGTGCAGTGAAGGTTAGGACAAGGAGTTACAGGCTAGGAAATAATACATTTGGTTAGAAAATGAAGTGGTTTTTACTTGAAAAAAGAAAATTCATTGCAATCAACTTTGAGCCTATAGAGTTTGTTTTGAAAGTTTCCTCTGTAGTCCAGAGCCCACATCTCATCAGAATTTGGAGCAAAAGCGTGTATTCTCATGGAACTGTATGCCCTGAGGAGTCTGTTTATTGGGAAAAGGAACAGATATCATTTAAAACAAGTGAAAACCTTGGTTGTAAGGGACAACTCTGATACTGCAATAGGGAAAAGCAAGTAGTTTTATAGAATTTGGTATAATTTCATTGCAAAACAGATGATACAGGTTTGAGGTGGAGTTATAAAAACGTTTTCTTTTTCTTTCTGCTGTTCTGTTTTTCTAGTGTTAGCTCTGTGAGTGACAGTTTCTGCAGAATTAGTTAAGAGTTGGCCTCTGTAACAGTTTCCCTTTCTTCCCCTTTGTTTGTGTACATTGCTAGTTTTATAAGCATGCCAAAGAGGAAAATTACAGAAATAGCAGGTAGTCCAGCAGTCAAAGTGCCTTGCCTGGCTGGTCGGAAATTGGTCTGTTTACCTTCGGGGAGTGCGAGTTCACGTTGTTAAACCTGAAGGTGTATTTTGTTCTGGGGATCAGCTGTAGCCTGTTTTCCACAACTGTGTCTGTAGCCTTTCCAAGTCATCAACCTGATCATTGAAAAAACCTGTCCAGCACAAGTGGGCTGTGAATGCAGCGAGTCTCTGTGCTGTGAATGGCAGAGCAGCGTGCAGAGGTGCAGCACAGGGAGGGACAATGGGCCAGTCTGGTGTCTCTACTGGAACCAGTGCCACACTGTGGTTTGGGCAACACCAGGCAACGAGATCCTCCCTGTTGCTCACACAGGGCGTTCTGCAGCAGATTATGTAACCAGTGGAGCATCTGATTGTCACCCAGTGTGTGCTAATTTACTAGTAGATTAAGATTGTAGTTGTTACCTGTTTTTTACAGAAAGGCTGGAAATGGTTATTAAATTATAGACTAAACTGAATTACAATAATAGTTTTTCTGTTAAAGGCTTGTTCATGCTAAAGCAAGTTCAAGGTGCAGTGGTGGTGAGGTGCTGCTGAAAGCAGCTGTGCACAGGCTGTTGTGTCTGCCCGGTTTCGTGGTCAGATGACAGAAGTGACCCTGAGGGCTGTCACCGGTGTGGGGTGGGTGACCAGCAGGGCACAAGCACAGCTGGGCAGGGACAGCTGTCACCTCTGGCTGCTGGTGGCACCGAGGGACAGGGGAGCAGGGCAAGCAGCTCCAGCTGCTCCCTCTGCAGCGTGGGGAATATCCTCTTGAGGAGCCTCGTGGGACACCCGAGTGAGGAGTCACAGGATATCACAGAAACAGTGCTACCGTGTCCAGTTCCTCTCGCTGGATTTGTCTTACTTGGGTTTATGCTGTTGCTTTCTATAGCTGTGTAAACGTTTATCACCCACAGCTTCACAGGGTAACAAGTTCCATACTTTAATTATATGCTGTTAGAACTCCTTTTAATAGATTTATTTTTCTGAAATTACCACCATCCTTTGGATAAATCCTAGTTCTTGTAGGGCACAGCAAACATCAGGCCATATTCCTCCATTTCATGCAAGTTGTGATTTTTAGACATGTGTTCTATGTCCACTTTGTTTTGCCTCCTTTTGGCCTAATTGTCTCAGTAGGTCCTTAAAATGAAGTTTCTCATATCTGTAATCATCTTTTTGATTAATTCTGAACGAGTTCCTGTTTTAGGCTGAGATGGAATTATGTATCCTGTTCAAGATTTTTGCCATTGAATATATTCGGCTTTTATTTAATAATGCTGATTGACTTTACCACCTGTTTTTTTGATATCTGTTGGCTTTTTTTATATATATGCCTTTAGAAAGGCAAGTGACTGTAGAAATTTAATTTTGTGAGGTTTTTAAGACTGTATCATGGAAAGATTTAATCTTTTAGAAGAGTCTGTTTCTCTCGCAAGTTAGCTCCCAGCTTTTTTGGTTTTTTTCTGCTTTCTGCAATTCCTTGTTACATTGAGTCATGTGTTCCAGAGCAGCTGCAGCACATCATGTGATGTGAGAGGGAAACTCGCTGCTCACTGAGGCACCCTGGCGCGGTGCTGCCCCAGGTAGGTTCTGCCGACCCTGCGCCTGTTCCCCGGCGTTTGCTCTGCCCCGCGGTGTGCCCGGCCGGGGCGGGGGTTCTGCGAGCCGGGGCCCGGGTTAATGAGGTTAATGAGGTTAACGGGCTTAATGAGTTACCCCCGCGATCTGTCGGGTCTGCCCCGCTTGGCTCTTAGCAATCAGTTTGCCTTAGTGCCTCCGAGGGAAAACTGGGGTTGTTTACTTGGTGCGAGTGCTGTGCTGTCGGTGCCTTTTCCTGTGGCTGTTTCTGGAATGAGGTGCTGATATTCAGGAAGGCATTGCCGGATCTGCCGAGGGTGTGTGAGTGCTGCTGGTGAGCAGCGAGAGCCTGTCCGTGCTGATCGCCCCTGAGCAGAACTTGCCCGAAGGCAGCTCCTCACTGCTCCAGGGCCGCTGATTCCCATCCCCAGTGCTCTGGAGAGCTCGCCCAGGCGCCCTCCCTGTGCAGCTGAGTAAGGCTCTTCATATTGCAGGGTCAGGCTTTTGCCCTGCATCAAGTTTTTTATTTGAAACTGAGGGTTACTGTGAAAATTCATTTGTTTGTTTTTAAAATTAAGAGGTGATATAAAAAAGAAAGCAAAAAAGTTTTGTAGCTGCAACTTGTTTTCACAAATCAGTGTCATACAAGAGCATGAAATTATTTTCAGCATTTAAGAATGGCCAGATTAGAAGATCAGAATGGCAATTTGGAAAATAATGCAATTCCCTGAAGCTTTTTAAAAGTTGATGTTTCAGGTTTTTTTGTTGTCTGTACAAAGATTGCCAGAAGTTTTATGTAAGTTATGAGAGTTTTGAATTCTGGATTTGAAGCCTGAAACAACAGGTTTCTGCAAACTAGTTTTTCATACTGCAAGAAGTTTAAAATGAACCAAACATTTGACTTAGATTTAGAATGAGATGTCACTTACAGTAAGTATATACTAAGTACTCTTTTCTGTTACAGCTTTTTTGCTTGTTTGGCTCAAAATAAATTTTCAGACGTGGTTTGGGTTCAGTTAATTGCTTGTTCTGTGTTTGGGTTTGATTTTTTTTAAGGACATAAGTACAACCAAGGCGGTCTGCATGCAGAATCTAAGTACGAGATACAATCTTAGAAGTAGATTTTGCTGGATGGAGGAATTTTGTCCTGCCTTTTGTTATAAAAGGCATTTCTTAAAGCTTCTGACTAGTAATATATTTTAGTATTTGTAAACATCTGCAAAAATAATTTCCTATATGCAACAGATTAGCCATAGGCCAATATGGGAATATTTCCTTGAAGCTAGAAAGATGACTCTCTTTTAAAATTAAGTATTTTAATGTTTTTACATGTGCATTTTGCAAAGAAGTTATGAAATAATTGGTTTCTGCCCACTCTGCCCACACTTACTTAGTGCTACAAGCCATTTAAATCCAGTAGATTCTGAATTGTCATCTGTCCAAGCTACTGGGGGTTTTGTCTCTTGACAATTATATTTTCTTCCAATGAAGCAAGTCTTCAGTGAACTGATTCCAAACTAATTTCTAAACAAATACTTCTGTATTAATTTGTTTGTTAAGCCAAACCTGTATAATTTAACAAAGACTCGGTAGTACATTAGCAGTTCAGCGTCTATAGCTTGTATTGGTAACATAGTTATGAAATAACAAACTGAAAACCTCAGTCTTCCCAAATTGTTCCTGATTATATTGTTTTGGCAAAGTCAGGGTTTGGGAATCTGTAGTTTATGTAGCCAGAGTTAAAAATATGCAAACACTAAACACACTCCCTGGTCACTGGCCTGTCTATTGTTCACACTACAGAACTCTGACCAAATCATCGTTAAAACTCTTGCTGGAGGGGTTCTGGTGACAAGAGTTTATTTTGATTTGGCCCAGCTATCCATATAGATGCCCACAGCAGCTGTTTATTATTTTATTTTTCTCACACACAGGTGTGTTCTTATTAACTACTTCATGCTGACACCTTTTTGTGCAACCGAAGAACAAGCCAGATCAGGGCTAATTCAGGTGAAATTTGAACTGACAAAAAAGGAAGGAAAGATCCATTTTTAACTGGATCAGTTCTCTGAGGAGACGAGCAAAGTCTGCCATAAATGGCAGTGCCAGCACAAGGCTTGAGGTGGAAGTGAAGGTGGAATATGGAACTGTTTCTATTTGAGTGGTAATACAAGTTCCTGGATTAGAGCAACTCTGTAAGCAGATTTTTAGTTTGCTGCAATACTTTGGTTTCGATCTGTTTGATAGCGAGAGCTTTGCTCCAGATGATGTTCCCTTCTTGCCATCTGAACTCCTGGTTTGTTGCCTACTCTACATTTTTGTGTCCTTCACTGCGGTTCTGAGATGTGGGGAAAGCTTTTGTGAGCATCCCATCCTAGTTCAGAAAAGCAATTATCTGCTCATGTCCCAGCTGTGGGTTTGTTTGGCTTTGGTTTTGTTTTTTGCAATGTTCATAAAGATTAGTCATTACTGGGCAAATACTGATTTTAATCTTGTTATTGTGCATGGGAAACACAGAGATGATCATTGAAGACTTACCAGGAAGCCTTTATTTTTTGCTACTTTTTCCCTTACTGAGCATTAAAAAAATTATCTAAGCTCTTTTTTTCTTAGCACACTAGAGAAACTAAAATATTAATATATGATATTTTAATAACAAATTTCTAATAAAACCGGCAAAGCAAGCTCTTTTGGTACTGTGCATTTATAACACACCACTCTCCAAACAGTGGTCAGAGTTGTTCTTTGGAATCTCAGGTTCTCCTGTTAAAAATTAATGCAAATTGTTTTCCATTCCACAATAATCACAGAATTGAGCTGTCCTTTTGGAACAACCATGTAGGAGCTCATGAAAATCAGAAAATAGGTGAAAGACAATTATTTCATGAGCTTACAAATACTTTATTTTTTCTTAAGTTTGGAAGTGCCTTAGCACACTGAACAGAAGATTCATTTAGAAGTGGATTAGAGACATTTACATCTAAATGCTTGATGCATACTAATAAACTCATACAAGTTTGGTATTCTCCACAAGAGAGCAGATAAAGGGACAAAAATGTTGTAGATTTCAGTTACTTATTAATGAAGTTTTTATTGGAAATTCTTACTTGGGAAATTCTTAAAGTTAATGATTTGCCAAATATTTTACAAGTGAACTCATTATTGTGCATTCTTAACAGTTAAATAGCTACTTGAATTAACTTGAGCTTCTCTATTGTGAACTTGTGAGACTTTGTTTCACATTAACAAGCTGGTTTTCTGTTCTCTTACTTGGGTATAATCATTACCAGCATTGTAAATGGGAAACAGGAGTTCAGTTTCCAGGTGCTAGTTGTTTAGGATTTAGGTAGAAATTACATGACTGCTTGAAGTACTTAATAACCTCTGTTATTTTTATGTCTGTTAGACATTGAACATATCCATAGAGCTTCAATGCTCATTAAAGAAAGTTTATTCTGATAAATCTGTTCTTGTGCTTCTGGTACAGCATTGGAAAAGTTCCCTTAGCAGCATGTAGGGTACCTGCAAACTTACTGAGCTTGTTTGCGTTATTAATTTATGGAGTATGATTTCAGCTGCTCATTGCCTCTAGCCATTATCAGATTTTTCATGTGATAAAAATACTGCCTGATAGCATTTTAAGATGTGTATGTGTGTGTGCCATGCCCCATCTCTCAATACATATATGTATTGATCTCTGTGTATATAAAATACTGCTGGGTTCCTTTAATTGTGTAGCACTGTTGTGTTCCGTCAGTATTTTTAGAGTTGTTGAAAACTGGTCAGTCTGTATCACCTCCTGCATTAATGAGGTTGTTGCTACTCAAATCAGCCTTCTTTCCTGAAAAGTTACAAATTGCTACCTCTATTAGATAAAAAAAAAAAAAAAAAATTAAACTTGATCCTGTGAGGCAGGGCACCAAAAGTTACAAAAACATAGTAGTGAAAATGGCGTAGAACATCCTTTATTGTGGGAGGTTAGTGATTGTGTTTGTAGTTGTGAGGAGCCAGCTTGCCCCAAGGCTGGTGCAGAGTGGTGTGGCTGCAGCTGGGCAGAGCACGGCTGTGCCATCCAGTGCTCCTCCTGCTCATCCTGGGCTCAGCAGCTTCTCCTGCCTCTCTCCCAGCTCCCACGTGCTCCCAGGCTCTGCTGCTGCTCTTTAGTTTGGTTGTAGTGGGTAATGCATTATCCTGGATTAGACATACCATGAATTCTCTTAGCATCCAAAATTTGAACCAGTCAGATTGCATGTGCTTTTGGGAGATTTAGCAGAATTTTTCGGAAGTTTAACAGTTTTTGAGGCTGTGTTAGGTGGAGAGTGTATTATCTAGATAGATCCTTCAGTATCTCCTGTTATTTTTGTGATTTGTGTATTCAATGTAGAAATATTTTTATTAAACATGATTAGGCTTTCTCTGTAAGGGTGGCAACCTGTAATTTCTCTTCTGGTTTCCTGTCAAAGTTTAAACAAACTGCTCTCGTCTCCTGAGATCATTCTTTGACTCTTGGAGTCAGATGGAAGTGTTGACTGCTGTTCCGTGTCTGGAACAGCTTGTGACTGTTTACTGGAAAAAAGCAGCAGCTCCATTGTAGAAATGTGCAGTGTAATATCTCTGAATAGCTCTGTTGTTGTCTTGGGTAGGAGAAATCACCTACTCAACTACAAACACAAGAAGGGTTTGTTGTGCAAGTCCTGCCCTTACTACTCGTGTTGTTTATCTACTTCCCTACATTTTCATTTTGAAAAGTTCACTCTCTCTCTCTATATATATATGTATATGTACACACATATATATATTGCTCGTTATAGATGTCCAAACGAGGGACAAAAGATGGATCCCATAAAATTCCAACCTGCATCTTGGAAAAAAAAAAACCAAAAAAAAAACCAACTTCTAGAGGTGTTTGGAAACCTCCTCTATTAAATTTGCAAACTTTCTCATTCTTCGGCTGAAGTTGGAATGCACACAGTCTCTGTCCTGCCATACCTTAATCCTTAGGTTCAAAATGGACAGTTCTGGGTTAGGGCTACAAACCTGAGAGCAGAAGATAAGCTAGGCCAGAAAATCCAGAATGTGTTTGTGTTGGATGAAATGAAACTGAATGCAGTTGCACTAAAATAGGATTAGAATTAACATGTGGCAGTGTAGCCACACAATTATGAGGAATGAAGGAGGGAAGTAAAAAGGACTGGCTTTGGAAAGAGAATGATGTAGCAGGCATGTTATAAACTGTGGTAAATTCAAATTGAAGATATGTGAATATTTTTCATTTCTTTTCTGTTTGGTTACGTCAAAATAATGAAGTACTGAAATAGTTTGATAATAGTAATTTGCTTTTAGAAGTGTCTCCTGTGTGATAGTAAAAAATATACTTAGTAACAGATAAGTGAATGTTACCAAAAAAAGCTATGAAGTTGCATTTTATTTCATGGTGTATTTAGCTCTCCATATTTTTTAATTAGAAATGCAGTGATACATTGTCAATATGTAGAGAGAGAGGAATAGAAATTACTTATCACTCAGTTTATGTGGAGGTTGTTGATCTTCACACACAGGAGGTGACTTAGAACTTCATGTTGAATAGTTGAAGACTTAATTACCAACACTGAGGAGAAATTGCTTCAATAAATGGTCTGGGCTTTTGCAGTTATTTAAGTAAATACATTATTTGAAGAAATGTTGGGCATTAAGAAGTTTCAGGCCAGACATGTATTGAAACATTTTCATTACAATGTTTAACAGAATTCGGGCTTGTCATTCTCATGTACCCCATTATTACACATTGTTTTCAGCTGCTACGGACTTGAATGAGCTTTTAACTATTTGTACTGAAGCTGTCAAAACCTGATTTTTTATTTTCATATTCAAAAGCTTATTTAAGCACATTTTAGCACTGTTTGAGGGAAGACTTTAAAGCTCCAGGAGATCTGTTTATAGATATTTTCACAGTTCCTGCCTGGCCTAGAATATTCATGTATATGATAACACAGGTCAATGAAACTTGTCTCCTCACATTTTCACACAGTCCCAGAACACAGATCATGATTCTGGCAGCTCAAGGCTACAGACTTAGGCCAAGACATTTTCACAGCTGAACAGCTGAGCCAAAAGCAGAGATGCTGCTGCTGCTCTTGGTGACTTCCAGGCTGATCCCTGATTGTATCAGGGCCCAGAGATCCAGTAGGAGCGCTGGCTGAAATAGCTGAGGGGCTGGAGGGCCTGGAGGCAGCAAGAGGTGCATTTCTCTCAAGTGTCTGGGACACTGAAGGCAGTCATTTCAGGGTATGGTTACTTGGCTGCTGTGGTGATCACCTGAGGCAAGAGCTGCTCTGCAGCAGGAGCTAAACGGGGAATTGAATTTACTCCAGGCTGAGGTTCAGCTCCCTGGACGTGCAGGAGCTGACTGCTGCCAGTACAGCTGCCCCAATAGCTGCTGCTCCTTGCAGAGCATGACTGTGGGATGGCATTTCAGGCAACTGGGACTGAACATGCCAAACCTATTAACAGCAAATTGGCCTTCAGCAATCTTTAGTGCTTAGTTTCTTCTAAGCAGAATCTCAGAGCCAATATGAAATTCCACTTTTCTTGGAACACACTTGTACTCCCACACTATTTATGGTAGACAGCAGTAGCAGGAGGTGGTTGATCTGGTGACAGAAGTGAAAGCCCTGTACAGGAATAAAAGGAATTACTAAGTTCAATTGCTGAAGGAAGAGTTACTGTTTAGCTTTCAGAAATCTTGGCTGTGGAACTGAAAAGTATCATTTTGTGTAGTGATTCACTTTTTTCTTTTTAAATGCTCCTCAGTCTCATTTGCCTATATGCTTTTTTTATTTTATAGCTTATGCCAGACTAATTAGCATAATTTGTATTTTTCTTCATTTGAATCTTCTGTTTTATGAAGGAAATCCAGAAATATCTCTTTAATTAGACAGTCACAGTAAAAAGTTGGAAATGTGTTTGTGTTCTGTTTTTTGCCACCACCTGAAAATGTTTTTAGAAATGAAAATACGATGTGGCCTGATGATTCTGAGTTCAGGAAGTTCATAAAATTCTCTGAAGTACTTAACAATAGCCAGCTGATTTAAGTTTTTAAAATAAATACTACCTGAAGTACAGGAATGTATGCTTGTTTAAAAGACAGCGTTGTTCAAACACATAAATTTTTAATAGTGGAGAATTGCAGAGCTTGATCTCCAGATCTAAGGGAAGTGGTGTGTGGTTTTGTTGGGTTTGACTGTGGGTTGGGTTTCTTGTGGAGTTTCTTTTGGTTTTTGTTATTTGAGAATTGTTTTGGTTTGAAGTTGGTTGTTTTTGTTGGTTTTGGGTTTTGTTTTATTTTAACTACTGCACAATATTGTCCAATTTGGAATGGTAGTTTTCTCTTTTCCCTGGAGTGGTGTTAGATAAATTCCATGTTTACCCACAAGAGGTGGATAACTCGAAACTGGTAAAGAGTTAGGGGTTCCTTGGTACTACAGACTTGGAATTCTTGTACCTCCAGGATTTATATAGGCTTCTCCTTTCCCCTCCCTTTCTTCTGTTTCAGGTGAAATTGTGGTGAACGAAGTAAATTTTGTAAGAAAGTGCATTGCAACAGACACGAGCCAGTATGATCTGTGGGGCAAGCTGGTTTGCACCAACTTCAAGATTTCCTTTATTACAGATGACCCAATGCCACTGCAGGTTGGTTATTGCTGCCATGGCTACATCATGAATGTGAAAGTGGAATTATTCACACAGCCAATCTGTCTCATATCTGATAGAAATGGATGCCTTCTAAGCAGGCCTCAGATGAGGTTCCACTGTCCTGTTCTGAGTGTGTTGCTGTTCCATCCATTCATATCAGGACAAGAGCAAGAAGTTTGTACAGAAGCACATCCAGCTCCATTCGCCTCCCTGGATGGAGGCTTCCCCAGGAAGTGGTTTTACAAAGACAAAGCAGGAATGAATTATACACAGATGTGTCCCTCCTGAAGGAGCTGTTTGCAAATGTCCCTTAGACTAGACAAGTGTCAGATCTCCATGTGGTGGAGTTTTATTGGTGTTACTGATGGAGGCCAAAGTAACCACAAAATGAGAATTCCTTGTGGACGAAGCAACAAGAGGAGGGGAGAACTCTTCTGCTTTGTCAAAGCAGAGCTCATGACATTCAAAGCCATGATCAGTTTTTGAGCAGCCCAGCATATAACACTGGAAATCCAAGTAGTGAGCTATGTGTTATTTTTAGTAGAGTTTGCACTTCCATTTGGGGCTTTTAAAGGAAATGTTTTATTAATTAAAGATATGTATAGCTCTGAAAGTAGCTGGATGCTTATTCAATTGTAGTTAGGAAATTTGACCACAGCTACTTCAAAAGGTTGATTTTTGGCACAAAGTAGTTGTTAAAATTTGTCCCTGAAAGTAGAATTAATATTTTTTTTCTTCCCATACTTAAAAAAGTAATAATAATTACAGATTTCATATATTCCATATATATATACATGTATACTTCAAATTGTATTGGATTTCTAAGAGTAATTTTTGATACTAATTCAGTAAATTCAGTGCAAGTAGAGAGGTTATTTTGCATATTCCACTGGGGTTTCTGAACTGCTGGGTGTGCAGTTGAGCAGTCTCTAACCTCTAATTACCTGGGAATAGGCAAGGGTAGTACCTGTCAGAAAAGCCTAGGCATGCCTGATTTTTATCATAGTTTCTTTAAGGTTGTGCTGTATATCTGGTTGCAAACTGCAGAGCTGCAATTAATGGCTGTGACTTCATGTGTTTCAGAAATTCCATTATAAAAACCTCCTCCTTGGTGAGCACGATGTCCCACTCACATGCATTGAGCAGATTGTCACAGGTATGTCAAAAATAGCTAAGAATAATGTCAGGCTTTATTCTTATTCAGTACAAAACTGTTACCTGCCTGTTAGGTTCTGCAGAACTGTTGACAATTGAGGTCTTATGTCATTAATCTTCCCTGATTTGAAGTATTTGGTTTATTTAGGATAAAAGTCTCAAATGCTGAATAAATCTTGAGCCTTAAATCTTAAATATCCTGCCATGCAGGAGACTTAATTGGGTCTTTATATTATAAACTTTATATTTGTAACTACCATACTGGATCAACAGGTGTTGTAGGAGAGACATATTATAGCAGTACAAAATCTTGTTAGCAATGTTTTTACATTGAATCATTGAATATCTGCCAGTGAAATACACTAAATTGCAAAAATAGCTTATACAGTGAGACATAGATGGGATTTCTGACAAGAGAAATGCTGTAGTTTTCAATCCTCTCTAATTCTTTGCAAGTTAATAACTGGTGATCTCCAAAAGTCTGCAAGTGGCAATCGACATCTTCATCTGAAGAAACCAAATACTTCTTGTGGAGAACCAGGTTTTTATTTGTTGGATTCCATAGCCCAACCTATTTGTTAAGAATGTTTTTTTTAAGAAAGAATCTTATAATTGTAAAATTTCATAAAAGTGATAAGTTTTCACATTTTGTTTATGGCATGGGCTATTAAACACTTGGTCTTCTGACTGTAGGTAATCTAAATTATGGTTATAAGTTTTTAATGCCCAAAGTTGGTTGTGATCACTGGGAAAAGATTAATGTGTTTCTGAGGAAGAACATGATGAAGAAGTGCTTTATTTTTTACAGCAAAGAGGTGCTGGTGACCTGTTATATTGACTTGCACTGGCCCACATTTGTTGCCCCTTTTCTAAAACATGAGGTTTACCCTAAGTTTAGTGAAACATAAGCTTTTGCTAACAGGAATCAACAGATTTTCTACCTGAATCAAAATGTGCCAATAAATAAAAACCTTCTGGCAGCAACATTACTGTATCTGTTTGAGCCAATCTTGTGTTTCCTTACAGAACACAGTCAAATAAGTTTCTCTTCTTTGCAGTGAATGACACCAAGAGGAAGCAGAAGGTCCTTGGTCCCAACCAAAAGCTGAAATTTAATCCAACTGAATTAATAATTTATTGCAAAGACTTCCGTATTGTCAGATTTCGGTTTGATGAAGCAGGTCCTGAAAGTGCAAAAAAGGTATTGTTATCTTTTTATGAGTTTCTGCCTTGTAGTCATTACATGTAGCAACAGCTGTGCTGATAAGAACATTTTGTATTATTATGTTTTGATAGAGAAGTGGGGGGAAGAATTGCAAATTATTCATATTCTGGTTACAGGAGAGTATGTAGACGTTTGGAGTCAAATCTATTAGGGGCAAAAATTTAATGTGGTGTATTAACTGTTTCGTATCATATAAGATAAACCAGTATTTCTTGTCATATCTGTTGTACTTTTAAAAGTTATTAATTTATTAAATAAATCTTTTTAAGGACTGGAATCAGAATGTTGCATTGCAGCTGTACAACAGATGTTTGCAGTTTTATGGAAAATGTTTCAAGCTCTGATACATTTTCTGAAAGTCATAAGCTTAATTTACCCAGAGGCTGAATGTACTGTCTTACGGATATCCTTAGTGGTGTCACACAGCAGTTCTCCAGTAAGCTCTTGGAATCACCATTTTGTCCAATTTACATGAACCTGGGTTCTTTCTCAACACTTTGTTATCAAAGCCTTGTACCCTCTTGACCGGAGGAATTACTGGGCTTAGTCCAGTCCATTCCTAGGGGTTCCCTTCCTTGCCCACTGGTGCCTTCCCTGCGCTCGGCTGCCCTGACCTCCGTGGCACTGCAGCACGGACAGCCTGTGTTTCGTAAGGAGTGACCCACTTTGCTCTCAGAGCTTAACAATTCCCCTTCTCAGTAGGATCAGGTTTGAGTTTAGCCCTGTGAGTCCCAAGGACCATCTGCCCAGGCATAAGTCTGTGTGCAGTTACTGACCAAGAGCTGCTGAACTGGCTCGGCCCCTTCTCCCTCCCTTCTCCCCGAGGTGTGCAGGCAGGAGCCCGTCATGAACCACCCTGCTCTGGCCTTGCCCCTGTTCTGGCTGCCCTGCTGCCTGTGCTGGTTGGAGCCTTCCACGTTTGGCATCTTTCCGCAGTCATTCCCTTGCACGGCTTCTCCAAAATCCCCCGGGAGCAGCCGTCTCCTGCAACACCTTTACAGCAACTGTTTCTAATTGGCTGTCACAGCAAAGGAGAGTGATTAGCCTGGAGGAGAGAACAAACTCAGCATCTCATTAACATTCTTTGTGCTGCTTTTTCTTATGCAAGAGCGAACAGTGAAACCACTTTATGAAGGCCTTTACATTAGGCATTTATAATTACATGGTCTTAGGTGGTTTCTTCTGATAAGAACAGCTAGGTCTAGAGAGCCAGAGCCTGTGTGGTTATAAAGCTTGTGCTGGTGGTGACCAAAAGTAACAACTGCCATTGTCAAATAGCAGAATGTGCTCGGTGGAGAGGAAGAAAACTGGTACAAGTATCAGCTGTGTGGTTACTGTTGCAGTTTCGGTGCATCAGGTAGGTTACTGCAGCTTTGTGTGGGTGTAGTACACAAGCATTTCTACTGAAGGGAGATCAGGTTCAGCTAATCTAATCGAATGTTTCCATAATAGCATTAAAATATAAATTTATAGAACCATGAGATCCTTAGATCAGTTTTCCCGTATCAGGATTTTGCTTAAATTATTTTGGGATGCTGGTGAACACATCTGGAGTGATCTTACACAGCATATTGAATGGAGTTGTTTTGTTTTCTGACATTTAGATGGCATGCTGGCACCACAGTATGGAAAGATTTTATCTGGTTTCTGTTTCTGCCCTTCAGGTAGTACATATTAGTAAGGTTGTCCTGGTGTTTAAAAACAGAAGACAGTGATCAGGCCTTCTTAAATATCTGAAGGGCCCCTTTAATCTATATTTACATCCAATTGTTTGCACAAGAAAATTTTGGTAGCTGTCTAGTTGGAAATAACTGTGTGTGCCTAACTTTTGTAGGAAAGACCAAGACTTAGAGTGTACCTGAGCTCTGATGTGAGGGGAAGCCTGCTCCTGGGCTGAGGGTGCATTGCTGTCTGACTGGGAGAGGGCCATAGGAGAGGGCTGACCATGGAATTGGGGTTCTGGATGGGGGGTCCTGCGTGGCAATTCATATTTCAAAATGAGCTTTAAATATATGGAGTAGTTAGAAGGACAACAGATGCTGACTTTGTGCAGTTAAGGAATTTGTTTGAAGCGTAGTTCCTTGCACGTACTGGAAATACTCAGCAGCATCCAGTGACATAAATTGGTGTTGGCAAAGAGAGTGTAATCTGTTCCTAAGGAAGTGTCTCTGTTTGCTGAACAGGGCATAAGGGAGAATAACTAATTAAGCTGCCTTACTAGAATAGAGATTATTCCAAGTATCTCTTTGAGGATCTCAGAAAGATCCTCTTTCCAAGGATCTCTTTGGATGCTGTGAAAAGAAGGATCCAAGTTTGGAAGCAGGCATCTGATGTGGGCAAACTGACAGACTTGACTACACATAGACACATGGGTAATGTTGGCAGAACTTTCAGAGGCCTTTTTCTTTGCCTTTAAGCAGAACCATTGTGAGAACACATTCATTTATTTTCAGGTAAATTATTATAGAGAAGCTTAAAAATCAGTTCTGTTAGAAAAATAGCCTCAGCACTTATTGCAACCAGTACATGCTAATAAAATACTGTCTCAGCATTAGTCAGTCAGGTAAATATTTTCTTCCTCATTTTTATTAGTGGGTATTTGGGAAACAAGCATTAAGGGAAAATAGAAGGAATGGAAATTTGCGCTCACCACTGTTTAGCAGTTTAATTTTGTTTTGTCTCTAAAATAAAGCGATAGAGTCTCCAAAGGAAGGAAAGCCAGATGGGTGTGGGAGGAAGTGGAGGATGGGGAAGCAAGGGTAAGCAAGTTGGGGAAGTCTTAAGTTAGGCAGTGCAAAAAAAAGAAGCATTTCACATTCCTTAGAGGAATTATTTTGTTCCAAAAATGACAGCAAGCGGTCAAACTGAAAACTCCTGCTAGTTTTTAGCCACTGCAGTATTGGACATTAGACTGAGAAAATGAAATGTATGAAAAGGTGAGGGTGTAGATCTTCTGACTGTTAGGTGATGCCTCACTGTGCATAAGGATCCTGGCAGTGCCCCAGGATGGCACACACCCTGTGCCTCCATGAGTATGTCTCCATTTTCTCATCCCTTTCTCTTCTAGAACTCTCTCAGTTCTTTACTCCAGGAAGCTTTTTTGAATGAGTATGAGAGTTGTTTCAGAATCACATGCTCAATCAAAACAGGAGGAAAATTTTAATCTCAAATCTTGTTTCCTGTGCAATCAAAAGTAGCCTTTCCTACGTCATAACACTTGGGATCGAGGGGAACATTTTTTCCCTAATTGTTATGAACAATAATATGAAACTCATAAGAGTTTTGGACACATGGTCCTGACCCTTTCTAATGTGTTCCTCCTGCCTCCCCCAACTCTATTACCTTGTTCTAATTGTTTATACAGATCACAAAATTGGTGCTGTTTCAAGGCACTGGGAATGCATAAGAGACTGTCTTTGGAGGGGATGAAGAAAACTTTTTTTAGAAGTAAACTTGCAGAATCAGAATGGTTTGGCATGGAAGGTCCCTTAAACTCATCTCATTCCTCCCCCTGCCATGGGCAGAGACACCTTCCACTACACCAGGTTTTTGAAAGCCCTGTCCTGGTCTTGAACACTTCAGGGATGGCACAACCATAACTTCCCTGTGTAAAGGTTAAAGATATTTTAAAAAATACAAATTAATTAAATTCTCCTAATGCTGAATACTTATTTTCCCAATAGGTTTTGCAGCCTAGGAAAATGAACAAAACCTGTTTGTGGGACTTGATGTAGTCCTGCCTGTCTGACTTTCTACCACAGGTGCCTGCTTGGGACAGGAATTGCAGTAGCAATGGAACACAGTATTTTTACAGAGTGTTCATAAGCCAGGAAGGAGGGAAGGCTTAAGGAAGGAGGGAAAATCTAGGGCTGTGCTAATTTAGCACATCTGAAATGTTGTTCACAACTCTTCTGCAAGAGCATTAGCAATACTTTAAAGCTCTTGCCCTTGGTAAAATTCCTGTTGAAGAGGAGGGTGTGCCCTGAAAGTATCATTTATTTTCCTCAGATAGGGGTTGAACAGGGGACACTGACATAGGGAAATAGCTTTTGTACTGTGAAATAACTACAGCCATTGTGTTTACTGCTTTTAATAAATGAACTTTCCAACAAGCAGCCTATTCTCTTGTTATTTGTCTGAGCCTAAATATCTTCAGCTTTACACAATTGTAAATTGGCAAGAATACCAAACATTTTTGAGTTTGATATGAGAACGCTTCCTGTAAAACATGCTGGTCTTCCAATTTAGAGCGTTCTACTTATGGCCATAATCTGCTGAGATCTGTGGAATGTGCTTGTCTTCTGAATCTCTGAGACAATAAAGCTATTATAGGGATTTAGTGAGGAATAAACAGAAAATTAGTATGTCTTTGGTACTTGCTTAGTGTATCTGGGAGTGGAATTTTTCTAAAATACAAAAACAGAGACAGTAGCAGGAAAAATCTATCACTTTTTAAAATAAGAGAAATAGATGTCCTGAACCTGTGGGTGGACTGTTTCACCCATGCAATACATGGTGTGAGTTACATCTATTCCATGGAACACCCAGAGCATTTTCCAGCTCCTGCTTTATTTAAAAGCACAAATATGGTTTCATAGTTTTTTTTGGCTCTGGATGGTTACTATCTTCACCCCACCATTTTATCCCTCTTCTCACAGCACACACATACTCCCTTTTTCAAATGTGGCAAGCAAATGACAGAGATTTCAGCTGCTGCCTATTTAAAAATAGGTTTTACTGTATTCCTGTTGTGTTATTTGGCAGCACAATGGAATTTTTTCCTGCAGTTTGTCCTGAAGCCTTGAGAGTAGATTAGCATAGTAAAAGGCTTTCAACTTTCACTCCATAAATGAAGGTGAGGAGTAGCTCTGCTAGAATCAGTTACTGTAGTGAAAAGCTACATAGAAAAATGGAAGTCAAAATGTGCATATACACAAATTTCCATTCTATTCATTGTTGATGATAGCCAAAAGTAATCTGTTAGAAGTGGCCAAATATTGTTGAGTAGCTGGCTTCTTCTGCTTCAATTCATACACTGAAATAACAAGTTTAGGTAAAATGTGTGTGGCTTCCAGTTATGTCATTAAACATTTTATCAAATCCTGCTTGTAACTGTTCATTAGGAAAGTCTGCTATGCTGTTCTCCAGGGACACTGGTACTGCTTGGGTTTTTTGGGGGGCTGTCACCCCGGAATGTTCTGTCCTCTGTTTTCCTTTGCAGTTTCATTGTAGAACACAAGGTGTGGGGAGAACAGTTAAAGAATCTCTTGTTCTAACACTCAACCGGAATTTTTTTGTTGAGTGTTTGTGAAACAACATTTTCAGCTCAAGTTAGTCTATTGTCCTTACTGGTTTTATAAATAATGAGGACTGTCCCCATCAAAAGTCAAAGTATATGAAAATACAGTAAAGGTTCCATAACACCAGGGATGTTGCCTACAAACAATAAAAATACAGCAGCTTTCTCCATGCAGATCTCAGCATAACTGAGCTCTCAAGCTGCCAGCACTGGTACTCCTTCAGTTCTATGGTGCAAATCTTTCTGTTATTCCTATCACAATAAGGACACTTTCCTTCACAAAAAGAAAACAGTTTCTTGGATGCACAGGATTTTTTTTCAAAAATAATGTTCAAAACTGCAAAACTCTGAATAAATTTTGTAAATACGTTTCTAAATATGAAAAGTTGGGAAAAGTTGAAGGGAAGATAAAAGGAAAAAAACGAGGGTTTTTGTCAAATCTTTTGTATTTATTAGTGAATATCTACATTCAGAAAGACAGAGACTAAAAATGCTTGATGAAATTTTAAGTCTAGGATCTAATCCTAAATCATGTGCTGTATTCTTAATTTTAATAATCTTAGGGAAAGAACCAAGAAGGTGTTCTTAAAAGGAAGCGCACATGAAAAACTTCCTAGCCTAACTGGCAACTGTGTAGCCCAAATATCTGTCAAATGCTGTTAAATACTGATACCAGATTTTAGTTCAGGACATGCCTGAACTGTTAATTGTCCAAAACTGTCCTGGTAAAATTCCATTATGTTGTTGCTGTGTTTTTCCCCTCTTCCCTAAGCACTGATTGCTGGCTGCTGTCAGAGCAGTGCTAGGTTGGACTTTTTGAACTGACCCTGCACACTCTTAGGTTCTTCTGCTGGATTGATTAAGTACTCTTTTCATTAAAGAAAATATCAAAAGACTGATTTTTGGCTTTTTCACAGCTCTGCCTATTTGACACTGTTGCCATTAAGGGCAATAATTTTTTTGTCTATATAAATATAAATAACACATATAAAAATATAAATAACAATAATAAATGTCTCTTTCCTAGGTGTGCCTTGCAATAGCTCATTATTCTCAGCCCACGGATCTTCAGCTTCTCTTTGCGTTTGAGTATGTCGGGGAAATATATCATAATCCAGGTAAGGATGAAAGTACTTGGATTGTGCTTTTTTTCCTGTTTTGTAATATGTATTTTTAGTAAGACTTCTGTCCAGAAGCAGAGGCAAAAAGCATTTGAGGCGTTCTCCAAGGGTAACAAAATCAGCTTGTTCTGCACCCAGCCTCTTACTTGTGGTTATAAGCCATTCATTGGGATAGACATTAATGACCAAAATCCAAAGCAATGTCTTTCCTGTCTGAAACAAAGCCAAACTGTGGCAGCATGAATACTCCTGTTTCTCAGTTCACGCTTCCATCCTCCTGTTGTATGTCTCTGTTGGTACTCTGGGTACCCAGTGAATGTCCCATCAGGCAGGCTTGCTCACCTGCCCTTCTTTTGGGAATAAGTTTCTCTTCTGGTGGTATTGCAGGAGGATTTGTGCAACTTGGGACTCCATACCTTCTTTCCTAGAGGCTTACTAGGCAGTTCTTACCACTCAAAACCTCCACCACCCCTGCTGAGCTGGAGCACACCCTCTCTGCTCAAGGCCAATCTCCAAGTGAACCTTGTCAGTTAGGTAAGCCTGCAAAGATGCCTTTGGAACTTGATTTTGAGCGTAATGCTGTGCGGTCACTGCCGAGTGTTCCCCAGCCCAGACACAGCTGAGAGCCAGCGTTGTAGGGTGACAAGGCTCCCACAGAGCGTGCTGCTGCAGAGCTTTGCTGTGACATCTGAACTCAGCAGCTGCCACTAGAAACCACTCATCTGCCTGTTACAAAACATCAACCTTGTGGAATTACGAGATCAGGCCTTCAAATTTGCAAAACAGCGCATGGTTCTCATCCATGGTTTTGCCTCTCTGACTGCCCTGTGCATGCACAAGAATAAGTGTGCATGTGATTATTATGTTGCACACACAATTACACATGGAATTTCTTACCTCATAAAGCTTGGGCAATTATTAAGGTCCATGTATTTTCCTGTTATAAAGTATAGGGAGGAAGCCAATTTGCAGATAAAATTGCAATAAAATGTTAGGCTGTCACAAAGTTGCCTTTACTCTCTCTTTAAAATACCATTTACTATATGGAAAAATACCTAGTGGAAGAATTACATAAGGTGGGTAAAAATGTTCCTCTGGAGCAGCAGAGCAGAATGGCAAAGGAGAGTTGTTCTGCCATGCTGCAGTTCCCAAGAGAATGTGAAATTCTTTTGGGTTGTTTTGGGGTGTTCTTGTTGTTGTGAACCCTGGTGTTTGTCCCATAGATATCTGGCTTTGCTCTTGCAATTCCAGTGCTGTTTAATGACTCTCTCTCCCTGCTACTCCCTGCAAAGTAAAAGGTGAAATGCTGTCTTTGTGCTTCCTGGGGAACATAAAAAGCCTGCATTGTTCTTGTGTATGTGTACATTGTTTTCTTCCCAGGCTATATTTGATAGTTATATATCCTGCCATTAAACAGAAAAATTGACCTTTTTTTTGGTAATTTTCATATTTCTCTGTTTACCATCTTTGAAGAATTACTTCAGTCTGATTTTAGTCCTGTTTTTTCTGAAAATCCTTAGTAGTCAAAGTGCCAGTGCAAGAATGAAGTTGATAGATACAGAAAGCAGAAACCACACAGGTTATGGGATGTCAGCAGAGCTGTGACACTGTTCTGCTTTCTTTGGGCAGGCTCTTGCTAAGGCTCAGAGCTTTCATGGGGGAGGTAATAGGGCTGAATTTCAGTTTATTCCACTTCCATCTAAAAATGTACTTCAAGTGTCAAGAAACAAAATATAATTTCTTTTTGACACAGCTGACTGTCCCCTTGGCATCTAAAGAATGACCAGCAAAGGAGATGCTTCTGTATAGTAACAGCCTTTCTTAGCTCCTGGTCCCTAAACACAAATTGAGAGGCCATCTTTTTGTGTAGATATAAATCTATACAGAAACCTCAGTATTTTAACATGGCCTTCAATTTCTTTTATTTGCTGTTAATACAGCAGTCATTTAAAGATGCTGCAGTTATATAAGTTTCATTTTGCTTTATTGACATGGTAGCTATTCATTAATAGCTATAGCCTATAAAGGGTTAATGTTTTAAAATGTTGCAACTTTGGCATATTAAAGAAGGAAAACCTGTGACTGGAGATAACATTTGTTCCTGAGTATTAGTATGCCTTGGCTTCTATCAAGCAGCACAGCAGGCCAATTTTATGTTGCTTTTCTAATGAAATTGCAGGGAAAAATACATTGACATCTTCATGTATCATCCAGCTGCCATTAAATCACTGCTTTCTTGTAATACAGCATTAGGTAATATAGATAATACTAGTCCTGTTGCTAATGGCTTATCTTTGTAATTAGGAAGGTGAGGAGTTTGATTTTTATTTATTGTTTTTAATGGGCATTGATGACTTTCCTTTTCCTAGCAAAGAAGGTGAATGGCATAGACCCAGGAGGAGGTGGCGGTGGCATCAGCAGTGCCAGCGGTCAGCAGACTCCTTTGTTTGAAACTTACTCGGATTGGGATAGAGAAATCAAAAGGACAGGTGCCTCTGAGTGGAGAGTGTGCTCAGTCAATGAAGGTTATATGATCTCCACTTGGTAAGTTCTCCTGGGACACCAGCAGGAGGGAACTGGGCTGTCTTGTCCTGTGTGCCCCACAGCCTCTGTTGCAGCAGCTGTGCACTCCTAATTGTGCTGCTCTCTGGAGAGGCCCCCAGGCAAAAGGTGCTGCAAGTCTTGTCCCTGAAGGGAATGTCATGTCCCTAAAGGAAATGTCATGTTTTGGCCTCCATGGCTTTGGTGCTTCTGCACTTCCATGTGGGACAGTGGCAGCCATGCCCAGGGGCTGCTCTGGGACAGCCTCACTGAGCTGGTAACACAGCACTGCAGCAAGAGGGAAGATGGTAAAAAACACAGAGAAAAGTAACCTTCTTTTATCATGTTTTCTTCCACAAGCCTTCCAGAATATTTTGTGGTTCCATCTTCCTTAGCAGATCAAGACCTGAAGCTGTACTCCTACTCCTTCATTGGGAGAAGAATGCCTGTAAGTGTCCTCTTTGTTCTGGTACTGCTCAGGCTCATTGCACAGTGTTCAGCTTGGGGCTCTGCATGCCAGTTAACATTGCATCAAAGAAATAATTGTACAGAATAGCTCTAACCTGCACGATTTTGTTGTTCCTTGTGTTTCTTCCCCATGTTAGTTATGGTCCTGGAATCACCCCAACGGGAGTGCCCTTGTGAGGATGGCCAACATTAAAGATGTATTGCAGCAGAGAAGAATTGATCAGAGGCAAGTGATTTGTTGTGTCACTCTTCAGTCAGAGGGCTGGGATAACACCAGTGGTGACTGTGACAGCACTGGGGGGCAGTGGAGGTGGCCCTGGGTGACACTGCAGTGTTGTAGTGTGGGAACTTTGGAGAGACTGTTCTCTGGATCTGGTTCTGGCACCATTTTTATTCAAGGCCATTCCAGTTTCAAATTCTGAGTAACTTTACAGGTTTTAAGGTATGTTTATTTTTTAGGGGGATAACCATTCACATGACAGAATTTATTGATAAAAGGATCAGATTTACTATAATACAGCTTACATTGGTGGAGATTTTCTTACCTCCTTCAGCAAGACAGTAAAAAAAACCCTTCATTTGTGGCATTGGGAAATACAATTCAATTGTGCAATACAATTCAAGACTTAGTATCATAATGCACATGGTATTTCTGTGAAATATTTGTCATGTGCTGTCCTTAATGAAAGACTGAAGGCATTTAGTGCCTGGTGTAGGTAGTTTATAAACTTAGTTGTTTTTGTTCTTTGGTTTAATTTGTAGTGTGACTTTTTGTAGTAGCAAAACATCTGCATTGTGTGTTAGGCTGGAGCTCTGAGTTTTAATTGAAACCCTGTCAGATTTCCTGACTTCATAAACTTTACATATGTTCTCTGCATTTAGCATAGGTAAGTCTTACTAAAAATGATGGAAAACTAAAAACTGAATAGAGTTATTTAACTGTCAGTCAGCATCAGATTTCATTTCTCAAATGTGATTTTTAATGATCCATTAAAACATTTCCATTTTTTATGTTCAGTAATTAGCAGACACCGAAAATGTTTGAGTCAGTAGCTTTATGGCAGGAGCAATGTATCACCTGAATATGAACCAGTAAACTATTTTTCAGAATGAGGTGCATGTTTTATGTGGGTTTAATTGTTTGCAGTTAGACAGTGGCAGGCTTCTTGAAAGACTGTTTCTTTCCTCCCCAACAACAAACCTGCTGATTCTTCTCCTGCAGGATTTGTAATGCCATAACTCGAAGCCATCCCCTGAGAAGTGACGTTTACAAATCTGACCTGGACAAGTGTCTCCCCAACATCCAGGAAATCCAGGCTGCATACAACAAACTCAAACAGCTCTGTGTCAATGGTATGCTGGGCTTTCCTTCTCTTATGGGGTTGTTTTCCTGGCATGCAGTGAATTCTGATCAGCCTGGCTGACAGGGACTGTCACTGGAAGCTGTTCTGCCATGTAATTACTGTCCCTGTTGCAGACCCTTTTGATGACACCGAGGAGAAGTGGCTGTCCTCACTGGAGAACACTCGCTGGTTGGAGTACATCAGGTTGGTACCAGTAGTGTAATAATGTTCAGTGGAATGTGCAGAGCTCTCAGCACTGTAAATGAGCAGTGCATCATTTGAAGGATTCTTTGTTTTAATATAAGTTAGATAAATGCAGATAACCCAAATCTTTTTATTGTAAAGTGTGAATTTCTGTTAACTCTTAAATCACTTTCTTTTCCTTTCCAGAGCCTTTCTTAAGCATTCTGCTGAGCTTGTCTATATGATGGAGTGTAAGCACGTTTCTGTAGTTCTACAAGGTAATATAACACAAAGCATGCTGTAATTATTTGCATTACTGTGATAATGTAGATAAACAGATTTAGATAAAATCAGCTGTAATCTTTGTACATAAACCCCATGGATTCTGAATATCTCAAGCATTTGGGGAGCTAGAAGGGAAAATAATTTTGTTGTGTATCTGAACTGTAGTATAGTCCTTAGCATCAAAGGAATATTTTGCTTTGAGTCTTTGTGGGTTTTGTTCTGATAATGATGGTAGAACCAAAACTTTAGTGTGAACCTTTGTACTGTGTTAATTGGGCTAATAGTCCCTGCAGAAGCAATATCAGTTTAATTCAGAGGTTCTACAGACAAAAGCATTTCACTCAGTGCCTACTCCTTGTGTCTGTGCAAACAGATATTTCAGAGGAAAGGACACTGAAAAACTTGCTCATACTTGTAATTCTGTAATTCTGTAGTTTTTATAAGACCTGTTCAGCTGGTATATCCCACTCTCCCCATGTAATGACCTTCCAAAAATTGCTTCAAGGTGGAAAAATGTTGAAAATTTCTAGGAGTTCCTCAGCACACCTTGATTTAAGTACTTGGCAGTTGAATGGGTATTTTGTTCTTGATGAATGCATTGCTGTGCTGGGTACTGTAGGAACACTTTGTATGAGTCTCAGTTTAATTAAAAAAGTGTGATTTTTCTTCTAGTTTGGTATTTTTAAAAATTATGAGAACAATTAAAACAAATAAAAGTATATTTTAAAGGAAATTCTAATAAAAGCACGAGCCTAGTTGCACGTTTTTGCTCTTTGAAATCTAATTCTGTACATGTGCATTTTCCTTATGTATTCTGTACTTTCTGTGTGTCACTCACAGAGGAAGAGGGACGGGACCTGAGCTGTCTTGCTGCTTCTCTCATTCAAGTCATGCTGGATCCCTATTTTCGAACCATTGTTGGATTTCAAAGCCTAATACAGAAGGAATGGGTCATGGCAGGATATCAGTTTTTAGATAGGTGTAACCACTTAAAGAGATCTGACAAAGAGGTAAAAATGAATTGTATTTGCATGTATCTGCAAATCACAGTATCAAGATCACAGTTATCTGCTTGGTATCATCCTGAGCATGTATTTATACAGAAATCTAAAAGTAAATACATGTTTTAATATTATAAATCTCATTATATAGTATCAGAGGAAGTAACTATTTTTCCGGGGTAGAGATACTTTTTCTTTACCCTCTGTAGCCATGTGAGAATCAGTGCAATACCAGGTGCAGTCCTGTGGGTTATTATGTTGCTTCAGGGTTGCACATGAAAGCATCTCACTGCTACAAACATTAGCACAGTCACGTTTCAAACTGAAACCAAAGGAGGGGTGGGGTTGGGGGGGTGGTTTTGCTGTGTGTGTTACCAATCCCTGTGTCCGTCCCTGTGCTGTTATCACTCAGCAGTGCTGGCAGCTGCTGGAGAAGCCCACAGCTCCCCAGCACTGCCAGCTCCTGTTTGGCCTCTTCATGGCAAAGAGGGGCTGCTGACTGCAGCTGGAAGCAGGGAGGACCCAGGTTAGGAACCTTTTGCAGGGACAGTGGCCAGAGTCACACAACAGGAACATCCCCAGAGCGTGGAACCCACAGATAAACTGAGGGCACTGAGCACCAAGCAGAGAAAATGCATGAAAGGATAAAGAAATGAGATGCCAAGAGGGAAATAATGAAAAGCAGCTATTTTGGCCCTAGGAAAGGATATACTGAAAAGTGAAAATGGGAAGGGGAAGATATTTCTAAAGCTTTACATAAATGATAGTTTATACTTTTGCAATTCATGGGCTGCTATGGAAAAGACATAAAAAATGTGGTGAGAAATTAGCATGGCTGAATCATAAGCTCTCCAGTCATTTCAATCAAGGAAGAAAATCCATTGTAAAACCAAGGCCAAGGGGCAAGGAAGGCTCATACAAGCACTAATTTGGAAATGATGAGGGACATATAGATGGCAGAAAGGATTTTTGCAGCTGCACAAATCCTTGTGTATGAGGGGAGCCCAGGAAAGAAGTTTTTACACAGAAAGTAAAGCTGTGCAAAGGGAGTACTGAAAAAGATGTGGCTAAACAGGAATACAGAGTGTAACAATGGCATAGGATCATGAAAAATGCAAGACTCCAGATAGTTTACCCTATGGTTGAATAATGTGCCAATGGTACAGCCAAATACCAAAACTGCAAAGAAATGGGTTTGATATGAGAAAAGCTTATGTTAAATCTGATTGTTCCTTGTTTCTTTTCCCAGTCTCCTTTGTTCTTGATGTTCCTTGACTGCGTTTGGCAGCTGCTGGAGCAGTACCCAGCAGCCTTTGAGTTCTCTGAGGTGTACCTGACCGTCCTGCACGACAGCGCCCGCATCTCCTTGTTCGGCACCTTCCTCTTCAACTGCCCCCACCAGCGAGTCAAGGAGAGCACTGTGAGTAGGAGGGGCTGCCCCTGGGAATAACAGCATCCCCATCAACGCTTCCTGTGTGCCCTCCAATTGTCACACTCTGTCTGGGGATAAACACTCAGGGCCCCAGGTGAATTCCATCATAATGACATTCAGGTGATCTGTGCAGAGACACTGACTAACTATTCAAGAAGAAAGTCTATTGAATTTATTTCTAGTTTTTTTCCTAGGAAAATGTTGGTACTCTACATTGCTATTTGTACTCCTCTAGGAAGCAAATCTGTATCTGGAACTCAGAAAGTAGAATGACAGGCAATAAATAGAATTTCATGCTTCAGGCAAACTTTGAAATCTCTTGACATAATTGTTTAAATAGTTGAAAAGGTTGGAGATGCTGCATAAAGTTCCAGTAGTAATGCACAACGGAGGCATTTAGAATACTGAACACTTAAATTTGTTTTTGAAAAAGAGCTTGTCAGAACTGTGTGTAGAAAACATCTGATGGCTGATAAAAATGAAACTTACTTTTTCATTAAATATTTTGCCTTTAAAGTTATAGGTAGCAACTTTACAAAGAAGTAGAGCATTGAGGGACTGTTGGTGAATTCTCAAATTGCCAGTTTGGGGGTTAAGAGTATGCCAATAACCAATTTAATGGAATTGAGAAGTAACTGCACAAATGCAGAGCAGCTGTTTTCTTCAGCTGTCTTGCTGCTCTGTTGTGCTACCCTGCTCCTCTTTGCCCCATAGTTACACGCTGGTTTTAAGATTCATGAGAAGCCCATTTTCTGTGATTTTAATCTGCCTGAATGTTAACTTCTTGCAGGAATTTGCTATAAGCAAAAACATTCAGCTGGGTGATGAGAAAGGCCTCAGGTTTCCGTGTGTTTGGGACTGGTCTCTGCAGTTCACGAGCCGGGACCGGCTGCTGTTCCACAACCCGCTGTACGTGGGCAAGAGCGCGCCCGGCGTGCACAACGGGGCCCTGCGCACCTTCAAGCGCTCCAAGGTACCTGGGGGCTCGCGGGGGCTCTGCCCACACTCAGGGCTCGTGCTGGGGAGGCTGCAGGTGCCCCTGGATTAGCAGTAGGAGCCTTCTTTGTCTTGGCTTCCCAGCCTAAAGAAATTATTTTCTGTAGAAGAAGCAATGTAAATTATTGAGCCTTGTGTTTTAAGATATTTTCTGATGTGGCCGAGTCACTGCCAACATTTGCATTATTTCACCTTTGGAAAAGTGATGACAGGCCACTTTTTCCCCTGGGGTTCTCAGTAATTTCAGTAAATACTGATTATAAGTCTATCATTTGTTGCTACAAAAAAAATATGTATTTCTTTTTAAAGGCCACAGTTTGCCCTGTGAGCCCTGCAGCAGTGACTCAGAAGCTCAGAACTATTTAAAGGTCACAGCATTTGTCTGGATGATGCACCCTGGCAGTTCAGGGAAATTTACTATTCCAATGAATGTAGAACTGGAAAATTACCAGTATTTCTTTTCTGCAGAAAAACTACAGCTCCACATTGCGAGGTGTCCCCCCAGCAATAAAGAACGGAATCATCGGTGAGCAGGAGTTCGTTCCAAGAAGAAACTCTCTGATTCTAAAATTGAAGCCGGAGTTTTTGCACTCAGCAGAGGGGCAGAGCCACAGCATGGAGCAGTACTTCAGAGACTGGTTTGCAAAGCCCGTCGATTTGCACGGCGTCATTCTGCCCCATCTCTCTGGAACACAAATAAAACTGTGGAAACTCTGCTACTTCCGCTGGGTTCCTGAGGCGCAGATCAGCCACGGCGGCTCCATCACCGCCTTCCACAGAGTTTCTGTGCTGGCAGACGAGGTGGACATGTTAAACCGCAGCCTGCGGCAGTACAAGAGCAACTCCTCCTTGCCAGGCCACTGCTCAGAACTGGATCAAAGCAGGATGTACTTCAGAGCAAATGGTTTAAATGACACCTCAGGCACCCCAGACTTTCTCTCCTCCTCATTCCCATTTTCTCCTGTAGGGAACCTATGCAAACGGAGCATTTTGGGAACACCTTTAAGCAAATTTTTAAGTGGTGCCAAAATCTGGCTATCCACCGAGACGCTTGCAAATGAAGACTGAGGTGATGTGGAGGTTTAAAGGTTTGAGGAGAATACAGCATATCATTTTGTCTTTTCTAACTTAACACTGCTAAATGCGGCATTGAAAGCTGTAATAATTTTTATATACAAACATTACGTAAGATTTGCACAAATATTTAAAAGCAAGGCAAGTCATGCTTCAAATCGCACAATGTTGTCTTCAGTAGTTCTCATCTGCTGGGGCTTCTGCTCCCCAATTCCTCCTGTTCCTGGGGGTTTGGCTCATTGCAAGTGATAGAGCATTTCATTAGCTAATTGAAAGGCTTGGTGTGGTCGTTAGTGAGGGTTCTGCTTGAAATAACCTTTGTTTTTCCAGATAGTGACTGAAGTGACCCTTGGATAAAACAGCTTGGAAAGCCAAAGTACTGCAGTGGAGAGGAAGTGACAGCTGAAATCTGGGATATACTATTTTATCAGTCTGCCTCTTCAGGAGTAACACTTACTTGCATAGATACAAACATACTAATGCTCCATGACTGATCACCCTACATTGTGCTAATGCAGTGTATCCATGGAAGGGCTTGTTCCCTTTTCTTTCTCTTCCCAAAATGTGTTCATTAACATTAGTCAGATTTGTGCTCTTTGTCATGAGCTTGACTGTAGACTATAGAAATCCACATCAGGACAATGCACTGTTAACCTTAAAACATTTACTGTAGATATGGTTTTGCAGTAGCTTTAGAAGTGCCTTTATTTGGGAGGAAACAGTAGCAGGATTACTCTAATGCAGCTGACACCCCCCCCCAACTTTTTAAAACAGATTGTTGTGCAAGTTCTTGTTCCATCCCCTGCTTCCCCCTCTCCATTTCTGGAAACAACAGGCATCCAGAAGAAGCAGCAGGTGTCCCCTCTTTAAGGTTAAACTTGTTTGTAATTCCCACAAGACTCTCTCACCTTTTTTATAAGAGCACCTCAACTACTCAGCATTATATCCCTGCACAGGTCCCAATCCCTGCCATCCCTCTCCTCATCTCTTTGCAGGATGAAGTGGCTTTCAGCAGAACTCACACCTGAGCCCTGCTGGGTTCCAGAAAGGAGCACTGGCTCCTCATTGCCACTTCCACCAGGGGTGCAGGTGCTGCAAGGAGAGCAGTGAGTGGTGCCTTCTTTTTGCAGACTGAATATCCATAGGGACAGTGCAATGAACAAGCACTGCCTGAGGGAATTACATCCAACAGCCTCCTTCCTTCTGCTTCATGCAGCAGCCTCCTTGTTGTTCTGAAACCTTTTTAAATGATGCCTCTCCCTGGATGCTGTGCCACAGGAGGACTCACAGGGAGAAAGGAAGGAGTGTGAAGAATTCCAGGAGGTTGGGGAAATAGTGCTGTGTCATTCTCATAGGTTAAGGCTCCTGTCAGCTGCCTTCTCTGAACAGCAAGTCTGTATTTTGTATTAAATTATTTCTGTATAAACACCAATGCTGTTGAACTGACACTGAGCCTCCATCCAGGTATTGCCTCACCAGTTTAGGGCACCAAAGGCCTTATAGAATGGGCTCAGGGCTGCTCTCAGTTTTCTCAGGGGGAGGAAAAAGAAAGCTGCAGGATAGGAATATGCAGTGTATTCAAGTGTGAAAAAGGGGGAGGGGATAAGACTTGGAGATGTTTGTTTGTAAACCCAAACTGATGTTCAGCACAGCCTCAATCACAAAGTGGGGTTTGGCTCCCAGGCTGTGCTTTGCCTGCACTGGGGCTGGAGAGGGAAGCCGGGCAGGGCCAATGCAGAGGTGAACAATGTCAGGGGAGGGGGTTCCTTTTTTACCTTACCAAGCTTCCAAACCCGTTCCTATGCAAAGAAGCCGTTGTGTGTGTGCTGTGCACGGCGTGGGCAGGCACAGGCTGTTGTGACACAATGCCAGGGCTCCTGGGCAACTGTTTGTGAGGAAAAAACGTGTATTCACCTCAATTGCCTAATTATGCTGCAAGATGAGCTGAGCATGTTGAATGGTCCACAAACCAGTTGTGTTTATTCCCAAGCTTGCTGCAGTAGTCATCTCACTTGTGCATTATTCAAACGTTTGTTTTAGTTTGCTTTTGCCATTCCTCTTTTCCCATTAGCTTACTGCTTTCCCTGGCCTGATACTTGACATAAAGACCTCAACCTGTGTGCTTAGTGTCTTTTGGTACCAATTTTGTTTTCCTTTCAAAATGACAGTCAAAACTATAATGTCTTTTTTTTTTCTTTCCTTAAAAGTATAACTTCTTTGGATTAAAGGTACCAAAACTGTGTAAATAAATTACTCCACAAAAGCAGCTGGTGGAATTAAGAAATGTTCAGGCTAGTACCCTTTGGGGGAAAATGGGTACTATATTTAAACAGAATTGTCTTTTATAAGGAGATTTCAGACATTTTTACATTTCAGTTCTAAGATGTGTACAGATGCTGCAGAGGGACTTTGTATTTTATATATATAGCATGGGAGAGGGTTAAAAATAATATGCCTTTATAATAAATAAAACCTGTCGAAATATCTATTTGCCAAACAGACTTAAAAAGAAATTTTTACAATTCCAAAAAGGGAATTAGGTAAGCAGAGGCTGAGAAGGGGGCACCTCCTGCAGAGAGGAAGGGAAGGGCTCCAACTTTCCCTAGGCTTGAAGACAAGGTTCTGCTTCCTTGCTGAGGAGCTGCTGTCCCTGTGGATGCTGCTGCTTCCTCTGAGTTCAACAGCTCACTACTTTCAGATTCACTTTTGAAGGACAGGTACCAAGTGTTGATTTTGAATATTCTCCACTCTGCACAGTTGCCTTATCAAGTCAGTAGGGATTGTTCTGAATATCTTTAATAACTTTCAAAAGAAATTTTGGGGTGTGAGTATGTATCTTAACTCTGTGTACAGAATACTGACATGCAAGTGTGTATATATATGTCTCTGTATATATATGTACACATATTTCCAAATTTTCATTTCTGTTCACCATTTAAAGCAACATACTGTTAAATGCCATCTTTGTGTTGCAGAGTAGAAAGCTCCCAAGCAGCTCATCCTTTTGTGTTTGTAGAAAATGTGCATTGCTGCAGCTGTTCCTGGCTGAGTCATGGCTTTGTACCACACAGGGAGCTCTGCAGTTGCTGCTGCAGCTGCTGGCCCCAGTGCAGGGCTGTGGTGCCCCCTCAGCCTCAGGCACTGCCCTGTGCCCCAGGAGTGCACTGAGAACTTGGTGTGTCTGCCCAGGCTGCACGTGTGCTTTGTGTGCAGCTGCCTGCAATACCACTCTGAACAATTAACTGCCTTGTGTTTCAATGAAAATGTAGCAAGCTGGGCAAACCTTTTGGCTTATTCTCAGATGGAAATATATTAAAACCAAAAAATTCTAACGTGTATTTAAGCAAAGGACGAAATCTTAAATTTGCCTCTAACCAAGAGACAGAAATTTGTACCTCAAATTGCTCTAGGCAGTAGGTTTCTAATGCTGTTGCTGTGATGGTTTAGAATTCACCATTTCAACTGAAACTAAAACCTTTGTGCCTGATAATGATTTTCTGAGTAGCAGTGGCAGGAAGATTATAAAATCCTGATGCTGAGTTGTGAATGTGAAATAAATTAGAGTCAATAAAAGTTCGTACCTTTCCACAGTGAATTTCAGGTGATTTCTTCCCCTTCCTCTAACAAAAAGTGTGTGTGTGGTTTTTTCCAAGAAAAGCATGGACACTGTGCTATAGAAAGATGATTAATAAAAATGATGTGCAAATTATCTTATTTCTTGCTATGTTCTGTTTTAGTGTCTGCAGTTTGCATAGTGAACAGAATTTCTCACAGAAGGGAACTTAGTATGAGAATGAAGACTCCAAAGAAAAGATGTTGGCTGTGTGTTAAAATTAGGAGAAACCCACAGGATTTTGGTGTCTTAAAATGGAATTCATCTTTTTAGTTCCAGTTGACTGACATACTTCTGAATGAGCAAACACATCAATTTATGTGGGGCAGAACTGACTGTACTGAATGTGGTCATCTTGGCACTGACCAACTCCTGTCTGCTACCAGAAATATTCCCCTTTATACAGGTAATACACATAAACAGAAGGGGCTGTTAAATAAATTATCCTTTCATACACATTAGAACAGCATTAATGCCTTATGCCCTACTCTCTGCCACCTCTATATGTATAAGTGCAAAATTCAAATACATCACGGTAAGTGGGGACAGACAGAGAATCACACTGGACCTGACAATCCTAGCAAGGGGCTGAACTCAAACCTTGCAAGGAGACTTGCCCAACATAATGAATTTAGGACACCCTGCAAATGAGCAGCACCTGATGGCCCAGTTTCTGTATGGCAGAGATGGTCTCAGGTCTTCACACTTGAAGGCAGCTCTTCTCCTCGCTGGGCAAAGCCCAGATTACCTCACAGAATAAGTCAGGAATTGAGGAGAGAAAGGAAGGGCTCTCCTCAACACAAAGTGACATGCAGTAAATGATATTGGCAGTTTTCTCAAATTACATTTTAGAATGTTTTGTGCTAAAAAGGACTATGGTAATGTTGCAAGAAACCAGAATTTTAGAAGAAACTTTTTATTAATCAGCAGTCATTGGTGTGTGCGACCCATTCCTTTAGGAACACCCGAGTTGCCCACATGATCCAACCTGTGTCAGCTGAGGCGTTTGCTCTTGCCCCCAACGTCCTGCACGTGACAAACCTCCACTGCAGCCCCCAGCTTGTGCAGCTCACTCAGCCACAGCACCTGCTTGGGAGACAGGCGGTCGTTGGGGCCCTTCACCTCCACCAGCTACAAGGAAAGGGGCATGGTTACAAGTGTGTCCCTGCAGGAACTGAAGGATCACTAGCTCCCACACAAGAAGTATTTTTTAACAGCTGTTACTTGCAACAAAAATAATGGAGATCTTAGCACAATGGAGGGTCCAGTGGGGTGCTGAATTATTACCCCATATTTCAAATTTTTAACTGTAAGAGAATGAAATTTTATATAGTAAATACCCACCAAAACACAAAGAGAAGCCCTGGTGAATGAAGATCTCTCATACTGCAAAATCAATTGTCTGCACCCTCACCTGTTCCAGCTGATACTGACAGCAACTTATCCAGGTGCCTTAGAGAACTAATTTCTGCTATTCAGCTCTGTACCATAAACACATAACAAGCTGCTCCAACAGATGAGATGTCCAATAGTCCTCTAGCAGCTATTCCACTACTGTGCAAGGCACCACCCATGACTGTTTACTCAATTTCTGCAGCAGACACAGACACAGTTGCTGTGGACTCAAATAGTGCACATTTTGTCTAAGTGCTGCCAGAAGAACTCCTTGCTAACAACAGTCAATGTGTGGCTGATTGTAACAGGTGCTTCAGATTATGATTAATCAAAGACCTTTTCTACACCAGTGCTGATCATGTCTGCTCCCTACACCCACTAGAGGAGCAGATAATCACCCAGTGCTCCATGGGGGCAGGGAGGCTGAGCTGCACGAAGGAAATCACCATTTGTGTGGGCTGACAAGGGCAGGGTTTTACAGAGGGAAGGCAGCTGAGCACTGGGCATTGGGGTTCCACAGAGGGAAGGCAGCTGAGCACTGGGTGTTGGGGTTTTACCCTGGGAAGGCAGCTGAGCACTGGGTATTGGGGTTCCACAGAGGGAAGGCAGCTGAGCACTGGGCATTGGGGTTTTACCCTGGGAAGGCAGCTGAGCACTGGGTACTCCGTGCTCCCCACCCACCTTGAAGCGCTGGCTGTGGGAGCGCCACACGAGCAGGTCGGGCAGGCCGCCCCGGCAGTGCCGCAGGTCCCTGGAAAGCCGCTGGAAAACACCGCTCAGGAACCTCCCTCCAAGGCAAGAGACCAGGCTCTGCAAGAGAGGCTTTGCTAGCTGGTTTGGGTTGGTTTAATTCCCTGCAGAACCATTTCACAGCCCTCACAAGAATACTGTTCCAAGAATACTGCATGGCCCACCTCAGCTCTTTGTTCAGTCTCAGGAAACGTAACAAGAAACATAAGTAGATGTTTCTTACATCAATTTTCCTGCTGTGCTTCTTACATCAATTTTCCTGCTGTGTTCTCAGCTACTGTTACAGGAAAAATGACCATATGAGAAAATTGTAACACTACTTGTGCAGGGACTTCAGCACAATAATCCCTAATTCCAATTCCTGCCTCCCACCACTCTCCATCTGCCACGGCTCAGTGCCTCAATAAAGCCACGAGCACACCAGGGCCATGGGTAATTGAATGTCAAGCCTAATTGGAGTGCCCATGCTGGGCAACAGCCACTTACCTGGACTTGCTGGAGGGAAGTAAAACGTCCCCAGTTAACCAGAGCTGCTGCTTTTCCCTCCTGAGTGCTCCAGACGTCAGCAACCAGCTCTGCCAGTGTCTCAGAGGAAGCTGTGTGAAGCTGCTGGAGCCTGGCCTCGATGACAGCCCTCCTGTTCTCATAGAAGCTGTCAGTGTATAAATCCAGGGGGAATGTCTGGATGAAAAGGTAAATCCAGCTCTCAGGAACTGCCACCACAGCAGCTGTTCCCAGAATGACAGTGTCCTGCTTCATATTTTTCTTAACTACAAAGTCAATCAAACATTTAACTGATTTATCTAGAACATGACCACCATATAAATATTTATTAGATGGGGGAAAAAAGCTTATGTTTAACACCCAGTGCCAGTGCAACAAACACTGGTCCCATCTTGGTCTCTGCTCTGCTGTTTTGAACCCTAGACAGAGGTTTCCTTTAACAGACAAAGAATCCTGTGCACTCCCAGCGCTCTGAGCAGTTCCAGGTGGATCTGGTACCGGGATAAGACAGCTCAGGCACAGTGAGCAGTGTGAGGTGAAAGAACAAAGCCGTGATGAAGCCGGGTGGATCCCCCAGCGGCCCCGGGCCGGCGCTGCACGCTCAGGGTGTGAAAGCCCCTGTAGCAATTCAGCTCTAACTCAGCTTTACACAAACGGCTGCCACACAGAATCCCACAAAATACAATAAACCAAATATAACAAATAATAAAATGAAGGAAACACCAAGATCTGTCTGGAAAGTCCCTCAGAATAAAATGTTAATCTAATCCCATATAAGATTTTAACATGGTTACTGAGTCTACAGCAATGGGAAAATAAATTAAATAAAGAAAGCCTTTCAAAATTACCTGATAGGAATTTCTGAACACGTCAGGTATGTCATCCATGAAAATGATATCCCACATCAGAATCCCATACAGTGTAATAAACGTTGAGCCTTCCCCATGAATACCTACAGGGCAGAGTTTAATAAAAATGGAAACATAATTCCTACAGCAATGTCATATGAAGAGGTACTGACCCATCATGACCCAAAGCAGAAATAATCTGACCACGTTCAGGTTCAAGCCAGCTGGTGTCAGCTGCAAATGCAGCTCATTCTGCCCCATTCCCCAAGCCTGCTGCTCCCAGGCCAGGGGCCTTCAGCTGCAGCAGCTTCCATCCCTGCCTGGCCCCCACAAAGCTTACTGGGCTAACTCTGACAATCACTGGAGCTATTCCACAACAATCCTGAGCCCTGTGCTCTGGGATGACTCTGCTTGAACAGGGAGGGTGGACCAGATGACCCCACTGTGAGCCCTCCCAACCCAAACCATTCAGTGGTTCTGTGATTCTGTGAGCATTTCTATATATATGAACACAGGGAAACACATACATGCATACTATATATATGGGTATATACATGTATATGTATGCACACAAGGAAACACTTTTTCCCTGTGAAGGTGATGGAGCATGGGCACAGGCTGCCCAGGCTGCTGTGGACTCCCCCTCCTTGGGATACTCTAAAGCAGGACATGGTCTGGGAGAGCTGGCTCTTGAGCTGAGGTTGGACAGGGTGACCCCCAGAGCTCCCTCAGGCACTCTGTGATGTGTGTTTGTTATTAGTCTGTTAGCACAGTACATTATTTGTAGCAGTATGTGTAATGTTGCCCATCACACATACAGATCCCAGAGTTGTATGTTATTACACACCATACAATGCAGTGTATGTGCATTATACATGCAGGGTACCTCACACATATGACAGAGGGCATGTGAGTGTTGGGGTGTGTGCATGGAGCTGGAATGGGCATCCTGGATCCTCACTAAATCACACATGGCCACTGTGTGCTCAAAACTGAGCCAAGAAGACCAATGGTGAGTGGGTGGGAGTGAAGAACTGAATGGGGATTTCAGCACAGTTCTCCCCGATTCTAAATATTGTTCCCTTCCTCTTTACCGTCTTCTGATGTGGCCACTTTTGCTGCAACAGTATTATCAATAAAATTAAACTGTATTAAAATATATATTTTATAGAAAGGCACAAATTTTATCTTCAAAAATAACTTGCCTACCTTTTTGTACTTTGCTTTTTTTCCTGTAAAACAGACCTATATGTTCTTACTAGTTGATGGCTTCATAGCTCCTAAATTGTAAAAATACATTAAATACTACTAATAGAACCTCTTCAATAAATCCTGCAGTGTTTGTGCTATTGGTATATACTGTTCTCATGGACATCTAGTAGCAATAATCAGCGGAGGCCTGCATTTCCTTAGGGACACTCCTTTAAATGATAATGCTAGCATTTTAACCTAAGTTGTTTTACCCTTAGCTGTTCAATGGCAAGGAAGGCAAACTATGTGATTTTCTGTATAGATGAAGAAAAAACACTGGGGTTTCTCCTAATATATTTCAAAATCACCTTTGGTAAATGAAGGCAGCAAATCATTCAAGCAGTTCAAGCTGAAAATACATGTTAGAGCACTTTGGTAAGGAAGTGATGTATAAGAGGTGTTCGGGAAGGAAACAGAATTAGCTTAAAATCTGGTCTAGAAAATCAGCTAAAACTGGTCTATTAACTAAACTGATTAGTAAATGATTTCTTTACTTATTCCCACAGTTATTTTACTGCAAAATACCCCCAAAGCAACAGCACTGTTACCCTGATCGAAGCCATTCCTCCTGTAATGAGTTAATGCCAGCTCCTCAACTGAGCACATGACTGTGGATACACTGCAGTCCTGGCCTCCTTCTCCATCACCAATATCCTCCATGAGGAACACAGATTTTCCCATTCCCGTCTGAGGACACATCTTTCCACTGATTGTAACCTGAACATATTAAAACATTTGGTTACTTTCCAGCATCACATTCAATAAGCTTTAGCCCAAAATCCCCTTTGCAGATTTCTTAAAATCAGAACTAGATTTGTTGCCAAAAATTAACTGAATAAAATCTAATCCATCATTCCTGTGAAATCATCCTCTTTAGCCCAGACAGAATTATCTTTATAATGGTATGGAAAATATAATTTTTTTAAAATCCATTATAATATGATGCAAGTGCCCCACACTGAATATTTGCATAACACATATTCAGAATGCATAACTTCTAAAGGTTTCTAAAATAACATCTTTTTTAGCCATTAATCTAATGCTGACAACATGCTAAGGTTACTATTACCTTTTCTATCACACAGAATGCTTGGCCTGCAGCCACCAGAGACAATGCACTGATCTGATCAGACTCTTCAGCCAGAAAGGCTCTGAGGGCATTACTGATAAATTACTGGAGTTTATGGATGATCACATCCATAACAAATACAAAGCAATGCAAATTAGATCAGCGTACAGCTGACTAACCTCAGCTAAGAAGCTGACCAATGCAGAAGTATTTGATTACAAGAGGCTTTTGTTTCAGAACAAAAAACCACATTTGTGTTCCTTTTCCTGCACCATGTCAGTCAGAGGCTTGCGCACAGCTTGTAACAAGTCCCCAGATTACTTTTCCTTGTGTGAAGTAAGAGAGCTCAGGAGGAGCTGCAGCTCCTGCTTACATGAGTGACGTCGTGCACAGTGAGGAGGGGCAGGTCCTGCAGCAGCCCCTGCAGCTGCCGGCAGCTGGGGGAGTCGCGGATGCGCAGGGCGCGCTGGCACAGCGACAGCCGGTGCCCGGTGCGCACGGCCGCGTCCGCCAGCCCCCTCCGGATGCAGCCGATGGCCTGGCAAACAGAGGGCACAAACAACGGCTCACTCAGACCTCTGCACCCCTCTGTGCCCCTCTGTACCCCTCTGTACCCCTCTGCAACCCCTCTGCAACCCCTCTGCACCCCTCTGCAACCCTCTGTACCCCTCTGTGCCCCTCTGCACCCCTCTCCACCCCTCTCCACCCCTCTGCGCCCCTCTGCACCCCTCTGCATCCCTCTGTGCCCCTCTGCACCCCTCTCCACCCCTCTGCACCCCTCTGCAACCCCTCTGCACCCCTCTGCAACCCTCTGCAACCCTCTGTACCCCTCTGCAACCCTGTGTAACCCTCTGCATACCTCTGCAACCCTCTGCGCCCCTCTGCAACCCTGTGTAACCCCTCTGCAACCCTCTGTGCCCCTCTGCACCCCTCTGTGCCCCTCTGCACCCCTCTGTGCCCCTCTGCACCCCTCTGTGCCCCTCTGCACCTCTCTGCTCAAAAGAAATTGAGTCAAGCACAAACATGAGAGTGTAAGAACGAGCCTGCAGGACAGGGCCAGCTTGCTAACTGAGTGGGAAGTTCTAACTGCAGGAGCGTCAGAAGTTCTAACTGTAGGATGGAAATGACAGATCTCCAATCAATAGCATTTGGCACAAGGAGGCTTCTGGATTCAAATTTATACTAGTACAGTAAAAAAAAATCCTCTAAATTTCTAAAGCTCAGTATAAGATTAAAAAAAATGGATTCGTTTTCTTAGTTGAAACTGGTTGTCTGACCTTAGGATTCCTAACAAAATCTGCATTTTTAGGAGACTCTACTCCACTGTTCTTTCTGTAAGAAATACTTTAAAAAAATGCTTTCAGACAATGTCTGCAGTGTTTCCAGCTTGCCAGATACCTTCTTAGTGTTCTTCAAGTGCTGATGTAAGTTCAGAGCCAGCCGATCCCACCATCTCCCTCTGCTGTCAGTACAATACACATCCTGGGCCAGGAGGCTCTGCAGCTGCTGCACTGCTTCCTGCAGACATGGGATTGCACCTTTATTAACTGGTTACACAACCAAGTTCAAGTTAGCTTGTCACTTTCCCTTCTAATTAATGAATAGTACAGAAACTTTCTCTCTGAGCAATCCAAAACCTACTTTTTACTCCACTACCCAATACACCTATTTCAGATCCATATGTGTATCTTAAAAACTCTAGAATAGAGATATTTTTATGTCAACTTTAAGGTTAACTGCAAAAAGACAGCATTTTTATCCTTATTGTATATGAAAAATATCTTAAGTATTACTTGTTGCTTTGTTGCAGAAGTGAAGTCTTTTTCTGAATAATCTGATTTACTTTAACATGTAAGTCAGAGGCCTTTGGAGATGTTAATTCCCTAAGGAAGGGGCAGAGATTTCTAGAAGAATTCTCTTTCAAGATTTTTCTTATTTAAAAGCAATAACCAAATCTAGTGAAACACAGGTATCTTTAAATAATGAAACAAGCATATCTCAGCAATAGTTTTATGGTGCATTACATATGGCAAATCTTCAAAGCATAAGCAGAAATCAAAACAATTTAAAACTTTCTAAGGCAGCACAAAAAGGGGACACTTTTCCCTAAAAAGTAACTTGTTACTGGAATTGTAACAAGCCTTGGCAAATATTACCACCATTTTCCAGCCACATCAGAAATGTAAACTGATGTACAAAAATTAAGCACATATTTCTATTCACCTCACCACTTTACCTTATACTTGTGAAGTCTCTGCAGAATTTCAACTCCTTGAGAAAGGATTCTCGTGTACACCCAGCCAACTGTGAAACGCCGCAGGTAATCAGGTAAAGTTCTGTGATAGCTGAAAAATATGAGCAGTTCAGATCAATTGAATGATGTCAGTTTTACTAAGAATGTTCATACCTAAAGCTTTTACCAAACTAAATGCTTATATATCCAAATTGATCTGAAATGAGTATCCCAGCTGCAAAGTCAAGAACCCAAAGGTAAGGCAATAGTTTGGCTTAGGGAGCAGGTGCAACCTGCATTTGCACAGTTAATCAGTTTTAAAACAGACACAGAACAGCAAAGTACTACATCACATATTGTTACCAATTAATTCTCATGAGTCAGCAGTTCCAGTTCAGAAACAAAGCTGAACAAAAGAAAAGCACTCAAACAGGAATTTCCTGCCATAAAAGAAGACCAACATCTTTTCAGTAGGCACCTCTGTATTTCAGGACAAAGTCTTTTGAATGCCTTTTTAAAATCAAAAAATATTTTTCCACTGTCTTCAGTGTAAATGACCCTCTATGAATATTATTTTAAATCAGTTGCCATGGAATTGAATATAATGCCAAGTGTTAAAGGCTTTGACTTGTGGTATATCATTAAGACAGGAACCAAAATAATTAAAAGAAAAACTGATGAAGAACACTTCAAACCCAATAAATGTTATTTCAGGTCTCATATATTCAGTAACATTTCCTGAGCAACACCCACTAGGAAATCTAAAGACATGAATAACCCAGCATGTTTTCCCATAACATTTGCAACGTCTTTTGTTCACAGTCAATTTTCTGCTTATTGCCATTTGTTTGAAAGTCATTTAAAAAACACTATGGCAAGGGAAAAATAAGGCTCCTATCCTTCTGCATTCCTATCCTCCTGCACTGGCACATAGAACAGAACTGTTTTAGTGCTATATCCATGCCTACCAACTCTTTCTCAAGATGTTATAAAAAAGGTCTTTTCATATTGTAACTTAAAAGCTAAACAATCAGGAAGTTCCAAGCTTTCAAGAGCATTAAAGTCTCTTGCTTTATCAGGTTAAATACCATCCCTAGTTGATAAGCCTCTCTCCAAAGAAAAAGTACCCAAGGTAAGATAATACACTTCACAGTTTCCAGATCAGTACCTCAAAGAGGGGTGATTCTTCAGTTCATTCCAGGTTTCTTTAGCATACAAATAGAGATTATTGGCTTCTTCCCAGTTCCCATTTACTATTGCAGTGGCTATATCATTTGACAGATGAACAGCAGTTGCATACCTGTGGGTAAAAATCCACAACTTTATTACACTTGCAAAGCATCTACAGTTGAAAGAAATAAATTCTTTCCCTTACAGTCTCTAAAGACATTGAACCATGCAGCCATCTTTATTCTTAATCTTGTAGGGTTAGCAGAGTTTAAACTAGCAGGGAACATTATGTTTAAATTTATTTAACACTAGAGAATATATTTTTTTTAGCTCAGAATCAGCACAGCAAATGAAGAAACAGCTTCCATCACATGATCATGAAGCAAACAAATAAGCTATTTTGCTCCAAAATGCATGCCACTGTGAATTACAAGTCCTACCTCAATACAAAAATGTACTTAAAATAATTGCAAAATTAACACATCTACATATTTACATCTGGAGTTCTACATTTGAATCCTTATTTGCCTGCACAAGTGCTACAGTAAAGCTCTTTTAGAAACAAACAGATTTCCAAGCTGCCAAATCCATCCCTACCTGATGAGATCCTCTCTGTCCTGGAAGACCTGTGTTTTCCTGTTTACTGTGTAAGTGGGGAACACCATGTGCCCCATGTTTGCCCTGAGGACGGTGGCGAGCAGGCCCTGCCCAGCACTGCCGGCCTCCTCCTCCTCCAGCGACTCGGGCAGCGCAAACAGCAGCAGCACTCGGGAGAACACAGCCCGCGCATCCCTGCACACCCGGACACACCTTCCAGCCAGCTCCTTCACCCTGCAAGGACAAATCAAAGTACTCTAACATGCTTTTTACCATGGCTTTTAAAAAATAACATACTGAATGAAGCATGAGAAATTTTTTTCAAGGCAATTAATGCATAAACTTGATTTTCCTTGAAAGAAGCAGAGAGAGTATGCAGTTTAGTATTTACCCTTCTCTTTGACTCACTGTGAATTGAAATATAATACCACTCTTTTTATTAATAAATAAATGCATTCCTCTCTTGAAAAGGCATCTAGATTTCAGTTATCTGAAGTACAACTTCCATTCACCTGCAAAATTTAGCTGTAAACATTTACCTTTTTAAAATCACTGTCCCAATACCAGCCTGACTCCTGCTGAAGATGGAACGCTGCTTTGACAACTTCAGAAAATCATCCACGAGTTGCTGTTTCTGACCATTTGGGTTTGGCAAGTGAAAGATTTTTGCCAGTGTTTTTAGCTCAGGGGCTGAAAGCAAATCCAACCCTTCACACAGGTCTTCCAATTCAGATTCTAAAAGTAAAATTATCCACATATATTCACTGTGTTATAATATGGTGTTAAGCAACAGCTCACAGTACATTCATACAACCTAGTACCAATCTAATGATTTAGGTTTGATGCCCCAAAGTTAGGCTGGAAATAAAACCCCATAGACTGGTTTTTATTTTTAAACCCCATAGAGCAGGTATTTATTTATTGCAGCACTGCAGGTGAGGGGGATTTCTCCACCTAACTCACCCACCTGTGCCAGGTGCTGTGGTATATTTATACAGTAAGTACTGCCTGATGTTACTCTGTCACTATAACATCGTCACACAGGTGCCAAAATCAATTTACATGGTATGATCTGAGTGTTATTAGACAGTTCTTTTGCACTGTGTTTGCACCTCCCTAATTCAGGGCTCATCAGGGGTCTTAAATAAAGGCTTCTAAAGTCTTCCTTGCATCTGAAATTTTCAACATTGCTTTTGGAGCAGGCACAGTTACTGTGTTCCTTGGTCTAGTCCTAACCTGCCTAAATTTGTTATTTTGTGGCTAATTGACTTTACATTTGCCAATTTCTCAATAGTACTATGTTTATCTATCTCTAAAGCTATCAATATGGTGAGGTTTTTTTCTTCTTTTTTGTCTGTTCAGCATTAACCAACTAGTTAACCATATACTACATTACATTGTATAAAAGTTATTTATATCAGGTATAAAAGTTATGATTCAGATTGTACAGGTATAAAAAGCTATGATTCAGGTTATAAAGGTATAAAAGTTATGATTCAGGTTGTACTGACATCAGGTTATATAGATATATCAGGTTATATTGATATCTTACAACTCAAGCTATATTAGCACCTTGTAACTTTGACCTAAGCTATACAGGCACCAGGTTCTACAAAAATGCATTAACAATGCTGTCTGGTTCACCCTGAAATTCTTCTGCACCTTCTTCTGGACCTTTACACAGGTCTACTTTGAAGGAAAGGAAAAACCAGAAAAAGAACACCCTTCACAACTTCAAAACAACTGCAAAGATTAAAAAATTCTGTTGAGTTATAAAAAAACACTGTTCAGAAAAGCTGGTCTTCTCCATTATCTAGTCTGCACAATTTGTATTTTCACAAGACCACTCATCCACCTGAAGCCTTTATTCTGCTCCTCTGTTCTCTCCCCAAGGCACAGACAAGCATGCACTGCATTGATCTCTAACCTGACACAACTTCACATTTTATTTGCAGTATTTAAAGGTTTACTACTGCTGGCCTTACCTGTTTGTAGGAATCTGGCTTCAGCCAGTTCTTCAATTATTGGTGACAAATCCACACTTATCTCCCCATACTCTATTTTGTTCACCTTTAACCAGTTCAGCTTGCGTTGAAAAAGTCTCACATACAACTTCTGCCCACCAACTGCAAATGTTATTTAAAGCAGGGAAGGACAAAAAGAAGAGTCAATTCTAAACACAGTACTAGGCACAATCACCACATTAACCTGAAACACCACTCTGATGCAGGTACTCTCTAAAATACATTTTAAATCTCCCTGTGTTCTACAAGCAGACTTGGTAAAATACCAGACTTACCGTTCCAGGTAATTCATAAGTTCATTAGAATTTTTAAGTCTTGTGGGTAGAAAAGTATTACAACATGTTTTGTAGCTAATGGACATTTCTAAAATGCCTTTTGACATGCTTACCCTTCAAGAAATATTTAGTTTAATAGAAAAAGAGAACTTCATTTTTCAGCCCTGCATTTTGTGTTGGTTAAGCAGGTCTTTTTGCTTTGTTATAGAGTCACTCAATAACCAAATATTTAATGCTAGAGAACAAAAGAAGCTGCAGTCTGACAGAATAATTTCATAATCACAGAATATTTCTCTGTGCAGCATTCTTCAGGTCCTTATTTTTCCAAAGATAAGTCAAATTATACTAATACATCTACTGAAAGGAAGCAATGAGAAAAAAACTCCTATTCATTTGATTTTTATCAGGGATGTATTCTTTTAAAGTACCTTTTAGAAAGACTTTTTAAATACTAATAATGCTGAAATTCAACAAAATAGCTTATTAAATTTTAACTGAAAATAGTCCAGCTATTATTACTACATTCAACAACCTTTTGACTACTTAATTCAACCCCCATTAACTTCTAATTTTTTACCCCTGTCTGTTGCTGCTTAACTGAAACTGATCATAAATAAAAAACCACTGAAACACTAAAAGATCTAGATATGCTTAAGAACTGGCAGATAAACATTAAATGTTTATTTAATAATTCTCCTGTCCTTATAAGACTTTTTCAGCCTCTTTTTAATAGAATGTTTCCAGGATCAGTTCACTGGGAGAACTACATTCACACATGCAAGCTTGTCATTTTCTCTGTGGGGATTAACTCCTTTAAAGTCTGTCCCCAGTTTTTATCATTCCAGAGAAAGGAAAAAGGTTAATACACTGACATTCCTTCTCCAGGCCATGGAACTGAACAAACTAGGGCTGCAATAATAATTTCATAATAAGCTTCGTAAACTTACACTGAGTCAGAGACAAGTCACTGAAGAATAGTAGACATTTCTGCAGAAAATTAAATACTGGAAAATATTAATTAAATACTGGAAAATATTTATATTCAAGCAACTTCATCGCACTAAACAGGTGTGTGTTTGGCTTTTTGTGTTATGACAACAGAAATGGGTAGACACTTCTCATGTGGGACAGATAACTCATCTACCTGAACTTTCAAAGTATCCTGCCTGGTATTTCTTGAAGGCAATGACATCCATCTGCCAGTTGTCCAGGATTTGTTATCTATTGACTCAGTGCTATCCTCTCACTTCTCACAGCTCAACTGCTGCATCTTTCCTACCCTGCAAAGAGAGATTGTTTCATCCAGTGCAGACATGGATTTATCAGCACCACTTTGCAGTAATTCTTCCTGTACTCCCAACTCACAGTGCTGAAAGAGAAACAAGAAGCTCTCTTATCTATCAGAACAAGGTCCTGTTACTGACCAGTGTTGTTCATATCCAGGGAACAGAGTGGGGAAATGGGGAAGGTGAATCCTGAACATCTCTCTCAGTGTTTGTCAAAGTAGCCAATGCCAGCATGCATTACTGGCCTAACAGTGAGTTTATTCCTGGATCTTTGGATGCAAATGATGTGCACCTACTGCTTGCTTCAGAGAGCCAGTAATAAGACTTTTGTTGCTTTCTTTCTTTACATATTCCCCTTCAACCACCACAAGATAAACAAGGCATTACCAAGCTCCAAGCTGTCCCTGCTGTAATATTCTCATGGTCTGGAGTGCTCTGCAGACCCCCCTGCTTTGGCTGCTTGTGCCCATGGCCAGCTCAGACCCATCAGGATGCAAGCCAGGCTGCTGGGAGGGCTGAGGGAGGCTGTGTCCCTACATTCCCTCAGGAACTACACCTAACTACATTAGCAGAGTTTATTTTAAAAAAGGGGTACATCTCCTGAGAAGAAGCAGCTTCTTCCCTTAAAAAGTAGATCAAGTTACATGGCTAATTGATTTAGCACTTCTGACATAAAACTATGCAAGAATGTTCCACTACAAGAGTGAATGTGGAAACGTATTTAAAATAAAAAGATACCTGATAATTTGTAGAACTTGGTTATAATGTTCAAATCTTGTTCATTAAAAAGTCTGACATCATCTTCATTCTGCAATACTGCCCGCAGCACTACTAGAAAATTCTGGAGGTAGTAGGGGTGACCAGGAGAGCTGGGCACAGAGAGGACCTCATCTATTTTATCTAGAATGTCCCCAGTGGAATCCTGAGATTCTGACTTTTCCACAGTTTCTAACAGAGGATGGTTCATGTCATTCTCAAAGTCTTCAAGAACTTCCACAGGAAGTACCTCTGCATCATCCCTGCCAAAGCAATTTTCTGTCCCACTGTTCACTTCTGTCTCTGAAGGAGTAACCTCAGTGTGAGGCTGAGTCTCAATGTCCAAATTACTGGTCAGCTCTGCTGAAGTGTGGATGGCCAGAGATGTTTCACATCTATCAGGACTAAGTATCCCATCTTCAGAGCTGCTTTCTGCTTTGGTGCTCCTCGTACCAGATGGGAACCTTTTGTCCTTACTGTTATCAGCCAGTAATTGTACTTGAACCATATCCACAAGGTCTTCTTGATTACATTTGTTTATTTCATTTTGAAACTCGGGTTCCCTCTTTGAAAAATGTTGTTCCTGGTGCTCTCTCTGAGAAGGCTGATTTTCTTTCTGAGAACTCTGCCCAGCATCAGTCTCATCCCCATCATCATCGTCGGGGGCTGCAGCAGCTCCACAGGCACTGAGAACAGCTGGAGGTGAAGAGTTGATCTCCTCATACAGGACCTGCTTTCCTCCCTGCAGGCAGCGTCTCCTGGACAGTTTGGCAGACAAGCTTCCCAAGGAGACTGTTCTAACTGTTCTGGCCTGGGATTCACTGTTCACACTCAACACCGAACTATTACTGCTGAAATAAGGACTAGTCTGTTGGGCTGCACTCCCTCCTCCTTTCAATAAATTACTTTTGGAAGGACTTGCTTCTAGATTTAAGATGTTTTTTGAAAAAGATGAGCTGGAATTATTGCTCAGATTTGCAGCTGGGGGACTCTTATTCCTAAAAGAAGTCAGTGTAGTATCAATGGCACCAACCTCACCACGGTTTCTCTGACATGTTTCATCAATGTGCTTATTTATTCCATATCTTGGCACCAATTGCCCACACATGGGACAGCTAACTTTGGCAGGGGGAACATGGTTAAAAAAGGAAGTAATAGAGGATGATGCTGAAGGTGTAGATGGCGTTCCTGTAACTTCCACTTTTTTTGTTGTTTCCTTTTTCTTCTTACTTTTACTGAGTGACAAACTTGTTTGGGATCTTTTGATTCCTGAAGACCTAGCTTCTGCCATTACAAAACTTCACAGCGATTACATGGCCCAGACAACTCCATTCAGGCCACATTTCTTTATTCTGCAATACTTAAAAGACTTTCCTTGGCTTTTTCTTTTCCATCTGTAATCCTCTGACATGCCTTGAAATAAAAAATACATTGAATGAGTGGTCTTCCAGGGTACCGGATGCAACCAAGATGAACAGAAGAGAGGCAGAGAAGTCAAGCAATCTTTAACTTACAATGCTACTGTCCTTTAGCTTGTCTTACCACACAGGGAAGCACACCACAGGCAATGCAACCGCCTTTAAGTGGCTTAAAAAATGGAAAAGTAATCTCAAGCTTGCATTTACATCAGCAAGTGAACCTGGAATTCAAATAGGCAAGTCCTGTAATTTTTACAGAATAGTCAGGTTTGAAAGGCACCCCTGGAGACCATCCCTGGAGTCCAACCCCCCTGCCCAGGCAGGGTCACCTGGAGCAGGTGACACAGGAACCATCCAGGCGGATTTGCAATGTCTCCGGAGAGGGAGACTCCATTGACCACCCCAGGCAGCCCTCCCAGTGCTCCGCCACCCTCAGTGAGCAGCTCCTCCTCATGCTGAGGTGAAACTCGTTGCGTTTTATTTTATGGCCATTGGTCCTCGCCCTGTCGCTGGGAACATTTTATCACACTCTTGTTTGCTGCTGACAGGCTATTTTCGGTGCCAAGCACTCTCCGGGCCGCCTGCAGCCCTCACTCTCACGGCTGCCGCGCCGGTGGGCCCGGGCCGAGCTCTGCCAGGGCGGGAGCCCAGGGGCAGCCGGCTCTCTGGAGCCGCTCTCCAGGTGCTGCGGATGGCGGGGCCCAGGCTCCCGAGCGGCTCCCAGGGCTGCCATTCTGGCATACCCGCCCCTCGCCGGCCCTTCCCGTGCTGGGATCCCCTCAGCCGCCCGTGCCCCGGGTAAAGTGCCCAGCCGGAGCCCCCCAGCCCGCCCGGCCTCCCGCCCTTCCCCACGCACCGGCACCGCAGCCGCGCGTGTTCCGCCGCTCCCGGGGCCGTGCGGGGCCAGGCCGCGCCCCGAGGGCCGGGCCGGGGCCGCTCCGCCCGCCGCCAGGCCTGAGCAATGCAGCGCCGATGGCGGGCACCGCGCTCCCTCACACAGCGGGGCTGCTGCAAACACCCACCGCAGATTCAAAACTTCCTTTTACGACAACGCGTGGAAAACAGCTGAGGGCCGCAGGAGCAGCAACTAGAGGTTTATTTTGTTGGTGGTGAGTTTTGTTTGTTTGTTTGTTTTGTTGTTCAGCAAAGGGCAAATAGTGAAACATTTTCACCCTGAGGCTAATTGTTCGTGTAGACTCTGACTCGGTGCTGGTATGGGAGATTATTCCTCTGAGGGCTAAAAATACACATGAAGAGAAGGGACCTCATCCCTGCGTGTCAGTGTAGGCAGGGAGGTGCTGAGGAGGGATCTGGCCCTGCTCGGTGCTGCCCAGCAATGGGACAGGCAAAGGGCAGAAACTGAGACACACAGGTTCCACCTGAGCGTGAGGAGCAACTTCTTTATACTGTGCAGGTGACTGAGCTGGGTCAGGCTGCCCAGAGAGCTCGGAGTGTGTGGAGTCTCTCACTGGAGCTATTCCACAACAATCCTGACAGCCCTGTGCTCTGGGATGACCCTGCTGGAGCAGGGAGGTTGGACCAGATGACCCCAGAGGTCCCTTCCAACCCAAACCATTCTTGGACTCAGTCTAAGTTAAAAATTGCCTAGCTCTGGGTTACCAAAGGCTTAAAAATCTTTTGTGTCCTCCCTTTTTGCCAATCACAATTTCAGAATTTATGTAATTTAAATGCCTGGATACAGCCTGAGTCCTTCAATAAATGCAGTTCATCCTGCTATAGATCCAGAGCTATTAAAACAGCAGATACAAAGCTCTGAGCTATAGATTAAAGAGACTGTACAGTAACAGCACATGTCAAGTATTTTACACTATTACATATCTGCCCACACCAAGAGTCTTTCTTTTTGGAATAAATCAGAGTTCTGTGGTAGAAAACAAGAGTAAAATCTACAGAAAACTGTCTGAACATCACCTTAGAAGTTAAAGTATTTTAAAGATCAGCACAGAGTAAAACCTACTCAAATTCAGAAAAAAAATTTAATATATACAAGATGTATATATGTATGTACCTGTATAAAAAAGGTAAATTACAACTTTAGTTTATGAACAGAGATTGCTTTCTCCTTCTTCTGTTTCTTTTTTAATTTGCTGGCATCTTTGATTTGCATTCTCACTTGAGCTTGCAGCTGAGAAAAGAAGGCCTGGGATGATTTCAAGGCCTTGTCTTTACCTTCATCCTGTCATGGGACAAAACATTTGTTATAACCAAGACATGTACAAACAGTACCATTATATTACTTACTAGTTACTCAAGCATAATGGTATTTAACTTAAAAAGATCTGGTAACTGATATTCAAAGGATATTGTTCACCACATTTTTAGTCCACTCCTGCTATCCAAAGAAATAAAGATTACATTCTCTTCCTATGTAGCAATTAGCCTGACAGGTAAGAGCAGGCATCAAGAACAGATCCTTGCACATCATGAACTACAACAGGGTATCTGTATTTTGTGTTCTCCTTGCCTTCTGAAAAGGTAAGTACAAACATCTGGAATAATGAAGTTATTTTTCCTATTAGTTTCTAATACTTCAAAATTTCAGATTTTTTGAGTTTTATTTAAAAGGCACCTTAAGTGGTGCACGAGTTTACTGTTTTATAGCATGCAAAATAATTTCAATCTGATGAGATTATAGGGAAGGCTCCACAATAAAGACAAAGTTAAACAGAAAAGTTAAACTGTATAACAAAACAGTTTAAATTACCCAAAGCTTATACAGAACACAGAAACCTCAATGTGCATTCAAGCAGTCCCACTTGATGAAGTGGAATGGCTTAAATGCAGGAAATAAAGAAAATATATTTGCAGGAACATCACTTTATGAACTTCCAAATAAATAGAAAAAAAATACCTCACACAAAATCATTCCTGCCTGATGAACATCCTTTCATATATATTAATTGTATCATACAGCTTTTTCACATTTTTCCAACCTCATACCTGTAATTCTTTGGGATAAAGTTTCCTTTCCTCTCTAGAGAAAAATTTCCTGTCCTTGGGATTTTAGTCTTACCTTGAGCAGAGATGCCTTGCCTTCTTTGGCAAGCCTTTTTAATTTTGCTGCAGCAGCTTTCTTGCTGAGTTTTGTGCCTTGTTCTGGTTTCATCTTTTCCAGAAGCTTCTGACGTTTCTCCCTTTCCCTTCGCTTCATACGTTTGCGGAGCTTTTTCCTTCTCAGTTCTCGTTTTTTGTCTGTGGAAGTCTTTTCTGCATCAGTTTTTACATCACCAGCTTTGTTCTTTTCCTAAATAAATCCATAACAGTGCAAAAAACAAGACTCACTTCACAGAACTCACAGAGCGTTTCCAATATTTCAGGTGAGAGCTCAGGATAAGGCAAAGGCCAAAACCTGACAAAAGCTGGGAAATGAGATTTGTACAACTGATCCAGGACATGCTAATTGCTCTGCTCTAGTGCTGTTTAGTTTTCCCCCTCTCAATACCCAAATAAATATTGGGAAAACAATGACCATCATACAACAGTTAAGATCAAAACCAAAGTATAGTATTAAGGCCTACTGGTGCCAAATAAAATTTACTACTTCCCCAGTCAGAAAAAAACACCAAAACTAAAAATCCCCAAAACAAACAACTAAAAAAGCACTCAAACAAACAAACAAACAAAAAACCACCTCAACCCTCAAAACCTCCCAACAACCATCAATGCTAAAATTCTAGGCCAAAAAAGTCCACAAGGTGAGGAAGTACCCACCAGGATGGGAAGGGCAGAATTCCCAGTGCTCTGACAGACAGTACATCCTTCTGTAATCCCCTAATGCCATTTCATATTTACCTTGATCTCCTCTGGTGCTAAGAGAGCAGCATCACTAACAGCAACTGGTGCTACTTCTTCCATACTTATAGCTGGAAGGTTGGACACGATTTTAACTTCTGGCACCGGCTGGAAATAAAGAGACACATTCAGGACTGAGCACAGCACCTCAGCAGCTGCCAGACAGCTGAAGAAAACTACTAGTTGGGTTTGTTTAGAGGCAATCACAGTACATTTAATATGAAATAAGAATGAGCTCAGGAAACACCAATGTTTACTCTGCTTTCCATTTATGGAATGTATTTTAAAGTATCCAGTTAAAAAAAAAAAAGGGAGAAAGCCCCCAACTTAATGAAACTTATGCACTTACTGGTTTGGGTGTGAAGTGGAAATTACAAAGTGCATCCAGCTTCTGGAAGAGTGAATCCATCATTTCCTGAATTTCTTTGTGTTCAGGATTTTCTTCCTCTTCAGTCTTTTGCTGCATTAAAAATGCAATGTAACTGTAACACCATTCATAAGGCTACTTTACTTTAGCAAGACTGGTAACAACACAACTTACAGCTCAGAGCCCTTTCTCTGGTGAATATTCAGAGAAAGACTAAATTACTTCCACTTGGAAATGTATAAATGAACACACAAGAGTACAGAGTGTGAACTTCAAACCCACAGGAAAGGCATGGTTTGTGTTACCTGGTGAAGTTTCATGTATTCCTGCTCGTAGATTTCAGCCAGACTCAGTTTACTCTTTTCATGATCCAAACTGATCCGCTTCTTGTACTCAAAAGCTTCCTCTTTGGGTTTCTCTTTTGGTACTACATCATCCCATGCCTGAGAAAGTCATAAAGTAAGGACCAAGTGCAACTACAGCCAAGTACCAGCTACATCTTACTTAGAATATTTTTCAGTTATTTATCTGGCACATGAACTAGTTTATGCATGTAGCATCCCTAGGACTCTTCAAGTTTCACATTTTAATTAAAAAAAAAAAAGTAATAAATGTTATAGCTCTGCTTGTGTCCTTGGTTTTATGAATAAAGGCAACAACTATAATAAGTTACAAACTCTTCCTCACCTTTTTAAATTCAACAGTAGGGCTATTTAAATGAACAGTAAGGCTCAACAAGTTGTGAGATACAAATTTTCTGTCAGTGGCTTTGAAGCAAAATGAAGCAAACAACTGAATTTTGGTCAGTGTCAGAATGCTCAGAGCAGCAGTTATGGTAACAGCCAACAATTACAGGCTGGCTTTATATTCCACATCAACTCCTTGCAGTTTTATCTGCACACAGTCTGCTTTGAAATGCACTAAAACACTGAAATCCCTGGTATATAACAGGGATATAAAAACAGGGCTCCTTAGAAATCTAAAAACACATTCATCAAGACAAAAGAATAAAACAACTAGTTGCAGAAATTAAGATAATTCTACACCCAACATTGGAAATGCTTCCAATTCATCCTTGGAATGTGCCCTGTGACTCAAGTCTATGAACAGTGTAAGGAGGAACAGGTAAGACAATATTAACCTCATCCAATATTCTCTGCTTAATGAGATCTTCAAGCTGAAAAGTCGTTTCTTCTGTGATCACAGGTGCTGAAAGGAAAAGGCAAAGAATTTTAAGATTATTGTTTCTCCAGCAAGAAATAGGTCTTGTTCTGTAAAGAATTAACTGCAGAAAAAGAAAGCAAAGCTTTCACAAAAATGTGGCAATTGAAGGTGGAGTAAATAAATATAAAAGTAAGTCCTATTATGTGAGGCTGATAAAATTTACAATTTCCTGTAGTTTGCACTGTGAAAATGCAGTGTGAAGCAACCTCAAAATCACATCAAGAGGTTTAACCTGGTGTCCTCCTGAGTCCCAGGTGTTTTCAGCAAGCTCAAAGGGCAGAACACCCAGTAAAGCCCAGTCCCTCCTTACCCATTCTCACTGCGTGGTCAAAGAGCACTGTTTCTTCCAAAAGGCTGTTCTCAGGGCGCTTCTGCCCAGTCACTTCTCCTTTCAGCTGCCAAGGCTTCTCCTCTAACAGTGCTTCTTCCAAGCTTTTTATTTTTTTGCTCATCTGAAAAACACAATTTGCTAGGAAGTTTAAAACACAGCTCACTTGTAATCTCACAGCAAAAAAGTTATTATTTATTTCAGGTACATGAGGGAATATATGATTGGAGATGTATCCATGTAGTTAAACCACATGTTTTCCTTAAATTTTAAATCCCCTGTTTGTATCTGCTGGACTCTGAACAAATGAAACAACCAGTAAAATAAAAATTATTTGCTGCTGTTTCGAAGTATTGGCCAAATAAAATATGAACAAACGCCAAAGAAAACCAAACCAAAATTACCTTTTCCTGTCTCTTCTCAAATGAGGACTTTATTTCACTGGGACTGATGTCCTTCTCTAATTGTGCTTCAGTTCCATCTTCTGTTTCACTGTCATCTGGCAAACTGAAAGTTACTTTTTTAGAAGCTTCTTTACTTCTCATGTGCTCCACCATTTCATCCATATCCTCAAACCTGTAACAATAACATTTAATATAAAATAAAAGTTGAGAAACCTTTATAATTTTTCACATGAAGATATTTCAGCCCTTAGATGTTTACCTGTTACAAGTAACTTACAGTTTACAACAGCCCTCAAGGATACCCCTAAAGATAGAGGACACTAGGGAAACTTCTGGATAATAAGAATAACTCTTATTCTTAAATAACAACTTATTTAAACTTTTAAATGCTTTATTCAAATAAAGATCAAGGGACAATATTTTAAAAATATAAAAAAGGTGAGAACACAAACCATGAACATACAACAGTTAACTGAGAATGGCAAACTATGACCAGAGTGAGTGTGATATTCTCAGTATTTTCTGCTTTACTTTAGTCTAAAATTATGAGGACATTTTACCTGCATTTTACTTACTCAGACATACTTTCTTCATTTTGCTCTTCAATGGCACTGTCTGCTTCCTCTTCCTGATCCTCTTCAGCATCATTAGCTACTAAATCATCATCACCATCATCATCATCAACTGGATCAAAGAAATCTTTGTATGTCATATCTCTGGAACTTTTAATTGGCTAAAAAAGTGAGAGGGGAAGAAAAAAAACCCAAATAACAAACCACAGCTCTTAAGAGTGACAGAAAGCAAAGGGTATCCTGTCTTTTAGAGTCTTTAGTGCCTGGGGAACAGCACTGCCTGTGCAACACTAATTCAGGGTATTGATGCATTAACCTGTGGTAGGTTGTCATAGTAAAACTGATTTCTTTTCCTGGTTTTTAGAGTTCTCTACCACTTACACATACAGAAGCCAAGAAACTGTAGATTTTGCCAAATACTGGTTGGAACGCACACTAATTCCCTGGGCATATTTCTTACTTGCTAGTGAGAATGCCTGGTAAATATTGAATAATAAAATACTTATTTTTGAATCAATTACTCATCAATTGAAGTTGTATCAGAGGTACAAGGCCACATCCCTGGAAAAAGCCCTTTGCTCTGCATCAGCCACCTCAGTGATCTCTAATTGCCAGATGCTGAGTGACAAATCTTAATTTGCTGGGTCACCTATTGTGCAATTCTCAAGGCCCCTGATTTCCCATGGGTACTATCTCTTCCTTCATTTATGTAAAAGCCCAGGGCCCATGTCAGGAGAGACTGTAATAGCAGGATGCTCTGTCCTTCTGCACCAGGGAATTTTCTTACCAGATATTAATTGTTAAAATAAAGCCTCAGAAATAATCATTAGTCACATAAACAAATGTAACTTGGCAGTTTCTACACAGAGTTAAACACTTTATGGGCATCCTAACAGATGCCAGATTTTGATTTAAAGGAAAAAACTTACTTTGACTTTAGCTTCTTCAGAGTCTTCCTCATCATCTGAGATAATGTCTTCAAAATAATTAATGTCATCATCTTCTTCTTCTTCATTGTCTTCCTTCTCTGCATGTTCTACAAAAGCTTCCATCTCAGCTAGCTTAAAAAACTTATCATCCACTACTGATTTCCTTCCCTTCTTTCTCAGTGTGGTTTCCTTGGCTGTTTTAGCTTGTTGCTCCAGAGCTTCAATATCAAAGTCAATATCAGAATCCTCATCACTGTCTTTCTGCATTATGCTTTCTCTGAGTGTACTTTGTTTTTCTTTAGCTTTAGTTTTATTTTTGTCTTTATCTTTTGTATAAACATTCATCTGTTCAGTTTCCACTTCCATTATGTTGTCTTCCAACTCCTTGTCACTGCCGGTCTCTGCACCAGAGCCATCCTCTTCCTGGTCTGAGAGAAGGCAAAGATCTTCATCCTCGGCATCCCTTGCAATGGATTTCTTGAAGAAATTGAGAACTGTGTTGTTCTGGAGCTCTAGTTGCTGCCAAATCTGTTCTTCATCAAAATTTTCTATTACCAGCTCTTTTAGAGGGCCCCCACGAACAATGTTACTTCCTTTATTCAAATCGTAGAGAGTCTTCGTCATTGCTCTGAAGTCGGCAGCCAGCCCATCCTGCACACTGAGAACACAAAAATAAAAGTTTAGCACTTTCCATGAAACCAATCACAGTTGTACCTGCTGCGGTTCTCTGTGCTGCAGAACAGCACCTTCAATAGTGACTGCTGCGGCTGGACATCCCCCACACGGCGTGGAGTACTGCTACTTCACAGTCATAGGGAAAAACACTAAATTCTTAATCCTTTCAGCTTTATCACACCTCGTGTATGAAATAGCAGCTGGGCAGAAAATTCCAGCTTTCTGCAGCCGCATCTTACAATATGTTGATCTGATTTAAGCACTCCAGACCTTGTGGGGAAGCGAACAGTACAGCAGCAAACACCTCAATGGTCCAGGAGCCAGACCCAGGTGGCTCAGAGGTAACTGCGCTTCCCCACGCCTCACTCCTCAGCTTTTACACCTGGCCAGGCTCCGCCAGGCTTTTCTCTACGGCTAACAGTGCCTCCCCCCGCCGCCCCGCGGTACCTGAGGAAGCACTCGGGGCGCGCCGCGGCCGCTCCGGCCACCCTGAGGCACGTCTGGATGCCCTGGAGCCCCGGGAGCGCCGGCACCGCCGCCATCGCGCCGCGCACACGTGGGGACCGGCACCGCCTCCGCCGTGCCACAGCTCTCGGGCCCGGGCGGCTGCCGCGCCGCCACCAAGGTTCCGCACACAGTGGTTCCGCCCGCGGAGCCCTACCCCGGCCCGCCTCCCGAGCCGCGGCGTTCCCGCCTCCTGGCCCAGCCCTCGCTTAAAAGCGCCTCCTTCTCCCAGAACCCCTAGCAGTGTACGGCAGTCATGCCCGGTGGCTGCTGCTTCACGACCTGGGAAGGGCGCGGTGTCGCTGTAGATTGGAATGTGCATCAGCACTGGCAAACCTGCTCTAAATATAGTGGAGCTACAGTCATCTTACTTCACAGTTTTGAATCTCTGACCTAGATACAAGGGCTATTTTGGAACTGCACATCTCCACCTGCTTCTGTGGGCAAAACACCTGATCTCACCAGGTGTCTACAAGTTCAGGGTAACAAGGCACTCACATCCCTCTTCACCATCTACACAGCACTGCCCAATGCTTTTCAACTCCCCTCTTACATCATGTGCGTTCGTTAAAGTTTATTTTATAAAGTCATGCCCTACACCCTTAGACCCTTGTGTTTTCAGCCACCCACACAGCCCTTCTACAGCTTGATCCAAAACTGTGACTAACCTTTTAACTTCTGTACTGCTCCTGTCTCTGCTGTTTTCATGTTTCCTTCCTACCAACAAATTAAGTCTTTTCAGTGCAGATAAAAGAATGCCCTGCAATTCCACCTCTGTGTCCCCTCACTGTCACTTTGCACGCTCCAAAAACCATGGTGTGGAGCAGGGCCCAGCCAGCAGAGCTGTGACTGTGACCTGCACCTGAAATTCTCTGAACATCAGAAACACACCTGACACACAATCTGGGCTAGAAATTGAATGTGCCATATACTGGAACTTTCAAATACCCATTTTGACCACTCATTTTGATCTGCACTTTTAACTAATCACACAAAATTAGATTTGAAGCGGCACAAGTTGTTTATCTACTTAGGCTGTATCGCAGCAACTCGCAGAGTGCAATGCCTGACACAGTAAGAGCTCAGCGCCAGCAGACAGCCTGCTCCCTGTCCTCAGTCTCCTGGCACACTGCTTCATGGCATCCTGGCCTCTATGAGGAATAGTGTGGCCAGCCAGCCAGGGAAGTGATTATTCCCCTGTACTCCGCACTGCTAAGGCTACCTTTGAGCTCTGGGCCCAGTTCTGGGACCCTCAGTTCAGGAAGGACATTGAGGTGCTGGAGCAAGTCCAGAGAGCAGCAACAGAACTGGAAAAGTAACTGGGGCACAAGTCGGATAAAGGAGCTGGGGGTCTCAGCCTGGAGAAAAGGAGGCTTGGGGTGACCTTACTGCCCTCCAGGACTCCCTACACCAGGTGTAGCCAGGCGTTACAGCCTCCTGCTGTCACTTGTCCTGGTGACAGGACACGAGGACTTGGGCTCAAGCTGAACCAGGGGACAGGTTGGACATCAGAAGAAATTTCTTCTAAGAAAGGGTGATTAGATACAGCAATGAGCTGCCTAGAGAGGCGGTGAAGTTAGTGTTCCTGGAGGTGTTAAAGGAAAGTCTGGATGTGGCACGGCCCTTGCGGAGGGCACGGCCCCTTCGAGGACCAGGCCCCAGGGAGGGCGCGGCCCCGGGGAGGGCGCGGCCGCCGCTGCCGCTGCCGCTCCAATGGCGCGCTGCGCTGCCGGGCACGGCCCCTCACGGTCACACGCCGCTGCCGGCTCGCCGCGCTGGCGCCGGGCCCGCACCGAGGGGTGCCGGGGAGGGCGGTGAGATGGCGGCGGTGCTGCGGCGCGGAGCGGCCGGTAACGCGGGGGGGTAACGCGGGGAGGTAACGAGGAGGGCGGAGGGAAGGGCGGCGGGAACGCGGGCGGCGGTGGCGGCGGGGCGGCCGCGGGCCTCGGTGCCTGCTCCGGCCTGGCCGAGCTCCCCGTGAGAACCTCGCAGGCCGAACACGAAACTGCCGCTTCTGTAAATCAAGACAAGTTCTCCCGATCCAACTGACGGGCGCATTAACAACTGACATTAGCTAGCACAGGGTAAACTTACAAAGCAAACGCCAAACTTAAGGTGCAAGGAGGAGCTTGTCTTTTTTGAGGTGTGGTTTGGAGGTCAAATTCAAAATAATTTCCCGTTCTGATAATAACCTGTACTGCTCACTCTGGTAAGGTAGGTTAAAGTCACAATACCTAAACCACACCATTTTACTTGGTAGCCCCAGACCAGGAGAAAAAGTGAATGAGAGGCTCAATGCTGTCAGTGATTGATCAGTAGGATGCTGGGAATGAAAACACCATTGTATAGTCATACTGCGCTTCGAAGGAGGGAACAAGAGCCACAGCACACTGGGACTCAGTTTCCTTGAGCTGTGGAGCCCATCTGACTCCCAAAAGCGCCGTCCAGCACAGAGCAGAGCAGCACTGTGAGCCCAGTTGGCTTCCAGAGTTCACAAGATACACCACCTTGAGATTGCTGGAATTTAAGAATGACCACACTATGCCCTTTCTCCATTTGGTCTAGAGAGTGAACGCAGCCCCTGCGTGCCAGATTCCCTATGGTAACAGCATCCTCTCCATGCTTTGGGAGTTCATCTCCCCCTGAAAAGAGTGACAATAAAGCAGTGCCCAGTGACAAGGTTCTAACTGCAACCCACTGTTGTAAAACCTTCCCATGGAGAACATGACTGAGTTCAGTTGAATTTGGCTGGTGTTTGATTCCTTATTTTCCTTGATTAAGTCAATGAACACTGCTCCACATCAGAAGCAACAAACAAGCCTATGAATAAACATTTGAAGGGTGAGGATCTCAGTTTGTGGGGTACTTCAGACTTGATACTTCATAATCTGCTTGGTTAAAGAACATAACCCTTGGTTACAACTGTATATTTAAACTCTGATATGTGTACTACAAGTAGATCAATGATCAACAGAATGACCCCCAAATAAATAAATTTAAAAATATTCTTCAAATGAAGCTGAAGAAGGTTATATACTCTAGAAGTAGTTTTGTGATGTATATATGTGATATATAAATACACGTGTTTCTGTCCTAGAAACATGGAAGTGATAGGATTTCAATCACTGAAATCCTGAAAAGCTTTCTTTTTCGCTGCAAGGCATTTTTTGATTATTGGGTTAGAAGAAGATGAGAATTTTAAGTAATCTATATAGTTACTAATCTAGATAATGCAAGAAAAACACAAATGGTTTTTGTTTAATCTCAGTCAATTCAATTATGGATTTAAAATTTGTACTCTGTATGCATCTGACTAGAGCTAGGATAAATTCACAAGACTTCATGGAATAAATGCTGATATGAGTGAGCATGTAAGTGTCTTTGACTTTACAAGAATCCTAGGAATATACTTCACTTTTTCAGTCTTCCCAGGAAACAGCACAAGAAATCAAATATTTCTGGGGCAGAACCCATAAGAAAGAACATTTTCTACTATTTTGCGAGTGCTTCACAAATAGCTGAGTATAAAGAGGCTGTGTCTTTGTCAATTTACTTGAAATAGAAAAAAAACAAATTAAATAACTGTGTGGTTATATGCCCTGTGTGAAGTGCAGCAAGAATTATAGATTCTTGGGAAAAGAATGGGAAAATCCTTGCCTTTCCATTAGTAAAGACTGCTTGGAAAATAAATCTGCATTAGTAGTATTTCTATTGAACTGCACTCTGTTAATATTTGGAAAAAAAATAAAACAGTAAATGGCTCTGGAAAACATAATAAATTATATAGAAAGGGATTCTTCTCTTTCAAAGGAGTTTTCTTATTTAGAGAATACTGCCTTCCTCCAAGTGGAAAAATCTCTCTTGCTTCAGCAAGAATTGAATCATGCCTTAAGAAATTACAGTAAAATGGAGCTGCTTCAGTAGAAGCTTAGGTGGGGAGGAAAGACTGCATAGCAGATATTGTGGGGGTTGTTACTGTTTGTAACACATTTATTTACTCTGGTTAACTGTCAAACCCTGCACTGGTTAATTAGCCATGCCTTTAATCATGCCACCTTGCTCCTGCATGTTTGTACCTCGTGCATTTTAGGCATTGCACAGTACTGCTCCCTCCTGGAATTACTTGGTTCACCCTGATTCAGCTGCATTAACATGGCAAGTGTTTCTACAAAACAGTTTCTGCACAGACATTTGAAAAACAAACATTTCTTTTCCCTGTGGAAATTTCTAAGGGATTTTTTAACATGTAAAATTTGAACAGCAGTTGCTGTCCTTTACCAGTATGACATCCTAAAGGTACCAAGCGAAAGAATTGTCCAGAACTTTCTGGCTGTGATGAAGGAGATGACAGGATGGAACATGTGAAAGCCTGGCAAGAAATCCTGCAGGGCAGTTACCTGCAGCATTGGACAGGTTTCTGGAAATACTTAATGTAGAATCTTGATTTAGTATCATCAAAAGATTGTGAATAGACCTGCTTTTGTGACAGAGTCCTTGCTAATAGGCACATTGCATGTTGTAAATTTAAGTGTCAATACGTGCAAACATTTCTTCCTCCAACACTGTTCCATGCTCAGAAAGACTTACCTTTAAGGATCAGTTTTTGAAAAAAAATTAACTGGTAGAATGTGGAATTCCTGTGGAATGGTTGTTCTCAGTTCCATACTGAGAAACAAAGCTGATTTAATTAATTACAGCTCTTACTGACCTTACAGAGTACCAAGAGCCCAGCCAGGCTATCCATCCTCAGTGTGCTGCAAAGCATCCAGAATCTCAGCTCATCATTGGCACAATCTCTCAGCAAAATAGAACATTTGTGACTTTAAAGCAAAGAATGCCTCAAAGATTCCCAAAGGGCTAAGATGCCTCTAGCTTGGCCTTAAGGCACTGGGAACTCTGACTTGGCCTAAGGCAAACTGGCACGGAATTAAAATGTAGTTTTAATGAATATGTCCTTTAATCTAGTTCTAATTTTGGTTCTAGAAATAACTGATGCTATCGCAATTTCTCCCCACCCCAATCCCTCTAGATTCTAATACTGACAGATTAATTTTAAGGTAATTAATAGCAAATACCCTCATTTTTGTATCTTATTGTATATTATTGTGATCCTTTTGTTTGTTTGCTGTAATTTTGAGAGGTATAGGCATATCCATATTTCTTTCTCTGTTTCATAAGAAGCTCTGAAAATATCAAAAGTCACTTTTAAACACATTATACAGTTGGCCTTTACAATTGGTCCTGTCTTCCTCTCTTTAACAGGCATATGTAAGGGTTTACACCAAATTTGAGTCTGCTTTGGGTTTTTATTTATTATTCTCTTAATACTTGTGAATATTTACTTGGTCTGAAGAGAGAGTGACTGTTTCCTTGCTCCCAGTCTGCCCTGAGCATTGCACAAGGGTGTGCCAATGCCTTGGCAGCTCTGCAGGCCTTCACAGGGGAAAGAGCAGGCACCGAGACTTTCTCAAAAGCATCGTGTCAGTGCTGTTCACTTTTTTTCCAGGGCTTCTTAGCAGATTGCAGACTTGTGCTCCCACAGTACAAACTCTATCACCATCAAAGTCCTTCTCACAAAACATTCCAAGCTGTTTGTGGAAACTGGGCCGACTCAATCACGTGGCAATTGCAGTGCCTGATCTGGAGAAAGCTCAGTCCTTGTATAAAGATGTGTTAGGAGCCCAGGTGAGTGAGACTGTTGCTCTTCCTGAACATGGTGTCTACACTGTTTTTGTGGAGCTGGGAAATACCAAGCTGGAACTTCTACATCCTTTAGGAGAGAAAAGTCCCATTGCAAGCTTCCTGCAAAAAAACAAGACTGGAGGAATGCATCATATCTGCATTGAGGTATTTTAACATCATATTTCTTGTAATAAGATAGATACATTCAAGTATGCATGTTTTGATAGGTTTGAACTAACATATAAGGCTGTCATATTTCTTCTCTCTAATACAAAGGAAAATTTAGACAGATGTTTTGATAGTCAACTTGTTTCAAAAAAGGTAAATGTTTTAAAAGGAAATTAAATAATTCCTGAGCAGCTACAATTTAACAGTTGCAGTGAAGACCATGCTGGACACAGCAGAGTAAGAGAGCAATCCAAGCCTGGTACTCGAACATGGATGCACCCAAAGGCTTTGCTCTGTTTACTGTCACTCGTCCTTGGGGAAGCAGGAATTCACTCCAGCTGAGCCCAGCCCTGCTCCTCCTCAGGCCGTCTCTGCAGGACAGGAGCAGCAGCTGCTCTGCCTTTTCTGCTCAGGGGAAGAACCTGGAGGGGACCATGGCCATGGCACATGTGGCCTTTCTAGTGTAGATAATTTGACAGTCATTCCTTTTTGTTTTGCAGACTGGTAGCTTGTGTAGGAAGAGCTGTAGTGAGTGTGGGATATTCACAAACAAAACTGGTGCAAATGGGTAGCAGTTAGGTGATGTCTATTCCTCTGAATTAAAGCTAGGAATTTCCTTCTTCCCTACCATAACATTGGCAGAAGAGTTTATTCACCAAATTATGTCTAGGCTTCTCAGCCTTGGAAAATAGCAGTGATACTATTTAAATTCTAGGTCCTTATTGACTATTGAATTTTCTAAACTGAGTGCTAATATTATTATTTCAAAACATGAATGCATTTAAGTTTAGGAAAATTAGAATTTCATTAGATGACATGACACCAGAACTTCAGATCACAGCATATAGTGCAGGCATATTTTTGTTAATTACATATTTCTGTAGGAAACTGTACTGAAATACGGTATTAATGGCTGTTATTATAGTAAAGTTCAGTACAAATACCACATCTGATATATTTTTGATTATTCCAAGTTTTTTTCCTAAGGAAAATTAATGAACCTTAACCTACTCAGAAGGAGAATACATAAATCTAAAAGGGACTTGTACCTTCTGCCCTCCCTTTTTCACCATTTAATGAGTAAGTGCTCTGTCATCACTTATAAAGGGAGGTATTTTTCTTTACTTATTGAGAGCAGAAAGTAATGCAGAATTTAGATTATTTATGGATGCCTTATAAAGCAACAAAAAAAATAAAATCAATGGCCTTTGTGCATGAGCAATTTCAGTTTATTAATTTCTTAAATATTGCACAGTCCATTTAAATGGTATTTTATAAAATCCTCAAACAACAAATGCAAACTCCTGCAGTATTTTTAATACTAGATGTTTTTAAATGGTTTATAACTTATTTTCAGAATTACATTAGAACTTAGAAATAACATTTCAGTAAGGAATTGTTATTGCTCCTAAATGTAAAGTCTGCATAATACAGTGCAAAATGTTAATTTGTCTGAACTGTGTCTTTTTTAAAAGGTTGATGACATAAAAGCGGCTATGACAGAACTGAAGAAAAAAAAGATTCGAATATTGAGTGAAGAGCCAAAAATAGGTGCACATGGCAAACCTGTGATTTTTCTTCACCCTAAAGATTGCCATGGAGTCCTTGTGGAACTTGAGCAAGCTTGAGCTGCAATATTCATAAATTAAACAATAGAAGAATTGTGAAGTTCCTGAGCTGGTGCTGGGAATATTGATGTGGTATTCAGTCTTTACAAGTTCATTGAAGTGCCCATGGATGAAGTGCAGCTTTTGAGTACTGAAACAGTGCTACACATTTAGGGTCTGTCTTTACTCTTGTTGCCGATTTAATTTTCAGAATTAATGTTTGGCATTTCTTGGATTCTCTGTGATTCTGAACACAAATACACAAGCTGAGTTACAAATGTACCACAGTAATTTATCTTTTGTTGCCTGTTTGCAGCAAGATTTAACCTCTGTAGCCACAGAAACTGTACAGTTTCTAGGTCAAGCTGCATTATTTTGCTCTACATTTCAGAGCAGAGACCCACTTCCCAGTGACAACAACATTTTCTTTAGAAATAAAGGTATTATGTTTTCTCTTTTCACCATTCACCATCTGTGCTTCACACTGATTGATTGGTTCATGTAATAAAAAACCCATATATTATTGTATGGATGTCTGCAATCAGTAAATAAGTTTTTCTTGGCATAACAATTACTGCCAAGGAAGTTAGCATGCACAAATCATCATTCAGTTGTTTTATGAACTTTGTGGATATGCAGGCAATGCAACAAGAGAACCTGAAAACTACTTACCTGACATATATTTCATACTGTAACGCAGTTGTGACATTTTATTTTCATTTTAGGGCTGTTTAAAGCTTTTTTTCCTCAAGCTTTCTCAGAGAAGGACATCTTGAAGAGACATGAGCAAGCAGCAATAAACCTTTTCACTTACTTTACAAATAAGGTTTTCCTGTGCAGAACCAATTACAAAATCAGTGGCAAACACACACCACATAAGTCTTGCTTCTGTACAGTTGTTAGCATTAAAGACCACACCAGTATGCTGATGTCACAGGCTGCAGGCAGTTTTGTTTTTTATGAACAGACTTCACCTTATTGCTGTATATTACCCAAGCAGTCTTTTCCTGATGCTTTCTTTTATAGGTTTGTTTTGACATTTCAGTTGTAGAAATAGAAGACTTATTATTTCTTTGGTCTTCTCAAGCCTTAAAAAGTCATACTTTCCTAGCTTAACTACAATCTGAATTTTAAATTTTCCTACATCTCTGCATATGCAGTAAGAACCTTCAGCTTAATATGAAGATGATTTTAGTCTACAACTTTTTACTTAATGGAATTATTTGCAACATATGTCATGCTTGCAGCAACAAAATACAACTATAATGTTGACCTGAAATTTAAACATGTTTTAAAGACATTGCCACTTCCTCATGAATTTTGCTTCTGAAAAAATCTCTACAAAGCAATGATATTTTTTAACAAGATAGTTTTGTACTTAAAATAAGTACTCCTTCTGTCATATTTTAAGAAAAACACAGCTTGCCACAGGGTTCCTACATTTCATCAAATCACTGTTTAGAGGGCAGTTTGTGATCTAAATTCTAAACTGCTTAAATTTAGAAATCCTAACACTTACGATGGAAATGCAGAAAGATTTAATATCCCTAAAATATGATTCAGCCATTCTAGGAGACATTCTATGAGCAAAGCTGCTTTTGTCTTTTCTTTCTGTCAAAGACGAGGAGGTACCTTTTCTGCAAAGCCAGCATAGGAATGCCAATACTAAAAGCCTCATTAGTTAAGATAATTGAACAGAAGCCTTTAAACCAAATACGCTTAGTTTGGTGCAACAGAAACTGCCCTCCCATGGTTCATTCTCCATTTCTTTGGCCTGTCAGAAGGAAATGGACTTCTGTGTGTGATATCTATGAACAGAGTAAGCAGCTTGAGGTAGTGTCACAGCACATGGCACAGTTGACACAGCCACAATACACAGAGCATCCCCATGCCACTTCAGCAGGCTTCAAGCACTCACCTATACACAGTGACACCTCATCAGAAGGCTTCAGGCCTCTGCCCATACAGAGGAACATCGCTGCAGAAGGCTGCAGATCTCTGCTCTTTGTTGTTCTTTAGCCCAGCCTTTTATCCCCTCCTGTTGATGCACTGCACCTGAGTGCCCTCTGTGCCCTCTGGTGTTGGTCAGTGCCCCTGGGCACTCCCTGGCTCATTGCTGGCAGTGCTGCTCCCCTGCTGCTCACAGCTGTGCCCACTGGGGATGAGGCTCAGCGCCACTCCCAGTCACCACAAACTGTGCACCTACAAGGCAGTGCTGGAGAGCAGACATTTTAAAGTAAACACTTGCTCCACCTGATGGTTGTGAAGCTAGTATTACTTGTTAGCTAGTAACCAGCAATTTTCCTGACTGACTGGCATGAGGTTGCCCATCAGCTCTAAGTCAACTGATGTATTTTGTTCCTGATATCTAAGTTGTGCTCCTATCTCACAGTTCATACCTTTTTACTGACTACTCCTGAGGTGGAAGTCAAGAAAATGTCAGCACACAGACAGCCCCAGCCCTGCAAAAGAGAGTTTAGGTGTGCAAATTAGTCAGTACACAAAAGTGGATCATGTTCTTAAAAGCTCTTAAAATTGGATGGGATCTGACCCCCCTACTTTTTGGGTGTGTGCTACAGGACAGGAGGATTTCCCTTTCTGGAGCTACGGACTTAGAGAATATCCAAGGGAGCTGAAGACAGCTACAACTGAGACACCTGTCCATAACAAAGTTTCCTGTCCATAAACTTAACGCCCTTAGACTTCAATGGGAACAGAATCAGCCCCTATCAACTGTGTAGTCCTTCACCTTAAGGCAGGCAGCCTTCACAAGTGGTTGTTCTGACTTACCAAGGGGTTGGTACAAGGCTTACATACCTGGGCCTTACTCTTTGTCACTGCCATGATTATAAGAGGGGAGTAACACCCAGAAAAACAGTGGAAATTCAGGGATGGAAACTGGGGAATGAGAGAACTGTAATTTGCTCCTTTCAGTGGAGGGACATTTAACAATACACCCCTGAACAACAGTGATTCAAGTAACTGGAGCCTGATTATCTTGGAAGGGAATTAGGCTCTTCTTTTTTGTTTTTTTGTCTGTTTGGTGGATTTTTTAAAACAGCAAAACCGTCTTCTCTGATAATGTCAAGCTTCTCAGAAGATGGAGTGTTAGTATTTTGCCAGTAAATTTTCTCACGCTTGTGCCATTTGTCAAGTGCGAATTTCCTGTTCCAATCTCTCCATGTGCCTTTTTCCCCCTCTGAGCTGAAGCATGTTCCCATTTTATGCTGCCTAAGGCAGACAAGACACATTTTTCTGGGCTCCATCAACATTACTCAGGCAGCTAAAGAGCTCATAATTAAATGATGCAAAGTATCTTTTTTTGCTTCCTCTCTGCAGCCCTCAAGTCACTCCTAGGTGGGAGGGGGTGAACAGGCTGCAGAATTAATCCCATTCCTTATGATGAGACAAAACTAGAAGCAAACTTAAAAAGCTGAGAAAAGAACTAACTGCATGCTTTTCAAAAGAAAGCTAACCTTTACAGCTTTGCAATTCTACAAAAAGTCCCTTCCTGTCATGCTTCTTCTGCTGTTAATGCACCTGAACTTCATTCTGAATTCTGTTGGTTTCATCATTACCATATCAAGCTGAATTCTCATAAAAAGGCCATGAACATGGAGATGTTTACATTATCTGGTGGAGGTACTTACCCTAGGAGTGTATGGACAATGATATCCTTGGCACTTCATTTGATTCTGTCCTTAGAAGGAATTCTTCCTGTAGTGCTGTGACGTGGGTTAGTTGCACATAGGAACCCTTAACTAAGAGAAAAACTCAGAATTAATTGTTTCAATATCAGTTTTTTTACCAAAGCAGTTGCCATGTTGCCCAAATTGAGGCTGTCAAACAGAAAAAGATCATCAAGTTCAACTAGTTAATTACTATGAAAATGGAAACTAACAGCAATGTATAAATTAATCAACCTAGGGCTGACATTTCACAATGGAAGAGCTCAACTATTTAGGAATGCAAAATCTGTCACCTTGGACAAGCATTTTCAAAGCACTTTGAACAAATTATGAAATAAATATTTATCTTATTATAAAGGAGGATGGATGTTTGTGTCTTGTATAATCCTTAAATATCTATAAAATGATGTCAACTGTCAATTTTAATGTTCATTTGCACTATCTTGTATATTGTCAAAAAGCATTGCTAACTGCTAAATTCATAACATAGATTCACAAATGAGGGAGTTCTCTAATACATTTTAACGTAATGATACATTTTGAAGTATTTAATGACTTCTAGGTCTAATCTAAAGTGGCCTTTCAACCGTTACTGCTAACACAAAAATAGTAAATAGGTACTAAAATCTTCTATGAAGTACATCTTGAATGAAAATTTTTACTTATTTTTAACATTGCATTTTTTTCAGTAATAAAGACAGGTTCAAAATATGATTTTAAGATCTGAACTAATTTGTAACTGCAGGTACCCTGAAAGCATATGTGGTGATGCACAATTTGCATTAAATAGGGGGAATATCCAACTTTGCACCCATGGCTGGCTTTTATGGAAATGATTATTTCCAGAAATTGAAGAGTAAGAGAGATATATTCATGGACTGGTTTCGTGCACCCTATTTTTACCTTCCATTTTGGTATGTAATTTTCCATAATAACCATCTGTCTGAGTCACTGTCTCCAAAATGACGTAGAGGGAGAATGTTTGTTAGAAACTTAAATTTTAAAAAGTTAAAAAATATATCCCAATCCCTTTGGGACCTCTGAAGTCTTTGAGAGGTCAGTTGTGGTACAATACTTGCAGCTGCAGTAACTTCATTAAAAAAACTCCTGCCCTATTGGGCTGGAAATACTACTTTTGGTATTTTGATAAAGTGAGACTTTATTATGTATATGAGGCTGTTTCATCAAGTTAACAATTTTGAGAATTAATAATACTAATTAAAAGATCATTTGCCAAATGTTTAAACAACCTGTCTACAGATTATATCTGCAGATACACTGCAGTTCTGTGTAAAACTGCATTACAGTTTGGGTAATGTTTTGAGTTTTTAGTATCTTCAAAAGGAAACCAAAATCTGTCAAGTAATTGGGATGTAGAAAGGGACAGATGGGAAAAGTCACCATAGAAAACCATGCCAGAAAATAGCCTCTCAGCAGCAAATGGAGAGTCTTAAAAAAAATCTTAACAACTAAACTAAAAACTAAAACCCTCCGCCTAAAAAACGGTGTTTCCATGAAGGATCTGTGCATGCTCATGGGATGTGCCTTGATGCTAACACCAGGGCAAAATGAACATGCACCATGCTGAGCACACAGCTATTACAGTAAACACTGATATCTGGCTGATTAGCTACTGTCTCAAATTTGCATAATTATTAGTAAAGCCAGACAGAATTGCCCTAAGATATGAGTTTCTTTATATACAAAATAATCATTATCATCTAGCTGCCCTTAAAAGATCTAGAGGTTTCTAATAAAAGGCCTGAGGAATCAACTGTGTTTATCATCCACCATAAGAAATGTTCTTGGAGAAACCCTCTTCAGTGAGCTTTTAAATAGTACACATTGAATCCTACATTATTAAACTTTAGGGGTGGATCTATGTATTATTTGCACAAGGGCTCAAAAATAATTTGTTCTCATAAATCTGGTCATATAATGGAACATGACTGAGTCCAGTGCTGTCCCTTGCTATAATGTTCAAACTTTTGGTGTTTGGGTTTTGTTGCACTGGAGCACCTCAAGCAGCAGGGAAAGGTGAGGTGATCACCTAGCAGGATGACATGGCATTCAGGAATGTTATGCGCAGAGAGATGCTGTGGAGACTCCCAGAAAACACCCTCAGCTCCGGCCCAGCAGCAGAACGGCTCCCTGGGGACACAGAGCGGCCTTGGGCAGTGCCACCGCGGGATGGGGCACCCAGCGACCATCGGGGGCTGGCAGGGGAGCGGAGCCGGGCCCGGAGCCTGCTCCCCTCAGTGCCCTCAGTGCCGGACACAAGCGCTGAGCCAGGGCTGCTGGGAGGCACGGACACCTGGGGCAGGTGGCACGGAACGCGTCCAGCTGGGCTCGGAGTGTCTGCAGAGAGGGACACGCCCCACCCTCCCTGGGCAGCTCTTCCAGCGCTGAGCCACCCTCAGTGTGAAGAAGTTCTCCCTCGCGCTGAGGTGAAACTTGTGTTCAGTTTATGGCCATTGCCCCTCGTCCTGTGGCTGGACGCCACTGAGGAGTGCGGCACCCGCGGAGCTGGCCCGGCGCCCGGCCCCGGTCTGGCGGTGGATGGCGGACAGGTCAGTGCGTCTCGCCGAGCCCCCGGGGCTGCGGGGCCCGGGGCCGCCCCCTGCTCGCTGCCGCCGGGGCCGTGAGGCGGCGCGGGCGCTATGCGCCATGCAGGTTCCCGGGCGCTGGCGCAGGCAGGTTCCCGGGCGGGCCCGCCGCGGTGTGCGGCGCTCGGCAGCCACACAAAAGAGCGGCTGCGGCTGCGGCTGCCCCGCTGCCCGGGACCGGCCCCGCCGCTGCACCGCGGTAAGGACCGGGGGAGCGGGGCGGGGGGCTGACCGACCGACTGACCGACCGACGGACACACCGACCGCCGGCCGGGGCGTCGCGGACACCGGCGGCTCCGTCGGGGGTGGGGCGGCAGCAAACCCGCGGGTCCCCTCAGGAGAGCGGGGAGCCCCTGACCCCGCTAGCACGGCCGATGCTCCCCTCGAATCGGGGCTGGGGGCTGCTCTCCCCGCGAGCGGTTATCCCCGCCTCATCCCATCCTCATCTTCATCCTCATCATTCCCATCCTCATCATTCCCATCCCCATCCCCATCCCCTGGCAACGAGCTGCCCGCGAGCGGTCGGGGAGCTGGGGTGAAGAGGAGCCCCTGCGGCATGGCGGAGCGGCCGGCGCTGCCGCGGTCGGCTGCACGGGGCTTCGGCACCGGGGGCTGCCGCACTCCCGCTCGTCCCCGCTGTGCCCCGGAGGCGCCGCCACCGCCCCCCGGCAGGCGAGGGAGAACCGGCGGCGATCTCCGGGCCGGGCTGCGGCTCCGCTCGGCTCCCCCGGGGCTGGGCTGCGGCTCCGCTCGGCTCCCCCGGGACGGGGCGAGCTCCGAGCCCAGCCCGGCCGCCTGAGCCCCGCCGTGCCGGGACGGCGGCTCCTGTAACGCGGGCACCGGCCGTGCAGCATCCGCATCATGCCAGCGTCTGCTGGGAGGGCGGGAGGCTTAAGTCCGTTTGTCTTAATAAGAGTGAAAAGAAAAGCGAGAGGAGCCCTCCTGTAATGCAATACCGCTCGGAGTTTGTATTTGGTTCTGATTTCATGTCTCCACTCTAGCAAAGGGATCAGAGCCTTTGATCTGCTCTTTGCCCGTTCCCTTCATCATGAGATCTGGAGGGAAAAGGGTGCTCAGTTAAGAATACCTGAATTTTGGTGGGATAAACAGCACGAGGTATTATGGTCTGTTTGCCTCTTATTGAACAGTTTTTTGAATGTCTGTGTGTGGTGCCTTGTATTGCCATAACAAAAGGGTTGGGGGTGGGGGAAAGGAAGGGAATACTGCATTTAGAGCTGCATCTTGGAAAGTCAAAGACTGCCTTATTTTGCCTCAACTGGCAATCTGTGCTTTCAGATTTATGTACTTTGCATCCTCAGTGATGTTTTGGTGGTTGTTGCATAGTAGTGAGGACATACCAGAAAAGAAATTTAGATAAAGACAAGAGATCATACAATGTGTATAGTACAGAGATAATGTGCATTGCAGTGATGTTTAAGAAAAGTCTGAAATGACTGTGACCAGTTTGAAAAATGCAAGTAGTGTTTTCAGTTACATTACCTGGTCAAGACCACCCTATAATCTCCCAGGAGGGGCTGGAAATCTGTTTGCAGAAAAGGTATTTATCTATTGTGCCTGTGACCCAAGAATCCCTCATTAATTAATAAGTAGAAGTGAAAAAGAGAAACAATTACTGTCATAGTTTTTTGTGGTTCTGTGTAAGCCACAGTGTTTCAAATATAACATAGTTTTAAAGAGAAGGAATTCTAGTTTAAGTCCTTATTGCCATTTAAGATAAAATACAGTATGTGCAGGTTATGTGTTTGAGAAGCAAAAGATTGACATTTATGTCAAGCATAAGATGCAATTTATCATTGTATCATCCATGGGACAGACAAGATGAAAGAGCCTTTCTTTCATACATTGTTCTGCAAGAGCTAAACTGCTGAAGTCAAAGCCACTGTACTTGTGAGTCCATTTGGAGCTCATAGGATTTCATGCTGCAGAACTGTCCTTATAAACCCTGACTGTCAGAGTTTCTAAATTCTCTGATAGTTTAGCTCCTATCTGCACTTGGAAATATCTGAAGCTATTTTTAAAAATGCAGCAGCAGCTACGTTATTGCTCCCTCTTGATCCTCTGATAGTAAAGGAAAAGTGTTCCTGCAAAGGCCATAAAGGCTCAGCTCTTTTGGTCAAAGTATGACAGTTCTAAGGAGGAATCTTTAAAAGCATGTTTTGTGTAGTTACTTGATTAATGCTGGTTCAGGTTGGGGACTGGACATGAATTTAAACAAGCTAGGTCTTTAAAAAGTGACCTTTGCTTAAGGCTGTGAACACGAGAAACCACTTCAAGAAGCATAATTTTACCATCTCTCCAGCTGATAAGAACATTTGCTAAGAAATAATTTGTGAAAATACCATAGTTTAAACATCTTTCAGTTAATATTCCTGTGCTGAGGGTGGAGAAATTGGAGAAAGTGACCTGTTCCAAGCTACCAGCTCACAGAGAGACATGGAGGATTCTGGTTTGTTTCAGAAAAATCTTGTTTGTAGCATTTGAACACATCAGGGTTCAGATGCTTCTGCAGACTTTTTAAACCCATTTCTCTGTGTTTAAATAAACAAAGCAATCATTTCATGCTTTGAGCACTGGTAGAGGTGGAAGAGCAGCCCTGCCAAAAAGGCCCAGAGGTGCTGGTGAACAGCAAACTGGACATGAACCAGCCACAACCCCTGGCCACAAAGACAGCCAGGAGCATCCTGGTCTGTGTGAACACAGTGCAGCCAGGACACCAAGGGAGGGGATGATTCCCTTCTGCTCAGCCCCCAGTAGGTGACATTTCCAACCCTGGGTCCAGTTCTGCTCCCCCAGTACAGGAGTTATTAAAGACCTGGGGTTCTGCAGAGGCCACTGAAGTGATTTCAGTGGGGGCTGGAGGCTGAGCTCTGGGCAGAGGGTGGGGAGTGGGGCTTGCTCAGCCTGCAGAAAGGGAGGCTATGGGGGACCTAACAGAGCCTTCCAGTCCTTGTGAGGAGTTCCTCATGGAACTGATCCCAGACTCAACCCACTGGCGTGTGCCAAAGAATGAGGGACAAAAGGCATAAATTGAAACCAAGGTTCAGACTGGATACAAGCAAAATACTTTCCCTCACAAGGACAATCATACATGGAGACAGGTAGCCCAGAGAGGCTGTATGGTCACTGTGAAGACCAGACAGGGTAATTCCCTCAGCAAACTGGTCAGGGCTCACTGATGACCCTGGTTTGAGCAGAATGCTGGACAAGAGATCTCTGATGTTCCTAACAACCTGAAGTGTTATGATCCTGTTTGTGCCTATCTGCACATGATACAAGAAGCAGACATGTTTCCAGAAGTCAGATTTTTAAAGAAAGATTTAGAGTTTCCATTTGAGGACTAATCCGTGCATCTCAACAAAGATGGGATACAATATCAGTATGATATATTAACGTCCATTATGTGTGAAATAGCACATTACATTAATACAAACTAATACCTTGCTATAAGCCTCCCAAGGAAGAGATATTTACTTGAAATAAACAAAAAGAATTGCATACTACTTGCAAGCAAGAGCTGTTACTGAGAGGTATCTTTTGGCACCACTATGAGCAATTAAAGCCTTGCAACATTTGTGCAAGAGATGTAATGGCAGTTGTTACATCTAGAGAAAATAAAGCACTGATGCAGTCACATGAGCTTCACAAGCTAAGAGGAAGGACTGAAAGCAGAATTTGCTGGTTTTTAGGCACTCAAAAAACTTGCAGTTGCTGAGTCAAATGCTCATTATAAGTACTGGCAAATGCTTTTAGTCTGCTGGGAAGAGTATTACATGTATGATTTATTTTTTCCTGAGGACCCATGAGAGCTGCATGAAAAGCAGCTCCAGACAGCACCCTGTGACTGGTGAAGTGTGTAGTGCTTTAGGCTTTTGCTGTCTGCACAAGCTGAACATGCACCACTTAAGCTTTGCCATGACATCCATGAGAAGAGAACTCCCATTCAAATTCTCAGTTTTGTCTGAACTTAGGTCTTCTCTTGGCTAACAATCCTGTTTTTTTGGATGGAAGGCCTTGCACAACTGGTAGAAAACATATGGACTGAACAGTTTGTTTCTGATGCTGGTAGGTGAATGCACTGTCACTTGAGTACATGACATGCCTTTCCTTTTTTGTTGCAGTACTGTCTTCATTCACATGCTGCAGCAGAGGAAGGCGATTTGCACTTCAAGAGGAGTAAGTTAGAGCTGAGCAAAGACCGGTATGGAAAACTCTGGGATTCATAGGTGCTTCCACTTGAGCTAAAGAGGAAGAACTAGAGGCCCTGTAGGTAGGGATGGCAGGGGAAAGTGTCATTGTCCTCAGATAACGTGAAATGCTGCTGGGGATGCATCCTCTGGAGTATACTCATGCATGAAGGCATCATTTTCTTTTGAAATAGAAGGAAATGAAGAGGAAAGGAAAGTTGGCAAAAAGGTATACAAAATATGTCAGTTATGAGCAATGTGAGGTTTGCAGTCCAGACAAGGATTTTCAAACAGTACTTCTGCAATGCAGACATCCACTGATACCAACCCAGGCTTGCAGGGGGAGCTGCATGAGGAGTATCTCAGGGTAGTTGTCTGGTTTGAATTAGTAAGATGAAGTTTCCTTCAGGAAATAGCCTTGCTAGTTACAGACCTAATAATGAAGATTCAGCCACATAGAAAATTATATTGGTTTATTACTTAAGAGGCAGATTGAATATTTCCAGTCTATTAATTGAATGGAGTTTTTGAATTTTATTTTGTGCATTGATATTAGAAATATTTGTAAGCATACCATCAATTTGCATTATTTTCCAGATTGCTTTTGTTCCCTTTACTGAGAGATTCTCTTCACAGATGCACTTCTCAGCTACAACCTTTGTATAAGTTTCTCTTCCCAAGTCAATTGTACAGTAACTCTAATAATTTCTGAGGAGTGAAATCCTTTTTATTTCTGAAATATTCTCCAAGAGAGACCTGACCCTACAAGTTTTTTTTGTGTATGTATTCTGCCTTTGTGTTAAGGGTTCACAGGATGTGACCCTTGAAGATTTAGTGTAAGATTTATTTTATTTATTAATTTAATGAAGATTAAGTGTGAGACAGAAAGATTTAGAAGTCTTTCACCTGAGTAGAGAGATTAGATTCAGCTACAAACTCATAACGTGGTCATGGCAGGCACATTTACTTCTTTCTATCTTCAATGTACAAAATCAGCAACAAGCAGCTCACAACCCAAATAACAGCTCTGTAACACTGACCATGGGTGTTCTGGTGAGGGTGCAGACCTGGATTTGACCACTGGAGTCCAAAATGCCAAGGGCTGTTATGTAACATGGGAATGTGTGGTGACGAGCGCCAGTTCCATAGGGACAGCACCAATCCAAGCAGTATTGAAAAACCTCCCAGAAGGAGTAGCTGTGTTTGGCATTCACTGTTCAGGTTCAGTGAAGTACCTGATCTTTATGAGAAGAATAAAAGAGAAAATAATATTCCCACAATGCCATCCACATCTTTACTGCCTTTGTCCACTACCCAGAACAAAGGTGCTTGGGTGGACTCCTGGTCACCCAGTGTGCCCTTCAGGATCAGAAGTGATAGTTAACTTTGCCTTTTCCTGCTCCAGCAACTTGGTAAAATATGCCTGAGTTACTGGATTAACTAAAGAGAATGAGGGTGGCACAGACTAGAATCTGTTCTAGAACGACAAAGGATTTTATTTTTTCCCAATCACCAAGAGTGAAATGGTAGCAATAAATTGATGTTACTCTCAAGAATCACTGATACGAGCTGCCACAAAAATTATTTCAGTGAAAGGGTAAGTGCAGCTTTTTTGTTTAGTAAAACCTTAAAATAGGTCTCAAAACTCATACTCTGAAAGCTGAGAGATGCCTTTTCAACACATCTGGGGGAGTGTGTGGAGATGGAATTGCCTGTTTCTCATGCAGAAGCAAGACTGCTTCAGAGCTGCTATGCTCCTCAAATCCATACCAAATTGCTCTCCTGGGAATGAAATCTTGTATTAAACACTGTTACTAAACATATCCTTTTTTTTTTCTTTTTTATTCTTCTAATCTGCAGCTTTTGTGTTGGTAAGGATGGCCATTCTCACTGGTACCAGGCTGCACAGGGTTGCTGTCCTGTCTTGAGTTTCAAAGACCACTACAGGCACTAATAGATAAATAATTATCAGGGCAATTACAAAGAACACAAATTTATTTCTGCTCTCATAAAATGATCCAGTATAGGAAAGAAGCAGGCTTGCATAGTTCCAAATTCTTACTATGCAGCATAGCACGTTGTTGCCATGCTACCAGATTGCATGCCTTGATATTTAAATTTGCCCTTAGATTTGTATTTAAAAAGAATGAACTGTTAACAGTGCATTAAAATATAAAATAACCTGACAAGACATAAGCCTCATCACCAATTTCTTCATGGTTTTTTGGCCTCTACAGATTTTACTTTTCTTTTCTAAAATAAACCCCAGCATCACAACAAATCTAAGATATGCACGAAGCAATGAAATATGGAAAGATTCTGTTTGGGAGTGCAATAAAGGTTTGTATTAAAGGAGGAATATTCATCATAGTTTCCATACTAAAAAAATATGCATTTTGCCTGCCTTACTGTGTGCCTTTTGCCATCTTTTGTCCTCTCCAATTTAATACAACAGAGTGAAATCGGAGTATGATGATACTTTCTTGTTATTGATGTATTGTGGAGGAGAAAGGAACATTATTTCTATATATGTGTGTGTGTAGATATATATAAAATGTCCTTTAGGCACAAAATCTTGTGTTCGTGGAAGACAAAAAAACCTCTTGATTACAGATAAGGCAGCTTTAAAAAGAAACTTATCCCTGTGATATTCTTAGCCAGTCAATCAGTGTGGCTTTAATTATGTAGAAGTATTTGACATGTTATGGCCCAGGAGATAAGAGCTGTTGCATATTAGATGAATGAAAGGGAAGGAATTCTGTTGGTGACTAGAAATTCCATGCTCAGTGCTGCATTAGAGGCATAAAATGAGCCCTGGAAGGGAACACTTCCTAGTAAAGAGTGCTTTGCATTGTATTGCAGATTCCAGCATTATGAAGGTGGTTGGTGGCAGAATTCTTCATTTCTGGTTAATGACTACTGGCTTTATGATGGAAGAGTTGCCATGAAAATACCTGTGTAGTATCAGGGATGTGCCTTTAACTCAGTTGTATTGGTAGGAATTTTTTAGTTTGCTTGCCTTTTGGTTTGGTTGACTGGCTTTTGTGTTTGCTTTTTAAATTTTTTTTGTTAATAATTAAGGGGTTTTCTCTATCTATTTCTAGTGGTAGGTGGAAGTCTCAGTTTTCACCAAGTAACAGATATCTGTTGTGATAAGAACTTGGAAAGAGGCCACCTTAAGATTTTTCCACATCTATTCCCCACCTATCTGCGGTGATAATAAATGATCTGTACAGCATGTGTTTAATTTGGTATTTGTCCTCCGTTTATTATTCAATTTGTATGCATTACAACTGACCCACCAACTAACAGATATTGATTTTGGGGGAAAATGGAGGGGAATTATGTATTACACCACTACTATACCTTTGCAACTGTGTTATTTTCCTTCCTGTGCATGTATCTATGTTTACTTTTAAAGTTTTTTTGTCACAATTCAGTAAAATACCTGTCTTATTTTTGAGCCAATATTGATTTAACTTAGATATGTTGACATCTTATAGTACAATATTTCATGGTTTAGTTTAGGCTCCAGCCTCTGATGTGTGAGAATCACAGCTTTGAGCTTATACTCAGGCTCCAGGAATGAAGAAATTATGAGTTTGTACTTTAACATTTGTGGACAGTATACCTTTAATTCTGGAGTTCTCGTGATTTGCAGTGCTACAGCAGTTGTGGTAGAAACAAGTTCCCTAATGTTAACTAGGATCTGTTTGAATGTACTAAGCTGGAGTTACCAGCTTTCTTTCTGATGGTACTTTACATAGTTATAACCACTCATGATAAATATAAGCAAGCCAGATGTCAACCAGAGTTTCTGAACCAGCTGTTTTATCAGTGAACAGTCCACGGTGTTAAATACTTTCCTCTATTCAATGATATTTCTATTTAAAGTAGTAATTAAGTAATGTAGTAACCTGCTACAATATTGGTAAATCCCTCTGGAAAGTTAGGAAACAAAAGCTGTTCATCACTGCTCTAACTTTCCCACCCTCCCCATGCCTTGGCACAATGAGTCTTGTTTCTTGACAGGATGAAATCCATATTGTCTTTAAGATATTATCTCTGTCCTTATCAGCTGCCAGCTGAGGCTGCCCCTCCCTGTCAGGCTGGCACATGTTGGTCACCCTGGCACACGGACTGGGGCTCCTCAGGTGACCCTGGGGCAGTCTTGGCCCCTCCTCCCTCCAACAGCTCCTTGGCACAGGATCATCCTGAGGGACCCTCACACAATGGGGGAAATTCAAACAGAAATGCTTAAACAGTAAAGTCTGAAGTTTACCATAGATGGGGAAGTTAACTAAATACCACAGTAGCATCCTGAATGAAATGGAGGTCATTGGAAAAAAAAGATAAAAACCTATTGTACTGGAGCCTGTGAGCCAACCAAGTGTCCAGGACCCCTTGGTGGAAGGCAGCAGCAGACTGTCTTTGCTCAAAACATTGACCTGTCTAAAGAGACTTCACAGTTTGGTACTTCTGTTTAAATTAATCTGTCAGAGGAGAAGGATAGTGGTAAGAAAGTGTGAAAAAAAATAGTGGAAAAATAGTATAAAAAAGTGGTACCAGGCCAATATAACCTCATATTATGGTAGCAAAAGACTGTGAAACATTTGATTTAATCAATAACATGCAGACCAAACCTTTAGTAAAACCTGAATTATAGATATATCTGTAAGTATTACAGAATATAACTTAAGTGTACCTAACTGGAAAATCTTAATTTGGTTCTACTGTTTAGTTGCATTTTACTGTTAACTTTCTTGCTGAGTTAAACTACAAAGATAAAAATAATTAACTTTGTAGATTACACAGGCAAAATGTTTAATATGTTAAAAATGAATAGCATGTGGATAAAAAGCTCTCTGCTCTGGAGACTATAACAGGGTGGCTTTGCAGTTATTACATTATTTTCATTGTTGTTTCCTTTACTAGTACTGTGTCACTGGGGGTGGGAGTGAGGGTGTGTTCGATTTTTAAGCAAACTCCCCAAAGTCTGATTTATTCATTTTTCAGCTGTAGACTTCTGGATTTTTAAGCTCTTTGTGGCAAGAATGTCTGCAGAATACTTAAGCTGATGAAATTTTGATTAATGGACTTTTCCACAACACACATAATTTAGGATTTATTTGCCCCCAGTTGAAAGTTGTGACTATAGCAAATACAAGAGGAAGAATTAAATGGAAAGGAATATATAAGGTGGCTGTTAGGGTTTGCATCTGGTAAAGGGGCTGATACCAGGAGGTGCAGAAGCTGATTATACCCTTGCAATGCTAGGCTACATAGGATGGTACAGAGTTGGATCCTGCAGGGAAGCCTTCCAGGACCCTGCCAGTCCATTGGGAGAGCCCAGGAAAGGTGCACACAGTGTTAGGGGACAATTTCTGTTATTAAGACACTGTGGCATATCTTTAAGTGGCTGGAAGTTGACCTTTGATTTGACCTGGGTGCAGCTCAAGCATCTTTGAAGACTTCAGTTTTGCTTTGAGCTGCAGCCTTCCCTGCAGTGCTCCTGTCCCTGGGAATGCCCACAGCCCAGCAGGACTGGGGCTGCAACACAGGAGCTTCTGGTTACCCCCAGAGACTGCCAGGGGCTAGCTGTTCTGTTAATCCAGTTGGTGTTGGTAACACTTAAGCTTAGAAAGGTGAAACAGATTTGACCTAGTGATAGAAGAATAGAAGTTGTTCAAATTGCTAGAGGAATTAGTCTGTGTTTGATTTCTCCAATGAGCACAACACTTACATAATTAGCACCCTCTAAGGATCCTATTCTGCCAGCCATAATACTTTGTGCCATATATCTATATATTTATGCAACTTAGACATTACTTACTTTAAACCAGATACCAAAATTTATATACCTATTGCCTTGAGCATCAGTTGAAGACAAACCAGTTTATTTATGAATAAATAATGAAATTAGAGCATATCAGCAATATTCATACTGCCATTTACATTCTTGCCTCAGTAACTACTTACTGCATGTTTAGTGATGAGAGATGCAGAGTTCTGAATTGGAAAATTCATAGATAACTACAAAATGGACTGACCCACAATGTAGCAATGTGATGCCTCAGTGATTTTTCAACCATTTCATCTTTAAGGAAAGATGCTAATTCTTGAAAGTGTTAGCCAAGTGTGTGTAGATACATTTACTGAGAACCTAGGAAATGCATGCTTATTTAAATACATTTTGCAAAACTTTATCTTACAACAAATGAAATGAAATGCTGGGGAAATTCTTCTTTTCACACTAGCTTTTTTATACATCTATTTCTAAAGACATCAGAATATTAGTGAATGTTATTTCATTAATATTCCCCTAGTCCTTAGCTAGTCAATGTATCAGGTATGGAGCATGAGGTTCCATACTGCTGCCCAGCTATAACCTTGGGGTACAGCAACCTTGCACTGCAGGATTAGTGCCTTTTCTCCAACAGATCTGCTCCACAGAGGTTTTTTTCTGTGTCATGCCAATATTTTACAGGCTGCAGTTAAGCCAGCTGCAGCCAAAACCTAATCTCTTGTTTAGGCCAACTGTAAATCTAATTAACCTTGCTGACACTGCATATTATTCAATCACAGAGTACACTTCCTCCAAGAGGATGGCTGAAGCTGTATTAATACTTTTTAGAATATTGTCTAACAGCGAGTTCTCAGTGTTCTCCCTGCTCTGTGCTGCACTGTTGCTGTCAGTCACTGATAGGGAAAGTCTATGTACCTGTGTGTGAAGAAAACCAAAAAATCAGCCCCAAATGTAGGTTTAACACTTCACATAGTGAGGATTTTGACAGACCTCTGGAACTCTCAATGTTCCCATCCCTGGCAGAGCACAGGATGGCAGAGAAGACAAAGCAGAGATAGCCAGCTATCATCTCTTGTGCTCTCGTGAAGCTAATGAGCATGGAGGAGTGACATGCACAGAGTCCAAGATTATTCAAGAGACTAAAAAATACAAATACAAATAGCGCAGTATGAGCTGCCAAAGGCTCATGCAAATCTGTTCTACCATTTCTGCTGGAATATTTCTGTTTACTCTTATTTTCATAATGACATTATTTCAGCTTTATCACACACCTGTAGAGAGCAGGATCTGCTGTCTCATTTAGAACAGTTTCTCTACCCTATAATGACTTGGCAAAAGTGAGGTGAACATGCAGTTATCATCATGAAGGTCCAAAGGAAAATGAATGCTTCCTAAGACCTTCAGGCAGCTGATGTGCAAGGGGAACTATGCTCAGAAGTGATCAATTTATGGGATATCATCTCATAGCATCAGGCTTGAATCCTACAGATCCGGTTACCTTGTTACAGAAATCACCTAAAATCAAGATGCTTTTTTCCAAAGATGGTCAGAAACTTTAAGAAGTATTCAGTCCCTTGATTTTGTTACCAGAACCACTCAAGATAGAGAATAAACTTCAGTAGTAAACAAAGGGATTGCTTTGTTCCCCTGCTTTGCCTGAAGAAACTCAGTTCTTCAGCTTTCAACAACTTCTCCAACCAGAGAAGATCCACATTCCTCTTTTCTCCTTTACAAGCCATTAGGATCTAGTGGGAAAAGAGCTGTGCATCACAGCCTAGACAGCTAATGATGCCTCACTTCCTAGCTGTAAATGGAGCAATTGAAACAACACATTTAATACCTACAGTTCCAGCACAGAAAAGGCTAATAAATAAAGAATTTCTCTTGAACTTTGCCTGCAGATTTCATGAAAAGGGTTCTTCCACCTTTACTGAGAAACTTTTTCAAACTAGAGAGTAGAGAGCTGAGATAGCCAAAGTCACATTTTTTCAAAGAATCCTTTTAACTGTGGGCTAATTGCCTATTTTATTTCATCCAAGATGAGTGTTATTTGTACTTTATGTAGCATCAGAAAAGAAATGAAACTTTGAAATCTTCTGTTTAGGCAATGAAGATATTGAGGGGAAAAAGAAGAGAAAAAAATTAGCTCAGTTCTCCAAAATAAAAGAGCACTGTCTTTGGTAATGCAATTTCACAGATAGAAATCTGCATAGACTAGTCTGTTTATCTGCTCAAAGCTCTTTACATAACTGGCACTTTGTCATCTTCTGTCTATAAATTATAGGCAGTCATTGCTGGAGTGTTGAGTAACCAAGCAGAGAGTTTGCAGCTTTGCATATAAATGGAGCTACAGCCCTGGATCTATGTGAGCATAAATTTGAACATGAAGGCATTCTTGCCCTTCAACTTGACACCAGAAACCCCTCACCCTTAATGGCATTCATCTGTGGATGCTGGTATAAATATGGAGCAGATAACCTCTTTGGTTCCTTTAAAATGGAATGATGGAAATTGATTTGGGAGAAAGATGTGAGTGCAGAAATCACATCAACCCAAATACAGGTTGTTATGCGAAATAGGAGAATTAGGTAACAAATTTTATGTCAAGTGTTTTTCACTAACTGAAGGCTTTCTTCAGATGTTACTCTTTGCATTGATAATACAATAGGAGAAACTGTTTACACCTCAGAAAACTCAGTCTGGATCAACCTAATTTACATATTTCCTAGCATGACACTACAGTAACATCTGGAAATAGATCCTTAAATAGAACAGGAAATAGGCTTTATCTAAATATTCACCTGCTAATTAACTCTTCCTGATAGAGTTGGAAGATCCTAGTCTTTCAGTATGCACAGCATGTTACAGCTGGCAGGTTTAAACCTCTGTGTAAGTGCTTGGTACCTTTTTGGAAAGCAAAATATTTGTCTGTACAACCAAAAAACCAACTTCAAAGGAGCTACAACATCCTAAATGTAAAACTCCACCTACCCCAAGTGAGGATAAACAATGATATCATTACTTAAATTATACTGGTTACTGTGGATGATCCAACCATGGCTGATTGCTTCTATTTAATGGCTTTAAATAATGTGCTGAAATTTGCATTGCAAATTGTAGGATGGTAGGCTATTTTTTTTTCAACCAAATCAGGTCAATTCCACCCAGGTCCTCTACATCCAACAATCCAATAGTGAAAAGCATTTTGGCTACCCTATTTTTCATCTTTTGTTTACTTAAATTGTTTTCTGTTGACCATAAAGGACAGATATTTTTTTAAGTTCACTGTTGGGTTTCACAGATGTAGATTTAAGGAGATTATTTATGCTTTAGGATTTAACATCTACCAACATGCTGTTCATTTGCCTGATATCACAGGGGACTGGTTCTTTCATTTGCAATTTATAAATCCTCATCTTCAGACTTTGGTTTTCAGATAGCTGGATGTTTGAAACATCCAGCAGTTATTAATTTAATGAATTTTATCTCAGATGAACTAAGTGTTTATTCAGCCATCATGATACATGATAGGTCCAGGATTTTGTTTTGGTTTTAAATTTAAATAGAACAAGTAATGCTAACCTGGTAGGTTCTTGAGGAGTGACCTTGGGAGCCCTCCCTTGGTTTGATGCATGCTTGATCAAAAATGCTGGTTTTGTGTGTCCTTTACTGATAAATCTGGTGATTAAGTTTCCAAAAGCCCACATCCAATGCTTTTTCCTTCCAAAAACCTTGCATCTGGAATGAAGTCAAACTTCTCTGCGCTGTGCTCTGTGTGCCTAATAAGACCCTAAGTGTTTGCAAAGGTGGTAAAAAAAGATGTGGCTGAGTCTGGTGCAAGTTTGTCTCATGGTACCTCAGACAAATGCCTGTAAATGTGTCTGCTGTGGCTCATACAGAGTCTTACACTCCATGCAGACCAATTTTTCATATTCCTGCAGGAGCAGCTCCATACACTATGCTTGATAAATAAATCCTTTATTCCCTGTAGAAGTCTAGATCTTGAGATTATACCAGTTTCTGGTGCTGTTCTGAGCTGCCAGGTCCAGGGAGAGCAGGAGCTCTCCAACATTTGCTGTGCAATAAATGATAACCTGCTCATAAAGCAGGATGCCTGAAACATTAAAATGCAAGAACAGAAGGTGACACCAAAATGTGAGCCTTGCTTGAAATGCCTGACTTAGCTAAATCTCTACTCTGCTTTCAAATATGTTGCCTATTCTTTTATAATTAAAGCTTGAAATTATTTTATATATGGTGCAGTGATTAATTTCAGAATGGAGAATTTAAAAATTCCCTATGAGAGAAAGCTTCATAATAATTAATATTGTTATGTTAGAAATTTGAAAATAACTCTGTTTCTTTCTCAGTGGTTTTATTCTGTTTTTGGCAAGCATTTTCCTGTGCTGTGTTTCTTGTGCTATGAGAGCCATTCTGGATTGCTGATAGGCTCAAAACTCAGTTTGTGCTCAAATGACCAAATGCCTTGATTTGATCATTCTGAGCTGGGGTGCTGTGAGTTTTCAAAATGCAGCCTAGCATTTTGCAGGGGGCTACAGGCCCCACTATATTCTTACCAAGAGCTCATCCTGTATTCAGTTTTCTTTGGACCGTGAAAAACCAACAGAGGACAGAATTTCCCCACTGAAGGTTCATTATGTTTCAGAGCTACTAAATAAAAAATGTATATCCTGTTATACTGTAGTTTTGTAATATAATGCATCTTAAACATGTTTTGGTACTACCAAGTGCCACCAGATTATTAGTATTTTATGGAACTTTCTTCCACCACTTAAAAATTAGTACTTCATCATCTCTGGTATTTAAAAACTAGAACAAATGCAGATAAACCAGAAAGAAGACAATGGAAGAGGCAAACAGTTGTGTATCCATTCTGCACCTGTGCAAATGTCATTTTCATGCTCTAGAAAGCTGAAAAACCCTGCCAGATGAAACCTGCAGCATGTAAGGGATGCTGAAACAGGCAAGGCCAGAGGCAGAACCTCTGCATCCTTCTGCTGCCCTCATGCATGTAAAGGGAAGCACGAGCAGATGATGCAGAGCAACTGGGGGAAAATAATCACTTCACTTCCAGAACTGGCAAATCTCCCCATTACACAACACACTTACAGTGCTATACTCTGACAACATAATTTGACCTTGAAAAAGTCAAACTATTCTTCACAAACCTCTAGAAGGTTATTCTTTGCATGGAAAGGTACTTGGTTTTTTGCATTTAAAAGAAGAATTCATTATTCCATGCAATGTCCATGTTTAATATTTTGTATCTCATTGGTGTTTACCACAATTGCTGACACAGATCTCCACTGTTTTCATGTAGTTCAGCTGATCCTGACTAGTTTTACTCCTTTTTTTGTTCCATAGTTCCACTGAAGTTTTCAATGATATCTGTCCATGAGGCATCTTGTACTACACAGAAGTACCCCAGGGCATTGTATAAATTAATATTCCATCTATGAATGTAGCTAGTAGTTAATTTATCATTTGGCAGTGAGAAACAAGAGACTAGATTACTGACTAATTGTAATGAAGCTGAATAGGATGCTCACGTGTATGCTGAAACAGGCAACCTGTTTTAGAAGTGTTGAGTCTAGCAGTTTAAGAAATAAATAAGAACAGTGGTAAATAGTACCAGTATTTTTAGTTTAGCTAATTAAAATTTTATGACTGGCAGGGAGGATTTGAGTTTATGGCATCTTCAGATTTGGCATGGGGAAATAAGAGAATTCTCAGGAGCTGACTTCTGCTATAACCTGTCATATCTTATTATGCTGTTTCCAAGTCTGTCTGATTTAAAACAAAACAGACTTATAATTTATTCTTCACTAAAAAGAAGAGGAAAGAGAGCCCAGTAAATGCAGACAGGAAGAGCATCTGAAATAATACCATGATAGCTGTGACTGTTAGGAGCAATTGCATCCAAAGATCATCCTAAGAATAATTGTGTCTTGCCTCCTAGGAAGAAGCTTCAGAAAAATACCATAAGGAAATATTCATGGATTTCAATAATTATCTGATCTGTAATTATCAAATGCAGCCTAGATAAAGACAAGAATGTGACCTCCTAAGCACACAGACAAAAAATGAATGAGCAAATCTCTTCTATTGGAGAGCACGTGTGTGTGTGTTCCACAGAAAGAGATGCTCTTGAGCCTTTTCACCTGGGCTTCAAACACCTCTGCCCAGGAATATCTCTAGTTATGTTTGTGAAAACAAACATGGCTGCTCTACATTATAACTAATTTTTTTTATGTTTTAGATTTTATTTTAAACCAATCATAATTTAAAAAATATAAGACTTTCCTTCCTGATGAATTCTTGTGCAGTGTCACACTGCACAGACACATAGAACCTGATGTGTCACCCTTAATTGATGTCTGCAGCACAGACATGGAGTTGTGTGAAGGACAGTGTGCCTTAGGACTGGCTCTTAGCTTTGGGATCAGGCATGGACATGGCCAGTAGTTAATTCTGTAAACCTCTGTCAGATATTGTGGATCTAATAAAAATGATAGCAGAAAAAATTGACAGTTCTTCAATCCAGTCTCACTGCCACCATCCTTAGCCAAGATTACTCTTGGAGTTTTCTATTTGTGGGAGAAATATGATGAAGAATGGTGATAAAAACAGTGTATTTAATGATTTAGGAATTCAGTGTTTCAGGAATACTAAACTGTAACCTCTCCAGGTGACCAGTGCTTGTGAAAGGAGGCAGCTCTGGGCACACCTCATGTAATCTCAGGAGGGATAAAATGCCACAGCTGATCCACAAAGCACTGTGCAAATTTGGCTTGTGTTTTGTCATTGTGCCACCAGTTAGGATTTACTGTGTTGGTCAGTGGATTCAGACAGGGTAATTCTGCAGCATTTAGTATTGTTACTGCAGAAGCACCTTTACATTTACATGGAGAGTCCTTTAAATCTCCTCAGAGAGACAAGAAGAGACTGGACTCTCCTGCATGACTTTGCATCTCCCTTCAAATAAAAAGCTCATATACCTTTGGAACAGAAACAGTGTCCTTGAAGGAGTGACCATATGTCACTTCCTGCTCTTCTGAATAGTTTTGTTTACTGTAGTTTCATAGAAGACACTATTAATTACAGATTTCCTTAATGTACACTTTAATTTTACAGTAAGAATAGGAGTTAGGTACCTGCAGTGTGTGCCCCTGCTTTGGAACAAGTTTTTTTCATTTGGTTTGCACATTGGTACTTTGTACTGCTGTCTTTTTGTGCCCTATAATTTTCTAGTCAGTCATCTTCCTACATTAGCTTCCTAATTCCACAAAAAAAAAAAAAAAAAAAAAAAAAAAAAGCATTAATTCCCTAATTGATCTGTTGCAAGTAGGGTTAAAGACAGAGTTGCTTGTGTTGCTTTTTTCTGGTACTCTGCTTTATACATTGCTGCCTCTCCTTACTCAATTGCTCTAAGCCTCCTTCCTTAACTTCACCCAGACCTCAGCACTCCTGACAGATGTAAAATACAGCAGTCTTGTTGAGAAGAGCCTTTACTGGGTTATTCAGCTCATTCCTCTGCATCATGTCATCATTTCAGTGCTGAAGAACTTTCAGAAAAAGGCTTAAAAATAGAGAAAACAAAATCTCAGTTCAGGCTTGTCCTGAACAAACCAAATATTCTGCCTCAGGAGTGCAGTTATAGTCTGTCAGGCTGGCTGAAATTGGAAATAGCATTCTCATTTGTCAGGCACTATAATCAAATTGGATGCAGATTTGCAGACCTGGACAACAATGGCTGGATGTCATTGGTTATTTTTACACTGCACAGAGTGTAAACAGTAGTGGTTTGGGGTATCATGTAGTGGATTTCTGCCAGTGTTTCCTTTATTATCTGTAATTGGTGCCATGCAATGATTTTCTATGCAGAGCAGCAGCTGGTTTATTTTCTTCAAACTGCTTGCCACACCTTTGTTTCTGGATGCAAAGAAAATCTTTCAAATCTTTCTCAAGATAGCAACTAACATTCAAGAATAGAAAAACACTGGGTTTGATAGTTTAAGACCTACCTAGGTGCTAATCATCAGCCCTTTGAGCAATTTAGAGCCTTCAAATTTCACTGCTCAGGTAGTAAAGGTGACACTATGATACAATTAAGGGCTTTTTTATTACTGAAGCACTAGCATTTATTTTTAATAAGGTGCTCTAGTCCTTTTGTGCAGACCTATGAACTGTTTGTTCTCCAGACTCCTGCTTCACAGCTTATGGTGATGTATTTGGGCTGCAGCTGGAGCTGAATAGGAAAATGAGAATATATAAGAATAGATGGCTTTTCACTATGGTTTGAAGTTGAACTGATGAAACTAAATGATCTTAGTCTAGCTTTTTAAAATTTACAGTGACCACAATAATATGTATCAGAGGCAAATCAGAGCACTTTGGAAGGGATTTTGAGAGACATCTCACCATAATCCTAATATGATATATGAGATTTACAGGTATCTGAGATTCTCCAGTTTAATATCTGTTCTTCCACCTAATGCACACAGGCATCATTTACTTACTGATACTTGCATGGGAAGGTTTATTTCTTATTTCAGGTTATTTCTAAGATCCCTCTGTGGTCATACCTATTCCGTCCTCTTGAGCTATACTTGGAATCCATACCCCCAGCATCACTGATGATATAAATGATTTCTGGAAAATATTAAGAAGACTAATTAATTTACCTTAAAATTTAATCTGAGTTCAATTATGTGTTGACTTGAAGCATCCTTTTCTGAATAACTCTGTGTGTGTTTTCAGCAATTCTGTTCTAAAACTGATGATAAAGGAATAGCTGGGTGAATTGCCCTAGGAAAAATGAATCAGGAGATCTCTGGTACAGACAAGGCTTTGTCCACCAGACTGCTGCACTAACTCTAGGGAGGTGGAGTCCATGATTCTGAAAGAAAAATACTAAAATGACAGTAGAATGGAGGTGGCAGTCAGTGTGACTAGCTGGCTAAATGTGATACCTAAAGAATTAGAATACTCTGTGTTCCAACTATGTCACTTTTAACTTCAAAGTATTTTGATTCTAAAATGAGGGATGTTCAAGTAAGAAAAGAATTAATGGCAAAATACATACTCCCTCAAATGTTTTATGCTAATGGTATTTTTTTTTATGCTAATGGTATTTTTAAGAATCCTCTTAGTTAATATAATAGTTGTGCTATTATAAAAATATGATATTCTTGACAGGCTCCAGAAACTGTCTTAATGTTTTGTGCAGTGAAAAATAGCAACTCTGTTGAGGAAATGAAACTCACTACCAGATGTGTTCTCCAGCAGTGTAACAAATACTCAAGTGTAGTAATCAGAGAGAGTAAGAAATTTATCAGGATTTGTGTCCAGTTAAAAATTTACATTAATTTGCTACTTAGAATGGGCTAAGTCAAATCACACATTGATTTTCTTAACAGAGAAAATTAGATTAAAATTAACCCATTAGATGTTAGAAATAAGATTATTATCACCAGCATATAATCTAGTAGACAGTGTTCGCTAGGGTAGACAGTGTCTACTGTGGTAAAATTCATTTTTGTTTCTTTTGTTCCTGTGTGCTTCTTACTTAGCAATACAGTGTTTTATGGTTGAGTCTCTGCTAAAATGTATCTCAAAATAATTGCCGTGAAATAAAAGAAAACCCAACTAGGAACTATAATTCATAAGGTCTTAAAAGTATACTTTGTTTTTGTGCTCCATCTTTCAGCTCCAGTGAAGTAATTGATAAGAAATGAAATGTCTGCTCTTTCTATAGAATAAACAATGAGTTGTCTCTTCCTTAGGCCCTCTGCTCCCCAAATTAATCATGATAATAAACCCCTAATTTATTACCCATAATCAACTTGAGATATATTTGCACATGGATGAGTTCCAGGTTACTCAGGGCTGCTGTGTAACCTCTGAAGGTGCTGGATGTTTTTTAAAGAACAAGTAGCACATCCTCATTATCATTATCCAGCAGGCAAAGGGTTTTTGAGTCTTTTTGAGCAGTATGTCCTTCGTGCATCATCTCAGCATGGCAGCTTCTGTTTGCCCACTGATATATCCTGTCTGTAGGAGCGTTAGTCCTCTATTTTAGTGGTTCCTTTGTAACTTCATGCCTCAACATAAGGATGAACAGTTCTGCCAAAATAGAGTATGGCATAGGCCCTTCTTATCCCAAAAAGGAAGTTACTCCCTCCTTGACCTTTAAAACACATACTTGCAGAAGCTTTACTTGACTGAAATGTGTGGGGTTGTTCCTCAGATCAGACTTGCCAGGAAACCTGAAGTATTTCTGTAAATGCTTGCGTTGGAATGCTGCTTATTGATTCAGAGTGCATGCATGGGTTTGTGGGTTAGCCCAGGAAAATTGCTGCAGTGTGGTGCAGTGGTACAGCAGCTCACTGCCACCTCTTGGCATTCATCCCAAGGCTTGAACCTTATCACAGCCAAGCTTTGCAGTACTTCCAAGCCCTTCTGTGTAAAGGACTTGAGAAAATTAACTGATCTCTAGCTGTAGATCTCAAGGACATTACAATAAAATAATGTAATATAAAAATGTACAGTGAAGTATAAATGGCAGCTTGTATAACACTACTGTACAGGAAATGCATTGCAATAGGCAAAGAGAATGTGTTTGGAATGCTATGGAACCAAGTCATCACAACAAGATCAATTAGAGGTGATTGAACTCAGAGGCCTATTTAAATTACTTTAGTAGGAAGCATTAATATCTTGAGTACAGCTTCTAGGAAATGTGCTGTATTAGCTGTAACTTTCTTTCACAGACTTCTAATAACTGAACAGATAATTTACTGAGAGTGTTATAAAAGACTGCATATCTTAAAGCAAAATAATTAAATAGAATATTAAGTGTTGAAAAATTCCATTTTTAACACAGCACTAGAAATTCTTTCATGTCTAACCCAAGCCACTTCTTCTTAAATTTTTAGAAGACTTTAATTTCTTATTTTAGTAGCTTAAAAACTCTTTTTGCATGACTGCAGTAGAAGAAGAGGAGATATACCAATAATACAGAACTTCCAGATAGAAAAAATACTGACTGAAATACAAAGAACTTTCCTTTCCTTACTTCCTGCTGCAACAATTTCAGCTATTTTTGTTATAGAAAGTTCAGAGTTAACATCAAGTTGCTTGTAGTGTGTGGTAAAAGAGAGAAGTATTTTGCTGTAGATGTCCTACATAACACCTTTGCAGCCCAGTTTCACCATTTTTTCAGGAGTTCTATCTCTTTGCAAAACTAGCAAGGGAAGAAAAAAAAACAACCACCCTTCAGCAGAGATATTCTGAGTCTGGACTAAATCCTAAAAAAGAGGGGGAAAAATATCCAAATTGTGACATAATTCCTGATGTAAGATATTAAGCTGCTAACCAAAAAGGGAACTATGCATAGAAAACTTAGATTAAAAGTAGCATTGCAAATGAAAGTACCTAATTTAATCTGCCAAAAAACTTCATCACATCAGTTTATTTTTTGTATCACGGGGCTCTGAGCAGCCTGTTCTAGTGGAAGGTGTCCTTGTCAATGGCAGTGGGGTTGGAACAAGATGATCCTCAAGGCCCTTCCAACCCAGATCTATTCCTCTCTTCTTTGAGCTGTGAGACCAAAATTCAGCCTTTCAGATGACACTGCTTTAGAACTGCTTTTTGATTTGAGACTTTTCATTCTGGTGGTCAAAGATCAAAACCATTGCTGTGTTCTCTAGGGTCTTTGACACTGCCAGCATGAGTTTCTTCTTGAAATTGTGCTCTCTGCTGTCAGTCTTTCATGGGTGTATTGCTTTCTGTGGTCCTGAATATTTTTTTCAAGATGCCTTCCCAAGGAGCCTTTCTTTTCCTGTAGAAGTCATTACAACCATGTCCCTTGTTCTGTCTTATTTCCCTCCATACCCTTTGTCTCAGTAATCTCATATTCAGTTATGGATGGTTTATATTTGCACCTCTATTCCAGACACTGCCTTTGTTCAGGATTTTAGATGTTCTCTCAATATTCCTAAAACAGAAGTATATGACCAATACACCTCTAAACCAGATTTTTATACCGTTACTTCCTTTCACAGCCACTACAGAAAAGAACATTTTTCTGCCTGTCCTTCAGGCCTGCAATTAGCATGTACCTTTTCATCTGCCTTCTTAAATGTAACATGCTTTTCTGTATCACATCCAAGGAAGTAATCTTCTTTTACAATTCTAATTAAGTTGTGCCTAATTTCTGTAATGTATTCTCTGACCTTAATGAATGCAATTTCTCTTTTCTTATATCCACTCAGGCTACCACTACAGAGATCGTATTCTTACTCCTCTGCTGTAAGAATATCACATCATCAAATCACTGCATCCTTTTCCATTAACAGTAGTAGTAATAACAGTAATTTTTAAAATCTGGTTTTTAAAGTGAAAACCTTAAACATTCTTAGTGTCCTATTTTATTTATTACCCAGCAACCAACTAGAGATACAGGACTTTGATCATCCATTTATTATTATATCTAGTAAACAGGTTAGGCCTCTTCCCATGCTGGCTCTGGCATGTAGGAAGAGGTGTTAGGAAACACCTTAACAGATTTATCTATACCCTGTATATAAATTAAGAAAATTTTATTTTCCCCTCCTGCCTACCCACCCCCTGCCCCCCCAAAAGAAGAAGGACAAGAAAAGGCAACTGAAGGGTTAATCCTGGTGCTCATTGTGATTGACCTTGTATCAGTGTGTTCCTGTTCTCCTTTGCAGGAGAGCTGTTGGCTTTTACTCTGCAGCTGAAGCAGGAACTTGCTTGGCTGTGGAGAACCTGACTGTTCTGTGTTTGACAATCCACTGCAGCTATTCTGTCTTCTACTCTGTCATATGAATAGTAAACTGTGGTAGACTCAACTAACTTCCTCTGACTTGGCAAACTACCAGCACAGGGAGGAGGAATGCACAGATTCCCCATCCTTCTCATGAGAGAGAAGAGAAGGAAGTATAATACAGCTCTCCAAATCTACTTCAGGTCATTTTTCTTATTATACTAATAATTTCTTTTGTCCAATGCAATAATTCCATTAAAACTAAATTTCTATCTTTCTCCAATAGGAATTAGTAAAAATATTTATGGAGTATAGGATATGATCCCACTTTCTCTAGAAGCAGCAGCACAAATTAATTACTTTTAGATAATACCATAGATAGGCTATAAAATAAAAAAATATATTAAAACCAGATTCTACTCAGATTTTCAGCTTCAGCTTGTATGCACATCACATCCATTGCCTTAAACTATTTAAATTACTTTGGAGGTATGACTGTAAGGTCTCTAGGGAGATGAATGAAACTTCAGGAGTTAGTTAAGGCTTTTATTAGAAACATGGAAATGAAGTAAGTTGGGCATAGAGAGTCAGGATAGCCTGTTTGTTCAAAGTTTTAACACCACAGGAGAACAGGTGAGGTAACCTGAAACTATTCCAAACTCTCAAGTAGTTTTACTACCTTGTTTCCTCATTTTTCATTTTTCCTCCTTTTAGAGTTCCAATTTCCCCCCATATATATTACTCCAAAATTATTGATTACATTTCCTTCTACCTTGCTTGTATGCCTAAGTGATTTTTTGCCATTGTTCAGAAAAGGTTTCTGATTCTATAGGACTTCAATATAAGGGCTGTTCACCAGTGACACAGCCATGTCAAAAGTGAGCAATTTAATGTCAAATTAAAAGAACTTTGTATTGTCTGTACTCGAACAGATGGTACCCTTACTCATTTTGTGAGCATGAATTACTACGAAGCTTAAAATAATTTATTCACTCTTAGAACTGCAGCCAATAGCTTATTATCTAGCTACTAGAGTTTTCACATCCATCAGCTCAACCAGTGATCCAGCTCTAGGAACATTATGTTCCTTTTGTGATTCTCCTGGGAGGACTTAAGGCCTCAGAACCAATGGATGAATACACATTTCTTTCATTATTTCATTTGTGAAATAATACTATAGAGAATCACCTTAGAAAAACTCCAGGAATTATTCAACGTATTAAATGGAGCTATGTTGTAGAAAAGCAGTGTAGCAGACATTACTTAAGGCCCCTTCCAATTTCAAATTATGTATTCCTAGTTTTTAGTTTTCGGTGATTTTGAAGCTCCTGTAAAGCTTTGAAGACATTTGAAGGAAATTACTGTGTACTTGGGGTTTTCCTGTTCCTGGGTACATTTTGTGCTCAGCTGTTTGGACAAATTTCAGCTGAGGTGTGAAAACAAAGTTGAAGCATGAGAAAATGCTGTTGAAGAGTGACTGTAAAATAATGCTAAACCCTTCAAAACCTACCAGGTAGGGATTGGATAAGCATACAGTAAGAGAGGTCCCCTGAGGCAAATGCAACACCAGAGAGCCACAAAATTCAGCACCTACTAATTCCACAAACCCTGTGAGAGCAGCAGGATGCTGATATCCTCTTGCACCCATGCCTTGCCTATAGCACCTTATCCCAAAACACCCATTTGCTTTGGGATGAGGCAATGGGCCGAAGCTGATGCACAGGACATGAAGGTGACAGAGCACATTTCTGAAATGCATCAATTTACCACTTTTCACATACTGTAGATTCTCAGAGGGCTGCAATTCAGAAGGTATCCTGTTTTCTGAACTAGATTTCACTTCCCAGACAAAGTAATAGTAGCTTAAGCACTGTACTGACTATTTTTTGAGACATAGGACTAAAAAACTGAATTTGATTCCAAATGCCTACTTGCTTTTCATTTATCGGTTGTATTCACCTTTAAATTGCTGTGGATTTTTCTTATTTTGGATTATGTTGGTTTGGTCTTTTTTTAGAGAGAAATAAGTATTTCACCTTAAAGGACCTATTACTAACATTTCACTTCTGTTGAAATTAAAAGACATGGAAAGCCATATCATATATATCTATAGCTCTTCTGAATGGTTCAGGGGCTGCTTAGGCAGGCACACAAAGAGGGATCTGAGAACAGTTTCTTGTCTCATTTTCTGCCTGCCTGCAGTGCACCTTCCCAAAGCACATATCCTGTTGCCTTTATCTGAAACATAATGACCACAGAATGCAAGCAGTCAGAGATATTCTTTTGTTAATAGCTATGGATGGAGAAGGGGAGGGGTATTCTTAATAAATACTGATTTATGAAATATGCTGAGATTAAAATTTACCAACACTAATTGGCTTGCTTTGTGAACTCATGTTTTTCTCTAATTAAATAATGGTTTCCCAGCTGCAGTGGCTGCTTGGGGATACCAAGCTGATGTGAATTACACTGGCTTTGCAGTGAAACATTGTAATACTGACAGAAATTTGTTTGCATAGTATGATAATGCAGCCTGGAACCAAAGCTAAAGCAGCATGAATACTTTGATCTGCAGCTGGGAGATTCATTCAAATTTAATCATGCAGAAATTTTTACTGAAGTAAAACTTTGAAAAAGTGTCTTTACCTCTGAGTGATCCTACTGAAGGACCTGAAGTTGTTTATAATTGTGGGATAATGTATAATACAGATCTAGTTCTGGCTTCCCACTGCTCTGTTTCCCTCCCACTTCTGTGAAAAAGTTTGATTGTGGTACCTCTGCCTTGATTTCTCTGCTACAGTTTTCCAGTTAGCAGTAGTATAAAAATTAATGGGCCTGTCAAGGAAAAAATAAAAACTTTATCAAGATCCTTCGTCCTGTGCTATTTCACACACATTTATATAAAATTGCTTGCTCTTTTTTTGAAAAGCTTTATCTCCATATATCTGAAGGTTATTAATAGGCACAAGATTTGGTCAAGAGTGTAAAAGAACTCTCAGGGGGAGATGAAAACTGAGTCCCTTTCAGCCTGGTGTCTAAGATAGGGCCCTTAATTACTAAAATGTTCTTAAAGTAACACCAGAAGCTGCACAGTGTCTCATCATGTGCAGTGCTAATGGACTGTATCTCCTCACTCTTGTGGATAATGTGCTCTCATTTTCCCATTTCCCCATTACTGTCACTTCATCTCTCAGAGTCAACAGCAGTTCAAATTTTCAAATTCCAACTCCTAGTAAAAGTCACACTGTCTACCTGCTGTTGCCTTATTGAAGAATTGGCTTCAAATGAAAATTTTAATTATGCTTAACTTTGAGGTTTGAGAAAGAGTTTTGAAAGATGTAACAGTTTCTACTTAGTTGATTTTTTTGCCCACTAACAGAGAAATCTCTTTAGAGTTCATTCTGTAGTGATGGAACCATGAGGGAAATTCTATGGAGATTCTAGTACAAAAAAAGAATTGTTGCTCATAGCAATCAAATATCTGCTGTTGAGGATTTTATTCCAATACTTCTGATGGCACAGTCTTTCCAAATGCAGCCACTTTTTTTTTAAATTTAGAATTGCTTATTTACACTTTTTATTACATATCTAGCTATGGTATTTCAGTTTTGAATATGTAATATAGTTTAACGAAGTTTAGTTTATTTTTAAAAATATATCTTAAAGTCTAATATTCATATGATATCTATAGAAGCATTTTCCCTAGCTGATTTTTCTGGGAAAGGTTATTTTAGAATGCAGTTAGCAGTGATGGCTTCTACTAATGCAAGCAGTGAACTAATCTGCACTTCACAAAGCAGAATCTTTTATCAGGCACAACACAGGCGTGCAAAGAGATAAGAGGAGCAGCAGGTCTCCAGGCAGTGGAAAAAAAGCACAGATGGCAAAGACTGAAGGAAGTTTTTAAAGGTAGAAATGGCAGTTGACACATCTAACATCATTTATGCATTTATTTAAAGTGAACCCCATCTTCTCTAAATCTCAGTCATGCCTGCTGTTTATATTCCACATAACAGAAACCCACCAAAATACAATTACAGATTTTTTTCAAAGATATGGGGTCAGCCCAAAGATTGGTGTTAATGTTTCCTGTGGTGAAGCTGTGCTGATTTGTGACTTTCACACTTTTACTCTACTTTTCGAAGTTTTTTCCTAGTCTGTGACGGTCCACATTTCTTCCCTAAAAGGTTCTTCTGAAAATCAAGAATAAATCAAACAGGAGCAATGTCTCTGTCCTCAGGTCACCTCTCGTTCCCCTGTTTGGTGCAGGGCAGCAGAGCAGGAGGCTCTGCAGCTTGGCTGGGCCTGGATCCCACAGCTCAGGGGAGCCATGAGCTTGGCAATTAAGTGGCTTTCCAGCTGCCAGGCACCCACTGGCTCAGATTTCAAAGCCATTTTCACTCTCTACTGATTTCTTACTTGCAAAATATTTTATTGCATATCCTAAAAGTGCTCTCAACTCGTAAAGTCATTTCCAGATAGAGAAAGGAGTTAGTTGCAATCTTACATTCTCATATTGCTCTCATTTTGTTTCAGAATATTATCTAAAAATACTCCAAATACAGCATGTGCTTATTTTATATAATCCTTTGTTGGTTCTGAATGAATAAGTAAATATATTTCAGATCTTGCAAATACTGGCCTAGACATTGCACATGCTGTTCTTCAGAGATGCAACTCTGCAATACATAAAACAGACCTTGGGTTTTACTGATCATTTAAAGAAGGAAAAGAAAGAAACATGCATTGTTTCCAAGCCTTTGACATGCTCAAAGTGAGAGAGTAAGGAGAATACAACTAGGCCTTCTTTTAGAGAAGAACAGGATTGTAAGGGAGGGAGGAGAACATTAAATCAGAGTTCTCCCATTTAAAAGTGTTGTTAGTCTTAGACAGAATTCCCCATCAAATTTCTTTCCCCCCTCTTTCTGCTGCAGTTACAATACAAAATACTCCAGCATATGCACAGGAATCATTCCAAGGAGAACAAAAAATACCAATCTGAAGTAGCCAACCCAATCAAAGTTTTATAGACTAAGGAAACACTGGCAACATAATTTATTTTAATGGACATATTAAGCTTTCACCATCTGTTCTGCCCCTAATTATGAATGCCAAAAGAACATATTTCACAGTTAAATCAGTAAGATGTTATTCATGCACTTATATGTTACTTCTACACTAACACTTCTGCAGTGTTCTCGTGCTGCCTACGCAATTCAGAGCAAGCTGCTCACAGCTGAAATTGAACTTCTTGGTAAAAAGTAGTTTTCAATAACTGTTTCAGTGGGAGACTACTTAGTGTAAAACATATTTTTAAAGAATAATTGGGATAATGAAAGCCTTTTGTTTTGGTAATAACTTGCTAAAAATCAAGACTGTGGACAAGTATGTTTTGTCTCTGCTTTCTTGCATTTTATTCCCCTTGTCTGTCTAGATGCTGTGCATGCTGTGTGTGTGCAATGCCTGCTGAAACTGTTGTTCCAAGCAGTGTATCCTCACTGGAGAAGGTAAAAAGGAGCAGCTATTTTTAAGAAAGAAAAACTGAGTAATTTATAATGCTCACACTATCAAGTCAAAGATCACCTAAAACAACAAAAAACGCTACATGTGACACTTATTAGTGTTTATGTGGGAGAAGCAAAGGATGTCTTGAGTGTATAGTACAACAAAAACCCTGAATTCTTCTCCCTGCATGAGGCATCTCTGTTCCTTCCTTGGTCAGCTGCAAGGCTGTGCCAGCTGGAGCTGTGTCCAACACAGGAGATGAGTGTTAGCATTAACTGCCATGGTACCACCTGACATTTAGTGCAGCAGTCTGTGCCATCCTGTATCCTGCTCTTAAGGAAAATAAAATAGATAAATACTCTCTTGTGCTCCTCATGCACCATGCCTTATTTTGGATTAGCAATTTAGCCCTTAATATTTGCTTGGACTTCAAAGTGTGATCAGAAGAATCTTGGTGTGAAAGAGGGGAATCATCAGAGTGTTACACTGTGTATGAAGAGCACAGCTATCATCCAAGTAGTCTGGAAAGTACAGGATATTTTTAGCAATACAGTACAGAAAATAGTAAAATAGAGTGGAAAAATGTAATTGGTATTATATGGTTTCCTGAGGCTGAACAATAAGAAACAAATTTGGCATAACACTGCAATCTTACAAAGAAGGATCTGAATTTTCTGCTGGAATACAGTTTATGTCCTGTAAAGGGTGGAAGAGATCACCATTTTCACTTGATTCTTTTGCAACAAGTCAACTGGATACAGACTTTCTGAAATACAGCTGTGAGATTGTATTGTAGAGATTGACCCTGTACTAGCAATCACTAATTCTTTGTAACAGCATAAAATTTATAGGACAAACTAATCAAGATATGGAGATTATGAAGTGCTGCCTAGAGACAGGGGGAATCAAAGGGATTGCCAGCATTCTAGAGAATTTTCTAAATGAAAAGAGGCAGGAGATGCCAGGAAGTAGATGCTTTTTTATGGAATCAGAAAGGGAACAGAAATGCTTTTTTATTCTAACCTGGGGGAGAATTCTTCCTTTATCCACAAAGGCATAAAAAAAACATTCCCCAATATCCTGTAGAAACATCAGCTTGACAGAAAATATCAGGAAATATCCTTTAAAAAAATTATGCTTTGAAATAAATGCAATTAGGAAACTGCATGAGATCTCTAATATAAAAGCTCAGAGAAAATACATATTTGAGTATATCCAGTACAACTATGAAAGAAAATACCTTCTAATATGAAACAATACTTAGAGCATCTTCAATTTTCAGCTTTTAATTTACCTCAGTGATCTGGAGCTCCTTAATACTCTTGGAGTCCCTGTGCAGCATCCTTTGTGGTGCAGACTCCTTTAATTACAGCAGGCAGCAGAAGTGAAGCACTGCTGGTGTTTTGTGTTAGTAGGTCAGCCTGGCAGGCCCCTGGTACTAAACTGAGCCTGTTCACACATAACCTGATCCACCTGGTGTGCCTGTGGCCCTGCCTCAGCTCATAACGCTGCAGCTGTGTGATGCAGATTGCTAAAGGAGATAAAAATGGAGACCTTTTGTGCTTTCATTATCTTGGAATAACCAATAAGGGCAGGTTCTTCCTTGGAATGTTTTGATGCTGCTTGTCTGCAGTCAATACAGTACATTCTGTTGTGCCTCCCAAAGTCATGCAGAGCTCTGCAGGCAGCAGGTGATGTGGGGATGCTCTGTTTGCTGCTCCTCAAGGTATTCAGGACAGCTTGTTACTGACAGCATTTCTGCAGGCTTTCAAAGCCTGCATTGCTTGGGCTTGTCTGAGACACAGACACCATTGATTACTGTAGCATGTTGTCAGCTCTGCTGTGTCAGCAGGAAAAAATTCTTTTGATGTGGAGAAATAGAAAGAGAAGGCATTCAGTGTCTACTTAGCTCCATTTATGAGTGCAACATTAAAGTTATACCATGCCATCCTATAAATGCAGAAAATATTTTTCCCTTTTCTCCTCCAAAGAATACTTCCTCAGTAGGAATATACAACATTTATGGATTACTGCATTAAACAAAATTTTAAAACCAACTTCAAGGGTTTTTAATACAAAGATTCTCCTTTAACAAGTTCTTGATTGTCAGCATGCATTTTATAGTTTGTATTAACCAACCTGAGAAATGCAACTACAAGAGCTAGATGAGAAGTCCTTTCTCCTACCTCCTACAGTGGGAACATACATCCCCAATTCTTCTTGCACATGTTCTTTTCAAGAAGCCCTTACAAATAATTAAAATTTAAATAATGAAAGAACTGCTACTCTCAGAAATAGTTGTGGCTGCTAGCCAACATGTGCAAGATCAAGGGCCATGGCTAGAGGTGGTTAAGACTGGCCAGGAAGAACTTGTCAGAATCCACCAACTTGATTGTTACCTTCCTCTGTCAAACAGTTTTGAACACATAGTTGCCCCCCTACCACCTCCAGTGATACTTTCCTCTTAGCAGCTCTAGGAAAGGCCAAGCAGAAATTGCATATGCGTTGGAAACAATGAAATTCAATAGACCCAAGGCTGCAAAGATAAACCAAACAACTGGAGGAATAAGTTTTGTCAATCCTTTTTAGTTACAATATTCTTATAGGGTGGCACTTGTAATAGCCACAGATTTGAGGGGTTTTATTTAATTGAAATCTTTCTAACTAACATAATAATAATAAAAACAGCTCTTTGGGAAAAGGTGAATTGTAACATCTCTTTCAGACATCCCTATCTCTCAGCAGCAGACAGCATACCCTGAACACATTACCTGCTCTGCCACTTAATATACATTAATTAGTAAACACATTTTTTATATGAGTCAGGGAGGAGTTTTACGCATTGGTACAACATTCTATAAATTTATAGATGCATTCTAGATTAATGGTTTTGATCCCTAAGTTAAGTATCCAGGCACAAAATTGTCAAGATATGCAATGGCTATGATTTACTTTGAGCCAGAAAATCTTATTATCTTCGTGTTTCCAAATGTTAAATCACTGCCTTGAGGCCTGTTTTGAATAGTTTAATCATGTGAAAAGGAAAAAAAAAAGATGGTCCTTACTTTGGAGAATTACATTTGGAGACAGAGATATAACTTTAAACAACTGTTGAAATAATAAAAAAAAAAAGAAGTAGAGAAAAGGAAAACATGATAGAATAAGATGTGAAAATCTAAAATCTGAAAGTGAAAAACATCTAGTCCATAACTTAGATTATCAGCTGGTACTCTTATTCAGGAAAAGTGTGATACAATATTCCCAATGCAAACATTCACAATCCAACCATTCAGTTATTTTGCAGTAAGACCCACTTACATGGCACAATAATGAATTTAACATTGAGAGGAATGGAATGAAGGATGGGAGAAGATTCAAATATGCTACTAAAAAAAGCCCAAGCCAACAAACCAACATTTATGTGGCACTCATTTTTCATTTTTACAATGTGAAATCAAAATACTCCCTTTTTTAGTCACTAATTCAGAGTAGAAATTGTGAATATGAGAAAAGATTTGCACTGAGCTTGTTTAGTTAGGGTATCATCTGATGGAATGGAATTGCAGAGCTTTTGGTAGGCTCCTGGTGCACTACCCAGAAACTGAAATACTCAGACTTCCACAGCAGATTTAGTACAAGGACTTGAAATAAGCCTTTGTCTTTTAGACTGTCTTTTAGACTGTCGTCAAACACTGAGATAATTGCTTTAAGGTGCAAGACAACTGTATGGTCATTATGTGCTAATCTAACAGTCTCTGGGTTTTCTTCAGAAACTTTCTCCAAAGGTTCCTAATCACTCCTACATACCTATGAAATTACTGCAGATATGAAATTAGGTCTCTGTAAGCTGGCAAATGGTACTTCTGGAAACACTTGAAAAGCCAGTTTGGTTTGTTAAAAAAATGAAATCTGCTTATTTTTCTGGTTATGCAGTCAATCCTAGTTAGAAAGGAAAAGATGGTTTAGCTGTAACTATGCTGGTGGATGCAGGACTTCTCCCTGAAGCATTTCATTTGTCCTTGGTAAATGGTGCTTGGACAGAAGTAACGTTAATGAAATACCTCTTGTGGAAAAGGACATGAGATCCCAAATCAGTATTAAGATCTCTCCTGTGTTGTGCTTTACTGAGCAATAACAAAGAGTTGCTGTAGCTGACACGAACTTCTGTGGGGCTCAATATTTGTAACCAAATTCCACAGCACTCTGCAATTGGAGTGTAACACTGCATTCAGTGTTTTTTCCTAAGGTACTATTGTAGAGAGTGCACTAACTATTTTTAAAAAATAAACTGCATTTCAGAAAGATTGATTTCAGCAGTTTGACTCTCTAAGCACCAATTACTTATCTCTTTAGAGATATCAGAATTTTTTGGAACACTTCTTTGCCCAAAAGTGCCTCAGGTCAAGAATTTTGTCTTTGATTACTAATTTTCATCCCAATAATTTCACCTCCTTATAAATGAGGTGATTTTGTCCAGTGAGTTTGTCTGGTATGCCCTAATGACAGCAGTGAAAGTTTCTGAATTTGCCTTTTTTTTAATTTTAACAAATATTTTCAGTGCTAACTATTCTCTGTGTGCAATATTCTCCTTCGTCTAAATTGCCTATCTCTGCAAATAAGAGAATAGACTGTCTGTAGTATTGATTAAAAGGGTGACTTTTGACCTAAATGTTTAGAAAACTTGTACACATGAAATTTGATTTTATATAAATTAAAACTCAAATTTATAGAAATTAGTATTAAAAATAGTCCTAGTAATCATTCCTGATTTTTTGTGAATAAAACCAGAAAGTTAGAATAAATACCTGCCTCCCCATGTATTAACTTACCTGAAAGGGTAGGAACGATCTTAGAGCTATTCACTGGCAGGATTTGGGTTAGGTGACATGCTGTGCTGGCTTAGAGGAAAAACAGCCATCAGGCCCAGCATCCCATCTTCCAGCTGGCCAAAAGCTGATGGTTTGGGAAGATAAGAACAGAGTAACAGCTAATGAGGCTTCCCTAGAAATGTCTACCTGTTTCTGTGAGGTCAGGAGTCTTTTTGAATGTGTTTTGCCCAGGACTTTTTCTTTTCCCTAAGGAAAGAGGCACTGCTATCAAATTCTTCACCGCTAAAAGACTAAGTGAGCCTCAGAAGTAAATGAGACTTCTTGTACAGAAGAAAGATGTGAGTTTATTCTGTTTTACCCAAGAGACATTTGAAGCCAGGTGTTACTCACCAAGTGCACTCTGGCTCCCTTAGGGTCAAGTCTGGTCTGCATTTTTAGATGTTATAGCCTAAGAAAAAGAAGATGTTTGTGGCCAAAGAGCTGACTTGGGAACTAGGAAATAAAGGAGCAGTTCACATAGTTCAGGTACTTTAGTCTGGGCCCTCAGCAGGTGGTAAATATGCATTTATGAAATCAGACATGTGGCTCCATATTGCAGGGATATGGGTTTTACACACTGTTGAGCTGCTCCCATGCTCAAAGCTAAATGTTTCTGCACCTTCTTTGCTGTCCAGCTTCTGGAACAGCCTGTCAGGTCAGCTGTGCCCTACAGATAGAAGGCTTAGCTCTGCCAGATCCACCAGTGTGCCTGTGCATGCTGCTTCTTGGGCAGGCTTGAAAGCAATGAGTGTGGGATGTGATTTAACACTGGCCTTATAGGCGGCCCTGCTGGACCTGCAGTGACTTAGTGAAAATCAATTCAAGTACAGATGCCAAAGCATTATTTGTTTTCCCTTTATGCAGCATGTCCTAGTCCCCATAGCCATAGGGAACAGCAGACAACAGGAAGGACCAATAATCCATTTGTCAATACTCAATTAAATTGCAGATTTAGTTCAGAGCACATCCTTCACTGCTCACAGGGCATCCAGCACAGCCTTCCCCTGGCAGTCACTCTGTGTCTCTAATACCTAATAAGAGTTTAAGGCTTTGTGCTTAGTGCTTTGTTTTCACTGACTGTTTACATGTAAACCTGCTAAGCTGTAACTGTGTCATTCAGAGCACACTCAAATAACTCTGCATTCAAAATACTTACTTAAAAGGAAAGGTCTCATTTCCATAAGGTGTATATATACAAATCAAAGCTGGTGGGTGTAAGGTTTCAAGCCATCCTGAGGATCTGCTGCAGTGATTGACAGAGTCTTTATCTTCTACCCAGTTTTTATACATCACAGAGGATTTTACTGATGTGCAATTTGTGCCTTAGAAACTGAGAGGAAAATCTTTCTAATCTTGCTTTTCAAATGAGGTGATCATCTACTAAGGAGCAGTGTGCCTGAAACACAGCCAGCTGCAAGCTACAAGTATTTTTTCAAAGGTGGAAAATGCAAAATCCCACAATATAATTCACAGTTAAAGTATCTGATTATCTTCATTATCTACTACTCTTAAATCTTTATTTTGTAAAAGGTCTCAAAAATTAACCTTGCAATTTGCTAATTCCACTGAACAAAGGCAGACTATTTTATCTTGAAAAGAACTAACACAATAGTCTTTACCCTTGTTTTATTCTTTCAAAAGGTTTTTTTCTTATTTACTAAATCTGCCAGCATGCAAGTATTTGTATGAATTTAAAAACCACAACGTTCTATTAAGGAGAAAAATGGAACCTAATCCTCTTATAATAATTAAATGGGAAGAGTGTTAATGAGGAACATGTCACTTGTCAATGCCTGAAAAATCTAATTTTGAGTGAGGTTCGACTCATTAAAATAATGCTGTCAGTCCTTTTCCTGTAACATTTTAAACAAATTTTTTTTCCCCCTATGGTTATGTTAAGTGAGTCAGTGAAACCATTCACAAGACTTCAAGGTCAATAGTGATAAAGAGAAACCTTTTTGAGGAGTTATTACACACTCAGAATCAAGAAGCTGTAAAATTTGAGTGCGAATGGTTGGGTGTGAACCTGTAACCCAGCACTTAAACCCTGAGTTGTGGGTGAGTTAAGCATCTCCATTTCCTTCTGCAAACGAGGCCTTTGCAGCGGCCTCCCCGCCCAGCTGCTCTGGATTCCAGCCTCCCTCTCCAACCTCCCACATCCACCGATTGGATGCTCCTGGAGTGGGGCTGAAAATGTGGGCCTGAAATGGTACAGGCTGAAATGTTTTATTGAATCTCCAGGCTTTATTTAAGGTGACCTATGAAATAAACAGGGCCAGGAGACTTCTTCTCCTTTATAATGCCTTTATTAAAAGTGATCAGCTCAGGATTGGGCGTCCCGGCAGGGCTGCAGTCCCCGTCGCGTCTCCCAGGGTGACTCAGAGGAGGAGGATATGGCAGCTCTGTCCACCAGGGGCAGAGCCGGGGGATCCAGTCCTTGTGGGAGCCTTTAGGGTGTGATGTCCCCCTTCAGATCTTGGTCCTCTCACCCTCGTGGGCCGCCTGGTCCCGGCGTTGGGACGACTCTCTGCTCAGGGCGAGAGGGGCTCCGCATCTCTGCAGGCTCAGCAATCGGCTCCTCATGTCCAGACACCGCTTACTCTCTCAATTCTTATTTGGCTCATTTTTTTGGGGTTTTCTCTGTGGGTTTCGAGTCGTGGTCCCACAAAGCATTCTGGTCTTTGGAGTCACTTTGCATAACCCCCCTCCCACCCTCTCAGGTATCTTCCCTATGCTGGAAGAGAGCACAGCCTCGGGGAAGGGCCATCACCCCACCCAGCCAGGCCTTTTACTAATACAAAAGGGGAGATAAGCTCCAACGACCCGTGATTACCATGACAAAACACTAAGAACTCTGGCAGAGACAGATCTGGCTGCGTCCCTGTAACTCTTTCTCACAAAAAAAATATTAACCGAGTTTTTGTTCATAACAACCTATTCTTCTTTATTATCTTCTGCATTATTATTCAAATGGTATGCATGATTTACCTCTACCTAACCTGCAATCAGTATTTACTTAAGGAAACCCATCTTTTTTTTTCATTTTTTTCCCACAAGGCTGGAGAAGTACATACATGAAATCATTTCACAATGATTAATTAATTGCCTGTGATAAACATTTTCAATTTTGTGTTAAAAATTTGACCAGATGCATAAAGAAAAAAAAAAATCAAAGGCTCTTTTCTTGGTAAATGGTAAACTGAAGTACAAAATACTAACAAGTAACTTTTGAAACATTGTACTTTTACAACATGTATTTTTAAGTAAGTATCAAGTTTAAGAATATCTCTTCCTTTTGAATGGAAAAATGAAAAAAAAAATTAAATAATGGCATTCTAGAATATCCCCTTTTTTCCAGTGCTATTATGTTTTACTTTGCTATCACCTCTTTGCATGAAGGGATACTCTGAAATACGGACTTGGCTGAGGGCACTTACTATAATTAAGGAAGTTGATGGCAGTAAAAGCAAAACAGTTAAAAATGTATTAAAGGCATAATTCTATAGTATTAAAATAATAAAGCAGCCTCTCTGTAAATTAAATTGAGCCAGGATGAAACCTTTAGTTTTCATCAGTATTTCTGTGGAACCACAGCAAAAATAAAGGGAGTGGAATACAGCTGTATTGGTGAGAGTAATGTTTTATGGAGTTTAGATGCACCAAGTCTGTGTGGTTTCCTGATAGGTGTGGAAACAAATCTGCAACAAGTGACAGATCTTAAAAGCCATGTGCCTGGCTTTTAAAAGACAAAAATGTGATAAAAAGAGTTGACACAAATGCTTTTGGGATATTTGCATCCACCCTGAAGAGCTAATTCTTAAACAGCCATAGCTTTCTGAAAACAGTAAAGAAAAAAGTGATTTCAAAGGCACAAATAACAGGAATGTATGTGGTTGCTGTATTTCAGATGGAACTGGATGTGACCAAAATGCAGCATTTTCATTATGCCTATTTAATGGTGATGTTGAATTAAATAACTCTGCCTTATAGTTATCTGATATTGTTAATGGATAAATTTATCCGTGATATAAATCCTCAAAGTACTAAATGATGATGTTTAAATTGCAAGATCACAATTTTTGAAGTACTGTCCCAACCCATATTATCCCTCAAATATTCTTTGATAAGCTAACTCATCTTTCTGAATTATTATAGTATTAGAATAGCACCATAACTTTTCTAGAGAGACTCCTAGGTTTTTTCTAGTGGGAGAAGGAACTGAAGGACATGAAGTTATAGATACTAATTATATCTATGTAGATTTTAATATATCTCTTATGTAAACATCTATAAGAGATATATTTGCTTGTATATTTGTTGTGTAACATGCATGACCTGCTAGAGAAGCCTTACTTCTCTCTGCAGCAAGTGGGAGTGTGTGTCTGACACACAGTTCCAAAAATTAAAGGTTTCAAATTCGTGATGAGCTAAAATTATTCTTGCATGTGTGAAAACCTATTTATCCAACACCCATTGGGTCCTTTTATAGCTGTGTGATAGCGACAGAGTGCAAAGCTTGCTCAAACAGCTTAAATTTAAGCAATTTCCTTTCCCTTCTAACTGCATGTCAGGTTCAATAAAACCTGTTTTCCTTGCAGCCAGCAGAAATCTCAGGTGCAGCTGAGTGTTTGCAGGAGCCTGGAGCTGGGTGCCAGGGCTTGCCAGGCTCACAGCAGGCAGGGGCTCTGCTGCTAAGGGAAATGGCCACATTTACACCTTAGACTTGTATTCTTGTATTCTTAGACTTGTATTCACTTGTATTCTTGTGGAAGAGAATCTCAAGCAACCAAGAGATGTTAGATTGCTTCTTACTGTCAAGACCTATTTATTGTAGTTTCATTTTTTCCTCTAATAGCATTGAAATTTGGAATTCACATATCTTGTCAAAAGTACTGACCTTGGAGGAAGTCCCCAAATCCTGTCTCACCTTTCACTTACACCCCCAAGTCACCCATCACTGTATGGATTTGGTGGCTTAAAAGGCTCTTCTAGGAATTTGCCATGGCAGATAATATTTTTTCCATAGTCCAGAAAAAGTAGATTTTGTCTGACCCTTATACAACATTTCTGACTGCACAATACATTTTACAATCATTGTTCAATCCATTTCAAAACACTGAATTATTGCAGACAAAAAGGAATAATTCCATATATTGGCATTTTAGGTAGAATCAGTTTTATTTCTAAGGTAGTATTTAAATTTATATCAGGGGCCAAATGCATAAGATTTTCTTTAGTGGTTTTCCAGTGAATAATCTTTTCCAAAGTATACCAGTAAATAGAGATAAGAAGGAAATTTATTTCAGTTGGATGGTTTTTATGAGCATTTTGACCAGAAAAATGCTAGTTAGACCTGGAGAGCTCACAGTAGGTGATGATTTTGCATGTCAGCTGTGCAAGGCCAGGTTCTGCTAATATGGAAATGTACAATTGTGACCTCAGGAGGTTTCACACAGCTGCCCCCAGTGTCTGCTCCATTGCTGAATTCCACCCACATGGCTCCCCACTGTTCCAGCAGCACTGCCTCATGTTATGCTTAGAGGGATCTGTTATCATCTAGTGCAAGTCAGTACAGAAAGCAGCCTTGTTATTGAGATAAAAGCCTTAGCCAGGAAATTGCAAGATGCCAAGAAGCATACAAATCAGCAAGAGAGAGAAAGATCACCAGGCTTTGGAGTAGCCTCCACAGTCAGCAGAAACTCACTCTGCAGAGCATTGAAAAACTTGGTATAATCCATTTTAAGGCAGACTGAAAATTCTGCCAGAGCTCTGGATGGATTGCAGGTTGTCTCAGAGTGGCTGAATGTGTTTTAATTGAATGCCATATATTCTTTATGCATGATAATGTTAAAATACAATATACTTTTTCCTTACTCCTGTATCTCTTTCCCTTATTCCTATACATCCTATACTTTTCCCTTTTTCTCAGTAAATTAGGAGATACAATAATCATAAGAAGATGCTAAAATTTGTGCCTATTATGGAATGAAATTCAAAGCTGATGCCTCTGCATAGCTATCACTGGAGCTTAGTGTGCTTGAGGGGTACTTTTTCATTATTTGAAACTGATCTCTTGGAGCAGAGCAGTCACGAGAATAAGCCATAAAATTTCATTGCCTTAATTTTGGAGTCTCATCTTATTCTGCTGAATACAAATATTCTGCTTCTGTGTTCCCCCTGTTTAAAGGGCCTTAAAATAAAGTTCTGGTTTTGGTGGCTTTTTCTCTATAGCAGGCTTAGCACTGCAAGACTGATATTTGTCCTAACTCTCACATCTGTATGGATGCAGCACCACAGGTTTAGTATCACTCTTTGAGCTGGGAAATTAAACCCTAAGGGATAATTAAGCCACATCAACAATACAAGATAATTAAATATGTGATTACACATTTTTATTTCTGCTGCAGGAAATAGCTAATCTTTTTAACTATAAAAGCTGGGATATATGCTCAAGAATACCATCTCTGCAGTGCCATACTGCCACTGTCTTTAGCATTTGTCTGTTCTGCTTTTAATTTCTATTGGTGGGTGCCAGTTATAGAGCATTTTTAGAATGGCTTTTACAAGGAAATGATTGAATTTTAAGAGCTTATTAGATTAAACCAAACTGAAAAATTACTATATACCATGAAAAAATGTACAAGAACATAATTCAGAATGCAAAATCTTTTAAAAATAGGAAAAATAGTTAAATCATCTCAAAAACCCCTCTATCACAAAACAGAAGATTTTCAAGCCCATAGAAAAGTAATTGCAAAGATCTCACTCTCAGGTGAGGAAATCCAACATCCCAAATGTATTTGTTGATGTTGATGTGGTTTAACAGATGCTCCATTGCACACCATCTCATTTGTTGGTGGTTTCAGGTGAGGAGAGGCACACTAGGTATGGCTGGCTGGATGCTGTTCCTGTCTCCAGTGCATCCACAGTTCATGTTCTACTGAGAGTGCACCCTGCACACTGACAACATTTTGTTGTAGCTCAGTAGCAGCTCAGGACAGGCTGCTCCATTTTAAGAGCATTGCCTGTGGATACAGGGATGTGTATTTGCAGCATCTAATTCACTGCAGCCATTGTAGCTTTGGGCAGAATTTCTGCAAAACTGCAAATGAAACAACCCTGACATGCAGAAATGAGCATTTGTTATCTCACAACTTTAATTTCTCAGTCTACTGTCAGCTGTTAAACTAATAAAACCAGGATAATGATGATTCATAATGGACATAATATTTTCTTTGTTTGCCTATTCAGTGATTTTTTTGTGACTACCTCACATTCACAGTGGACACTTTAGAAGAAGCAGAGAATGATAAGAGATTTTATTTTTTGTCTTAGCTACACAGGAAGACCCTAGTGGCTATTCTTGAGATAACTGCAAAGGCATGTATTTTAATGCCATCTATTTTTAGATGCTGTTCATTTTCACCTCCCCCACACATTTCCCTCACTTCTTTAAGAATCATTCTTGCTCTGCTTCCCATGCAAATCTCTTGCTGTTTTCTAAGTCTCTATTTCAATTATGTTAAGCATATTAAAATAATATTTAGATGATTAATTGAAGCTCTGAAACACTCAGTAGCTCCAAATCTAGAGCTGTCTTTAGTTGTTTTTCCTCCTGGCCTACACCAACTGTGCCTTGAAAAAAATGAGAGGCAGGTGGTATTGATGCCTGAAGAGGCTGCCTGGAACAGAGGCCAGACAATGTTAAAGGAATAAAGTAGGGATTTATTAAAAGGCCTTTAAAGGATACACCTTGGGCAGTACAAGAACTCAGCTGTGGCTCTACCCAAGATGGACTCTGAGTCAGGAGTTTTCACACTTTTATAAGTTTCAGTCCATGTACATATTGGGGTTCCTTGTCCAATTACAGCTTCAGGGACTTACGAAGTCCCATCCTCCCAGTTTGCTCTCCTCAATTCACTGTTTACAGTTTTTGGGCCCAAAGCTGCAATGCTGTCCTTGCTGAGCTTGCACTGAGGAAGAGATATGCATGCATGTGACTGTGTTTGCAGTGATTTACTGTCATGCAGGTCTAACATCCTGGATATAAAAGGACTGGTTTGATTATGTCCTAATAATTGAAGTTTCTGTCCTAGGCCTTTCCCCTCCCTGAACAATGTGTTGGTGTTTTATAGAGTGTTTTTGGTTTAAATTCAAAAGTCTCAGAGAAAAGGAATAGACATTTTTAACAGACCTTGCTAATAAATTCGATGGCAGGCTGTGCCAGCCTGAGACAACTTCAGCAACATTGAGATGGCACTGGGAGTGTCACAACATGACCCTAATTTAATCATGTTGTGCTAGTCCTCACTGTTGGACTCTTTCCTTCCCTTGCACTGGGAGGTCAGTGTCACCCCTCTGTGCAAAGGCACCAGCATGCCCCTTCCTCCTCCCTTCCCTTTGTTAGAGACTGTGCTCCTTCCAAAATGCCATGTCACATGCTCAGTCTGCTGTCACTGACACTGCCGGATTAGGGTCCTGTGAGAGCTGGGATCCCAGTTCAACCTGCTTTTAGAGGAGCTGGCAGTCACCCTGCACTCTGGAGCTCTGCATAATCAATTCTCATGGTCTGGAGAGTCACTGAAAAATGAAGTTAATGCAGTTTGGCCTTGGGGAATCAAAAGGTTACAGAATCTGACACAGTCACAGCAGGCTCATGTTCTGTTATCAGCTTATTAAAAATTCCAGTTCCCACTCTAGGATCAGTCATAATACCTCTGGACCAACTTAGCAGATGGGAGCCTATTAAGTCTTCTGTAATGAAAGCCTACTGAGAAATACTATTAGTTTAATATTAAAAATTGTTTTGAATGAATTGAAGTTAGATTCTTTTCCACTTATCTTTATTGGAGAAGAGACTGGTATAATTAGCATAAAGCCCTGCAATCATGAATTTTCTGATGCAGTTCTGTTGAAAAATACTGTTATCTCAGTTACAGATGTACTGAGTAAGTAGATGAATGTAGCAGATCTAAACATATGACTGTGTTAAGAGGGTTGGGTGTTGTTTTTTCTTTTTTGCAGCATTTCTGGATGATAAATGTATAGGGCTAACATATGGAACAGCTTCAGTCAGCAGTGCATCCACGGCACAGCTCAGCAGAGAGAAGCAGAGGTGTGGGCTGTACGTGCTATGATCTCCCCTGGCAGTAAATTGTGTGCCAGTGCTTATAACTTCCATCTGAACATGACTTATAAAGAGTAAAACCAGTTTAATAGCAGTGAGATTGCAGAGGATATCTGCAGAAAATAGGAGGTATTGAACAATTCCAGGGAAGCAAAACTAGAGCGTCAATTTTGTCAAAACTGACAAAGGGTGCAGATATCTAAAGTGTGGGAGAAAGACTGAGGAGTAAATGGAAAAACAAACGTGGGGAGGAGAAGGCACAGGGAAGAGGCCTTGCAAAACAAAGTGAATATATCAAATTCAGGCAATAGAAATCTTAGATTCACCTGTAAGTTGGAACAGCAGGGCTCAAAAATCATTTGGCTGTACATAAGCATGCAAAAGAATATTTGCTGCCAAAAGAACCTCACTCACTGTGAAGTGTTCTACCTCAGACCACTGCATGTTAAATGTAAGTAACTTGTTTTGCTGCCACTAAAATGCTATTCAGTTTGTGAATCAAGTAGAGATGCAATGCAGTTCTTTAACCACCAGCAGCAGTATGATACTGGGTATTTCACCATGTTTATAATTGTTTACCATTGTCCATTTTTAAAGCTAATTTAATTGGTCTCTTTTACTGGGAAGACAGTAAAAGATCTTTCTACTCAGGTGAAAAGATGTAGAAGTGTTAAGGTTGACAAAACCCTCACTACAGCTGTCTGGGATTAGGTGCAGCAAACTCAGGAGAAAGCTAATGAGTATAATGAGCACTGATTAGAATAAATTCCAGCTGTAACCCAGTAGCTCTCTTTCTGAGAGTAGAAGAAATTGGTTCCCCTATGTATACTCCTTTTTACTCTCACATGGAAATGCAGCATGTGTTTCCTGGAGATTGATTTTCCTTTCAACATTCAGCTGAGCCAGGGGAAAATTAAGAAAAATAAAGTAAAACCATTATTGAAAGAAAAGCATTTTTACTGAGAACCCTGTGTAACTGATCCCTTATTCACTGATCCTGCCAACACTGATGGAAGTTTAGCGATGCACTGTAAAACCAAAGTCGGGGATTGATTGTCTCAGCAAGATAATATTACTGAATCCCAAGGAAGGTAAACAGGGATCCAGCACTGATCCATGTTCCCAGGAACACTTCATGCCAAGTGCAGCCAGAAATGGAAAAATGTGCTCGGAGTGATGCAGAAGTTTGACCTAACTCCCTGCTACCAAGGAGGGAGGTGAGATACAAGGAGTAGGAGGGAGTCTTACACCAAGCAGAGAAAATGATCTGTAGGCTCAACTGGAGCCTTTGTGGATAGAGTGCCTCTGGATCCAGCAAGTCATTACTCCTCTCTTCAACACTGAGCAATATAAGATAGAAGTCCAGTATTTTCTCCAATTTCTAATTTTTTAAGATACCTATGATGTTAGAAGTTTACAGTGACTGATGTGAATATCAGCTAAAGTACTAACCCATGCAATCAGGGACTCCAAAGGCTTTGTGCAGTAGTCTGAGTAGCAGAACACATGGTAAAAATTTTGTATCTGTTGAATTTCTAAAAGAAAAAAAAAGTCAAAAATCTGTTTTTTATATTTAAAATCTGGAGGAATAATGTCCCTTTTGGTGAGAAGAAAGAACAGTTCAGACCTGTGGCCCTAAGGAATGTTGCTCCTTGACATGAAACAGCTTAAAATATTCAGATTATGCTAGACCTAATCTATTTCACTAGGAAGCTTGAGAGATATTTTGATACAGGCTGCCCTGGCTGTTCTAATATTTGAGTTAAATACAGCTGTGTGTTTCCTTGACAGCAATGTATGTGCAGCTCCATAAAGAGCAGTTCTCAGACTGGTGTTTGAAAACTCAGCTCAGTAATTCTGGTGTGTTGGTACAGTTGGAGAAGTTACATTTTGTACTTGAAGATGCTGTAATCAGTGCACATTCAGTCTGCAATTCATGGGCTGAAAATAATAAATTCTGCCTTTTTATTTCAGTACTTTGTTACCTTAAGAGTAGTGCCTGAGAAGATTGCAAAGTAGGCCAACTAGAATTGTAATTATTGTGCAGAAATTGCTTTGTAACTTCAGTTTCCATAGCATTAAGATCAGCATTGCCTCTCACCAAAAATCCAGCTTATTTTGCCTCAGTTCCAGCGTACAGGGGTAAAGCACTGTCCTCAATCATCACTCATGCTGAATTAACTGAAAACCCATTTCCCATGTCCCAGTATATCAGTGCTAGTCATGCTTGAGAGGAATTATTTTCTCTATTTCTTACCAGTGCTAGACATGCTTGAGTGGAATTATTTTCTCTATTTCTTACCACCTATGCTCTAAAAAATTTCCAGTGTGCCACGATTTTTTAAAGTTTTTCCCACACTGTGCAGATGCTGCACATTAGCAGGTCCCTGTGGGGCAGGGCTGCAGTGCCCACCTGGCACCCCTCAGGCTGGCAGTTCCCACAGCTGATGGAGCTCCACTCAGCAGCCACCCCTCCCTCCCTCCCTCCCCAGGCTCCTGTCCTGCCTTTTGGCTCTCACATCACATCCAGGCGACTTTCTGCAACGTGTTCTAGAATATCTACAGTGCACTGGATTTTCCTGCAGGAAAGCAAATTCTTTGAGCACTCACCACTGGAATTTATAAAGGGCTATCACTGCAGAGATAGCACTTATGGTAATTTTAGGCCTGGATAGCAAATAAAGAGCCTTAGATGTGGGTGGAAAAACTCCATTATACTGGCTAAAAAAAGGGTTCTTATCTCCATATGCCTTAGGAAAATCTGAGTCATGGGTTTCAAACTGTGCTTGTTACAGGATCTGTGTTTCTGAATCTTCAGCCATACTGTTGTGACTTATGTGCAGGGTCAACTGCACTGTAAATATTTAAGTATTATTTAATATGGATAATATTTCCACTAGAAGATTGAGGCCATTGCAGATGAGAACTTTCTTTCAATAAGAGGCACTTAATTTGCTCTGTTGTTGAAAAAAAAATTGGTTGAACCAGATGAGATCTGTATTTTCCTTGCAGTGCCATTCAAAATTATTATAGCTCTCCATCTTAACTCATTTTGGACATGCTTGTGTAGTGCTCTCATGCCTGAAATGGTCATACAAACAATTTTTCTTGCTCATGGGCAGTTTTTTGCAGCCTGTACAGAGCATTGCAGTGTTGTGGCTCAGATTACTATTACTACTTTGATTACTATTTTAATCCAATAAATTTTGTTTGTACTGCAGTATAGAAACATCCTTAGATTACAGTAAGAGCTGACTAAATCAGACTTTGACTAAATTAGACTCAGACTAACCCTAGTGGATGGATGGCTTGGTGTTCTGACTTTTATAACTGACTCCAAAGTAAAAAAGTATCATCATTGTTATTAAAGGGATAGTGGACATACAGATTGCATTGAGAAAATCTTGCTAGTCTAGAAGTTCTTCCAATAGTGAGGAGGGGCAAGTAATCACAGAGAGGTTTTCCTTCACTGATCTTCTCCTTAAAACTTCTCTTCAGATACACTGTTTAATTAAAAGATACACTATTTAATTTAAAGCTTTATTCTGTCAGAACTAATTCTGTGAGGTAAAAATAACTAAAAAGGGCTCCATATGATGGGTTCCTTTCATACCTCCTCCTGTGACTAACATCATCTCTCCTTTGTACCTCAGAATCTAGAGCCCATGTTTCAGGGATAGATTTGCCACATGATATCTTTGCCATAATCTACAGATACATCAGATCCCTGGATTTCTCACAAACTCAGGATTTTGAGTTTCTTGTGGTATCAGAATTTCTACAGGGATATTGATAAGGTTACAGTGACAGGATTTATTTTCTAAGTTCACAATGCCTAAGAAATTACTCCCTATATTGCTCCTCTAATCCTCTAGCTCCATGTTGGTTTTATTGCCCAAGCCTTTGGACACTGATTAAATCAAAATGTTCTTGCAGTTGTGTGGTCCAGGTGAGGAGCCTGATCTCACTTCTTGCCAATGAAGTAACTGCACAGGTCAAGTTTATCACAAGGATACAGCAATAAAACACAGAGAAACACAAATACTAAAAGTAGATTATTTCCCCCTTCCAAATCACGCAGCAGACCACAATTGTCAAGCCTGTCTAGAATTAGCTATTTTAAGTATTTTTATATAGTTCATATAACCCCTACTTATTTAGAATCCAGTATTTAGACAAAAAAAAGAGCACAGTTTAAAGTAGCACAAGTGTTAAGCAGGAAGAATTAGTGAGCTTTTACTGTATATGTGTGTTTTACCTGCAACATAGATTAGACACTGAAAAAACAGAGGGATCTGGATAGATTGGAGCATTGGGCCAGGATTAATTTAAGGCCAAATGCCAGGTTCTGTCTGGGGTGCTGGCTGACAGCAGTTCAGGACCCAGCAAAGTGCTCTGGCAGCCCAGAGAGCAAAGCACATCCTGGGCTCTCCCAAACAGTGACCAGCTGGGCAGTAGAGAGGATTGTCCTGAGCACTGCTGCAGCATCACCTGGTGCTGTGGGCACTTCTGGACCCCATCTTTTAAGAAAGATGTGAAGATCCTTATGAGTGTGCACAGAAAGGCAGCAGAGCTGGTGAAAGGGCTGCAATGAAATGTCCTTTGAGGCATGGCAAAGGGCTTTGGGCCTCTCTGGTTGTGGAAAGGGGCTGAGGTGACTTCATTGCCCTCTACAGCATCCTCCAGAGGAGAAGTGGGCAGGGAAGTGCTGAGCTTCTCCCCAGAGAAGGTATCCAGTGATAAGATGGTTGGGAATGGTTCAAAGCTGTATCATGACAGTCTGGATTCAAACTGGACATTACGAAGCATTTCTTTACCAAGAGCATTGTCAGGTGCTGGAACAGTCCTCCAGTGGCAGTCAATGCCCAAGCCTGTCAGTGTTTTAAGAGGCATTTGGATGAGGGCCTTAAAGCATGCTTTAACTTGGTCAGCACTAGGTGATTGTGGTAGGTCCTTTCCAACTGAAATAATTAATTCTAAAAGCAATATTTGATTTAACAATGGGAGATATTTCATGGCATCCAGCTAGAAGGGGCTAATAAACCAGCAAGTGCTTTTTATAAATAACACTTTTAATACCAATACATTATCTTTTAGTGCACTATGTGACTGCCAAGTTGGTAGAATTATTTCCCTTTAGTTTTGGTAAGAGCAGGTCAGAGTCTAAATGTTTGCTTTCAGTACACGTTAAAGAAATGCCTAAGCTGAAAATTGAAAAGAGGTCCCGTTTACTGCATAGTGATCAAAGCATAACCCCTTACTGGCAAGAAAGAGAAATTGAAAACTAATTTCAAGGTTCAGGATTAATTCTCTGTCAAATTGACAGAAGAGAGCCTACACTAGAATACATTTAGCACAAATGTAGAACCTTCTCTTTATCTGTTCCTTTCAGAGTGCAACTTATTACTTTGATTTCATGGTTCCATAGCATAAGCATTTTAAAAGTTAGCTGTCTGAATTTGGTCAAATATCTACGAACACAGGCTTTTTACCAAATGAATCTATCAGATTGCTTCCTATTAACATCACTGTTCTCTGCTGATGACCTTTTCCTGAATGTGTGTTTTTCTATCTTCCCTGCAGTAATTGCTGGAAATGATTGTCATGTAAGGAGCTGGCTATGGCAAGCAGGAAACATCAAAGCACTACAGCCAGCATGCTGGATCACAGAGCCAGAGCTTGCCCGACTTCATCTCACAACAGGGAGCCTGAAAATGAAGAAAGTGACCTTCCCATAGAAGATTATGCAGCAAAGGAGGCAGAACTAGCAACTGTGAGAGCAGGGAGTCCTACCCCTGTGGAACATGAGTGCAATGACCATAGTGCAGATGGTGACTCCAGCTCTGACTATGTAAACAACACTTCAGAGGAGGAGGACTACGATGAAGGCTTGCCAGAAGAAGAGGAGGGGATCACATACTACATCAGATACTGTCCAGAGGATGACAGTTACCTGGAAGGAATGGACTGCAATGGGGAGGAGTATGCTCCCCATGAGGAACACCATGTTGAAACAGATGAGTGTCAGGAAGCTGTAGAAGAATGGGCTGAAGGCAAAATTCAGCATCAAGATGAAAACGAGGTGATGGACAGGCAAGAGTGGCAGGAAGGTCAAGATAATGGCATTCAGATTTTGGAGGATGAAGCATCATCTTTGGAGATCCAAGACCAAGAAGAAAATATTCAGTACTGTCAAAGTGAAGGTGACTATCAGGACTATTACCCAGCAGAGGCTAATGGAAATTCCCAGGGAATATCACCATACCATTCTAGAAAAGAGGATGCTGAGCTGGAAGAGCAGGAAGAGGACATTGACCAGATTGTAGCAGAAATCAAAATGAGTATGAGCATGAGCAGTATTAACAGTACAACAGAAATGAGTCCAGAGCACAGTGGGACTGAAAACATGGCACATGACTACAAAGAGACTTGTTCAAAGGGAGAAGCTGTTCACAGTGCTAGCAGGCACGAGGGGAGGCCAAAATCACTGAATATCCCATCTGCCTCTAAGCACAGTGCAGATGTGCATCGAGGTTTTAAAGCAAAGTCAAGATCCCCAGAGGACAGACAGAAGTGGCCACAGGAGCAGGTATGAGGTGCTTTTTTTAACCAAACTGTCAGAGGCATTGTGCAAGAGTTACATTAGTTATTCCAAACAAAATTAGCAATATTTTTCTATCTATTAATATGTAAATGTATTAGCAGTATGTTAAATTTTACTGTAACTGCATTCACTTAATCACATTGTGTGTTTAGAAAGAGGTGTTAAATGTAATCAGCAGATGAAGAGATCTAGCAAAGAGGTTTTGCACAGAGAAGAGACAATTCAAACAAAGGTATTCCAGATACATGGGGCAAAACCAGTTTCTTTACACTATTTTCATTCTGCAGTGACAGTCTGGAGAAACTTAAAACCGGGGTCAGCATGGAAATAGTAGCATTTTTTTCCCATTACTTGCTCCTGTACCATTGCCTTAGTGGTTGATAATTTTCTGGTTTTGATAGAAAGTATTTCAAATCTAGATACTGCATATGTTAAAAAACCTTCAAGAAGTGTCTGCATATTGCAATGGGGTTTTTTTTACTAGCTGGACATATCTTGACCTTGACAAGGAGGAAGAAATAAGAGCTTTACACTTACCACAAATGCTGTTAAGCAGTTTTATCACAAGAATGATGTAGAAGTTAAATTAAACTGTGCCTGATCTTTTCTTGTTCTAATGCTGAGTGCCAGAAAAAGAATCTAAGAATGAAGCTCAAGCTTTTCTGAAGAGAAAGAGGGGTGACTTTTTTCCTTGACATTTCAAATTGAACATGGTTGCTTCTTAGAGAGATATACCTCATTCCCTAATACCATTTTAAAGCCTTGACTTTGCATCTCTGAAATCATATGCAGTTGAATATTAGTTATCTTCTGCAATGAACAGATCTACCTAAAAGAGGTAGAACATAAAATGTTCTTGGATCATAAACTACTAAGGATAACTGAATTATTTTGCCTTATCTTTAATTAAAATGCTTTATTAAACTTCACATACATAAGTTTCCTGTTTCAGCTTTATCAACTCCGTAAATAGGATTTTCTATAATTAAGTGCCCCACAGTTAAACAATTTAGTCTAGGTGATTCCATTAAAATACATTAATTCCTCTGAAAAACAGTAAAAGGAAATCAAATGCTTAAGTATATGCTGATGAAACAGGTCGACCTTCATTATAATTGTGAACAAAAAAAGTCTTAGGGGGATATTTTCAGATTTCCCATATCTGCAGCAAGTTTTTAATATTCATTACTACATTCTATTTCCAGAAGTATAATTATAACCAAATTGTGCAACTTACTATATTCAGTGCCCTACTGCCAGCATAGAAGTCCCTTAGTGACTAAGCCTGCTGATGCTGAATGGTTGAACAGCTACTGGGTGTTGGCTGGGAGCACAGAGGCTGAGGTAGCATGTTCTACACTCAGTGATGGACTTGCTTCCAAAAGCTACTACTGGGAGTGTTGCTCCTTGCAAGTTCTCAAAGTATTTGAAGAACAAATCATGAATTCCTGAATAAGAAAGGATTCCTCAGTGCTTGACTAAGTAATTGTTGGGTTTTTCCACCCCACTGAACATTGCCCATTCAAGACAATATTCAAAATAGACCTTAATTTCAATAACTTTTTGTTTTGAAAGTTATTTATCAGGAGCTGAGCTGAACTGCATTTGTCATTCTTAATAGACTGCTAACAGCTGAGGGCTGTGTAACACCTGGGTATTGACTTAACTGTCCCATCTGAAAAAAACCAAAAGTACCTAAATATTTCTGAACTGCCTGTCTGAGCTTTGATTGTTATTTCCTATCAGTCTTGTAGCAATACCTTGACCTTATTTAATAAGGAGGGAAGCACTGCTGTGATAGGTAACCCCAGGCTGGATGAAGCCACTGAGCTTATACCACCACTTTTAACAGCAACCATAAACTCCTGTCTGAATGGACAGAGAGCGCTGGACAGTACACAGAGTTTCATTCCTTCAAACATGGAGACAGGAAATTAGAGATACAGCACTGCAGGTATCTACTCCAGATCAGGCTGAACAAACTGGGTGTCAAGACAAGCGTTTCATTTATCAGAAAGGCAACAAGGCACAGCTGCAGTGGGCACTTCACTGAAGAGAAGAGCACAAGCCTCCAAGGTAAAAGGTGTGAAGTGGTATTTCACTTCAGAGGCTCACAAATGGACACTAGGTAATTGTCCCTCTACCCACCCCAAGCCCTCAGGGATGTCAAAGAAAGAATAAAAACCAAGTTCAATAACCTTTGGTAAGCATTACTTGAATGTGTGTGTCATGACAAAACTGGACTTACGTTGCTGTGTTCTCACCTACTGTAGATAATCATCCTCAGCTTTACCCACAAATCAGGCTCATGGTGAGGGCATTAGAGTTGAGTACCTATTTCTGCCTGTGAGACAACTGTTCACTTTAAAATTTTAAAAGGTTTATTAAAGCCTTAACAAAAATACAACAAAAAGACTAAAAAAGGAAAATTTGTAGTACTGGGAGCTGACTGCCTACCACAGAGCTAGTTCATCTCTAAGATGGCTGCTCAGTCTTTTATACCCCTGGGGGTGGCATCAGCCAGCCCTGGCCCCTCCCAGAGTCTTTCAGTCAGCTCTTGTGGCTGTTTATCAGTGGAGATTGCTTTCTTGTCACTTGATTGGAGCTCAGGTGTTGCTGTGCCTCACCCCCCTAAGCACCCCCAAGCTTTCCCATTCCCACCTGCCCCATGCACGGGACACCTGTGCAGCCTTCCTTCACCTGTCCTAGACAGCCCTGGCTGTCTGATGGCAGCAATACAGGGGGAAAGGGAACTGTGGGGAGCACAGAGGACATCTAAACTACAATAACATAACTATACATCAATAAAGCTTCTCTTAATATTCACACAATATTCCTCTCGTAATGGCAAGAGCCAATCATCTCATTATCCATCTAGAACATGCCCAAGTTAGTTTTTTTCTTGGTAGCTCTGTAAAAGTCCTTAGCACAAGGTGTGTTTGGATCTTTAGCATTAATACTGGACCTCAAAGAATTGAGATAAAGTGCAGAGGATTTTGTTTTTCTTCTGGGGTATTAAATTATTTTAATATTTTATATGAAATATTTATTTATTTATATTTACTATGAAATGTCAAAGGGATGGATGGAATTAGAGCACTACCTAAATGAACCTGTCTCATTTGTGAAACCAAGATAGCCATAATTTTAACTACAATATTTAAACCAACTACAATAATTCAATTTCTTCCATGGTGAAAGGAAAAAAACCCAAGGCTATTGTCAGTAGATTTGCATGCTAAACTTACTGCTTGCAGAGAAGCTGCATAGAAGAGCCTTGGTTTTGTCACCTTGCTAAAAGAGCTGTTATTGTAAGTGTGCATCTCACAGTACAAAAGATCATGCTGAAAGGGATAATAGAGGCACACATACTGCATATAGAGCACTTTTTTGCCTCAGTTATCATTAAATAAATGTAGATTTAAATGCTTCTAGGTTAAATCAAGATATACTACGTGTATGTCAGTTTTTGTAAACAAGGAGCAAGCAGGAAGGTGCATTTGTTGTTTATCGTACATAGTATGCTATCCTTAGCTTTTTCATGTTTCTGCTCCTCTCCTTTCCTGCCTCACATAGGTAGAATTACTGCTTATTTACATTTACATTCCATTAAAATACACAGCTATTAATTCTTAGCTTGTGATAGGTGCTAACATTCTGTTTGCAAGACATTTGCTAAATAGCAAGTAAACAAATGTGATTTTAAAGGTTCCTATTGCTGAGTTTGCCCCAGAAAACAGTCACTTTATAAGAAACACCTAACGAAGAAAAACAAAGAAAGCATCTTGTTTGACTTTCAGTGTGGGCCAGTTTCCTATCTTAAATACAAGTGCTCAGGCCTCAAAACTTCAGGGATATATGAGCTTGGATTGATTAGCCTTTATTTGTAAATACTTCTAGGGAAACACTAAAGGAGATGATTAGCACTAGACAAGTCTGAGGGAAACCTAGAATGTGAGAATGCTGAGAATGTGTCCTCTCCTACCTTATTCAAGCAAATCTTATTTACTAATAATAAAAGAAAATGTTTTTAAGAGCACCAACACCTATCCCACCTCTAACCTTTTGAAGAAACGGGAGTTTGCCATGAAATTTGCCTCCTTTACAAAGGAGGAGCTCAGAGGAAAGTCTGGTTTTCAATGATGCTGCCTGTGACACTGAATCCTACTGCTTCTCATTTCTCCACCATTCTTTCATAGCACTGGCATAGCTTTGAGAACCTCACCAAATATGCTTGCACAAACTGCCCCAGTAGGGACATCACAAGCTCCTGCAGTGTCAGTCTGCTTGCACAACTCTCACATAACCTGTGTCCTTCTACTTCTTCAGGATGGAACTCCAGAGACAGACTACAGATCCCTACAAAAATCTGTTAAAGCAAATTTAGCAAAGCCATTGTAATTTATCTCTTTCCCCTCTTTGCACACATCAATGCTGCTACTGTGCTTCCCTTGCCTGTGCTGGTAGAGCTCAGTATTGACACAAATATTTATTTCCTTCTCTCAGCATGGGCACAGTGCTCTGCTGCTGCAGAATCCAAATCCAGGAGCCTTTTGTCTGTAAAAGATTTCACCTTTAGAACAGTTTGAAGAAACTAAAATGATAGGCAGTTTGGAAAATGTGTTTCTTAGGAATGTCTTGCTGGAAGTCAGTCTGTGTATTATGGGATACATTTGAGAACAGTTTGTAGAAAACACAAATGGGTGTAAATGAAGAGTATCAAAGAAGGTTTCTGCATTCTCCTTTGCGCCCTAGGCAGCTGTGGGGCGGAACTAATAAATATCTGTTACCAAGTGACAGTTCCCAAAGTTACCAAGTACTTACTGAAAGTGCTAAGCAGTTGAAACAGTCTCAAACAAAACCAGTTTCTCTGAGCTAATTGGCCGAGTCACAGAGTTTTAGCAGTCAGCTCCTGACACCAGCAGACAGCAAAATCAATGTCTGCTGCCTAAAGATGCAGAAGTGACAAAGTCTTCCAGGAAGTTTAAATCAGAAGGCTGCATGTGCTCCTAATTACATCTCCCTAAAAATTCAGCAGAGCTTTTTCTCTGAAACTCATCATGGTTCTCAATTTTAAATATATGCAAGGACAAAAGAAAAGAAAAAAAAAAGGTTCTTTGAGGTGGTAAAAATAAATTGGAAGTTATATTAATGTCTACTGAAATTTGATAGAGTATTGAAATAATTTTGTGGAATGCTTAGACTTCTCAACTTACTCTGACTCCTCTTTTCCCAAACTTGACTTGTTTACTTGGAATTACTCATCAGAATTTTATTTCTCTTCACTCCTGACGTGTACTAGCACCACCACTGAACTAACACATAAGGAATGGATTCTTTTTTGAAAGAAGAGTGTGAAGTCTGACCTTTTTTCCTGTGATCAGATAGTCATTTCTTTCTTAAAGTCCTGCTTACTGCTTGGGTGAATCTTTGCTTTGTGTATGTTCTCTTACCTGACAGTTGTCACTACTGAGCTCTAATGTGCCTGCTTCATTAGCTGACTAAATATTAGTCACAGGGAATCATTTGTCTAGAGGTGAGCATAAAGACTTGTTTTGCCTGCAGCTACATACTGTGTTTAAAGGTCAGAAGCCAAGGAGGTACATTCCCACTTAACATCCAGGCTGACCCTTTCAAATAATCCTTCTATTTGCACAATTGTTGATAAAAGTTTTTATTTCTGAAGCTTTATAATGGAAGTGGCATTTTGGCCCTATTTTTATACATTTTAGAGAAACTAAGATAAAAGGGAAAATTAAATATCCTTAACCATAAAAATTTGTTCCAGAAATCACCTTGGTTTTCCAGATTCGTAACACTGAAAATCTGGGCCATGAAAACTTTCTCAGTACTTAGAGGACATGGGCACTCTCCATGCTGGGTGCTGGTGTTGTGTGACTTGGGTCAGGCCTGGAAAAGAAATTCTGCCCCTGAGACTTCTGGAACAGGAAAAAAGGAGTGTTCTGCAGTTTAAAATACTTAGTGTTTTCTTTGTGTATGATTTTATATTTTCTGTTTCACATTTCTTGTGAAGCCTCGGGTTGTACTGCCAGCATCCTGTAGATTTGTTTGGCCCACAAGGAAGGAGATGCCACAAACTATCTCTTACTAACAGGATTCTACATTCAGTGCTAGAATTCTGTTTTTCAGATCAGAGATGCCCATTAGGGCTGTTTTGATTTTGTATAATACTGGGAATAAACACATAAAAAATTTCTGACTTTGCTTGCTGATTTATTTGGACATGATAGCATTTGACTTAATTTCATATGAAAAATTTGCACTGACATAAAATAATTTATATTTAAATCAGTACTGTAACTGCTACTTAATGATAATTGAAATGCCTTATTATTTACATGAAAGTAGATACTTTATTATAATTAAACAGCTTAACATTTTTATGTGAAACTGATATTTGCTAAATTACAGTAGGAAATACCAACTGCTATATCACATTATAATATTTTGGTAGCAGTAATGAATACTGATAGTACATAAATAACTTCGGATAAGTAATGGATGTGAAATCCTTTCTTTTTTCCTGCAGATGTGCAATGGTTTAGAGCAGCCCAGGAAGCAGCAGCGCTCAGACCTCAATGGCCCCGTTGACAACAACAATCCCCCCGAGGTGAGTACCTGAGACTGCCAGCTGTGCTGTGCAGGCAGGCTTCCAGCAGGGACAGCAGCCTCACGCTGTCAGCCTTCTCCCTCTCTCCCACAAACCTAAGCTCCCTTTCTTTTCCAGAACTGACAATAAATACCATATCTGCCTACTCTGAAAAGGCTTTGAACCATACCCATGAATTTTTGCTGCCTCATTCATTTTATGTAACTGTCTATGGCATGTACTCAAGCCCAAATTTTTCTGATGACATGCAGAGTAGGGAGAACACTTTAGAAGTTCTCTTTTTGGGTTATTGGAGTGCAAAAGTGGCTTCCAAAGAAAATCATGTTCTGCTTCCATTCCTCCCCCACCCCTCCCAGTGTCAGTCCTGGCCTAGTCAGCTGTGAAGAGTCACAGTGATAGACAGACCTGCTCCTGTCACTGGTTAGGGTTAGGGTTAGGGTTAGGGTTAGGGTTAAGGAGCAAAGGAGACATCTGAGAATGCAGAATGAGTTGTGCTTGGGGCTAGACACAATGAAATGAAATTGAGACTTAAAAGCAGAAGTCTCTTATCTCTAAACCATAACATATTTAGCCTGTAGCCTGTTATATTAACGAAGAGGCACATTTCTAAAGCCTTTTCCCATAATGGAGAAATCAGCCTCTTTCCTGGAAATGGGAACAACTGAGGAGGTTGGCAAAAGACAAAGAATGGAAGGACTGTATCTATTGTAGGGATGGTAGCCTAGGAAGAGCACTGTTATGATCCCTGCTAAGATTAAGTGTAATTCTATGTACTGAGCTAAGAACTGTCAGGGACAGTTCTTTTCATTCACAGACCCAGAATTTTGCTTTGTAAAACATTGTTAAATGTTCTTATTGGAAATTTGGGATATCACTAATAGGCAATGTGATCTAGTAGGCAACGGGTTGTATTGCGAATTGCTGGTTTGTATTGTTCATTTGACATCAGACTTCCTAAGCCATTTTCATGGTCTTCCTTCTGCCCTCCTTATTTTTTTGTTTGGTGGGATCTTAAAATACTTTGGGACTCCTAAGTAAAGAGCACTTTGTAAGTTAGGTTGGGTTAATGATTGTGATGTGTTCGGTGTGCTAAACAGTGCCTATGTGACAATGGTCACCTGTTTAAATATAATAACAATTCATTGTGTGAAAGTTATTTTGTTACAGCTATACCATTTTTATTTCTCAACAGACAAAGAAAGTGTCTTCCTTTCCAAGTTTTGTTGATGGTAAGTTTGACATCATCCATAATTAAAGTAGGATGAAGTAGAAGCAAATACTTTAATTTATATAAAAAATCACAGTTCTAAAAGCCAGTCAAACCCAAGAGAACACAGCTGAGAAGTTTGAGTATGGAAGTATTTAACATTTTCACTCTCCTTATGGCAAAGGGAGCCTGGTGGTGATAAAAAAGGAGGAGCAGGTAGAGCTCCCAGAAGGACTCAGGTGAAAATGAAGAACAGCTACAAATCTGGAAGATGTTAAAAAGGGTGTAACCAGGAGGAGGTTTGTGAATGTGTAAGAGCACTGTGTTCTTCAGGGCCCATTATTAAACTCTGGGAACCTCTGCTGTCAGCACGAATGGAAAGGTTCTCCCATACTGACCAGACAATGGTAATCCAACCTCTGTTCAGGAGAGCAAAGCTTTCACATGTTTCTTCAATCTCTTCTGCAGTGCTATTACAGGTATTCTGGTTGAAGAAAAATAAGTCAATTTATTAGCACAAGCAGGTGGACAGAAAGAAAAGAGGATTGCACTGAGACACATTACCATTCTCTGATTCACAGACAGCTGAAGAACCTTTCACTGGGAAAATGCACACAGCTCTTCCTGCAAAGAAAATGACTGCACTGTAAAGTGAGAAAAGACAGTAGGACATTTTCAAGGATCTGATCCCTCAGATCTGCCACGAGCACACACAATAGAAGCCTTAAAAGATTGTGAAAAACTTAATTTCTAATGCCATTCTCAACTCAGGGAAAACTTAATACAATTTAGAATAATATTAGGATATCCAACACATTTTTCTTTTATTCCCTGATCTCACCATCTTGACAAGCATTTTCTGTTTCAGTAATTTACTTAAAGAACTAGAACAAATTGAAAGTTCAAAGATTGCCCCTTCAGGTTGACACCTGAGGGATATCACATGGAACACTTGGCATGTACTGGCTAACAGGCCCTACATAGAGGTCCCTTTAAACACATTCCCCAAGAGTGGCAGAGACAAGAAAGGAAGCTGATGCTTTGTAATGAGCATCTGCTGATTGCATGGTGGACAGGCACAAAGCAAGGCCAGCATGCACAGAACTTTAAAGCAGCCAAGACAATTCCCCCCTTGTGGTGCTGCAGATACAACTGCACATTTTAATTTTACTGGGATAAAAAGGTGATGTCTTTTTCTTTACATACCAGTCAGCTCACTACTCTGCTGGAAAGGGTCAGGATACCCTTTACATAATATAATACAATGCCTTTTTTTAGTTCAATCATTTTGCTTGCTCTCATTTTTTTCTGTAGTGGCACAGTATGTGAGGATAAGCTGTCTATTAGGCTTTTTCTATTGCAGGTATTATATAGCATTGTCTAACACAAATAAATACATGGCTCACTAGGAGCTTATGATAGCTTACATTGCTCTCTGAACTCTGAGAAAAACACAGTTTTTATTATTAATTTGTATGTAGAGTCTCAAAAAGTACAGGACCTTTCTGCACATAAGAAAAGATTTTGCCAGCTAACACTGCTGCTGTTCCCTGAGCTTTGACAGCAATACCACAGCCATATTCTGTTTTATATTCCTACTCTGTTTTAAAGCACTTTCAGCATGAGTCCTTAACTACAGCAGCTATATCTATACTTCTATTAATACATAATATTTTTCATATGCCATGTAAGCAGAAAAAATATCTTTTAATCTATCATATCTAAATGTCCTTTACTGTTAGAATTATTTTAGTAGTAGTACCACTACATGCTCATAGGATCTATGTTCAGTGGCTCTGGCTGTTCTGCACTCTGTCCTAGCACCATAAATCTTATTCTCTTACACAGTAACAAGCATGATGAAGTAAAGAAGTCAAAATATGGAAGTAGTAGATAGACATTCTGGAAGGTGACTTATGCCCTGTGTCCATTTATTCCTTATGAAAAATCTGCTGCAGTGCCACACATCCCAAGGTCTCAGTGACTTCTGATAGTTCAGCAGGAAACTGAGCTCTGTGCTCAGAGGGCAGTCTCTAAATATTGTCTGACTCCTTGGCTTATGTGATGTTAGGCAGATGTAAAGATGCATTCTTAACAGATTAACTAATTCAGTTATGCTGAATTATTGATTTATTTTTGATTGAGCTTTCTTTTTTTCTTATTAATACAAACATTCATTAAAAATGTTTGGACATAGTCTACTTAGTCTAGAATTAGCTTTATACTTGTTACATTAATAGACTTGTTACATTAATAAGCAGAAAACCAAGTAATCTCTATTGCCATGACAAGTGCAGAAATTTGCAGTTAAATTTTTCAGAAATAGTTATCTAATGTTTAAGCACCAATATTCAACAAAAATTCCAATCTTTTCTCACATCAAACTAACCTTCACATTTGAAACCTGTTCCTTCTTCCCTTCCTCATCAGTAAGCCTTTGCACACGCTTGCAGTCAAGGGCATGCTTAAGTGCTCTGATGAGCTGGGACCTCAGCCAAGTCTGCATTTTTGCATTATTTAAAGCAGACAGAGATAAGGGAAGAAAACACCCAGGTGACCCAATTTGACCCTGGCAATTTTCAGCACCATTCCATCCTTCCAAGAGATGTCTTGTTTTACCTGACAGTTGTTTACATTGCCTTCATGATAGGAAATGTATGTTGGAAATGTTTTCTGCCCAACATGTCTTTTTTTTCCTGTATTATCTACTCCTGTAAGCATTTTCTGCATGCTGCTGATTTATACATGATGTAGCTGACTGTTTCTACCATAATGATTCTGCAAAACATCATTTTTAAAGCTCTGAAAAAACAACCAATGACATCCAACCAAAAAAGCCCGTCTTTAAGAAATCCAAATAAATAACACTATGATTATAAAATTGTTTAACACTCTAGATTATTTTTCATACAAGTTAGTTAAAAACACCATTGCTGTCACAAACAGCCAAGACATGAGAATAAATTGTTTTTTCCTTTGTAGCATCCATAGGTTGCACAGACCCCAAAGATATCCTGGGCATTTTGCTCAATGTAGTCATGATTATATGAGAATTTGCACAAAGAATTGCAGTTTTACTTGTCTTCAGACACAAACATTTCAAGAAAATTAATCTAAATTACCTACTAAGGGAGTTTACTTAAACTGATTTAAACATGTGGGTAAGCCTATTTCAGAGTTAAAGCAATCTTGATTCAATTTAGCCTCATTTACTTAGCCCGAAGTGAATGAAAGAAAACAAAATTAAAGCTACTTTAATTTTGAGTGAGTGTGTTGATGCAGGTATCTAATGAAGTTTTGCTACCTTAACATTAAATTCACGTCCTTAATTAATTTCCCTCTCTGCTGCCCTTGAAACAAGATGTCAGTATCATGCAACATGAGTATTTTATTGCATGCTGGAAGAAGTACAGATGTATGAGACTAAATTCTAGACCTGAAAAGACAAATGAATAACACCATCAGAAGAGGCACCATACAAAATACACCATCCACCTGCTGAAAAAACATAATGGTACAGAGATATTAGCAAACAGAACAGTGATACAGGAACAGAGCTCTTGTGGAATTTTCATTTCTTTTGATTTCTTTTAGTGAATTAAGGTTGCAAGAACAAGGATTGTTTTTTGAGCTATTGAAAGACTTGGCCTTTATGAAGAGTTTCAGTGACTTCTAAATTACTGGCTTCTCAAGGATTTCATTGAGGGTTTTCATTCTTCTAGTGGAGATTATCAAGATATTTTTTTAATGCTTTCCCAATACTTCAAAAATTTTAAATTCCACAAAATTCTATTCTGAGTTATAATGAAGATATAAACCATCACTGGATTTTTACAGATGTGAGCTAAATCAAATGTGTTCTGTGGTATATAATGAAGATTAAAACAATGGTGTGTGATAGCAAACCAGATCCCTCCCATTTGTACGAGCATTGTTAGTTAATGTCAGGTCTCTGAAGAGTACAGGACTGCTATAAATATATATCTACATGTTTGTATGCCTTGAGTCCTGAATCACAAAGGCTGTGGGTTTTTGCTGGGGGTTGAGATTTCTGGCAGGTGGATTTGAGATTTCAGGGATGAATAAGTGTCAGCAGCACTGCCTAAAGAGGAGAGTCACTCATTTTAATTATGTTTATATTCTGTTGGAAGACTTCTGCTAAATTAGAATGGGAGTATGAAGGATAGGAAAGCTCACTGAAAGATGTATGTGTAAACCACTATTTCAGTACATCTAATCAGCATAGCATACCATATATTCTTTCCACATAATAATCTTCCACATTGACTTAATTTTAAATAAATTGAACACCAAACAATAAGCCTTTTTTAAAATTAATATTCCCCTTCAGTGTCATTTTTCTCCTTACACAAGATTTTTATACTTAAAAAAAATGCATTAGAAGGTCATCAAGTGGATCTAGCTCAAAGCACATTTCTTTTATAAAACTGTTGAGGCATAAAAAATGTTCAGTATAAAGAGATTTCAGCCAAACTCTGGAATGACTGTTCCTTACTGTCAATCTAATCAAGTTGGATGTAAAGCTTAAAAGCTGAATAAAGGGGATGGTGAGTATAGTCCCAGTATTAGAAAGGTTGTTCAAGCCTCAGTATCTTTACTCAATTTCTCACCTCCCCACTCCTTAGAAAGGCAGTAACCATAAATGCCTCCTGTCAGTTCCAGGGCCTTGTGAACCTGAGGACCTCATCGATGGAATCATCTTTGCAGCCAATTACCTGGGCTCCACCCAGCTGCTGTCCGAGCGCAACCCCTCCAAAAACATCCGCATGATGCAGGCCCAGGAGGCCGTGAGCAGGGTCAAGGTAGGGCATCCTCCTGGCCTCTACAATACCCTCTGATCCTTTAACAGCTGCAGGATCTGCAGCCTCAAACCTCTCCTGAGGTGCAGTTAGGTAAGTAGACATCAGTATTGTGAATACCATTAGTTTACAGTGCTTGCTGTTAAAAATTCATACAGCAAAACAGAAATTATTCTGGAGTCTATTCAAAATTCTTTGGAACCTGTTTAACAAATTCAAGAGAGACAAATTGCAGATTGCAATTAGAAAATATTCCAGTGGCAAAGCACTGGAGTATTTGTTTGACTGTGGTTTTACTCTTCTGTTATTACTTCCTTTACCTTAGTACAAATTGAGAAAGTCTCAATATTATTACTTATATTATTACTTTTTTAGGACAAGAGTATTCATTGCTATTGTGTTTGGATTTGTGTTATTTACAGTGAACAATTTCTTTGTAATAATGTATCATAGACTGCTTCATAGAGCTCTGTAAAGAAAATAGTATTTTGATTAAGAATCTAAGTAGTAGATTTTTAGAAGTTATTTTACCTCTGCTGTAAATATCTCACCTGAATAAACACACTGTTAAAGGCCGATTTAAATATTAGGGGAAAAAGTATGTGCATAGTCAATGAAATATTTAATTGCTAAAATTTGCATGGTTTTGAAGAAAACAAGTTTGGAAAGGCCACTTACAAGAGATTGTCATGACTGATAATTGATTTAGCATTTAGAAAGAAGTGGAATGCAAGAAAGGTCCAGTTTTTTAAACTTTCCAAACCTTTCTGTTTCTATTTAGCATATTGTGATATCTCAAATTACAGTAAGTAATTGTTGATTGCAATTAACTCCCTAAAAACTGTTGTATGTATTAATACCAACCCCAATCTGTCAGGGGTACCTGACTGCTCTAGACAGGCATGGCAGGGAGCTTGAGCTGTGTTTTGTTCAACAGCTACATGTGGACATGTGATCAACATGGAGACAAAACCTTGGGTTTAAGATGCATGTGCTGCCCTTTCTGACTGCTGTAACTTTGGCAGGATAAGTGTTGGGAGCAGCTGATAACAGACAACACTTTAGTTCCAATTCTTTTGTAATCAATTGTGAATGTGCACAATGCCATGAAATCCAATTATGCTTGAGAACTGCATAAGGTATAAACAAATCTTTCTCTCTTGCACATCATTCCCCCACTGCTCCCAGTTTTTTACTTTCAGCAGTCTGGATTCACAGTCCAAGTTTCCCTGACTTCCCACACTGTGTTTTCTCTTTCCCTTTGTGTACATCTGTCTGCATTCTTTTTTTTATGCTGTTCCTCAGAGGATGCAAAAGGCGGCTAAAATCAAGAAAAAAGCGGTGTGTAAACTGTTTTTCTTGAATGCTAATGTTTACTTGCATTTTTGTTGTCCTTGTTTTCCATGGAGTGTCATGTCTTTCATTACAGATCCTCATAAAGTTGTCATTTTGGTTTCTTCTTTGGTCTGCAGTAGAATAGTGAATGGAGTAAAATGAACTCATTTTCTTCATTGTTCATTTGCTGGAGTGCCTGTCTGCTGCCCTTCTCCTGTTGAATACCTGTGATTTGTTTACTGCAGATGCACAGCCATTGTTATCTGGGAGATGTTTTTGAATGTAACGCTTATTTTGATTTTACTAACCAAAGCAGCAAGACGTACTTCCTGTGCCTGTGCCTTACTGTATATTTATTGTTATTGTTGATATTTAAAACCAAAATAAATTCACCACATAGTAGCTGGAACAATTCATACAGGAAACATTGCACTGTTAGAAACAATGCTTCAGATAACTAAATACAGATGACAAAAATATCACCATAAGGATGGGAGCAATACAAGTAGTATCTGCCAAAGTATGTGCTTGCTTTCTGTTTTGCTGGAAGATAATTAGAATAAAATGAATCTAAATGAATTATAGGCATAGCTAAGCCTTTATAACTCCAAAAAGGATTAGCAAATACATAATTCTCATCATGAGCCAGTGTCTGACCTGGAGACTGGTGCCTGCCTTTAGCCCAGGCTGAGACAATCTGTGGCTATTTTATTCTGAGGCTGCTGCCACAGGTGCTGCTCAGTACCAGCTGCAGTGGTGCCTGTGCCCAAGCAGCCTGCAGGAATCCATATGTTCCTGCTGGACTAGAGAACTAGGGAAGCTCTTGGACAATGCTTCAGGGAGAGGTAGCAGCTGCTTTGCCACCTCTTCTCCTGTTTTCTCAAGTGGACAGAGCCAGGACTCACATTGGGGTGTGACATTACATTGTAATAATCCCTCTTGCTCCGTGACTATGCCCTCTGATGGGGTATGGAAGTGTCTCCCTAGTGAGCAGTGCTCAGAAGCAGCTGAGGTCTAAAAGTCCCCCGATGGCCTTCTGTGATATGAGAGAAACATTAGTTCAGTGCTTGGTTCTTTGTTTTCTAGGAAAAACCCAAAAAGCTAAAAAAAAAAAAGTCCTAAACCCCACCCCAGCACTGAGCATCAGTTTGCACTTTTTTTGGTGAGCTCACTGAAGGTGGCAAGGCCTAAACAGCTGATGGGAACTAAGTCACCTTCTCAGTTCTCCTACTTTCTCAAGTCTGGTGCCTCAAGTACTGAAGTGCATCAGTGAGAAAGTAAGGAAAAAACAGCCTTACTTTTTCACCTGTTTTGGCTAAAAATAGAGAATTTTAATGCTTGAGCTGTCAATCCCACAGGTTCCAAAAATTCTCTCTTACCCAGGATATCAGAGTAGGCTTCACTCTGTCTATGCAATAAATGTACTCTTTGCATGTCTTTAGAAACACCTTTGAATAGCCAGCTCTGTAATGGTTTTAAGTGCAGTTGTCTCACATCACATTATGCTTGAAGCAGTCCATGAATTTGTCATTCTGAAAATTAAAAATTCTCTTGTAAAACATAATTTATCTTTTAGACCTCAGAGGGAGATTCCCAAGCCTTGACTGAAGTGGATCTGTTCATCTCCACACAGCGAATCAAAGTTCTAAATGCAGACACACAGGTAAGTTGGATTTAGACTCTTGGAGAACAATGTTGAGTTAGACTGTGCTCTTACACAATTAGTGGGACACTTTATTGAACCTGGATAAATTCAGGTATTCAGAGTAGTCAGAAAGAGCTCCTATTGTTCTAGCACTTGCCAATAGACTGACAAGACTGACACCGGCTTTGCTTATTTGATGTGTTGGAAGATGTCTGCATTTGCTATAATTGAGCTATAATTCAACTCAATTCAAAAAAATATTCAAAAGCCTTTTAGAATGCATGTACATCACTCCTCTGGAACAGCTTCAGAACCCAGATTAACAGTCCAACAGGGAAGTCATTTGCTGCTTTGACTAAGCCGTTCATATACTACCATTTGTAACATTTCATCTCAATTTTTTTCCATAAATCACATCTGAGCCACCATCCTATTGACTAAGGTAAATTATTAATGGTTCATATAAAAGCAGCATTTGGAGAGCACAGCATTGATCAGCCTCATCTTTTAGGAATGTGTGTCTATTCAACAAGAGGTGATCTTCATCAAAAGGAGGTTTTGAGGAATTTACAACTAAATACATATAATTTATACATGGATCCAATATTTAGTAATCTCACAAGATCTCATAACTTTTATCATACTTACAGGAAGTCTTCAAATTTTCATTCTTATGAGAGGCATTGAAAAGGGCAATTTTAAGAACATTTTGTCAGAAGTAAATCATGTCAAGTTTTCTTTTGTTTAGGGGATGTTATTGATAAATGAAGAGCTACAGTTTATAGCTGGAATGTATGGCTTAACAGGTACAGTGTCTGTTGAGTAAGGATTAGTCTTAGTGGAAGTCACTCTTCTTACTTCTTTAAATAATTCAGCATTTCAGCTGAACACCAATGTTTAAAAAAAAAAGGAAAGGTCCTTTGAAGTAGCCCACAAACTGTCAAAGGAACTGGCATCTTACTCTTCTGATCCCCTGAGGTTTGTAGTGATGCAAAATGCAATGCTCCATCATAAGTGGTGTCTAATGTCTGAGCTGTTCAACCAGATGAAAATAGTAATAGTGGAAATTGTTCTAATTCCAAGCTCTAGTGTTTTCCCTGGGGTTTTGGTTGTGTTTTTTGTTTGCTGGTTTGGTTTTGTTTGTGTTTCTTTTTACAGTATGTGTTTCAAAGAGCTATAACAGAAATATTCCCATGACTTTTTAGCATTTTTGGCTTGGTAACACTTTTCAGTGCTAGTGAAGGTCCTGGCTGGTATAATTACCATGGGTCTATTTCAGCTGGGGTGGCAGCTGGCAGAGACAATCTGTACTTTCAGGGCTTTAGCAATTACATAAACCCTGTTTCTGCAGCATGCCATGTGTTTTAATCCATCTGTAGTGTTGTACAGCTCACGTGAGGCAACAGCTGAATGAAAATGTAAAATTCCCATTCAGGAAATGACATGCAGCAAGGTTCAAAATGCTGAGCAGCACCAGTCAGGTGCACTCCCAGGCTGGAAGAGAGCCAGCAGTGGTGATTGCGTTGCCCTGAACAGCACAAGGAAATGGCACCCCTGCCATTCCTGGGTGTTTATGCATTTAGTTGCTGAATACATTCAGCCATCAAGCACCTGGTTAGTAGGGATGAAGTAGGAGTTGCCTTATGCTTGCCCACGTGCCTTGTTGATAGGAGAGGAATTCTTCCCTGTGCCACAGCTCTGTGGGGTTGCCCCACAAAGCCCCAAACCTGCAGAAGCCACAGCAGCCTCTCCCAGCTTCTTGCTCAGTCAGTGAAGAGAAGCTGGGAGTGAAGCAGCTGGGAAAATGAAGAAAGAAAAATAAAGATGTAGAGCTCACAAATGTGGATGTGCAGAGCCTCTGGTGCATGATTGACTCCACTAAATCGCCTGACTCATTAGGCTGTCTTCACAATCCCACAGGACTAGAGCACTTTAAAGCTTGGAGGAATGCTTGGGTTTTTCCCTTCAGCTGTTCTTTGGGTTTCAAGAGAAGCAACAAACAAGATTCTGAATGAATTCCATGGGAAAGAAGGGAGAATCTGAGAAAGCGCAATCTAGACAGGAGAACAATAGCTTCAGAAAAGCCTGAGAGAGGCTGAATTGCTAAGGATAAATATAAGGACAACAAGGATGGAATGGATAGGACTGAAAAAGGGATAAAGGAAAGGAGAGAGGCAAATAGACAGGAGGGATTTATGGGAAAGTAATAAAGGAGAGGGGTGAAAAAGATATTGGTAATGGAAAATTGAGTACAGAGGAATATGGAGAGACAAAGGAAAAAGTCAAGTCATAAGTAAGTCAAAAGTAAACTTATGTTTACACTCACTAGATAGTATTTGCCTTACTATTAACAGGAAAAATGTGGGAGGGATGGAGGAATGATTGCTTTCACACCTACAAGGGGAAAATAAAAAAAAACTCAAGCCATTTAAGTAACCTCTGTGTGATGATATGGGCAGAAAGGCTTTCTTGGCAGGTGAGATGAAATGCCTTCATTTTCCCAATGCATTCACTCTTGTGCACACTGCATGTATGATTACACCCTTACACAATACTTGGTGCACACTGCTGAAAAGCAATTATCTCTTATCTCTGCAGAGCTCCCTGCATCCTGCTGAGACATGTCCATTATAAAACATTTTTCCATTCTGACAGAAGTGCTGTAAATCCTCCTGAGCCCCTGCAGCCCTTAGAGACACTCCTCAAGCCATCTCTTAACCATCATTACTTTTCATAGGTTGGGATAAGCATTATTTCAAGCCTGAGAAGAATCATTACAATAATTTTATGGGTAGTGATTATCTTCAGCAAGACAAGTGGTTCTATGAAACAACAGTAATTTGTAGTTTTGTCTGTCAAGTTAAATTGTACTGAAATTCTTAAAACAATTACTTTTGTTGACTTGAAGAACAATCCTTCTTCCTTAGGCCTTAGAAAATTGTTCAACTGATGCTAAACTAGTGCCAAGCTGTTTACATAAAGAATGCTGTGGCTTATATAAAATATTAAAATTGTGAATTAACTTGTACCACTTGTTTTTGTTGCAATTAAGATGGAATTTGGTGGAGGCTTTTAGCTATTAAGGTGAGGGACAGGGATGGTCAGGACATATACTCAACTAGTTTAATCAGTACAACTATTATGCTTCTGGTTGTTTCTAGTTTGAGCAATAGATAAAACCTGGAAAAACTCTCCAAACTGATCAGTGACCCCAGCCAGAAGCAGGTTTCAGGTGTGCCCTTTCTATCTTCTTAAGTACAGTTCATCCTAACAACAGCAACATAATTTTCCAACAGCATGAAAATAAATGTAAAACAGTAGCATAGCTCTTCTTTCTTGCTTTACAGCAGCAACCATTTGCTCAGGTAACAGTTCCATTGAAGCCAATGCCTTGGACAGCTGCTCTGCTTCCCTTTGACTGGAGGGAATACCCAGTCTGGGCCCTTAGGAGATGCTTCTGTAGCTTTTGTCTTTCTCCAGCAGCAGGCTGTCAAGCAGAGGGCAGCTGCAGTATTTGCAGGAGAGCAGCAGGCATGCACAACTGCTCTGTTTGTCCTTGCTGTGTGCAGGAAACCATGATGGACCACGCGCTGCGCACCATCTCCTACATCGCCGACATCGGCAACATCGTGGTGCTGATGGCGCGGCGCCGCATGCCCCGCTCCGCCTCCCAGGACTGCATCGAGACCACCCCCGGGGCCCAGGAGGGCAAGAAGCAGTACAAAATGATCTGCCACGTCTTTGAGTCAGAGGATGTAAGTAAATGGATCCATTCATTTAAACAATGTAGGTCATGGAGAGAGCTCTGAAGTCAATGGCCATTCATGGGTAAAGTTAACCTGTGGGATATCAAACTGCTCATTCATCCTGGATTATTTCCTTTTGTCCAGTGGGTTGGCACAAAATGACATATGTGCCTCCAGGCACTTGGAATGAGCTGGAACCATTCTGGACTTCTTCTTAACTGAGGCCAAGTCCTTTCTACTGCCTTAGCTGCCCTCTACCCAGTTCCTTGTGGCTACTGACCTCTAGTTGTATGTACTCTCAAACATGCCACTTGATCCTTTGGTGTTTAGGAACACATTCAGCTCTTTATTTTTCAGTTCTCACTCTTCATCCCTAGCAAAGATTACAAACTAGAATTTTTATACAGAATCATAGAATTCTGTCCATCTCTGCTGTACATCCTGTTTCACTGTTGTGAAAAGTGCTGATGTGCCATCCCATACCTCTTGTGACAAAAGAAGATAACGTTGCTTTACTGCTGTTGTATATCTGGGTTTGGGATTGTAGTGAATTAGGTACTTCTGTCTGAAGTGGCAGAGAAGGAACTTCAACCTAAAACATTAATGGAAAAATGTACCAAGCCAGTAAAACAGAAAAAGCAAAATTTGTTCTGTTTCTAACTTGACAGTAAGAGGCAGTACAAAGTATTTGTCATCACTGTTATTATAGGAACAATTATAGATATAACTTCTAGGTATATATTTAGATATAATACCAATTAAAAATAATGGAGTTCTTTGGGTCAGACAGTCATAACTCAGAGGTTGCATATATTTTGAGCTAAGCAATCCATTTTCATTATTTTAAAGCAATTAAGCCTGTGAAGGAGAAATGGCATTGTCTAAAGGTTAGAGTTCTAGATCGGGGTTGTTCTGAGACCCAGTTAGCTCAGCTCTGTCACAGCTTTGCTTGGATAACCTTTTCAAGCAACTTAATTACATTATCTCTAAGTTGTGCATAATGCTTTCATAAACATTCATAAGACCTCAGAGATAGAGATGTAATTAAGATGTAAGAACTGGCTGTTACTGGCAGCAATAGAACAGAGCATGACATCTGGAGATGATGGCTTTGGGAAGGTAGAAAGAAGGCAAAAGCAGAGGATGAACTACAGAGAAAGCAATGGCAATGGAGATCAGAAGGACTCAGTAATGAGTGATGAATTTTAATAATGGAATGATATGAAAATGTCCTGAGTGACCTCTGCACTACCAATACTGCCCAGGGCAGTGGTCATAGCACCAAGCCTGACCCAGCTGAAGAAGCATTTGGACAATGCTCTCAGGCACACAGGGTGGAATTTTGGGGAAGTCCTGTGCAGAGCCAGGAGTTGGACTTGATCCTGATGGGTCCCTTCCAGCTCAGCATATTGTATGATTCTGTACAAACCTCTAGTATAGAGCAAAGACTTGAAAATATGGTTTAAAATGTGAAGAAACAATTTGTGACTGGTGTCCTCGATTTTCTAAAGTCATTTCCAGTCAAGCAGACTGGTGCTTTTGTGTACAGCAGCACAAATGAAATACAGAAACAACCTTTTAGCATCAAAGAAAACACTTGATCAATAGATTGTAAGAAGATACAGATTTATAATGGCCAGGAAACCCCATGCATTTGAAATGCATTTAAAAGATACTGACTGTCTAAGAAACTGTGTTGCATTTCCAGAATACAGGTTTGGTTAGTAATATTTTTAGGGCATGTAAGGTGCAATTAATGTCTCATATCTTCAGGAGTTACTCTCATGCCCCAATGACCACACAAGTGATGATCCAAAACCATGAAAAACTCAAATGGCATTCTCCTATGAGATGCAGTAAACCCAGAGTAAGAAAAACATAATTCAAATGTAGAAAAAATGACTACACATTCCTTTTACTGATCTCTGTTTTTCTGTGTTCCCTTGCCATCTAGTGGAATGTGCAGTTAAGTGCTCCAAAATTTAAGAAAGACAGGGGCTTTTGAATGGGTGTTCTCAACATTAGCAGGCTTGAATGGTGGCTCTGGCTGCACTCCTGAAATGCTCCCTGCCATTGCCAGTCGAGGTGCTAATGGGAACACTGCCCTGGATGGGCAGTGGGTAAGCAGGGCTATCCCTGGATGCTGGGACAGGCACTGTGGCAGGAGCAGGGGAGCAGATGCTGTGTCGGAGCTGTGCTTTCAGTCCTGGAGAGGCAGGGGCAGGAGCAGCAGGGGACAGCACAGGCAGAGCCATCAGTGCACACCCGTGGGTGCAGGCAGAGCAGCCCTGCTCTCCTCAGCCCTGCAGGCAGCCTGTGCTCAGAGCAGGGCTCATGGCTCCCTTCCACAGCTCTGCTCGGGCTGGGCTGCAGCCAGGCCTCTCCAGTGCCCACTGGAACAGGGCATGGGCAGCATATGGCTGCTTGCTGCTGCAGAGTACTGAGCAGGGGACAGCAGCAGGGGGTTTAATGGAGTTTGCAATTTGATTCTGAGTGTAATGGGTTCTTTCTGTACAGCAGACCTTAAAGTGACTTTATACCCATGCTAATACAAAAACTTTGCAGGATCCTTATTTTGATTCTGTCTTAAAATCCAATCTCTCTCCTGGTTTCTTGTGGTTTCATTGCTAAACTGTTGATCTGTCCTTTCTCTGAGCTGCTTTTTTCTACATTTTAGGCACAGCTCATAGCTCAGTCAATTGGTCAGGCTTTCAGTGTGGCTTACCAAGAGTTTTTAAGAGCCAATGGAATTAACCCAGAGGATCTCAGTCAGAAAGAATACAGTGATATCATCAACACCCAAGAGATGTACAATGATGATCTCATACACTTCTCCAATTCAGAAAACTGCAAAGAGGTAAACTACTTTTGGATTTTCATTTCAAATTGATCCAATTTTTTTCAGAGTAAAAGAAATATTCTCAAAAATATTTTTTTTTGCAATTTTAAAGATGATATTACAGTTTCAAGATGTGTCCTTCATCAGTCCTGTGTTTTAAAACCAGCTTTATGGGTTATCAGGTTTTCTTGTTTTCACGTTCAGGGTCTTTCTGTTTCCATTGATAAAAACAGTAATAAAATACATTTACATCTGAGCTAGATAAGCTCTGTGCTATTCACAGTACACAGTGTAAGGTGATTTTGTTTCACCTAAGCACTGACACAGAAAGAGCTGGCAGAGTTGTGGTTTTCTGCAAAAGATAACTCCAGCAGAAGTCAGCTGGCCATCAGCATTCCCTGTCCTTCCACACTTGAGAGGAAATAATTCCCTGTATTTGCTTCAAGAGCTTGCTGTCTACTTAAACTCCTGCTCTACTTTATAGGCGTTAGCTGTGCTGTGGTTACTGACAGCTCAGGAGAAGGCATCATTTACAGCACGTCAGGGATCTTACATGAACATGCTAGGCACGAGTATATTCAATAATTAACAATATTAATAACAATAATAATGGTAATAATCATTAAGAGATCCTTGCCTGAAAAGAAGGACAGACAAGCCCTGAGATCAAGAGACAACCTGAGCAGTGCTGGCAGGAGTGGAGCTGAACAAGGCCTGACTGGCAGGCACTGCCTCAGCCACAAAAGGTTAGAGCCTCCCCCTCTGGTTCCAGGGACAGAAACTTCCTTAGCATTCATTCCCTTGGCATCCAGTTCCACCACGTCCATCACAGCTAACCATGTGTGAGTGCTTTGCCTATTAAACCTCTATGACCTTCAACAAACAAGTGGAGGATGCCCCTGAAAAGAAACAGCTGTGTGTTCCACAGTTAACACTGAAGTCATTAAGTACCTAATAGCAAAGAACAGAATTTGGTTTGTGATTTGTAGATGTTATTTGGGAACAAGTGACATACTTATGCTCAAAGTCAGACAAATCAAAGCAAAAAAAATGTTTTTCCTTTTTAATTGCAGCTCCAGCTAGAAAAACAGAAGGGAGAAATTCTTGGGGTAGTGATTGTGGAATCTGGATGGGGATCCATTCTACCCACGGTTATCCTGGCCAACATGATGAATGGAGGCCCTGCAGCACGTTCAGGAAAACTGAGCATTGGAGACCAAATTATGTCCATTAATGGCACCAGTTTAGTTGGTCTACCTCTTGCAACATGCCAAGGGATCATAAAGGTACCCCAGACTTACAACTCTATGCTGTAGATCGTAGGACAACACAGGTGTAATCTTCTGACAAGTGATCCTGTGGATTTCCAGCAGATACAATTTTTCATATCACTGCAAAAAACCCCAGTAATTCTGTCATTAACAAAAAGCAGAATTAGAGATTAAGGAGTGATAATGCACAGAAATTTAGGGCTGGAGAACGTGTTACAGTTTTGTTACTGGGCTATAACAAATGAGGCCATGTCTGTGAAGCTTGCCTAAATTAAGTTACTCAGCTGTCTTCAAAGTTTTAAGCTTCCTCACAGCCTCCAGCATAAAATAAGATTAAAATCTCCTATGCATTTTTGGGTTCCATGCAGATAAAATGGATGGAGGCTGGAAGACTGCAGGACAGATCAAGTGAGCAGATGAAGACTCTGCAGACACAATGGAATTCCAGAATGCATTATCTTTAGTCATGGAGACTAAATCTGATGTCTGTGCAGATCTACCAAGAGCAGCAGAAGCAGGAGATTAATTAGCCAGACGCTGAGAAACAGCAAGCAGTAGTCAGTTTGGGTTTTTATTGGAAGATTTGTTTAAATTTCTGTAGTAATTACAGGCAAAATTTTAATGTTTTGTTGAGCCAAATAGCAAGGGAAATAAATAAGAGAAATGTATCTCTAAGTTAGCAATCAATTTCTGTTAATTCTCACTGGTCTTTCTCAGATCAGCTGCTTAACACTCTTGCAATTAGGAAATCACAGATGAGGGCTCAGTAAGATTAATTTCAGAAATACTGACTTTTGGAATATCTTACAGGGACTCAAGAATCAGACACAAGTCAAACTGAACATTGTCAGCTGTCCTCCTGTGACTACTGTCCTTATAAAACGGCCAGACTTAAAATACCAGCTGGGCTTCAGTGTACAGAATGGAATTGTAAGTTTCTGTGTTCATTGATTGTTCTGGGGTTTTTCCCTTCACTTTTTTGTCTTTTTCAAAAAACGTATGGAACTACTGAGAGAATCTTGCATGACCTCACTTTTTCTACTGTTTATTAAAACCTTACAGTCTCTGAGTAATATAATGCAAATGGATGACACTGGGAGAAATTCGTGAGGGATTTTCCTACATAATAAAGCAACAAGATTTATAGCCCAGATTATTTGGTGCAATAGCCTGATCATGTAAAACTGTCATTAGTGCCAGAGTTGCAAGTAAACCTTATGCTGAAAAAGGTTTTTAGAATTATAGCACTTCAATCTTGGATCTGATTCTGATTCTCTGTTTAAAATTTCATTACACACTCAATAAGACTTTTAATTTTTCTTCTGCTGTGCATAATTTATGTGGATCACATGGTAGTAGGCATGGGAATATAATTGTGACCTCCTGTTATTGATACAAAACTCTTATAAAAGCTAACCTCTCATTACAAAGCAATTGTATAGGCTGTGGCCCAGGTACCCCTCCTCTGTGTGCTGCAGCTTCCCTGCAATAGCAGCAGCAAAGAGGAGAACAAATGTGGCAGTGAACACTTACCCCAGGCAGCTCAGCCTCCTCCTCTCTCAGTTCTTCCTTCCCAAGCCATTCTCTGCCACCTTTCCAGAGCAAACTCCCCACACAACTAACCCAGGTAGTCACTGGCCCTCCAGGGGGCTGCCACGAGCAGCAGGGACTGGCTGTAGGGCAGGACCATCACCATCCAGTCTAGGGAAAAAAATAATCTGGCTGCTCACACAGAAAACCTCATCACAAAGGCTGTGGGCTCTGCTCCTTGTTCTGTGAAATGCATTGATTGAAGTTGCCAGATTTCTGTTTGCCACCCTTTGAGAGCTGGAAAAGGAGCAGGTAACTGTAAGATGTGGTGCATGTGCCTTCCTGCACTTCAGATGGCTCGGGAGTGGGTTTGCAGCTGTCCTGGCCATCTCTCAGTTAATTACTACTCCACAAGTTTAAAATGTTCCTGCCTAAGATTACCTATAAAGGCACTGCTGTACCTCTGCTCCAGCTGGATGAACTCTAAGTGGTTCCTATCCCAGGATCTGGTTTCACCTGATCTCATAGAGGTTTATTGCTCACCTTAGTAAGTCTTGTATGTTCCACTGGTGCCATGACCAAACAAGGGAATACATTTATATACCTGTAAGCATCACTGCATGTGATTATCAAGTTTTCAGGAGCCCATTCACAGCTTTGGGAGGGATCAGGGATGGGGAAATGGATCAGGCCGTGGTGGATTAGGAGCATGCCATGCCCTTACATGGACAGGCAGTCTCTGTGACAATCTATTCATCTTGTCCCTGCTAATCATCTCCTACATGATTGCAGCCTCAGTTTAGTAAATCCTGCAGTCTCTGCTTGTTTCCTGTCACAGTGTGCTCCCTCCATCTACTGGCCATTTGTCACCACACTGGCAGATCATCATTCCTTCCACTTAAATGAACAACATTCAAATGACATCAAATGTAAAGTTCACCAAAAGCAGCAAAAAAATCCTTTTCATATAGGAAAAAGAAAAAATAAAGCCTTGCAGTGCATTTCATCTATGAAAAGCCTGTTTGAATATGAAAGCCAGTGAACAAAAAGATAAGAGTAACATCTTTTGTTAGGCTGCTATGGAGACAAACCTCTGGGCCTGGAAAATCCTTTCCTCTGAAAAACTCTTTCAACATTTGAAAACGTAACTATAAAATATATCTCTCTGGTAGTTTGACACTCTACTCTTTGAAAGTACTTTTGTAATTGCCAGCAGTTGCTACAAATTATGATTGGATCCAGAAGTAATATTGTTGTTCTTTGTTGGCTCAGCGTTAGCACAGCAAAGAAATAAATGGCTTGTCAGAACAGATATAATTAAATGTCTCTTTCTGGTAGGCCATTACCTCATTATCCATGCAGCTGGGATTTATTTCTGTGCCTCCCCTGACAGCAGCCTTGCAGTGGTTCCTTTTCACCCTGCCTATCTCATCTGTGCAGGATGCACAGCCATTAGAGTGGGGATGGCCCATAAACACACAGAGCAGCTGCTGCCACAGAAACCCCATCCGAGCTGGCTTTGCCTGCACAGGGTGCCAGGCAGATGCTGACACTGCAGCAGCTGAAAAAAGGATGTTGTGCACACACATAACAACTATGAGTGTTGTGTGATGGGGAGGTGAGCATTAGATGACCTGTCAGGTACCTTCTGAAAGTCATTATGCTACAGCTCTTTTAAAATTATGTTATTTAAATACAAGTGGTCCTTATGTATCACATTATTGTCTTCTAGGTTTGGTCCTTGTATATCACTTTTTTTTTCTTGATTGTGGAAAAAAAAAAAAATCTGTGAATTACCAGTTATATTCTCACTGCTGATAAAACACCACTTCTCAGTCTAAATCTCACTTTCTCTGAGAACTATCTAGCTTGTCCCTAGCCTAGCACAAGCTATCCAAAAATACAGTAAAACTTTACAGAACATCTTATTCTTTCTTCCCTGCATTTGTTTACTGTCATTTAAACTGGCAAAAAAATGTACAGGGTTTCAACCTGTAATATAAAATTGAGATGAGGAGAAATCTCATTTTAATAGGTTATGATTAAGGCATTTACACAGAATAACGTTTGTCTGGCACTATTTTATCCTAATGCTTTGCTACTCTGTGTGCAGTTGCAATAAAACTGATTGTGAAGCTACTGAAGTTTCACATCTGATGTGCTGCAGCTGGTCTAAGGCACTGCAAACCTGTCACAGCTGAGTGGATTGAACCAGTGTGGTTTGCACCTCTTTTTTTTCTTCTTTCCCCTTCAGTTTACAGAGTCAATAGAATTTAGACTCTTGCTTACAAGAAGCAGATGTGTCTTGCTTTATCTAATATTATAGCTGTTGCCATGTTCAACAAATACAACAAGTTAAAGAGTCCTGGCTGAATAAAATCATATTTACTTAAAGATATTGCTCAGTTTAAACTCACCAGCTTCAGCTGTCATAGCTCCCCTGGCTGGAGACAAAACTCTTAAGGCTGCTTTGAGTCAGCCCTTGCAAATATAGGAGTCACTAAATGTGTGCTGTAAATGCAGAATATTTTTTTCTCTGTGTGTTCTGTCTCTGGCTTAGCAGGGTCTGGGAGGCTGGGCAGAGCCACTCAGCCTCTGTCTGCTTCTCTTTCTACCTCATTAAAACACTTAATGCTCACAAAAGGAAGCTGCCTGCCTCCCCTGGAGAGGGATTCCTGAATGAGGAGACCACTTTCTATGTCTGGGGCTGTTGGAAATTAAAAACTGGCTGATGGTATTAAAAGTGCTAAAAGTGCTCTGAGAGCCAAGCAGGGAAAAGGGCTCTGGACAGATATGCAAGCCATTATCTGTTCCTTTATGCTGGTGGGGTGAGGGATCACATTTCCATTTGCTCCAAAACCTTTTATTTCAGCTTACTGCATCTCTATTTTCTTTTAAACCACAAAAAATATATTTACAGGGTTTCTTTTGGTAAATGCTGCTTTTTGTCCTTTCTGATTACTGCTCCCCAGCAGCAAGGAGCAAACTTATGCTAACAGTGAGTTGAATTGAGCTTTCTGTAAAAGAGATCTGTGTAGTAGAGCTTCTCTTGTGAGCTGTGTGATTAGAAGGCAGACTACCTGCAAAACAATCCATTGTATGTGACTAAAATTCAAGAACAATTCTGTAAAGTGATAGAAACCAGAAATACTTTAAGGACTACAGGAGGTAACACTCAGCCCCTGGAGAGAGCATGGTGGAAGATAAATCACACCATAGGAGGAATGTGTTGGGTTTTGAGGTTTTCTGGGGCTTTTTTATTTTTGTTTTTTGTTTCTGAATGCTGAGAAAGGCAAAGCAAAGAATATAATATATATTTTATAAGCATAGAATAGCAATATATTCTCACTCCTCATATCAAACAGTTTGAACATCAAGTGAGAAGGGATTTCTCTTTTTATTGCATTGTTATTTGTGGAGAGGAGTCTAAAGGAAGCTGTTAGTGCCGTATAGGAAAATATTCCAGTCAACCACAAACAGTGTTTTATCTTCAACACGTTCCAGACTGGCCATCTCCCCCCATCCTGTGCTTCTGAATTAGATAACAAACTCACTGGGGCACAAGCCCATCTTACCATACTTGTATTTAGCTCTGAACAAACGACCAGATCACAGCAAATAATGATTCTTGGCATATCATTCTAACCATTGCCAGTAATTGCAGAAACAGGCATTAGCTGATGCTCCAGCACTCATTTCTTTTCCTCCAAGAACTGGTTTTTCTCAGTCAACAAAAGGTAAATCCCAATGCTAATAAAGTCTGCTTAGTTCCAGAGGTTGGAGCTGTACATTATCTGCCTTGTGTGATTCATGGACTTAGTAATTTGAAATAATTTGCCAGCAATTTCTATCTAATGCACAGCAGTCTGGCCTGCCAGGGTGGGTCCCCTTGCAGCATAGATACTGTTGCTAAGGAGGAAACACTCTCAACTCCACACCAGATTGAGATTTCTTTCTGCCTGCACTCTATGCATGTTTCAACCTCAAAATACTTTAGGTAGCAATGTCTGCTGGGACTGTGTCTGCTGAATGTAGAATTATTTTTCTTGTAGAATTATTACCCTGTTGTAGGGGTCATAACATTCAGAATTGTGCCAAGCTCTTTACTGGAACCTCAGCTGCCAGTTAAAGAAGAATGGCTGAACTTGGCTCCTCTATCCTGAGCTCCCTGTGGCAGCAGCACCGAGCAGTGCAGAGGGAAGCCGAGACCCTGGAGGGCAGAGCTCCCTCCTCCCCTGCAGGGGCACAGGAGGTTGTGTCCCAGCAGTGCATAAATCTCTCTCCTTCTGTCTCCACATTTGTGTGGCTACAATCTGTATCACTGTGGAAGGTATCTTTATGTTCCCAATTGGAGACTAAAAATGAAAATGATAACAGGCAGAAATCTCAGAAAAAAAACCTCCCTCTAACAAACCCTAAAGTAACATTTAAAAACTCATTGATTAATACTTTCAACAAACATCTTCTGGAAGCCTGACAGTGACACCACTCATTAAGTCCCAGCGAGAGCCACATGGTATTTCTAAACCTCAGTAACCATTGCTTTCTCCTGGCAGATTTGCAGCCTGATGCGAGGTGGGATAGCAGAGAGGGGCGGCGTGAGAGTGGGACACCGGATCATCGAGATCAACGGGCAGAGCGTGGTGGCCACGGCCCATGAGAAGATAGTGCAAGCACTGTCCAACTCAGTGGGAGAGGTAAGGGAACAAAGCCTTTAGCAAGGAAGTAAAAGAGTTGAAAAAATGTATGTTTCAGTGGAAAAGTGTGTCAACACAGCATTAAATTCACCAATTCAGTAAATTAGGTTTGGCACTAATAAGAAACAATTAACAGCTGGGGTTTTTTTAACAACTAATCATGCACATTCACTGCATTTTTCCATTCATTTTTAAGAATTCCTGAATTTCTATACCTTCAACCTACTGTCTGAATTAAATCAAGTGATTAAAGGAAGAAATCACTCAGGGATGTTGGCTGTGAAGATGTCTCTTATCACTACAGCATCTGCCATAGAAATGAATTACTAGGTCTGAAAGATGCAAACCAATATACATTTTAATAATTTAATCTCCAACTTACCTTGGAAGTAAGTTAAGTCACTTCTCTCCAGTACTTCTAGCGAGATCAGCAAAGAATAAGCAAGATTGTCCAGTTTTTCAAAATCCCTCTTGAATTTAATGGTAGTCTAAGTACAGAACCCTGGCCAGATCTCCAACTAGTTCCTCTGACAAAAATCAGACAGCTGGTGTCCTCCTGGGAAATGATACCTGACAAATCATAATAGAGTATGTGCTCTTTGTCAGGAGCAAAGCTGTAGATTCCAACAGCCCCTCCATGGTCCCCCTTCACTGTATAACTTCTCACCTAACATAGGAAAACAGCATGAAACTTTTCTTCTTTACAGCCTGAAGAGAAGATACCAAGGCAGCTGGTCAGGGTCTGTGTTATCAGTCAGTAAAGTTTCCCTTTCTTCTTCTTGTGCTGTCCAATAAGTCCAGTTCTGGTGGAGACCTGATTACCTGAGCCTTGGGCTCTGTCAGTCTGTGAAATCCTCTGGCACTGGGGACTGGAGCCCCAGGACTCCTTGAGGAAGGAATTGAAGTACATTAGTGTCATGGTTGGACATTAGCCATAGGAGAAACTGTTCCACCAAACTCTTGATTGGCATTTGAACACCAGGTGCCAAAGTCCAAGTTCTGTGTTCAGAAGATCATATTGTAATTAGGTGAAAATATGAAATGACATTCCCACAGAGAGGAAGATAGAATACAAATCTATCCATTAAGTTCCATTAATATCAGAACAGCAGAATGAATTTTCAGAGAGGTTTGTGCTACTTATTATTTAAGGCCTGTAAACTTTACTGTAATTGGAACAGGGTATATCAACAAAAAGTGTTTAGGTGGCTTTTAAAACTATATGATGTCACATCATGTAATTGTCATTAATAAATTAAAACACAAAACAAAACCAAACCAAAAGACCCAAACCACATGAAAAAAAAAAACAAAGACAGCAAACCAGCATCCTAAAACCAGAGAACTTTGAACTAGAAAATCTAGGAAAAAGATCTATAGAAGCCAGGACAAAAAATGCACTTTGACAACAGGGAGAAACAGATGGGGCCTTCTGGATTATTTTAAACTAGTACTAGCTCTATTAATGTCTGTATAATCAATTGACAGATTCACATGAAGACTATGCCAGCTGCCATGTTCAGGCTCCTAACAGGTCAAGAGACCCCCCTGTACATCTAACATCTTCCATCCAAGCTGAAGCTGTCATAACTGAAGAGAATTTTGTATTTTGTATGAATGAAAGGCCTGGAAGCTGACCTGAGGACTCCAGAACAAGGAACAGACAGGTGTCTCTGCCTTTTCTCTCCTTCCTTTCTATTTCTTTGACAAAAAGTGTTGAGAAGGATGGTCAAGGACAATAATCACAGACAAAAATCTTTGTAAACATTTAAGTATTTTGAACATCTTCTAAACTCTTTTCTCATAGAACTTAAAACATATTTATTTGTAACCTTTATGTGGAGTGATGTATGTCTGTCTTGTTTGATAACACAGTGAATGTGAATATTTGATGAATGAGACTGCAGGAGATGGCAGAGAGAAGCAATTAGAAGTAGTTCTGGCTGCCTCAAGTTAAAAAAATCCCAGTCCCATAAAGTGGTCCAATACTGATGACTTTGCATAATTTTAAAACTGGTGCTGAATTGATGGTATTTCAGTGGAAAGGAATGTGTGCAGTTCAAACTTTTAGACTCTACTGTAAAGAAAACCACTGTAGTACTTGGTATTGTTATGACAAGTGTAACCTGTTTGGCAAGGTGTGAACATAAACATGTAACAAGTGTTTCATATGCTAAATAAAGAATAATTGCCACAAGATTAAAATCAAAATATTTATTTAGATACATATTTATTTTTAATGCTTGTGATTTTTATGATTTAACAGAGTTGTTTCATGGATAACTTATTGCACAGGTTGTGTAATGTATGTGTTGGGCTGGGGTTTTTTTTTCTTTAATTTTTGCATATTACCTTTTTGTTCATAATAGCTCAAAATGGGAAAGCCATGCTTACCTGTTTCTGTCTTTTATAAAGCATTCTTATTCCTAAGGCAATGTGTTCTGAATGTAAATTGTTTTGACAAATAACCTAGCACCATCAGCAGTATTAGAATGTGTGTAGATAAAAACCTAGTAGTAAAGTTGTATTCCTTATGACATAAATGTTAATTGGTGTAACTTTGTCTATTTTTTTTTCTTTTGGCCAAGGCCTTGAAGAAAATACACTGTGACTTAAGAAGCCTTACCATGCAGTAACTAAAGAGCTTTAGATGACTGTACTTCAAGGAGTAGTGTGTTGCATGCAACTGACCTTAGGAAAGAATTAACCTATCACTAATAAATCTGAAATAAGAAAGGAAGCTTGCTTATTTTGTTTGTTGTGTAACTTTACATAGTAAAAAAATTGCAAGTAGAAGATCATTTAATTCTTCATCTAAGTGCAGTTGCAAAGGTCACAGATTTTTTTTTAAAAGGAAATATTCTCTTGAATTAGGAATTTGTGTATCATTATGATCTTGAGAGTAGAAGCTTTCAATTAGCATACCTTGTTGCCACTGGATGTCACTGTAACTTCACATCAATACAGAAGCATGCTATAATTAAAATACATTAAAATGGATGAATCTGTAAAACTTAAACTACCAATCTTCAGCTACATTCCTTTGTGACCTTTTCACAGGATGTCTGCCCAGCTCAGAGTGACACAAATGAAACCAGTATATGATTAAACCTCAAATGGAAACTAAGGCTACTGACAAGCACTGCTGCAAAAAAATTAAAATCTCGAAACATCAACCTGTGGTAGGTTCTTTATGAGAACCTTCTCTTTAAGGCCTTTCCAATTTCTTCTGAAAGAGCCAGGATGAAGCTTGCACTGGAAGATGTTGCTGGCAGACCTGTGTTTATGCTGGTAATGAAATCAGTGTCAATATTTACTTTTTGATATTTTTTAAAAGATCAATGTTAAATAAATCATAAACACAGCAGAACCACAATAATATGTTTTAGTAATAAAATTGTCAAAACTATGAATTAGAGTAACAATTCTTTTTGAAAATACTCAAGGCTCTGCTAGATAAAAATTCTTCTAACTTCCAATCAGTTGCTGTTGGTAAAAAGTTTGTGAAAAATGCAGAATTTCAGTCTTCTTCCCTAATGCATCTTTTGGTCACACTCTGCAGAGGATTTGCCATCAATTCTTGGTCACACACTACTGCAGGACTGAAGTGGTGCACATTCAGAACAGAGCAGGAATAAACCACACTGCAGCAAGTGCTGCAGCTTAAAAGGGCAGCCCTGGGAGGGGGGAGCAGATTCAACTGGACAGATCAGTTAGTCTGGAATGACAGACACTGCAGGAATGGATTAGAAGCAGCACTGTGTATGTGTGTATAAATCACCTTTACGTTTGTATCCAAATCAGTGTTGAAAAGGCAAAGTCCAGAAATACTTTTTTATTAAAACACTGACGATAGTTAAAACACTTTGAGGTACATTAAATAAATACAACTTTTAAGTTGTACAGCCAGTCTCTGGTGGGTTTGCAATGGTTTTCAAGAAATGCTGGGCAGCATCAGTAGCATTTCTGTAAGTACAGTGAAATAAATGCATTTCTGGTTGGGAAAACACTTGTTATATCTTCACTAATAAATCGATTAAAAGTTTGCAAAAATCAAGGCTGAAATTTACATTCAGAAAAACAGCCGTTCTCATCCTGCTGTGGGGAAAAAAGTGGAATTCCAAAGGAAGACACTTTTTCCTAATCATCCACTAGCTCTGTTTGTCCCAGTCCTGGTTTCTTCCACAGCTCCCAGCTGCCATGACATACCTGCTGACCCTCTCAGAGGAGAGGACGGTTTCCCGGGGCACTCGGATCACAGGATGGTTGCCTGGCACACCCCGATCACAGGAGGGTTCCCCAGCACACCCCGGTCACAGGATAGTTGCCTGGCACACCCCGGTCTCAGGATGGTTTCCCGGGCACCCTGATCACAGGATGGTTCCCCAGCACACCCCGGTCACAGGATGGTTTCCCGGGGCACTCCGGTCACAGGAGGGTTCCCCGGCACACCCCGGTCACAGGAGGGTTCCCCAGCACACCCCGGTCACAGGAGGGTTTCCCGGGGCACTCCGGTCACAGGATGGTTTCCCGGGGCACCCCGGTCACAGGATGGTTTCCCGGCACACCCCGATGAGGCTGTGCGGCCGCTCCCGCTCCAGGGCGCGGCTGAGCGGGGTCCGGCTGCGCGCCGGGGCCGCGGCGGAGCTCAGGGCGCCGCAGCTCCGCAGGTGCAGATCCCCCTGCAGCCGCTTCCTGCAGCCGCCCGCGCCCTGCCGGGAGCTCGTCATCACCTGCGGGAAAGGCAGGAGGGGAGGAGGAAAGAATGGGGAAAACGGGGTAAGGAAAGGCTGAATAATACTTCATTTAAGCTAACACTGAAACTCTTCCAAAGGAGGTTCAGCCCACCAGCACCCCTCCTGCTTCTGTCCTTGCAGCTGGTCAGGGCTCAGGACTGGGCACCTGGAAAGCACAGCCAGGCTCTCTGTCTGAACTGCAGCGTAAAATGTATTGCTGCCGAATAAATAGAAATTCTTTCTTACTAATGGCATGTAACTATAAAAGAGCTTCTGTAGGAGTTGTCTGAAGAACTTAAACTGCAAAAACATTTATATAAGGCATTTGTCTATGGAAACTGGACACAGCTTTAGAACATCAGTGGCCTACCTGGTCTATGATATTGGCACTGAAGATGGCTTCTTCCATGTGTCTCTCATCAGATTTAATGACTGACCGTATGCTGTTCACTACGTGACGCACTTCTGGAGGGAGATTACAGTTTGAATGTTCCAAAAATTTTGCCACTAAAATTTTTGTGTCTTTATAGGCCTTAAGGTCCACTAAGGAGCGTGGCCGCTCTTTCGAGACGGTGTGAAAAGCCTTTGGCTTTAGGTGCAGATCAATTTTCCTTGTATCCCTCTGTTTTCCAGTTGGTAGAAAACTGCTCAAAGAATGCTGGCAAGCAGAGGCAGCCATATGAGAACCAGAGACAGGAACTAAAAAAGGGGGGGAAGAATATCTTTAAAGTAATAGTTTAAAAAAAGAAAAAGAAAAAAAAGGCAAAACAAATATTGTCACAAAGTTTCTACTTTGTCATAAAATGTCTGTTTTTTTTGAAGAGTAGCAAAAACATGCAATCAAGGAAACATTACAAAATGGGTAATTTTAACCAGGAGTAACTAGGAGTAATCAGGAGTAAGACCTTCCCATGGCCAAGGAGCAGTGCCTTGAGGATGAGTGCGTGGGAAATTAAAGAACTTCACAAACCAGACATTTTTGTGTCCACCTTCAAGGACTTCAACTGACATTAATGCAAAGGAAACCCACCAGCTACTCTGTGTTGCATGCAACTCATACTCTTTTAGGCCCAGCCCCTCACCCCAGCTTTAAGGCTAAAGTTCTGCCTATTTCTAGGCCTTGGAAATTATATGCAAGAGAGATTAGTGAGAAACAGAGAAAGCAAAAATGCTGATCTAAACCAGAGGACCTAATTCAAAACGTTTACTTTCATTCAAGGCAGGTTCCATCAGCATTGAACACCATACATTTATGCTGTTACCTGGCTTTTCTGCCCGAGATTTTTCAAAGCTCATTTCTCTCTCAGAAGCTTTTCATTATTTTTAAAAGAAAAAAAAGGAAACCCATCCTCTGCTTTAGAAAACCAATTCTCACCTGTTTCTCCTGTAGCTGGAGATAATCCTGCATCTTGGCACTGCCTGCACACAGAAGTCCAGGCACAATTATCACCTTCAACCAAAGGCAGACAGAAAGAGCAAAGTCAACCCCTGCTGTCCTCCCCAAAGCAAGGAAAAATACACTGGAACATTTTATTATCTCCTTTACAGAATGAAACTACTCAAAGGAAATCCTGCTTTCAAGATGTCCATTCATAAAGAGAGGCTACTACACCCAGAGATGCCTTATGAGTTGTTACACAGATACAAAGAGGAAGACAGAGTTCATGTTTTATGGTTTCCTCTGTAATCCTAAATATTTCATCTTTAAGTGCTGAAACTATGGCAAGCTCCCTATAGAGGCAGACCTCAGACCTTTTCTGTATTTCCTGGGTGGACAGAGTTTATATTGGAAAATGGGAAAAATGAGAAAGATTAATCCTTCTAATTTCTACAAAACCAGCATTTTTATTCAATATTTCTCCTCCTTTTAAAAATATATTATCATTATTTTCAGTACAAATGTAACACACCATTGTTTAAATGAATGGGTAGATGAGCAGGGTGGTACCTGATGAGCCAATCAATAACAAGTGGTTATGAGGCACCCAAAACAGCTTTGGATGCCATCTAATGACAGTTTCTGGGATTCCAGCATGAGGATCAATGATGATGAGATCACAGTGTACAGTAACTACCACCTGCAGTTTTTTCATTTCTGACAAGATGGAATAAACCCTCACATTTGGTTGTTAATCTGTTTCCAAGACTGAAAATGGTTTTGAACTTCAAGGTAGCTTAGGAGAGGTTTTCTTCCATATCTCCAGGGACAGTTTATAATGAAAAGCTGGCATAATCCTCTCTGGTAGAGTGAATAATTAAATGAAGGAAACAAATGTAAGATGCTAAAAACATAGCAAATCTGTAAGAAATTAAGAGAGACAGCTTCTATTCTGTCTTTAATTTGTTCTATTATGCTTAAGTACTGTAGCACATGAATCATGGCATGGTTATTAAGAGGAGACACTTCAGAGGTTGTGTCTTCCCATCCATTACTAAACAGTTTAATGTACTTGCAGCAAGTCAAAACTACACCACTGGACATGACCCTGAATTATCTGGAACACAAACACTACAATAATCACTCAGGCACTTAACTGGTACAGCCACATGGTCTATCACAGCTGATTATAAATGAAGTTTATTGTAATAAACATCTGTGCTAGGAGTTGATTTTGTCTGCCTTTGCCATGGCAAACTTTACAGGGAAAAGGCAGAAAAAATGTGCAAACTATTCACTTCTAAGTAATTTCTTTTACAAAGGAACTATGTCTGACAGTGGTATGTGAACTCACCATTTTTATGTTTTTCAGGGAGTACACAGTGAGTACAAAATCACGTATTAAACTAAACCTTAATTTATAATTTCTCCACTAGGAATGGCAGGTATTTAAAAAACCCCAAGTTTACTTAAAAGGGTTTAGTGGGAGAATTATTTGACTATACCATATAGACACCCCATCAGGTCAAGATGTGCCTGAAGGAAATGAATTCTGTTTTAGGGCCTGAAAGACTGGTTCCATTAGATCTCACTGCTGTTGTGTCACTGTCCTGTTGTACATTTGCACCATCCCCATGTCAAATAATTTCTGTTCCAAACTATGGGCAGTGCAATCACAGTGCAATTCAAAATCCATTTCACAAAAATCTACACAGTAAATGTCAAGGTTGTGCTTCCAAACCTCTTCACGTTGGCTTGGAGGTGAGGCAGAAAATAAATTAGTAATTTTTTCTTATAGTAGAAAGGCAATGTCTTAAGAAAAACCCAAGCCCCAGCTACAATCTGATCACTGTATTTTCCTTTTCGAGAACATGGCCAAAGCTCCTCCAGCCTCAGTTCTCCAAAATCCACAGTTATTAGTATTAACAATGTGTAGTTACAGATCTGTCTTTCATAAAGTCACATCCACTTGACCAGTTCTTTTACTCCAGGACAATTTTTAAAAGTAGGTGTATGTTACTGAAAAAACCCAAAGCACTTTTTCTTGTGTGTTGATTGAGGGAGCTCAGTTGGTTCCCTTTATCTTTGCCTGTTATTCAATCCTGTAGGTGTATTTGAAAAGCCTGCAGTGAATATCAACAGTCAGTCATGAAAAATCCAGATCAAATGCCTTTTGAAACTTACAAAGACTGTAAAGAGCTTCAGCTGTTTGTCACAGTTTAGGAAAAATACGCTTCAGGGCAGCTACAAACAGCCAGAATGTGTTACTAGAATTGGGCTCCTTCTAAACCACCTATGATTTCCAAATCAGGTTCAATGAAAAGTAGAGAAAGGGGACGCAATGTAAACCTTCACAGAGTAAAATATTTCAAACTAGTTTGCCAAACAGGTGTATGAAGAAATACATCTACACTTAACCAGAGTCTCAAGTCAATCCTTCCCTGAAGGATTTCATAGGAAACGTCTCTGTAGGTGCAAAGCAGGTCAGCACCCAGCCCCTCCGAGTCCCTGCTCTTGCTCCCCCTCCCCTGGGTGTCAGCATCTCTGGAACTTTCTCTGCCTCTTCACACCAGTCTTTGCTCAGCCCAGTTAATCTCAGTAAAGCCCAACTGGTGTCCCTCCATGCCACTTTTGCAGAAGAGAAGATAAATGTATTTAGGACACATTAAGAAGGAAAGGAGGGCATCTGTCCCACCAGGTGTCCAGAGGCAGCTGGAGCACAGGGGCACGGCTGCCCACGGCCAACACTGCTCCATGAGCATATGGAGCACAGCTCTGGAACCCTGCAGAGCCCCATCCAGAAGAGAAAGGGTTTGTTCTTCTTGACTTTCACGCAGCAGAAAGGATTCAGAAATTCCTACTTACTGTCTGCTTACTGGCAGCTTCATTGCACATATGTCCTAGCAGAGTAAATGTCATAAAATAAATGCAGACTTCTAGATTAAAGATTCACTTTTCCTGGCCCAGATGAAGAGGCTACATTTCTAAAGGTAAAAGACATTCAATTATTGAGCTAAGTATGAAGTCTCTGAAATGAAATTATAAAGATGCAAGAAGTGCAATAGAACCAAAACATCATCCTAAATGGAACATGGTGTCTCAATATTTTGTCTCCTTTTGCTCTGAGCTAATCACACAATTCTTCCTCTGGATCCCTTACAAAGCCTGGTGAACAGATCTTGTAGCAGCACAACCCACGACATCTTAAAAAGCTTTTACTTTCTAGCCACTTCTCCAGGTTCCCCTTCTGAATCTCTCCAAACAGCTTAGATCCCTTTCAAAGAGTTTAGGCAGTTCCCCATTCCTGCTACTATCCTCTACTAAATCAACCCTTTCTTTTTCACTAACAAGCATATTTTTATGAAGATACACTGTTCAGCTAACATCTCCTCCTCCCTACTTTTCTAAAAGGAGATCCACAGCAGAAGAGACTTATCCATGACAGCCAAAAGCTTTTCTTTTCCTTTATCATCTTGTCATGTGCCTCATGTTCATTTCTTTGTCCTTCAAAACTTTTCACCATACACCCCCAAGCTGCCACTGGTCACAGTGGCTGCCTGTGACATGCCCCAATACTGCCAATGTCAGTGTCATCTTGAGGAATCACATCCTGATGTACAACAAGCGTGACAGCTCCAGGAGGAGTCTCCTAAATAAACCCCAGCTGCCATTGCACTTCTCAGTTTAGCCTCTCAGTAGAACAGTAATAGAGAGGTGGGAAAAGCTACTCAACACATGGTTTTCTGAGCAGTGCAGAAAGAATGCTGAAATTTAGAAAAGCCAAAATTATTTTCACTCTGTCAATTTTTCCATTTCCATTCTTAAATTTTTACAAATTTAGGAAATATGCATGGAGCTAAAGCCTTCTCACCTAAGACAACCCTCTTAGGAACACTGCATGGAATTTCCAGCAGCGCCAGTTGCTGCACCAATCAATCCCAGTGCTTGGCTGCCCTGTGTGCCACACCTACCTTCGGTGGCAGAGGAGCAGGACACGGGGGCGCTGCTGGAGCGGACGATGGCTGGGGCTGGGGGCTTGCTGAGGCGCTGCTGCTGGACAGCAGCCTCGGGGCCGCCTGCTGAAGTGTTTGCTGGCCCAAAACAGGGAGAGCTCTGCAAAGTGGCAGGGGGCTGGTGACAGTCCACACAGCAGGTTTTCTTCTGCTTCAAAGGCGGCGTGGCACTGCTCTCTTGAGCAGAACTCTGCAGTTCTCGTTCTGAGGGGCTGTAATTCCCTGAGGACCAGTCCAAGGACCTGCCGTGGGCACAGCTCTTTTCCTGTCCTTGGGACCTGTCTGTGGAAGCTGGGCTGTGGGAGCTGTCACCCTCATCAGGAAAGCCCTCAGAGCGAGTTCTGTGACACCTGCAGCGAGGGTGGCAATCCAGGGCACTGCAGCTCTGCTCTGCAGCCCCCTTGGGGGTTATGCAGTAGGGAGAAAGATCTGCAGACTGGAGAGATCCTTGAACTTCCAGCGAACAAAGATCTTCAGAGGAGTAGCTACAGTCTGGGACATCAACAGCCTCAGAGACCATCAGAGAGGTGCTCTCAACAGAAACTGCAAAACAAGAGATTCAGAGAAAAATACAAACTTCTTGCCCTCCCTCCCCGTGTTCTGTAGACTGACTTAAATTAATCAATCTGCAAATTCTTTTATCAGTAAGAATTCAAAAGCTCTCAGACGAAAAATGCCAAAGTAAAAAACACTGAAGTCATTTACTTCTTTCTAGTGTCCTTCAGCAAAGACATTTTTGTGCTGTTCTTGATACTGACTTTTGAACTTTAAATACACAGGCCCTGTACTGTACTCATCTACTTGCATCCCCAATATCTGTGCTTCAGGCAGCAAGCTTCCAATTCAGCTCCTGGAAGCCATGGAGGAAATTACTCTTTGGAGGAGGAGTGTGAGGGTCAGGAAGCCCCCATGGCTGCTGACAATGAGACACAAGCTGCAAGGAATGTGCAGGACTCTTGGAAGAGAAACAACAGTCACCAGATCCACCTCAAAGGGCTTGACTAGAGCTTCGTCTAGCAAAACTCTGCTCTGCACTTCCAGCCCCAGCCTCTGACTGTGACAAGACCCTTCTTGCCATGAATAACCTGAAAGCAAATGATTCCTTCACCACTAGGAAGGGCAGAAGAGAAGAGAAAGTCTGCTCAAAGCTCCCACTTCCCTCTCTAAGGAGACAAACGCAAAGCCACGATCACCTTGGGTGCCGAAGTCCGGGGTCATGTTCCTCTCCCCCAGGCTCGGTTCAGACACTTGCTGAGCAGCACCAGTGACCTAAATGAACATGTGGAATGAAAGAGATCATTGACCTGCAGCTCACCAAGCAAAGTGCAGTGCTCAGGATCTGAAGGACACACCTGACAATGCTGAGGCACTTTCATATGAGCTGCTATTCAGACTGAAAGCTATTTAAAGTATTTCACATCTTTGGGTCAGGAGCAAATGCAGGGCAAAGGCACAAGCTCAATGCAATTTTACATTTTTCCTGAATCTACAAGGTAAATTCATCTTGAATTCACAGGCCCTTAGGGCTGCAGGCTCACACTACTAAACTTAATATCTGAGTTGAGTAAAAGCAATCTCTCTTTCTACAGTCTACTTTTCTCATACTGTGCTTGGTTTTTTGTTCACCACATCACCCTAAAATAGGAGAGAGAAAACCAGAAACCACAAAAACAAACACAAGAGCAGTATTTTCACTTAGTTATTTGTGAGGATGTTACCTGTTAATGTGTTTTGAAGCCCTTTAACATCGTTGCCACCCAGGTGCTCTCCAGCCTGGTGGAGATTGCTCCATGGACACAGTATTTATTACCACTCACCTTTTGTCTGAGGGGGGGATCTAAGGGGGTAACTTCCCTTCACTTTTGAAGACTCATATAGACTCATTCCTGCTGGGAACACTGAATCCATAAATACCTGAAATTTAGGAAATTTTCTTTCTACCGATTTGATTAGACTTTGGATTGGACCTTGTTGCCAATACTGACAGATTTTTAGCAGTTCTTTGGGAATGTGATTATCAAAAAAAATTATTCCAATAAATAGCTGGTAACAAAAATGAGAAAAAATACACAAAGGTTGAAAGGAATGAAACTGATACCATCTTGAGCAGAAAGCATTATATCTACTTCTGTCTGTAGGGCCACAATTAACTAGTAGAGTTTATTATGGTTGGTGACAGTCTAGAAATCCGCATCAGCCACCTCTGTGCAAACCTTTCTGTCAAGCACTTAATCTGTGTCTGGCCTAAAAAATTGGATGTGACACAATTAGTCTGAAGCTATTAGGGCAAGAGCTTCCATTTCACATGCCTGTGTGGATTAAAGCACATATATTTGTGCATAACTTACTGGGCTCACTGTTTGTTTGCTTTCTATCTACCTACCTATCTATCACCTCTATGATCCAGTGACCAGGAAACTTCTTTTGATACAATTTTGTTTTTTAAATTATTTAAAGTTTAGCAAATAAAACTCCAAGCAAAGAACAGTACCAGAAATATTTTAACTCAGCAAGAGATGGATAGAGGACTGGGAAGCAAAAGTGAAATCACTCATATTTTTAAACAATTCCCCTGGAAATTTCTTAATGGATCTTTCTTGATTGTAGCAGAGTATCACATCTGTGGTAAAAAGTAACACGTGGTGTCACTCAGAATCACAGATTGTTCCTGGGACCTAACTGTGGAAGTTCTGGTAACTAACTAGAAAAGTAAAAATGTTCACAAATGGTCTTTGTTGCTGAAGAAAATTCAGACTGAATACCTTTTGGAAGAAGTGGTGTAATGTTTTAATGGTGTTTGTTTCTTTTTAAAAATCTAGGGATTCTAGGTGCTTTCATAAATTCTTAATCTAGGCACTTGCATAATCACTGACTTAATTTCTTAATCACTGACTGGAAAACATCTGTGGAAGATTGTGCTGAAACATTTATTGACACTCTGCATTGTCTCTGAATAATTGCTGAATGCATTTTCTGTGCATTTGGAACTGCTTAACCCTCTTGCTTGGGGGAAGGAGACCCAGGGTTTGAATTGCAGCAGGTAGCACTGCGATGTTGAAGCCAGGTCAGAGTTTGGGTTCACACAGGAACAGCACATGGCTTCATGCAGGCTCCTGCACAGCCAAGGGTAACAAAACCTTATTGAATTCCGCATCCTCAGACAGTCACTAAGCCATCAATGGAAAAAAAGGAAGAAAACCTGTGCTTTTAACAAGCCTGCAGAGCCTACAGGTTAGAAAACCTTATAAAACACTATCATTGATTTGGCTCACCCAGAATCCTGATCTGTTTTTTCTTATCTTTTCTATATCCCAGTCAATACTCTGCATGAAAAACACTGAAAACCACTTTTTTTTATAGTCATGAAATGGGAATTCCTAATCAGTACAGATGACAACAGTTTTTACATGGATGCAACCAGTTAAATTAGCACTGACATTTGTTGCCCATAAAACGCATGAAATACCGAGTCCAATTTGGTACAATTTAATAAAATTCTAAGGACCTCAATCCATTTAAAAACAAATAAAACCTATTGCTTGATGCACAGTAAAAGGTTTTACAATTATGACATTATTACATAATGGTTCCCAGAAGCACTTTTGTAGCTAAATCCCTGACATGATTTCCATTGCCAAGCCTGCCTTTGAGGGATTTATAAATCTCATTATTTCAGTTCCTACTGTACTGTGCTCTATGGGAGCATTTGCAGCATGCAAGGACTCAGGTCTCCATTTTGTTCTTCTTGTAGACCCAAAACTGTCTTAGACAGCTCAGCTGGGACACTAATTGCAAAAAATACAAGCGGGCTTTTGTTGTCAAGAAAAATCTGTGGCTGTCACTGTAGGCTTTGGTTCTCGCTGCCAGTGAGCTGCAGTGCTGAGAACAGAGCCTGTCACAAGCTCTGAACTGCAACCACCAAGCTCATATAAACTCACTCCTGATAAGAAACCACATTATTATCACTATCAGAAATGAAGTCACCACTCATCTTCACTGGTGATCAGAACAAACAGCTCTGGAGCTCAGGTGGCCAGAGGTGAGCAGGCAAGATGCTGAAACCTGTTCTGCACTCTCAGCAGTAGCAGTTTCTTGCCACATAACTGCAGAAGCTGAGGACTAAAAGCTGCAACAATCAGAAGGTTAAGCAATAGAGAACTACTCACTGCTGCTGCATAGGAAGTAACATTTGTTAGCTAAACCCTTATAAAGAAAATGGTCTGGAAAATGTTTTTAAAGAATAACAGTATTTTCTAATGATTGTTCTTAAAAGTTTATCTAGAATTATATTGCACCATGAAAATGTGAAGACCACATAACGAATTTCCTTTGGTTTTCCTCACCTGTCTGGCAGGCATCTCTCCAATCACTGCCTCATAAGGAGGGGGCAGCTCACTTGGATACAGCATTCCTGGGCTATTAATGGTTACTTCATATAGAGCACCAAATGGGGAATGAGGGAAGTCCAAATGGAGACTTCTACAAAAAAACATAAACAAGCAAACAATTAAGAAATGGCATTGATTTATTACCTATACCACAGTGATGTAAATACTTTTCTGAATTCAAAGCCAATGCACTACAAAGAAATACATTCAAGAAATTTATTAGACAAGGCATCCAAAATGAAGCCCTGGTTCACAGGGTAGCTTTAGCAACTGTTTTTTATTTAGGATGCCAGCCATCTTTACCATCATAAACATCCTCAACTGGTCCAAATTAACACACATTAATTGCAATAATTTTCTTTAAAAATTAAATTTCAGACTCAACTTCAAATGTATAATGTTAACTGTGACAGGATCACTTGCAAAGGGACCTTTGCTCAAAGCTCAGACATTGTTATCCTTGTCTTAGTTAAGGTCAGTCATTTCTCTATTGCAGAAATGCTTTAACACAAATATTTGCAGATGTAACCTAACAAGTTTGCTAAACACCACATGCAATCTGTCTGGCAAAGAAGAGCCCAGTGTAAGTGAAGGACTCGATTTGGGTTTGTGCTCTTGGAAAGAGCTGCAGGCCCAGAGCTCAGCCCGGAGCCGGCTGCAAGGGCAGGGCAGGGCAGGGCAGGGCATCACCTCTGTGCCTCCCCCACGGGCGTGCAGGTGTACTCTGGTGGGTAGTAGGGAGGGGGGGGGATTGGTGGGATGAACTCATCAAAATCCAGGGTCTGGTGCAGGACAGTCCCATGTGGAGTCATGCAGTCAGGATTGGCAGAATGCGGCCTCTGTGGCAGAAACTGGAAATGAACAGGTAAAGTTCCTTCAGGTGGTAGAAACATCATCACCAATATCAACAATTTTAATAAAACCAACACCAAATTCATTAACACCCAAGCTGAAATGAAAAAGGCACTTCTGGGAGCATAAGAATACTTGTGATCAGCAAGGAGGGTGAGTCAGATTGCCAAAATACAGCACAAGGTTTTACTAAAGACAGAGAGGCTTTGGGCCTTCAGGTCAGTCAGTCTTAGGATGCAGGACACAGACATTTACAATTTAATGTCTTTTCAAGAAATATTTCTACATTGTATATTGTTTTATTGTAGCCCCACATAATCAGTTCTATTTTAATACCTGATGAAAAATAGAAATAACTACTAAAACAAATATTTGCATGTTTTTGTTTCCAATCTGAACTGCCTTGCACTTGCGAAGAAAAAAAACCCCAATACCAATCCCCTAAACATCCCCAAACAAAACTACCTAGAAACAGGCTACTACATGGACCTTATGTTTTGAATAAAACAACTGGAAATATCCCACCCATTTTTCACTTCCAGTGAAGGGGCTGTTTATAGTTATTCTTTATTATTCTTGTAAAATGAAATATTCTTAATAGCTGTTTGTGGTTTGGTGATACAGACACTGCACACTTAAATGTGGTATAAAGCTTATAAGCACTGGTATGAAAGTAAGAAAAACATTTATTCCATATACACATCTCAAAACCCAAAAGAAAATAACTACACTGCACAATAAAAAGCAATAATATTGAGAACTACATCAACATTTGTGACAGAGACCTCATCAGCTTCCAGCAGAGCAGGGATCTAAAGAAGCCACTGATATCAGGAACGCTCAGAAGTGTCTGGGAAAGGGCTGAACTAATCCAAGATCAAATATGGACCATCCTGAAGATCCCACAACCCACACCTGGCTCTATTTGGTCCTCATGGATCAAAGGGGGACTAAAAGACAATCCAAAACCACAGAATTTTTTCTTTCCCAGGCAAGCTTCTGCTCTCATATGATTTTTCTTGGATGAGTAAATTACTTATCTTTAGCTCCAGCCTTCTAAAACAAGCCTGCTAAGAAACTCTGCTGAAATTACTTTTTTTTTTTGGGCTGGAACAATGTATGTTTTTGTACTGTGGGCTCATTACATTGTTGTTTGTTTAAATCCATGATAAAGATTTGGGAAGCAGTAAAATAAAAGGAAAAATGTTTATGCTTAGGAGATCCAGCAAATAGAAAGTAAATTACCTTCATTTATAATATCACAGTTCTATATTTATCACTTTTTGAAATTTAATTTGGTGCAGTTCTGCTGAATTTACATTACCACAGAAATGATACTGGTCCTTTGTGTTTTAAAGCTTGAGTTACATCTCAGTTTTATTACACTCCCTCTATGTATGTTGTTTGAAAGGTCAGAGCTGTGATAGCACAGCACAGCAGAGGGTCAGGAGGACCAGTACCACCTGTTTGTCAAATGAAGTATTGGCTGCTGGGCTCTCCAGAGATATTTCCACACATAACTATTATTAAAGAACCTCCTCTGCAGAATTTGTTATTTCCTTACATCCTACAGCCAACCAAGGACTTTCTGCCATTCCATTCTGCTCATGGTACAGCAGAGAAACAGAGACATGGCATCAGTTTGATTTACTCTTCGTTATGTGAAATATCTGATGCTCTTTCATCCTCCATGAGAGCTGGGAAGCTGCCATACCAAGTACTATCAGACATTTCTCTGTTTGGCTTACAGGGAAGAAAACCAGAAAAAACCAAAACCCACAATTATCTTGCAGTCATTTGGTCTAAACTCATCTGATCTTCCAACAGCCATTTCCTAAAGTGTAACATAACATGAATACCAACCATTAAACTCCAAACTTCTGCCCTAAGCAATCATCAGTCTGTTACCATCTCAAATACACGGAAGAATCTTTTAGGAAAAAAGGAAGCAAGACAAACATCAACATAATTACCTAAAACCTGTAAACATTTATCATAATGAAAACAAATATCTGAGTATGCTGGGTCATCTTTTGTACACTATTTGATCACCAAATTCAGGACTGCTCTCATCTTCCTAAAAGAGTCAATAATTGGGGTAATTTTTACAGTCTGGAAACAAAACCACTTTAATTTACAACTTTCTTGACCTTCTCCCAGACTGTTTCCATGATGCCATGGGCCCCAAGCTCTGGTTTGCACCAGAGAAGTTGCAGCTCTGTTCCCTCAGTGCTGGAGTTCCCTGGAGCTGGATCCCCTCAGCCCCGCCAGAACGGGGCAGGCAAACACAGGGCACTGCACAGCAGCTGAACCACCAGCACACACTGTGTGGGACACGACACGAGGGAGAGGTTTCACACACGGCAGAAGGGGCTCCAGGAGGAAAAGATCTGATGCTGGGATGCAGCTCAGCTGAGCAGCAGAATTCTCTGCATCCCTTTCAAGGTCTGGCATACAAACCATGGACACGAACTGTGACCAACACTTGACAACGAGCGGCAGGATGGACATGGAAGTACACATGTTTGGGGGTGTTTATAAACAGCACTTTACCTGTGTGATATCATCCTGCTGGAAGGCACAGAAATTAAAGTAAAAAGGCTGTAAGAGGGAAACTAGCAGGAAATGAAACAATAGCAAATATAAGGGATTACCACAAAGAACAGACATCCTTGAGAAAACAATTGAAAGCCAGTAAGTGGGAATTAAGTCATATTTTATTCCACTCTACGTTGTCTACTGATCTCTGCTAGTCTGCAAAAGCTTATTCTTTCTACAGGAAAATGTATTTTAAATATCTTCAAGAGTTACTCTCAAATAGTGAACTCTGGCAGGGTTTCAGCAAAGTTTAATACAAATTTCATAGGTTAAAAAAAGACAGTAATAAAATGCAGAGCTGAGAAAGCTGCAAAAACTGACAAATACTTTCAGACAGAAACACACATTTCTGGTATTAGAAGACAGCTGTCATCAAATAATCAGTCTCAAGATACTGACGGCAAACAGGACAGACAACAACAAGAACTGCCAAGCAGAAAATGGGGGTGGCTGTTCAGTGACCAGGATAAACAGGATCAAGTTGCACTCAATATCATGTCAAAAACTGCAGCTCACACCACGGAACAGCTCACACAGTGGGACTCCCAGCCAGCCTTGGGATTGAGCTGATGGCCACTGCAGAAGCTATGGATAGAAAATGGTCGCAGACAAAGATCAACAGCATACAGCATTTCTGGTAAATGCTACATATCCAACTGCATCAAAAGCTTAGCAAAAATTTATTGCTATCAACAGGTACTTGAAACATATTTACTTGAAAGAAACAGAAAGCCCATGGCTGTGGAAATCCAGAAAACTCAGCCATTTCTGTTACCCTGCTGGAGCTGTTGAATGCTGGGAGCTTTCAGAAATCTGACAGGCAATGAAACACAGATCTGGAATTCATGGTCTTTTAGGAAACAGCTGACCTTATGTTTGAAGCTTGGCATTCAGACTATTACACTCACACAGACAGGTATTTCCTCATCTTTGGCCTTCCTTTAGTGTGTGAAACGTGTCTGATACTGGATGGGCATCACACAGCCCAGTGCTTGTGCCAAAGGGATGTGGAGCACAGAGCACGCACTGACCACAGAGCTCAGTGTGTTCTCATTGGGCATGTCTGACTTGGACAGAGTGGAACAGCCTGATTTAAACAGCCCTCATAGCGAAGACTATTTTTTTTTTTAAATTTTGTCTGCAGTTATGAGGGAAGAGTAAAACATGCTCTCTGCCTGGTTTCAGCAGGGTAAACAAGAAAGCTGTAAAATCCTGTAAACCCACTGCTCGGACCTGCATTCAATACAGAAGTTTGCCATGGCAGCATCAGCAAGTTGTTAGGAAGCAGAGAATTAGAAGCACAAATGCTAGAAGCACCACACTTCCAGAAGAGGTAAAAGTTTTTGAAAATGCAGTTATGCTCAAGGGTTCATTGCCACAGTACTGAGAATTGCACACAGCCAACAATGGGGCTGGACACCGGTGACCTCTGCCAGCTCCCAGCCTGCAGCCAGACACATCAGCCACCCTGCCCAGTGAAGAATAACACATCTCTCAGTGTTTGACTTTTCCAGGTGGAATAAACACCATTACATAGACATGTGTAAAATTGTAAAATTCATTCTCTTTTTGTCAGATCGATTTTCCAGCTCTTCACTGAAAGGCTGTCCATAAGTCGGTCACTGAAGTGATCAGAAGGTATTATCCATGTTCTGGATATTCTGAGTACACTGAGGTAAAAGCTGATGGAGGAGACCCAGCTAAGGAACTGAAGAAAGAGCAGGAAAGACCTGTCAATATAATTCTCTATTGGAACTGTTCCTCACGTGGTCCATCCTTCTGCCCAAGGCATGTCAGACTGACAGCTCTGCACCAGGGCTCCAGCTGTGGGACCTGCCCACTGAACATCAGCAAAGTGATTCTGTGCTCTGCACACCCTGCCCAGCACCACGGACCCCATGGAAATGCCACTGCTCAGCAATTACAGCTTATCAACCACAAGTGCCTGGTATCAGTGTGTGCCTGGTGCTCCAAGGGAAACTTATCTGAGTTCTTCCTGTATCTGCATGTAATTACCTCTGTCTTCCATATCACATTTATTACATGCACTGTACAACTCTGAAATCAGTCCTTCGGAGACTCCAGAGTTCATTATTCTCATTTCAGTAATTTATAAAAATCTGCTGATTTTTGAGAATGGGAAATAGAAATTTCTAATTGCATATAATTAAATACTGGCATGTTATCCTGAGTGAAAGCTCTGTGCAATACACTCGGGTCTATAATTCTGTCTTCAATTAGCTGTCCTCCTGGACAGGTTACTGTTTTCCTTTTCTAAAACACTGGAATCAGTATCTGCTGAAGGGAAATGTAGACTCTAATTGTCTACAAGAACAGAAGGATCACGGCTGACTCTTCTAATTTGTCCCTGATCTTAAAGGGAAATTATGAGACAGAAAATATTTTGATAAGGAAAACGCATTCAGATTTTTCTGCTCAGTTGTTTCCAGTTGCTGTTCCTAGAACCATCACAGGAGCCTCGTGGGCATTGCTCTGTCATATCTTTTTTGAAGTACTTACCATATTTTAGTCTTAAATATTAAATATTCCTATTCTACCAATAAAGTGTATGATGAAAAATTGTACATTTGTTAAAAATGTCAGAAGATTTCCTGACCTAACGTGTGCATTTATGGTGGGTGTGAGGGGAGAATTTATGCAACCATATTTACATTTAGGATTTTTCTATGGATGTACATCATCCCCAATGCATATTTCTAAAGGGAATGTCATCTGGGTTTTACACTACCTTAAGTGAGCTTTGTGCCCAAAAAAGGATTATTTAGGTATTGATGTCATTAGATTAAATAAAAAGTTACATGTAATAATGTAAGATCAATTCTCACTAAGTTTCACTCTGCAGGATTTTTTATTACTGTTTCACCAGAATCTGGGGGTCAAACAATGCCAGCAAGATTTTACCCTCATAGAGAGATGCTTTCTGTGAGGTGTTTGAGTAGAAACATTAACTACAGCCTATTAAGATAATGACATGCTGAATTATCACTAGGACTGATGAAAACAGTAATTAAACATTACAGCTTGCATGTGTCATCATTACCTTATTTTCTTTACAAAATAACAGATGGTTTTAGGTATCACACAACATGAACAGCTACTAACAGTGATGGTGATAAAATCAGAACACGCTCATTGATATCAGTGCCAGCACTTCTAGGATAAGAAGTCTATAAACATATCAGGAGTGGAAGGAGGGCTGGAATAGGTGTAATTCATACTTTAGCCTGGCTACAGTGGCTGTAATATTTTGTATTTCTTATTTTAATCCAGGCAGCTACCTTTGGAAGAAAACAGGGTGCGTTTTCACAGCAGCCATTCATCAGACAAGATGCAAACTGAAACTGCCTCAGGCAACAAATGAAATATCATGGAAGTGACAGTTTGGTTATTAAGAGCGGTTTCTTCACATTACAGAGCCTTGATCTGATCCGATTTGATTCACATTTATTTCCTGGAGGGGTGTGCACATAGAAAGAACAATTCTGGGAAGCCCTGTAATGGAGTGCAGCCTTAAACTCTCTAGTGAAACACAACAAATGCCTTTTCAATCTTTAGCCATGGCATCACTTTCTCTTCCAGCCTTAGTACAATTGGTAGGGCTTCTTTGCCTGGGCAAATGCACATACTTAGCACAGTGAGAAAGGCTAAAGTGAAATGAAAATTTTGGGATACTTTCTAAAACAGTTAACTCAAACAAGGAACAGTCCAGAAAAAATATAAAATAAAATATAAAGTAATAAAACCACTTTGAAGTATTTTGCTGTATTTTTTCCCTTAGCAAATGAAATAAAATATTTGTCGAGTAGGACTGGTTTTAAACCAAAAAACACCTCTTCATATTCACTGGAAAATTTAAACTGTGCTTACTACTGGACAGCTTGTGTTTGTGTTTTTAGGATGTTTTTCCTGAAGGCTGGGATGTCAGAAGACAGCAGTTTCCAGTAAAATACATCAGCTTGCCTGTAGGAATCAAGACACTTGCTGTATGCAAAAGTCATCAACAAAGAACAAAATCACAGAATCATTGCTGCAGATTTTCTTGAGACTGTTACACCTGCTTTATGTTGCTAAGCAATAAATTGAAATTCTTTGAATTTGCAAAAATTACCATTCCAATGGATTAATTTCTGAGACAGGAACACAGCACAGGAATCACAGAACTGATTGCTCTAATGATAACCTAATGACATCCAAGGAGGCTGTTCCCTATTGCCTCTTCTTGTTACAGGAGAGCCTACAGAGCTCCTGAATACTGCAGAACAGAGTAAAACCATCAGCAAAATAATTAAAACCCTCTCAGCTTTGAGGAGTGGTATCTTTGCTGCTGCTGTCAAACTTCCAAGCTGGTACAACCCCGCTAAAAGAAGATGCACACATCAGTGAAAAGCAAAAGGAAAAAGCACAAATCCAGCATTAACAAGCAAGAGAAAATGAAGTTAATCAGATTTCTGGGTGTAGTAGAGCAAAGGGGAACTGCAGATCATGGGGCAATAGGCTGAAAGTAGTGAAAGAAAAAGAAATCCTCAGGTGAGAGTTGAGCTGGTCTAAGTCAGCGTAGCCCCAGGGAAGTTACGCTCACTTAGGCCTGGTAGGAATCGGGCTCAGCAACCTGAAAAAAGAAAGGAAAAACTGATAAACAAGAAAAGACTGGGATTGAGCAAAAGTACAGATATATTTGTATTTCCCTTCTTCTGAGGAGAAGGAAGAAAATTCTTGTCGATGGAGCTGAAAGGGTGGGAGAACAGGCAGCTAAGCAGGAAGACAGAAAGCTGGAAACACAAAGCATAGGAAGCAAAAAGAAATAAACACTGAAACCAAGAAATGGCAGCATTGCCAGGTGGGCAAGAAAGAGTCTTAAAGACATCCAGAATGAGGTGGCAGAGAGAAAAATTATGTGCTTTTAGGAATTTGACTCCTTATTGAGGTTATTTCTTCTTGCATATGCCCATCAGAAGCACTTTAACATTGGTCTTGGATCGTTGTTACCTATTTGGTTTTATTCCTCTGACACTGCTAAATACCATCAAGTGCAGATCAAGATTCCTGGAATATACACTTCTGGATCACTGCTACCATTTTTCCACTAGACAGACAGAGTTTTCAAGGTATGATAATTTCTTCATCACCACTGCAAGGTGAAAAAGTTCTTTAGTCAATGGGCATTCTTGTAATATGGAGAGGGAGAGTGTATGAAAAGAAAGAATAGCCAGAATACAATAAAGACCCTTTGCCATTTAAAATATAAGTGTCATCAGCTGAAGCTGAACATTATTTCTGTTAATTGTTTCCCATCCATACTAGTGTTATTAAATAGCACTGTTCACAAGCCTCTACAAGCCTGCAAAATATGCTTACACAGAGCCCTACAGCAAAAATGCATTTATGTTCTATTTACAGTAATTACCTAAGCATATGAGCCCAACTTATTATACCCATTTGTATGTGAAGCAAACACCAGATCCCAGACTGAAGATATTCTTTAACTGGGTTTAAACCCAGTGACTGGAACCCTGTCTAGAAAGGGCAGCCTTATCTCTGTAATTCATGCACTTAAATCAATACCCATGGCACCCAGTGTATTTCTAATTATTTATTTCTTTTTAAAACAACTGTGCCTGCATGGGCAGGCTTTACAACATTTCTGTGTTGTTCAAATGGTTTGCAGCTAACTTGCTGAGCCAGTCTTCCATCCATGCAAACTTTTCCAATGCCAGATGTACAAATGGCCAGTACTGGATTTGTGTGTGTGCCCTCCTTTATTAAACAGGACATTCCTAGATTAATCAGCAATAGAGCAAGGTTACAAGCAGTGGAGCTGGCCTGAAAAATACAGTGGTTTTTAAAATTTTTTTGTTTCTTTTGTTTTTAACATTGAAACCTTGTGAATCCCAACACTCATTTGGAATAGGAAAGCTGCCTTTGTCCAACCAAAACAAGACAGCATCCTGTGATGCAGCTGACTCTGCAGAAGACTAATGATCCTTCTTGCTCTTGTTGTGAACACAAATGCTACTCTGACTGAACATGCTTTCCTTATGAAAACACAATTATTGGCGCAGGGCTGTGAAAAGTTCCAGTTTTGAGCTTATAGTTCTCATACTCTGTAGTTCTCATAGGAATCTAGTAATGAAAACCAGCATCTTAAAGCTAAGAAATTGCTCTGGGTAGTGTGGAAAGTGGAGATAATATACAAGTGATGACAGCAAATTTAACTGAACCTCGTTAATCACCTCGATAACAAAAAGAACAACTCCCAATTGCAAAATCCTCATCATATACTACAAAACATAAACATTGAGGCACAGCAGCTCCTCGTGCTGCATACATCTATATGCTGTGTTTATATAGATGTATGCAGACAGAAAATACACCCATGTACACACACATTCTAACACTGCACAGACACACACAAGTAGGCTGAGGTTTATAAGCAAAGAGTAGCAAATGAGCATCCACACAGAAGGACACTGTGCTGTGCTGGACAAGCCCTGGGTTGCCACTGAAACGTACTCACCATTTGCAGGAGATCAGAGGAAACCATCTGCATGCAACACATTGCTGTTGCCAAAGCACAGACAATGGTGGAGATGATATTGAGAGCGCACACACTGAACAACAGGTCCTGAAAGAGACAGCAGCAGAATATCATCTCTTATCTCAGGGACACAAAGCACAGGAAATGCTTGAGGAATTTGATAAACAAACACTCTCAACTGCTATCCATTAATAAGGTCCCAAATAACTGGGTAGAACTCATTTAGCTTGTAATCTTTTTCAGGTAGCAATCCACAAAAGCAGCAATTACAGAAACAAACATCTTCCCTTCCCCAGTTCTCACAATACATTTGCTATTAGATATTTCCTCAGAAATATTGGTATTCAAATTTCCTTGTTCCCCAAAAAGACGAATTACTCTTTCACAGTCGACTCCAAGCTGCAGCTATCACAAGAAAGATACTATGAAAGACACCTCTGATTAAAAACTACATGCAGAATTATTATTGCTTTGAGTAGTTGAAATCTACAACTTAGGGTTGTGTGTTAAAAAAATTCTAGCATGAAATAGAGACTTATCCTGTGTCAGAAACTCAATGCATTTTTATACATGAGAGAAAAGCAGTGATTACCCATCCAGATATTTCACCTTCTACTGATGAATTGAGTGCCTATGGTCATATTGTTGGCTTTGTTTTTAAAGAACAAGAAGTTTAAAATAGAACAGAGAATATTGGTTTAACAAGTAGAATAAAAGAAAATAAACATTTGAATTAAAATGGAACATTTTTAGAGCAATGATGTCACTAAAAATAAAGCCTTTATCTCTCTTCCAATCATCAGATTTGTATTTACTTTCTCCACAGCCAGTGAAAAGAATTTCGTGTGCTGGCAATATTTCAAAACTACTACAATCCTTGTACAGAAACTGCATGGCTGCTGGGGCTATTGTGTGGCCCAGTTCTCTGAATAGCCAGTAAAAGCATTTGAGAAAAAGCAGCACAGAGAACAGAACAAAATTGCTACAACACAGGGAGTAAAACCACTCTCTGTGTAAAGCACATTCCATAGGGTCTAAGTTTAACAGAGTATTTCATTCACTGCCAATGCATGAAACAACTTCCGTGCTATAAATTGCTTTGTTTTCCCCAACAGTTCTGAAACAAATGATAGAAAGGTGCAGATTTACTCCTGCCACTGTAATTGCTTGCTCCTCAAGTGACCTTCATTTGAAGATGGAAATGCCAGGCATGGGAACCAGGCAGACAATAAATGAGCCAACAAGTTTTGGTCATTTAATGACTTACACTGAGCCAGATTTGCTCTTGCTGATCTGGTCAGGAGTTTTCTGTCTTCTTGGCCAGCCCCTCAGCCAGAGGAACAATGAATCAGCAGCATTAACAGCAAAATACTGGAAGGGCCAACACCAAGTCACTGGCAGGAGGTGATGCAGAGGACTCACTCAGAGTCACACAGACCCACTTAGAGCACTCAAATGCAGGTAAACAGACAAAGTGACCCCTGGAGACCCAATTAGTTAACAGTGCCAAAAAAAGGGAGGTTGAGATCCTTCCTGTTCTGCTTTCCATATGCAAACCTAGGTAAAGAACACCCAGGCAGAGACAAGATCTAGGGTAGAAAATAGGATAATTTCCTAGCAGGAAGAAACATCATCCATTGCCTACAACAGCCATTTAAATACAAAAAACTTAGCCAATTTGAGTGCATAACTTAACATCATTTATGCTAAATAATAAAATCAAAGTTCCAAATTAGGATGCAGTGTCTCCAAGACCCTCATACACCTCTACACGTCCCAGGACAGACTGAACTGTGCCTCTAAGTCTCATAGCAGATGTTTTTCTCATCTCTTCCTACAGACCCCACAGCTTCATCACTATTATTCACTATTCCAGTGTTTATTTTTACCATCAGTGTCCTGGTTATGTCCATCCCACAGATGAAACCCATGGCTTCTTTTCATCCGTAGCTCTTGAGAACAGGCTGTTACACAGCAGACTTTTATACCTTTGAACTCTATTATCACTCCTGAAGCCTTTTCCACCTTTACTGCATGACATATTAACACCATTTTCTCCAATTCTCAACTGAAATCAACTTTCCAGGCCTCTGATCCTTTTCATTAATCCAATTTGTTTCTCCTCACCTGGGCCCACATTTTTCTTTAAATGCAGGATCCTAAACCAGGCACAACTGAAGGCCTTGCAAACACTGACTCTGGTGTGAGGATTATTTCTTGTGCCTTGCAGGCTGCACTCATCCTTACCCACCCTGGGACATTTCCTGGCACACTGGGACAGCTGTGCTCTGTTTGTTACTCAGCATTTTGCTTTTGATGCAGGGCAGGGATTGCTGCCCACAGGAGCAGCAGCCTCTTTGCACACACTCCTTTCCAGGCTAAGCACACAATTCCTCTTCTGCTACAACCTCTTTGAAGGTGAAGGCACAACTAGAAAATCCCAAATGCAGGGATGCAGAGTTTTTGTGCATTTCATAAATATCAATAAGGAGCAGACATCTAAAACACTGTAAATCTAAAATTTTAACAGAGACAGTAACAACTGAGCAATGGTTGTGGAGGCCTCACCACCACTAGATATTTCTTAAAGCAATACTGCTTCTTTATTTGTTTTGGCTTTTTTATCCTAAAGTCTGTTTCAACTCAAACAGGAACCAAGCCACAACCCACCCTTCTCCTCTGTTCCCCACTCCCCCCAGCCTCCCCAAACATTAATCAGCCTCAGGCAATTTATCATTTTCAGGAAATTCACTCCCTGCGCCCTGTAGAAAAAATAATTAGGTAATCCATGACACTCATTTATTCAGCTGTAGATAAAAAGTGAGCAGGAACTAAAGCCCTCATGGCCAAGCCCACTGCCAGAAGGACAGGGTAGGTGCTGATAGACAGCAGCTGGAACAAACAAGGACAATTAAGGCGTCCTTTAGGAAATGTCTGTGCAAAAGCAGTAACTACAACAGGGCCAATCCAACCCCCCACAGCCCAGCCAGCTACATTTATAGGTGTCTAAAGGAGCGGGAAAGCTGTACTAAATACAAAATCAAGGAGCTTTAGAAACAGATCTTTAGCTGATATCTACCAGAACACTAATCAGAACACATGAATCTCTAATGGTACAAAATACAATTCTCTGCTCCTCAGAAATGGCTGAACCGATTTCCTCCTAGATGCTGTCTTTGTCTTTTTAAGACAAAACTCTGATTCTTCAGCATGTTTATATGACAATTAATGCTCTGATAAGTATAATGTACTAGGGAGGATTATTCTTCGACAGGTTACATATACAATTTTCTTCATACACCTTAGCTCACTAGCTGCAGAGGACACAAATCCCTCCAGAGTGGGATCAGCTGTCAGGATTGCCTGGAACCATGCCTAGACCAGCCCAGAGATGGACCCACAGGAGTCAGGCAGCACTGTGAGCTGTTTCTCTGTGGCCACTTATTTTGCCAAGTAGGGCCCTCACTAAATCTTAAAAGCACAGCTAAAATTTAATACTGACAGTGGAAAAAGCAAGATTTCATGGTTGCAGTATTCCATTTATACTACAACTGAACAATTACCAAAATAATGGTGCCAGCACCTGCATAATTGTTTATCATGCTTTCCCTCCATAAAAAGCGACACCTTTGACTTGTGCTGTGCTCCCAAAGGATACCTGGGAATTCCCACACCATACCTGTGCATTCTCAAATCTTCATACTATCGTTTCCCATATGCCTAACTTAGAGACAGAACAGTTATTTATTCTTTTTTCTAATTCAAGCTGTTTTCACTGTCATTTTTTTGACATTGTTTTTGTGCTACTGCACCTCAGTTCTTCCTTTACTAGCACAATTAAAACAATACATAAATGTATAAAAATGCATGTTCTAAATGTGTAGTCCAAAATCCTACAGAACAGATTAAAATAGGAGATGTATTACAGAATCTGAGTGTTATTTAAAATCTGAATGTTTAATTGCAATATTTTAATATTTTGTATTCAAAAAATGTAATTTTAAGAAATAATTGAGAATATAATATAAAAACACATACTGCAATATGCTCAAAAAGCAATTTGTTCCAAAAACTGATTTTCTTTGTTTTCCCTCAAACTGCTGGGTGATAAAGCAGTCAGATGGCATCAAACTGGAATAAGTAAAAAATTGGTGATTGCCACATCGATAACTCAACTGTAGAAACAACCATTTAACAAAGCAATTTAGAACAGCTGTTAGTAGATGCAATTACCTGACAGAAGCAAAGAGATGAGATAGAATCTAAAATGAAAAATGACAATGGCACAAATCCCATCAGCCCGTGATGGGTGCACTGACAGAGCTGGTCCCTTAAAACCAATGAACACTCACTCCATGTGTGCTCACTCTGCTGAAATTCCGGCCTTCAGAACATCATTTGTACCTCCTATCACAGCAAATACAAAGCAAAACTGGAATAGTATCACTTTACTCTAATGGTGGGCCATACCCATAGAGTTTCTTCATCATAGACACCAATTTATAACTGCACTTGTCTCTAATATTAGTTACCTTTTAAAACCATCAAGTAAACCAGGCTAAAACAGGAATGTCTGCACAACTTCAAAACTCAAATGCAGACTTTGGTAAATATTCAGTCACTCTCTTGCTTCTTCCTATCACAGCAATAACTGTACTGAAAATGAAGTTACACGCATGAACATCAAAGCAGAGAATTTGTCACTCAGTACAGACCACACCACACAGATAAAGCACGATTACCTCTAAAGATTCACTCTGCCAAGTACTACACAGAAAATTAATCAGCTGTGCTGCATACACAGAATTCAGAAACTGTATTTAAACCTGTTTTGCTCTAGAAATACACAAAGTACATCCATTTCATTTTATGAGTTCCAGTCTGCTCAACAGAATTGAACTGACAGCTCTCTTTACAACACACTCACATTTTGCTGGCTGAATAGATTACTTTGCTGTGGAAATAATAGATTTGTAGTCTTTGAGGTTCTCTCCACTTTTGAGACTTTAGCCAATACAGGATGAAAGCAGCAAGATCAGCTTGCTGATGTGTGAAAGGAGCTCTGTGAGCAGCAGCCCTGAGCACACAGACCTCAGCATCCCCAGCCATCACTGGCTCACAGCAGCTCCATGGCTGCAACGCTGTGGAGATGATTTCCTTTCTCCTTGATTAACTTCAATTACAGCTCTTCATTTCTTATACTACTGTATCCTGAAAAGAGATAATGAGCAGCAAAGCTTTTTCACCCATGAAATTAGTGTCAATGTACCTCTTTTATTCAAGAATTCAAGGACAACAATCCTTTTAACTCAAAATATAACTTTAGTTGCTCTCACTGGACACATCTAGAAAAACACTGGGAAAATATCTGCTCTAATACCAGGAAGGCTCAAGAATCAATTCTGAGTCAAATGGGTCTCAACCACACATTGCATTGAAAATGGAGAGATGATCAACACTTCACAAAACAGATTTGAGGTTTGAAAGTACAGTATAATTCACTATTTTATTGTATTTTTAACAAGCAGTGCACAGTGCACTGCTACTTAAGAATCTTCTCTCTGCTTGCACTCCAGTTTGCATAACTTCCAGCTCAGGTGCCTGCATTAAATTCAGTACTGGGGATATGAGAGTTGGAGACTCCTGAAAGGCTAAGGTTTCACAACATAACTGGACCAGGATGGAATAAACAGATTTCAGTCATTCAAAGAGGCACCTTTTCAGCCATGAGAGAATTTACAACCATACTCACTCATTGTCCAAGCCAGGAACAGAAAGAAGTATGAGGAAGGAAAAGTAGCTCAGCTACTCAGACTGCCAAGCCCACCCTGACCCACCCTATTTTTGATGGTCTTGGTGTGGTAAATACACACTCTGAATGTTGGGAATATTTTCAGCTGCCTGTAAAGGAATGTGAAATAAATCCAGCATTTAAAAATCTGATCTGGAATTACTTATTCTGTGCTGAGCTTTATTCAATTTTAAGTAGCTTAAGAAGCCTTTCAGGTAATTCACTCAGTAAAATTAATAATATTGCATTTGGTCTTACAGTAAACCTGAGGAAAGACTGTTCCCATAACTCTAAAGAATGTGCGAGGAGCCATCCTCCTCTGCTTTGCAAATAGAAGCATCTCCTTCTGAATGAAAAAAAAATTAAATATATGAGTAGACTTCATCACCAGGAAACACAGTAACAATAAATTTGGATTCAAAGGAGAGGAAGGGAAAGAAAGTATTCACACAGAAGACTTGAAGAGCCCTAAGCTACATAAATCTTTAATAGAGATGCCTAACTAATGAATGGAACCAGAAACCTGAAAAAGACATTTACTATTTACATTGTACTTGAACTTTAGCAGCTCCAAACCAAATATTTATGCTGCAGACAGAGGAGAGAATCAGCTTCTCTCCTTGCCTGATAGTCACCAAGGCATTCTACAGATGCACCTTTAGTAGGAAGTAATTACATAAATAGCAAATCTATAAACTCACATACATGTCTGCAGGTATTCTGAACTCTGAGAGCTGTTAAAAGTAATTAAAAATACTCAAATCTATCCTTACTAAACCAAAATAGCATAACATTTCACTCTTGCATGTCAGTATCACACAGCACTAATATGTTACAAAATAATTAAAACTTCTAAACACCTAACTTCATCCTCTCAAAATGTTGCAGGTAGTTAGTTGTAATATTTTGATATTTGATATCTTCAGTAAGTTAAGAATACTCTGAGTTTAGAAAGAAGACAAAATTTTCATAGATGAAACGTATCAGAAAAATTTAGCCTTTTTACTTTATTGAACATGACAAGAAAAACTCAGTTCCTTAAGATTTCATCAACTTCCTGTGGAAGAACAGATTAAGTTGAAACTGCATCCCTAACCCATCCCATCTGTGGCCATCATCTCAGTTTTGGATACCTGATTCTTAATAAACCTTTTAAACTCTTTTAACTAATTTTGTAAAGAGGTAGGATTTGCTTGTGCCTTCATTTGGCTTTAATTAAACCAAGTAACTTCCTAATATAGGATAAAGCTGTTCTAGAAATGTGGTTACTGTAAAAAAAAAAAAAAAAAATCAAGATACTAGGACACTGACATCCTTTAGAAGCACAGATTATTGAGCCTGAGCATCCAGAGGAAAGCAAAGAGCCTTATTTCCAGGGGCAATTTAGGAGCTACTACTGCAGGAAACTAAAAAACCCCACATGTCCTAGTGAAATCCAGAAACCAGGAATTGTCTCCACTGTAAACCAGGGTAGATGGATCCCACTTGGGTGCCTGCAGATCTTAATGGCAATCCATCTCATCATGCAGCTGCAATTTCTACTGAGGTGTGCAGGCAACACTACAAGTATGGTATCTTATATTTATAATTTTAACCCTACAATTCAATACCCTTGGGTGGGCTGAGACCCCAGCACAACAGTGAAATAGCACAGTATTTTTGGCCATTTTGCTGTAACATATAATTTTGTGCTGAAACCCCACTATTCAACTAATCTCTGAAGTCAGCACTTATAGATCAGTCAGCATTTGCAATCAATACTTGTATCTATAAATGTGCATATATGGGACCACACATGCTGCAGTGGTAGCTCCTCTGTTCCCATTAAAAGGTTTGAGTAGTTTGTTCAGGGCTTGGAATGAAGAAAGAGGATTGATTTACATAAAGCACATTGAGATGGTTCATTGCAGAAACAACAAATGTGAAGATTTTTCAAAGCAATTATAAACTCCCCACTCAATATGATGCAAGGCGGCTGAGTTAACACACACAGGGCCAGGAGGTACTGCTGGTTTTCCTTGCCCTGTGTGACTGCCTGGGAACAAGATCACACAGGTGAGATGTGCTGGATTGCTCTGTTCACAGCTGCTACCACCAAAACCCCACAGCTGAGTTAGTGGAAACACCAGATTTTTACCCCACCTGCAATAAAGAGGAGCATGAAACCTACTAAATGTTATACATGAAACGTAATCTTAACTCTGGTTCTCTACATTTTCTCTCCCTCTGGCTCCTCAAGCAATGAATATAATTGAGATTTTGGTACTAAAACACCTGTTTCTTTAAAATTACTTTGTAGTTGTTAACTGTAATTAAAGAGGGTGAGCCTTATCACTGTCAGCTGTTACCTACTGTTCTTAAATTTACAGCCAGGAATCAGAGCTAAGCCAAATAGAAAGCAAATGCAAAATTAAAACTGAAAAAGATGTAAAAAAATTTCTGAAAAAGTTACTTTCCTAACTACCTTTTCTTAGATGAAAAGTTCTGAACATAATTAAAATTGCACTCAGACTATACCCATGGGAACTCCTGTGTTTAAACCCATTTTCTTGTAATGTAAGTTGATATGTCAATTCCCTTTATAAATGATTGAGTTATATCTTAGAAGAAATTCAATTTTGTGCTTGTATTCTGACTGCTGTATTGGTTAGAATCCTTGTCTTGATTTTCAGCATATGTTACTTCCACTCACTTCATATGCTGACAAGGTCCTCCAAAGATAAACAGTTGTTTTCCCTCTCATTAAAGTTTACCTTGCTGACATATTTACAGGAAGCAAACATATGCTCCCTCAATCTTTATTTTCATGGGATTAGCAAGTCAGCTTTTCCTGAATGACAGGTTCCTGTTTCTGCATCTGTCATACTTTGAGGAATGTCCTTCTCAGAAGTTACCTTCTTGTAATACATTTCACTGTTATTGTTATGTTTTGACCAGCAATGCCAAGTTATGCTTCTTTTCCACTTACTCAACTACCCAGTAGGTATTTGCTGTGTTATCTTTATCATTCTCATTAAAACCTGAGGCAGAGTTCTTACTTAATTTTGGGGCCATGTAAAAATATTTTAACTTCTACCTTATCGATATTACTTAGTGTTAGCTTTTTTTTTTTTTTTCTTTTTCTTAACAAGGCTGAGGAACATTTAGGTATTTACTATATATCTTGTAAAGGATGTCTATCCATTCTGAATTTTAAAATATATCTTCAAATATCAATAAAACTTTTATTGCTTTCTCAGGACCCACTGACAAAATCTACCTCCCTAAGACCCTTCTCACAATGAATTTTCTCTGCTCCATTTTTTTCTATTAGTTTTATTAAAATACATACTTTGAAATTGAGAGTCACAGATACAGAGTTTTGCTGATCATGCAATTAAACCTAGAATGAATCAATATCTGCCTTTCAGCCTAGGGTTCTTTTTTTCTGAGCAGTTCTTTCATTGATTCCTTATTATTTTTCAAAACAACATAGCATCAATGCTTTCCCATTTGGTGATAATGAAGTGAAGCAATGACGGCAGCAACCACACTGAGCTCTAACTCACTCACACAATACGCCCAGTATTACTCTGTTTTTCATTTGGGTAGCTGTAACACAAAATGCTACAAGGTTTAAACTTCTTACAGTGTTGCAGGGCAGTTTATAAGCAGGTTTCCAGCACCACCCAGAAAGAACACTCACCCCTCTCCCCCAAAGTGACGTGGCTGCCTTCCCATCAGGAAATATCTCATTATTCTGCAGCACTTTGTGTTTCTTTGCATTCACCATAGCACCAATAAACACCACCTCAGAACAGCACAGTGAATGATAATTCTTCTTGCACCTCCCAGCATAAACCAGCCAGTTTGAACTTCTGTTTCTTGAGTAACCCTTAACAGTTACCACACAAATGCTGATACTGTGATGGAGAGGTTTTTTGCACATTAGGGTGGATGAAAACACAGAGCAGCAGCTGCTGCTGCCTCCATCACACACTTTGTGAGTTAAAACTGCAAGAATCAGTTAATTCTCTCCCAACACACCTTGAGGGTCAGCCTGACTGCATTGCACTCCTGCAGAGGGTTCAGCTTCAGCGTCTCTCCCAGGTTACTGCAGCCTGATGTCTGGTGCTGCATTTCACAGCAAACACAGACACCATCACTGTCGAATTTAATCTGGGGAGAAAAGAAAAGGTCAGAAAAAGCATAAATCAACAGAATTTGTATAAAAGTATAAATCAACAGAAACACACTTCCCAAAAATGGTATTTACAGTTACAGTAATGACTACTAAATGCAAAATGAAAATCTCTGTGCAGAACCTTTGGAGCAGAATGTTTTTCAATGACTAATATAAGCTATAAAAACAGGGAAAATACAGAAAGAGGATTCAATGTCAAAAGTGTTACCTTTTATGCCTCTTTTTGAAAAAAAATTTGCTTTGCAGGGGCAGGTGAAACCAGAGTAACTCAACTGAATAAACATAAAATCATACCCAATGTGGGATAACCAAAAATAACAGAAAAGGTCAGAAAATATGTGAAGGAGTCATGATCACAAATCAGTCCTTTATTCCCCTAAGTAAAGATGGAAGCACAGTGGCTGGGTGGTGAGATCTGAACCACCCTATTACTTACTCTTTTGCATTAAAGAAACCCCTCAATATTTCCAGACACAAATCCATTAAAAAATTCCCAATGCAAATACTGGTTCGCTATTTTAAAATCAAATTCTCTCTAGGATGTTGCCAATTTCCTGAACAAAAACAGGTACCAGCATTCCTTGTGGAATTCCTTGCACAGCCTTATACATAGAATCATTTCAACAGAATATTTACTTACTTCTTAGACCTCAAAGAATGTTTAAATTGTTCGTATGATCTTAAAAGTTGTATGTTTAAATATATGTATTTTTAGTGCCACCCCTATCTGGCTTATGCAGCACTCTCTCCTTACATGCTGGTGACCAGGACAGCAGATGGAAGAGCAAAACTAAGAGTCAATTAAAAGAGCATAATAAGCTTCTCCAGATGAGGTTCAGATGACTGAATGCTTGCTCACTGTGATGAAAGCAAGCTCAGGGCAGGAGCTATCTCAGGGGACATCAGCTCCCGAGACTCCAGATTGCCCTCTAGCCAGCACAATTTGTAAAATGCTTTAGAAAAAATTGGGTATGTAAATTACACCATTTCCCATATTCTCCAAGGCAACACTGGAAATAATTGTCTGTGGCAACTCACAGAAACTGGTCATACCCTATGCCAGAGACACTGCAAGGAAATGAAGAAAAAACATTGTTTGTTCACCTCTATGATAGTTGTGGGTTTATTTCTCATTAGCATACAATTTAACTACAAAGCAGCTTGAACAACTTCAGAATAGCTCTTTTTCAATTCCTGTAATCTTTTAATACTTTTTTTTTTTTAAAGGAGAAATATCTGAGCAAAACCCAACTAAATGGTTTATGATCAGCTGACCTCAGCTCTTCAAGCTGATGTAAAATCAAAGCACTGGCTGTCACTGGGGAGGTCTTGCTCCCAAAACTCCCTGGAAATGGTTCAGGGGTTGAGAAATGCAGCTGAGGAATTCTGGAACTCACACTTTGAATTTAGAGCTGTGTCAAAGCCAGGGGCCAGAAGGCCACACCTGGCAAATCAATATCGGCTTCAGCTGCTAAAAAGTTTCTGTAATAAGGAAAATGGACTTCAGACAAAGGTTTTTACTGCAAGATCACCTATTCTGATTCTTGCTGCCCCTGTTCAATAAAGGACAGGCACTGACTCATGCCATGTATCTGGCATTGCTAATGTGAAATCCAGATCCCAGGGCCACCTGTAGCACATGTAATGATCAGGTGTCACAAAGACAAGGCTCAAAAGGCTGGGTCAAGAATCCCCATTTATGAGAGATTCTCAATTCATAACTTTCTGAAAGTTACTCCATAACTTTGTACTGCCCAGTAGCTCTTCTTTTAATCTAATTTTTTAAATTAGTTAAAAGCTAATTTTTTATATGGCACTTCTTGCAAAACACAGGGCCATCTGAAGAATCACAGCATATTCAAAACAGCCAAGATTCACTATCAGATTGGCAGCATATTATTTTTGGAGAAATTTGCCTTGTTGTGCACCTTTTCCCTCTGTGTTTGTTAAGTGGCCTCTTTGCTGAGCAGTGTTGCTGCAATGGGGAGCAGGACAAAGGCTGCAGGTGTCACTGCATTTGTGCTCTCAGCAGTGCAGCAGCTGAAAGCACTCCTGAGCCCCTGCTCCAGAATGCCCTTCCCTGCCCTGCTGCAGACAGGATCAAGAGTTCATGCAGCTATTCCGTGACATAAACTGTGCCAAAATTAACTTTTTTTATCTGAGAAGGAAGGAGAAGTGGATTATTGTTCGCCCAAGTCACATCTCAAGGCCATTTGCTGCATGATGCCACAAACAGAGACAGTAGCAGTGACAGTAAATCTGCACTGGTACCGGGAGAAGGGGTTGGGATGGCTCCTTCCAGCTGCTGGGCTGGTGTTTGCCAACCCCAGACACAATTACAGCAGCAGTGCCTCCAAAACTGTCTGTGCTTCAATCTCTTTTTGGCTGGCAGAGCTCAAGAATAAAGCATCATTCACTTCATCCCCTGCACATTCCCCACCATCCTGTGCACATTTGTGTCCCACTTCGTGATTCTTACTCATGCTAGTCAGTACTCACAGCAGACTTTGTGTGCTTTCATATTTATGACAGTTGCACAGTACACCCTCATCCAAACCATATTTAAGATTTCAAACATCAGCCAGAGCTGCCTATATGCATAAATTGTCTTGCAAGTTCATTTTGTTTTGTCAAAAAGCAGTACTGTTACTTCAAAAGCCATAAAAGCCATTAAAACCTGACTTTCACACAGCAGAGAATCAAAAAAAGCAAAGGACTTTCCAGATTTATTACAAATACTTGGACATACTCTCACAGGCTTTATGTTTATTTTTTTTTTTAAATCTGTATCAATTAACCAAATTCTGTCAATGCTGCTGGAAAGAAGTCTGTTTGCTTGTTTGGCTAAGTGCACACACACCCTCCCCTAAGGAGTCAGGTAAACTCCATAAAAACAAATATAGATGAAGAAATAAAACTTATTCTGTCTTGTGCAGTAATAGAACATAAATTAAAATATATTAACATATTTAATATGTGTATATAAAGTATTTAAATATATTAATTGCTCTACCCATATTTTCAAAGAAAAATTTTAGAGAACCATTATTTGTAAATTAAATTCCTATGCACGAATTTTTGTCCTGTACACATTAATGAACAGCTTGAGTGTGTAACTTCTCTCTGCACATCTGATTCTCACTGATTTAAAGCAGCATCTTGAGGTTTTGGCCACAGGATCTGCAGCTAATTATGGAAAAACAAAAAAAACCCTCCAATTAATTTTTGGTAACCAGGCATTAAAGCTGCTGCCCTTTTCCCCCTCAGTGTTGTATGTTGCTAAGCTGCAGGATAAAGGGCACAAATACCAACTTCACAAATTACACATTGAAAATGCTAACATATGGCAAGCACATTTCTCATATTCACACAGAAATACATATTATGGAATCTACAATAAATCCCCAGTGTTTAAAGCAAAATAAGACCACTGAGTCTTGTTCTTTTCCTTCAAATAACAACACTACATGTGAAGCGCTGCTGAATTTAAACTCCATAATACAGTAGATACTATTATCACCATGCACTCACCATGAATGAGTTTGACAGAAGGACCAGAACTAAAACAGAATCTATTTTGAATTTGACTTTTTTAGTATACTGTGCTTAGAAATTTACTGGTTCAGTTACATGGGATGCTAACTACATCTCAAACCACATGTCTGCAAAGGCTGGATTTTGACTCCTAGAGCTGCATCCTCAGAGAGCACATTTGTATCCTAGGAGGCAAGTAAAGGATTTAGACTTGATAATGTACACCAGTCACACAGTGCAAGATTACACAGATCTACAGCACTAAAGACAGCCATCTAAGGAATTAAAATTAAATATACACTTGGAACAAGCTGTTAAGAAACTGGGATTTTTCCTTTTTAAGTGAAAAATGGTAATAAAGTAATTAAATATGCTCAGCATAATACATCACCACCTTCTGAGTCAAACCCTGTGCTTAATCATAAAGCAGTGCAGCTCACTCCAGTGTATCCCACAGAGGGTGGCCTATGAGAACAGAACTCCAGAATTCCATACATATGAGCCCTGCAACATGGCAATGCAATATATTCATGTGTAAGTCCCCAGCCTGACTGAAACGGGATTTTGAGCAAGGAAAACCTAAAGAGTGAGGTCTGGGTAGAAGAAACTGTTGCTTTTTTAAAATATTTTTTTAACAGTTACAATATGATAAACAGCCACAATTAAATTAACTTGCCCTTATAGAGTACAACACGCTGCGGCAAAGCTACTTAGCATTTCATCACGCTCTGAAAATCAAAACTACAGTTTGAACACTTATTAAACTCAAAACATTTCAGTCATGAGTTGACTTATGCAGACATCTTCACAAGAAAATATGCTGGAATTCAATGTGTATATAGTTTCTTTTCCTGAGATAAAACCACAAATGCTTTAAGTAAATGGTACGTTATAATTTAGAGCATGCCACATCATGATAATTTGTATTGTTCTGTATTTTATTTAGCACAAGTAACTTTCATTTACTTTGGAAATGAAAACGAAAAACAACTCAGGTTGGTAAACAAAATATTAGCATACACATACCAAAATGTTGTGAAATCCACTGCCTGGACAAGTACTGGATGGAAGGAATTCTGATCCTGCTGACATCAAATGGTAACCACCACACTGCTCTGATGTGGCCTGAACTCCACCTATTCTGCTGAAGCATCACTTTTACCATTACAGTAAAAGGTCAATCCTTATGATAATAAAGTTACTTTTTGAGGTAGCAAAACATTAAATCCATTAGCACTTTATTCCAAACTTTTCCCAAAATGTTTTTTTTTTTAAGTTGTAACACATATAGATTGCTCTACTAAATACCTACTATACTAGAAATTAAAGGAGTGCGTCATGGATATATTTTCTGAAAAACCCCTTTACCAGGATTTTTCTCCTGAGAAGCCTCAGAGGAAAAGAAAAACAATAATTATCTGCTGCTGTGGAATGCAACAGATGCATCCTTGGTTGGTCCATGTTGGATGTTTCTAATTTATAGCCAATCACAGCCCAGCTGGCTTGGACTCTCTGAGAGTCACAAGCTTTTGTGGTCGTTCCATTCCCTTCTATTCCTTGCTAGCCTTCTGATTAAATCCTTTCTTCTATTCTTTTAGTATAGTTATAATATATAATTTTAATACAATATACATCATAAAATAAACCAATCTTATGAAACACGGAGTCAAGATTGTCGTCTCTTCCCTCGTCCTGGGACCCCTGTGAACACCACCCCAGGAGTGTGTGTGAAACCCTAAGAGATGGTTTGCCCTTGGTAAGAAAGGAGTTTCCCATCACTCACCAGCTGACATCCTTCCAGGGACTTGACCAGCTGAGCATTCTGACAGGAGAGAATGGACCCGGCCAGGTTCAGCATCACACACACTGCAGAGAGCAGCATGAAAAACGTTATCTGGAAAAAACCCCAAGCACCCTATTATTACTCACTTCAAGAGGCAAACAAGGGAAAAATATAATTTAGATGTTCAAGAACTTCCAGCCTGTCACACAATTACATGGATGACAACATTTCATGTATTTTAAAGAGAGCAGGGTACTTAATCTGACAGCAGCCTTGGTCTTGCACTGTAAGTGAAAGCTAAATCAAAACTAGACATGGCTATTATATGTTTTCCTCCAGCCATTTCAAAATAATCCATTTATCTCCCACTTCTATCTCACACTCTGAAAACTTAATGGGTTTTATTACCAGGCATTACTAAAAAGTAAGATTTGAAAAATGTTTTATTATAAACAGATGTAGTCTTGAAACAATTTAAATCCTTTTGATGGGGATATAAGTATATTAAACAGGAAAAGTATTTGTGACTATCACATATCATGAGCACCTACAAGTTGGGGAAAAAGGAGTGAATAAAATTCTGGATATATATATATAAAAATACTTGATTTTAAAAAACAATTAAAATTTAAGCAGCATCCTCCATATCAACTACTCATGATCTTAATTACTCCTTTTTTCTCATCTCAAAATATGTCAAAACAAGCATTAACCTGATTCCATCAGTTTAATTATAATTTTATTACTTTAAATGTACAAAAGCATGGTGCAGTCAGGGGAGACAAATCTCAACATGTAGGGAACAGCATAAGCAGTAAGAGTAACAAATGTGTTCCTGATGTGTGGCCACCTTAAATATTCAGTGTTGACACTGCCATAACTCAAGAGGAACGTGAGTGCACTATATGAAATTAGTAAGAAATTCTGTTGCATCTCTTTTCCATATGCGTGCTCACAGTTTACAGCCCTTGACTGTTCTCACAAGATGTTATCTTTTGTCAGTGCATGTGCTAGGAATATTTTTGACAACCTTAAATCAAAATGGCTGTGTAATTTTTTTCTAGTGCTTTTGGACAACACCCCATAACCTCCACAGTATTAACCAAAGGACAGAAGCTGCGTGACAAACTTCAGTTGCCAGCTTCAGAGTCTTCCAAGCATCACAGCTGACAACAAGGCTGCAACATACACCAGGTTTATCTATTTTTTGCAGTACTTGCTCCATATCAGCATTCATTAATGAAGAAACCTCTATTGGTGTTTCCAAGGTAACCTCTTCCTCTTGTCACTGACAAAGACAAGAGGGACACAAAACAGGCTCTTAGAATTCCTGCTCATCTCTGTGGTCTGTGCCTCACGTTCTGCTCAGGAGTTGCATTTCAAAGTGGCAGCCACCACATGGAATCAAATACTGGGGTTCTGTGTCACAGTTGTCCTCCCAATTTTGCTATTTTATGCCTCACTTCTTTAATGTCCCAGGCAGGGAACTAGCTAATCTGGACATGGAGCTAAAGGGAGAAATTCACATCCTCTGCAAGTCTTTTGAAACTGCCTTGCCTCTTGCAGAGCACAAAGATCCCAATAAAAGGACTTGAAGAATTTCCAATCTCTTTCCTTATGCTTCTCAGCTAAATACCAAAACCAGCCTTTTACTGATGGAGTGGGACACACCTGGTATTCTGTTATCACAACTTCAGAGGTAAGTGTAAACTTCACACCATGCTGGAACCCACAACAGAGAAAGGGAGCCACAAAAGTATCAATTACCATATTTACAGACATTAAAAAACATGTTCACTGAGCTTCATTTTTAACACCAAGCAGTCTTTTCTAACACTGGCACAGGTGCAGCAGTAAAAATAAACACAAAAATAAACAGCTTTGAAAGAATGGCTGTTGTGAATTTTGATGGAGACCCAACATTACACTATGAAACACTATAGATTAAGTTAGATATACATTATTTATGAAGTCAAGTATGGCTAATTCCACACTAAAATTTTCCTCAGAAAGAGAGCTACCAAACAATACATTTGTGCTGAGAGCCCAGTGTGACATGCTGGAAGGAGCAGTATGAAACTATAAGGAAAGAGTGTAAGACACAAACAGCCCAATGATCAAGGGCAAAAACTTACACTGAAGTAAGCACAGAATGTCAGATATTGAAGGGCTGTGACATCTTAATGCTGATTTAAAACCACAACATTATGTTCTTCACCTTTCTAGTTACAACATATAAACAAGACAAAATATTCCTGGAAATCAGCAGGGAGCCTTAATGCCCTGTAGCTGCAAAAGTCACCAAGAACTAATACATGAACAAAAAGCAAAGCCCATGGATTTATTATGACTTAGTGTAGCAGAACTAATTGGAGAAGTCAAAGCTTATATTCCATACAAAGGACTCTATGGAAGAAGTGTTAATAGGAGTTCCTATGTAAATGTTACCATGGTCCTAAACAAATTCTACAAAACTAAAACAGTTTGGATGCAATGACTTAAAATTATGTAACAACTCACTATGTGAGATGCCATCTTGCACATGGACCCACACAAGGCTCCCCTTTTTACTCTGTTTCTGGGAACTGCTGTAAGTATAAATATGCAGAGCATATCAAGAGTGATATGCATATCACCACACACATCTGCACAGAATGAAAATATCAGCACCCTCCATGCCTTGCAAGGGAGAGCCCAGAAGAAGCGCCCTTCCACACTGAAAAGAAAACCCATAAAACACCAAAAACTTAAGAACTAACAGGTTATATTATCTTTCCACTATAAAGGAAGCTGTTTGTAGTTCTCTCTTGAGTATAATTTGACCTTTTAGAAAATTATTTGTATTCTCAGATTACTTGTGAACATTTTTTCCTTTATGTTTCTTAAATGTAGATACAACCATACACCTGCCTTCAGAATGTCCCAAAGTAAATCATCTTAATTCTATGGATAGCACCAAAAAAAAAAAATCAAAGGGATTTACAGAAGCTGATCTATTCTCTGCCCTCCATTCTTTTTCATCACTTTCAGTTTTGCTTCTTGATATTTCTCTTTTCTTCACAACGGGCCTCAAGTAATTTATTCTCTTTTGTTTTTACCATAAGCTTTAGTCTTCCTTTCATCTTCTTTCCCAAAGGCACTGTTTACCTGAAAACCCAACAACTTTAATCCTTGAGATAGCTGGCTCAAAGCACCTTCTTGCCCTTACTGTGTCTTTCACAATTTGTTCTTGAATCGATGGGAGGTAAAAAGGGGAAAAACAAATGAACCAACTTTAGCACTCACTGCAGTTTGTGACCTGCAACACAAGACATTAACAATTTAGATTTTCTGTCCATATGCAGCTTTCTACCAAAAAATGCAGTGAGAGCAGCTCAGAGGAGGAGGACCTGGGGGTGTTGGTGGATGAGAAGCACAGCATGGCCTGACAATGTGAGCCTGCAGCCCAAACAGCCAGCCCTGCCCTGGGCTGCAGCTGAGCAGCGTGGCCACGAGGCTGAGGAGGATCCCCCACCCCTGGCCGAGCTCAAGGCCAGGCTGGAGGGGTCTCTGAGCAATCGGGACAGGGGAAGCTGTCCCTGCCCATGGAACAAGGTGACCTCTCCCCTCAGCACAACCCAGCCCATTCTATGACTCTATGACTTTCACAAATTTATACCAAACCCTGTTTTTCCCAATACCTTTGATGGGGATTCTTGAAGTGACCCAAAGCACCCCCTCACTGCTGCATACACACACACCAAGAGCACAGGAAAAGGGAGCAGCACATATTGCATTTTGAAGAAATGCCAGCTACTACAAGAAGGAAGACGTTTCTACATGCAATGTAACTGAAGTCCTCCAAAAGAGATGCAAATATTGTATCACATGAAACCTTATTTCTAAAAGCAACATTTTATTTCATTCCTCACACTTTCATTTTGGAGATAAATATGAAATAGGATTGCTTCTTCATTGCTGGCATTTCAATCACTGCTTCCCCTGGTGGTTTGCAGGTTTGATAGTCAAGACATGAACACTGAGACAGAACATTACCCTCTGTGCTGATGAAGCACATCACTCAACTCTCCTGAGCAGGGAACTTTGAATAAAACCAGGCACTGCCATGATAGGCTGCCCTCTGTAAATCTGCCAATCCCCTGCACCTGTAATACTGCCTCTATTTCCTGTTAATAATTCCTGTCCTGCAGCTCCTGAAAGGTCAGCAAATCTCCTTGAATGAACTTTGATTTACACTGAAATAATTTGCAGAAAGCAATGTTTTTGAGACGCAGTAGTTTGATATGAGGTGCTACAGGTTTCTTTCCAATGACATTAAATATGTGTGGGTGTATTTAGTGAGATTTAAAATACATTCCTTTTAACACACACATTTCTTATCTGTGAAACAGCAAGAATAGCCAGAGGTAAATGTGTTTGTCTTTATAAATCACTGTATAAGTAGATTAAAAACTTGCTCCAAGGTATTCTGCTCACAGAACTTTGTCTTACATGAACTGCAGGCAATAACATTTATTGATATTTGTGCTACAGAATTTATAGTTTCCCCGACAGAGGTGCAGAAGGTTAAACACCAGAAGCAAACCTGAAAATTTATCACCACCAAGAGCTATGAAGCAGTGAGATCAACAACTGTGCCAGGACTAAGTTAATGCAAGATTATCTGGGGTACAGCCAGAAGCTACCTGTTGGATCTGCCAGATGCTGAATGCTCACTGTATATTATAGGTTTAAATAGATAAAACAGATATTTTTTAAATGAGCCCACTTTAAATTCTTACTGAACAGAAATGGCATTCAAACCAACACTCTTGTCTCATGGTTTGCAAGTGTACAAGAAACAACAAAATTTATCTTTCCATTATTTGCTTCATAATAGATTTCTTTTTCATGATTTCTCAATGCTTGCCAAGAAGAGACAGGATGAAATGTGTTGGCATTTCAGATCTGTTTAATTCAGTATTCCCTGTTTTTTGCTTAAATTAAAATAAAGCTTTGAACAAAAATATTTTCTCCAAGTCTAAAGTAACATTCTATATTAAATAGGCAGAAATATTCCCTTTGTGGCACAGCATCAGGCTAAATATTTTAATGTTTTTATGTTAGGAGCCATAAATTATATCCTGTTTTATTCTAAATTCTATTAGCCTGTTCAATTCCTGTCATTATTCAATTAGATTACATATTCTCCACATTAAATTCCTTTTGACTCCAGTGAAGCTATTTAACTTTGTAAAGGAAAGCTGAAGTCTCAGTATAAATATTAAAATCCATGCAACTATTTCTAATTTCAAAGCTAAATAGTTCAGATGAAAACTTCTGAACTTGAACTTGGTGTATGGGATTTTACTGACCTTGTGGCCCTATTAACTTGCTTTCATTCACATAGATCTTGGAATTGAATTAATTTATTATTTGCTGCTTGGTTATATCTTAATTTCTATATTTTTATTAAATGTTCTGTGGAAAATTCCAACTTCAAATATTATTCTATTTAAGACTATAAAAAATGCTACTGGTTTTGATTTACAAGAAAAAGTGATGCCTCCCTGTGACTGAGTTTTGTTCAGTGCCAGAGCAGCAATCAGCTTCCAGCAAGAGTCAGCACTCTGCACCTTTGGAGAATAATGGGAATTTTGGTGACAGCCCTGTGGGCAACAGAGAAGGGCACTGGGGTTTGCACTTATTGTGATGCAGAACTTGCATCACACAAAATAACAGCTATTTAAAGACCAGAAGGAGCAGTTTGGTTCCTCCTGTTTCCCTGTGCAGCAAACACCAACACCATCAATAAAGTGAGGGTTTGGCAGCTGCTGCCAAAGCTTTTCAAGAACCCGGCAATCCAAAATGCAGCCTTGGCTCTGTGTGCAGGAGCAGAGACACAAATGCAAAGATGCATTTCTATCAGAACAAGTCTCCTAATATCTCATAATAAGAGAGATTCAATACCTCCATGGAATTCCCTGTCAGTAGAAGCAATGGGCATACAGATAATTTCCCCAAGTGGGATCAGATTAAAAGAGTAAGACCACACTAAGTGCAGCACTGTCACACTGTACACACAGCAATAGGTGTTTGTTGTTTCTGTAATGCTCTGTTACAGCTCCAGCAATTACAATATTTATTGTAGCTTTTTTAGGAAACTCTAAGAGGAGGCCTGATTTTGTAATAAAGACCCTGTGCTCTCAGCTCAGGAACATTAACCAGAAATTTGTCAAAAGTTGATCTTTCAGCATCTACTAATTTTCTGCTCTTTCTATTCCAATTATTCATTTAGCATCTACACCTTTCTGAATCACAGAACACTCTGAGCTGGAAGGGACCCAAAAGGACCACCAAGTGGCCTGCAGGCTACTGCCATATAAAAGAGAGACAAGAGGAGCTATACCTTTTTTTTTTTCACATAAAATTCAAGCTATCTCATGAAGTATTCAAATAATGTGACACACTTATAACAGTAATTGTAACAAAAATAATTTGCAGGTAATTAGTTTCATAGCAGAGAACAAGTTTAGGTTTTGTCCAATAATATATTAGTAGGACAATAGGGAGTTGCCAGCTAATATGCTAAGGAGGCCAATTTGAAGGTTGCTACATGAAAATAAGCAATCAAAGGAATCCTTCAATGATCTGCAGCTAATACTGCAACAATGCAACCTTGTCATAATAATTTATTATTATAAATTATGTCATATAATCACATAATTTTTACTGTATGTGCAGTCAAAATAAGTCATTTGGACAAATGATTTATTTATTATTTTTTTAGTAGTAGTTATATTGTCTAATTTTTATCACTGACATTTACATTTATGCACCACTGCTCCCCTAAATAAAAAAATCCATGCACATGAAATTTAAGTGTTATTTTGAAGGAGAAAGAAATCAAACAGCGCTAACCTATTTTGATGCTACTCAAAATGTTGTCAATTTGAAATGCTTCAAAAACAACTGCTTCAGCTGTACAGTCAGGTGGAAAAAGGGGAGTTGATAAACAGTGTGATAATAAGAACTTCAAATATAATGCTTTCTGAATGGAATTTTGACCACATAAGCCAGACCTAAAATTTGCAACTACCTCAGCCATATTAGTTTCATTTATCATTCCAACATACTCTCAAAGGAAGTAAAAACTGAAACGTTTACAAAATTAACAAGTAAGACACTGTGTGTCCAAAATGTTCCACCACAACAGCAGAACAGGAAAAGAAAGCTGAGGTTTAGGGTTTTTAGACATTTAGAATGCTAGGAATTAATCAGCTAAATTAGTTTTGCATGCAACAATCTGAATTTAAACAAAACAGATAAATCAGTAAATGAAAACGAATACATTTTCTTCAACAATGTGAGTAGAATAATAACTTCTGAGAAAATCTACATAAGGCTGAATTTATACTTCCATAGTAGCTGCCTAATGGGTTCATCACCTAAACAATACATTACTTTTTGCAAGTGTCACATTGCAGGAAGGATTTCACCTCCATGCACGTGTCAGTGAAATGCTACTCCAAATAAATTAACCTTCTCCAACATCTGTAGCAGGATTCCCTGAGGAAATAAAGGCTCGTGCTGTCCTGCTGACAAGGACAGGCATCAAAGCTCTGTGAGCAGCCCTTCCTGGCAGAAGAGTAATGAGACAGAAGCAGGATGTAAAGGTCACACACCCAGATATTTTGCATCTGTCTTTCCCAACATATTAATAGCAATTAGCTACTCACTCGCAATTATTCTCATTAATTAACAACTGTGTGGTTGCTCTGAGCCCTCACACACCAGAGCTCTGACTCCATCCCTGAGGAGGAGAATTCTGCCAGGTGAGCAGGGTCAGGGCCACAAGTGCTGGTCTCCAAGGGTACAGGAGCATTCTCAGCATCAGTTTCTGAGGCAAGGCTTCAACGTGGGCAGCAACTCTTGCCAATTCTATTGTAGTATAAACTCACTTTAGTTCTGGCCATTTCAAGAAAAATTGCACACATGTCTCCAAAGAAGACTCACATTAATAATTTGATAGAGATCCAGCTGTAAATGAACTTTAGGATTTCAAAGACCTTTCCTCATATATCTGAAGTAGAATTTAATCCATAATGTTGTTGCAGGATTTATGGTACTTGTAAAAAGGAAATCCAAACACTCAATCACACACATGTCTAGCTCAGGATCTAAACTGTGATTTACCTGGCAAGCAAATCCCACTGAAATCAAAGTATTTTTCTTCAACAAGCACAGGATAATTAGATTCTCTTTGGGTAACTGTGTGTTTCCTTCCATCTGTCACACAAATAAAACTAAAATCACATGAGTTTTGATTGAGTATGTGAGCACAAAGAGTGAGATATCCATCCCCAACTCCATCACACCTTGAAATACTTTCTATTCGTTCATACAAATATTTATTCTACTTTTACAAACATTTCAAATGCACCTCAGCTAGTCTCAAATAAATTTTTGAAGCTAGTGTTTCCTCGGCATTTGAAAACAAAACACCAAGTTTAACAAATAGCTTCCATGTTGCCCCACTAGCCAGCCCCAGAGATTCGTGACACGGGATTCATTTTCCAAGGAGGAAGAAGAAATGCTGAAGCAAACCAGACTCTCACCAAGAAAGAGTTGAAGAAATCAGACTGTGCAAAGGCTGCCAAGAACTCCAGGAGCAGATGGGATGCGGCCTGCATTTCTAAAAGAAGGAGCAGATGAGATGAAAGAACCATCAGCAGATATATTTGGAAAGGCTGTGAGAACAGGGACTGAGTGATGGGCTGAGAGAGGTGAATGCAGCAGCCATGGCACCCTCTCCGCTGCAGGCAGCAGTGCGGGGATGGAGCCGGGACAGTTTCCCAGGGCAGGAAGGTGCCAGCAGGAGCTGCTGCCATGGCAACACCGCGGATGGCAGCAGATGGGAGGAGCAGGGCCTGCTTTAGGGTCATTAAGAAATCCCTCTTTAGGAAGGGGCAAGAGTAATGCCCCAGCAGGGTTTGTCTGCTCTTCAGGAAAAGCTGCTTGTGGTCTTTTTAATCTCTGCCTCTGGGGATAACAAACCAGCACACACATGGTTGCGCAGCAGAGGGGCCTGGATTCCCACAGGAGCGGCAGCTGGGCCCAGGAACTTGGCCAAAAGGGGTGTCAGAGAGATGCAGACAGAGACCTTGGCAAGAGAAAGCTCTAAGAAGTGTTGAGATGAAAAGGAGGATGTAGCACATTCATTCTAAAGAGATGCTTTGCCCTGTGGCACCTTTTCTCCACCACTGCAAAGATTTCCCTGATTCACTTCTGTTTCCATCTCAAGTGTGGTTTCTTACTCACACAGTTCACAACTTTACTGGGCCATTTACTCCATTTTTTCCCCTCTTCCTCTTCTGTCTGGTCTATTCTAATGAAAGGGCACTGGGGCTAGGTTTTTCTAGCAGTTGTTTCATGATATTAAAGAAGACAGAAGGGAATCACCAGTCTAATAGGTTAAAAAAAAATAATCAATAGGCAGTGCACATTTTAAAAGCTAAATGGATATATTAACTTGCCTGCAAAAACAATTTGGAACATGAATGCAATCAGAGTTTAGGCAAATTCAAATTGCAAATTTTGAAGACCGCACTTTTCAGACATCCTACTCAATCCAACAAGAGGCATTATTTCATGGCCTAAACCAAGAGTTTGTACATTGGGAAAAGACCTCTCAGGACATCAGTTTAAAACAAATATAAAAGAGAAGCAGCTTCAATGAAAGAAATATATTTTAAATCTACTTTCAATCAGCTGTAACCTGGAATACAGCTATCACCAAATACACTAACCTCACTTCTAGATCCTGTCTCACAGATTTTTAGCACAACCCCAGCCATGCTGCAGCAGTGTGCACAGACAGATGGTGCAGTTTGGTGACCAGAGCAGTACAGACACCTTAGTGCTCCGTACAGCTCACCCTCAGGGAAGGGAGAACAGGAAGGCAAGAGGCAAAGAAAACCTAACTTTGTCCCAAGTATAGGAAAATACTATTTACAGCCTACACTTTCTTCACTGAAATCACTCAGAACTAAGATCCAAATCTATAGCAACTCAGTTATTTATGGTGCTTGTGGCACTGAATCTCTGAAACATCAGAGATCCTACTGTGTGATTTCTTATGGACATGGGTTTGGTCCACTTCTGTCTGGCCATCTAGGTCCTATTCTTCTCAAATCTTTTGATGTCTATCTTCCTCATGTTGCCAGGCTCACATTTCAATTTCTCCTTCCTGTCCCAGTGTTCCACAATTCTCTTCCTCCTGATTTAGCATTCAGCTCCTCTGAATTTGGGTTGGTTTCCTTCCATGCTCCCAGAAAAGAGATCAAACTAAAACACTCTGCTCTTGATTCCAAACCCTGGGTTCACATCAGTTCTCACCAAAATTTACAGCCTTACATCTGAAGAGCGACTTTTTTACAGCACTTTACATCTGAAGACCAAACCCAGTGCTGGATTTGCTTTCCAAACAGAAGTTGTTTCAGTCTCCCAGGTTTCTTTTTGAAAGCAGCAATGCCCAGCATTCAGCCCCTGCCCAGCTCATCAGAAACTGAAAAGCACAGGTATGCAAGATGCTCTTGTTCTCACCCAGTGTTTTGTTCACCTTTAAACCACTGTTTCAGCCTCAAAGACAAGTGTTTGTCTACTAGCAGGGCTCCTAATGAACATTTTGATCAAGGAATTCAAAGAGCGCTCATGCTGAAATGCCGCTGCAGAGTGATCAAGGGCCCTGTTAAGGCAGAGGGATGTTGTGCAGCTCCTCTCAGCATCACACAGGTATCAAAGCCAGCAGTGACACACGAGGGGATGGCAGCCCCACACTGCTCCTCGCCCACTCTGAGCACTCCTGCACTTGCTCTTCCCTGCGCTTCTGACTGTTTATGCTGACACTGCCCCTCATCTACACTGATCATCTTTTTATCCCAGGAACCAAACCAAATCTCTGCTTGAGGGTGGGTACTGAAGGGAGGAAAACCACTTCTTTTTTAAAATTAAAATATTTCTCTCAGATTTTATCAGAAAGGAAGCTGTAAATTCCCTTACAAGAGTTTGAAAAGACTTGTCTCACCCCTTAAGGTACTCCAGGAGCTCAGGTTAAGCAGCAGGGCCAGGAACATGTCAAAACTCCACCTCACCCAGCAGAATATAGGAAACTTACTGTTATATAATACACTCTACCTCTCTCTATCTCTATGTGTGTATGTATACACTAATATATTATATATGCACTAATAGACTATTTCTATATATATTAGGCTTCATCTCTTTCCTGAAGTTTGGTTATTCCTGCTGTAGTCTGCTATGATATTTAATGAGAGGAGATAATCAATGAAGAAAAACATTTGGACCAGTTTTACATCTTATAGGGTAAGAGTATACGTGAATGTATTGATTTGAAATTATTAGTAATTTCCCTCTTCAATGTAGATATTTTTCTAATGATTTTTACAGAAAAAAAAGAAAAGTATTCAAGTCTGAATTTCAACTAATTCAAGTTTTTCACTAGAATTCTAGAAAGAAAAATCTCTCATTTTGCAACAACTACCAAGCTGACCCAAGATGAATATATTCCTAAAGTCAGTTTTTGTATTTGACTGATCTTACTGTGCGTGCAGCCTGAGACTTTACACAGTTCATCCTTTTGCCTGACATGCAGGTTGAACTGCAGCTATTTAGGACAGCTTCTCTTACTTTTCTAAAATGAAGAAAATCCTATGTTCTTATCAAACACAAAAAAGGCTTGAAATAATGGTAAATTTGAAGGGACAACACACTGAGTTATACATGCACTGATTTGCATGTTCACTGGTGCACAGAACTGGATCTGGGATGCACATTTCATAGTAAATGCTTTTAAATAGCTATTCTGAGTAATCAAGATCATTTATTAATAGGTAGTATTACCTTGTGTTCACTGACATTCACAGACATTAAGAAACTCCACTTTTCTGTTCATTGAAAAAAAAAATTAAATCTATCTGTTTATTTTAAAAAACTTTCAGTTAGAAATGTAAAAAATATTTTTCTGGGGTCACCCAAATGCCAGATGGCAGCAGAGAAGCTTTCAACTCAATTCAGAGGCTGAATTAATCTCCTTAGCACAAATAGATTTGCAATTACCATAGATTAGATTGTAACAGAAAAATAATCTGACTGCACAATTTAAAGTTTTTTACAAGGCAATTCAGCCTCAGGTGAAGCTCCACAAGCTCTCTCCCAATTTTCAGACACTGCCACAAACCATGAGGAAACAAATTCCTACTTTAACACTGCATTTTAACACTAAGCAGTGGTAGTGACACAGCCAACACTTGGTTTCCAAAAAAGGGACCCTTGAGAAGCTTTCTGAAAGCACTACCAATACCCTGAGATTTCAAAATGAAAATAGAGAAAGCTTAATGAGGAAACAACTGAAACATACGGAAAATATTGTTCAAAATCAATGTGTGGGCAATTTAAACACTCCTTTCCCTGAGTTTTTCCTCTGGTAAATGTAAATATAGGTTTGGTAACAGACGCTTATTCCTTGCATGTATAAAGTATTTTGGCAACATAAGCAACTGATGGCTAGGAGGTGACCAAGAAAATTCAGATAAACTAACAAAAAAACTGGTGAATTTTCCAGATGATCAAGATTTGCAAAGACACTTTAGCAGGAGAACTTCTAAATTTCTGCACATTAATATTGCAGTAAAACGTCCTTAGCACATACACATTTGTAAATCTTTGACTGAATGCAGAATACAAAACAGCATTCATAGAAATAGCTTATAAATACACAACTACTCTCAGTTTTGACTTTGGTTCCCAAGTGTTAAACTATGCAACAACACACTCATTTCTACACCAACAGTGCATAACACACTTGTATGATACAGGCAGAAACTAATGGTTGATGAACAAGCTCTGTTTAATGCTTCCTCAACTTCCTCTTTTTGCCTGCAGAAAATGATACATTTGCCAAGAACAGACCCAGCCTCTGTGGGAAAGCCCTGTGTGGTTACAGCGCTGTGCAAGACACGTCCAGCAGGGTGGGGGCTGAGCCTGGCCAGCAGGGAAGCACCAACAGCCCCACTCACTGCCCCCTGCAGCAGGACTGGAAGGGAATTAGAAAAGCCCAAGTGAAAAAAAACAGCTTGTGAGATAAAGATACTTTAATAAGCACAGGAAATAGGAAAGAAAAAGCCAGAGCAAGTGATGCTGTGTGGGAAAACCAGAAAGCTTTGATAGTGCACAAGTGCTGCTCAGCAATAGTCAAAACACTGGTTATTATAAACCAGCTTCAGTCACAAATCCAAGATATGCAGAAAACTGGCACCTTAAAATATTATCACAGTTTCACCAGTTTTCAGGACACCACAGATGTTGCATGTTTTAATTTTATATAACTTTATTCATAGCTACAAATGATAAATATATTTATCTATCTTTCTGCTATCACTCTCAGCAATGCCAGATTTTGTAACACACTGCAACAAAAAAGGCATTGTAATATATTGCAATTGATTGTCTAGCTGCTTATAGTACTATAAAACAGGTTCAAAGGTAATTATTGGCCATATGTATTTGGCATATGTGTTGAATAAACAGATCAGGAGGAACATGGCTCATTAGCATGTTGGTGGCACTTTGTGCTGTGAGCTTGTAAAGTTGCACATTATTAACTGCTGATCAGAACAGTCCCCCTGCACACGTGGGGCCCAACTCTCAAAGGTATTTACAACTCAGCAAGGAAAACAGGACAGTTGTAGCCACTGTAAAGCCACTGCACAGCTTAGGCACACACAGAAGTGAAAAACACCACCCCTGTCCCCATCCTTCAGCTGATTATTGTGTCACCACCAAGGGCCAATACAGGAGATCAGGATCTAAATCAAGAGCATTAGGCTTACTCTTGGAAATAAACAATTTCCTAGAGCAGATTTTAGGAAGATGAGCTGTTCTGCAAACATCAATGTTACCATTACAGTTTCCTCCCTTTTATCCCCATTTCCTTGAATTACACTGACCATGACTGCCTATTTACATTTCACTGAACCAGTCGATATTAGAAAGCCCAGCTGAATTTACAACATGCAAGGGAGTGTTCAGCAATCACAGAGGACGGGTCTCAACAGGCCTGGATAACATTTCTGATGTGTGAATATTATTTATTCCAATTATGTGATCTCTGCCTACTGTCTGGGTTCATAACACTAAAAGATATACCTGCAGTTCTAATCAAATTTATTAGTACAAGACTCTGCATTTCATACTGTCCATTATGCTTTTTATCCCAGAACTACCTTCAGTACTATGCTACAAATGTTTTGTGTTACTCTGTCACACAGGCACACTGTTCCAAAGGCAATGTTTACCTGCTAACACATCCTTATTGACACAGTCACCACGTGTTTTTAATGAGCTTGATTTCCATCTAATACTGCTTTACATTAATGGGCTGACAAACTCTATCAGCATGCACACACAAAGAATGGATCACTGCTCATTATAGAGTAACTACATGAAGCTCACAACAGAAATAATAAAATGTAGCTGAAAATCTTTCTGCAGATGAAGACAAACAACTACTAATTTGGAATGGGCTTTTTTCCATTCAGATACCTGCTAAAAGATTGCTCTGCAGTGCATTTTTAAGCCAATTAAGTTAAATGCAAAGGCACAAGCAGAGCAATAGTCTGTTTGTGAGACAGTAGAAAATTGCTATTTTCACCCAGGTGGTTTATACATTACAACTTCAAAGGCTTCAGACTTTTTGTACTAAGTGTTTATAAATATCAGGATACACAACAGCACTGCAAACCATCCCCACAGACCATCAGGCTTCTGTATAAAGACAAAAGCACTGGGAGTTGCTCACCACAAGGGACAGGGGCCTCTTCCATGAAACAACACCAATCAGTCCTGACAACAGCACCTGGAACAGAGAGCAGAGTTACTGAAGAGGCACGAGGCTGATACCAGTGTCATTAAAAACAGGTAATGAGATCACATTAATACAAGAGATCAATGTTAATACACAGCCATGATATGTATTTCCAGAATGCTGGAAACCAAATACTAAAATTAAAATGCTTTCCTTTTATTCTCAATAAGAAATAAACAGAACTAGTACTATGTTGTTTTTAAACAATTTTCAATCCAGCTGCCAGATTCACTCAGTTGTGATCAGATCACAAGAAGTTCATTAAAACATTTCTTCTCTCAGTCCCAAATGCTATCAAACACTAAAGGAGAATAAATATTTAGGGCACATGTTCTTGTGATCTCTTACCACAACTGAAAATTAGCTAAAAAAGTGGAGTAATGACAGAACAATCACAAAAACATCCAGGTATCCAGAAAATTAGCAGAAGGGTTTTTTGTTCTGTTTCATTCACCCAAACAACCTCCCCACCTGATCTTATGTTTGAGAGGACCCATACATTCATTAAAACTTGGATTTAGCATACAGATTAGCATATACATTACTCCCTATATTACAAACAAAAAGCAAGCAGGATTCAGACCTTTATGTACCTAAGCTAATCTTAGATATTTTAAAATAACACACAAATTACAGTTGAGGCACTATAAGCTTTACATGTAGTTAAAAATGGAGAAAGAAACAAGAAATGGGGCGAGGGATACTGACCCTCATGCAGGAGAAAAACAGTGGAGAGGAGCCTTTTCATTAGAACACTGAATTACAAAAACAGCAAAGTAAAACCCAAATAAAAGAATGGGAGAAAAGAATGCACAATATATTTATTTCAAGAGTCCATAGTGTCATTTTTTCACCTCAGCTTGTGCAAAGAGTCTGTGTAATAATGACTTCTATACTTGGCTAGTCACCTTTGCCACCCCATCCTGCTTTCCTAACAATCATTTGGGTGTAAAAATAGTAGAGTATAATAAACAAAAATGCATCTATATCTGGCCACTGCAGGAGTGATGTACATGTACACTGCAGTGGGAAGCAGGCTGGACACAACCCAGCCTGGTGATGCTCGGTGGGAATGTGGAGAAGGAGCTGTTGGTTCTCTGGAGCAGCTGCACTGGGGAGTGCCCAGTTTAAGCTTTCACAAAGTCTGGTCTGTGGACACTCCTACTGTGACCATGTTTCAAGCATTTTTCACAATCTGACAATATCCACAGCTGCAGCAGCTGTTGAAAACATTATTCAGAAAGACAACATGTGGGAAATGTGCCTTTTGGTATTTTCTTTAGTAACTATGCCATTAAAAAGACCCCTCAAATTAGGGATTTTTAGTGAAAGCTCAGTGTTAGTTTCTAAATGAAGTACAAATGCAACAGCTGGGAGATAAATGCAGAGTAAAAACGAACCAAGACCAGCACATGGATATCAAAGACTGTCCAGATAAAGCCTACATGCAAATGTGCATAGTTTGTATTCCACAGCATTTCCCGCAGCAGACGAGTCACACACTTCTGGATGGTGGCCAAGTGAAGGAAAATTCGAGAATTCCATCTTTGCCATTAATTAAATGTGCTCACACAGCTATGTTAGCTTATTATTACTGTATGATAAGTTGGCTCTGGGCTGATAATCCTGTAATGTGGAACTGCACTCAGAAGGTAAAATGACAAGGTTAGCCAGTTTATCTGCTGGCTAGACAGCACAGGCTCTCAATTAAATAAATGGATTGGCTGAAATTGTGAGGTTATTAAAGAAAACCCTTTAGGAAAAGAAAGAAATTGCATTCCAAACCAGAGGATGTATTGATACATAAAATATTTGTAGGTAAATCAGTATTCAGCAAGTCACATGGTCAGTGCCAAGATACTGTAATCACTACCTATGAGTAGCAAACCTTTACTTTCATTTAGGGAAGTGACCTCCCTTCCATGAATTAAACCTCTACCCCTCCTGTCTTATTTGTGGCATTGCAGAGGGTGCAAGAAGGGAGCTGATCCCTTTTGTTCAGCTGAACCACAGCTGTGTTTGACCTTTAGAGAGGCCTTGTTGGATGAAAGAGGTACATGTGTTTAGGTTTGGAAAAGGAGAGCTTTGTGGCGCTCACTGTACTGGCTCTCCATGCAAAAGGTCAAGCACAGCCAGGCCCCTTGATAAATTTGCATTAATTAAAGACACAAGAACTCAGTGTCCCACCTGTTTAATATTGGCATTATAAGAGGTCTCCTCAACAATGCTGTCATGTAATTTACCAACCCCCATTAGTCCCTTGTGTTACCCAAAAAACTTATTTTGCTTTGAGGTGCCTCTACTTCCAGTGCCAAGCACGTCACATTAACCCACAGTGGGCACAGCTACGAAACTGGGAAAGAAGAACACAGAGGATATCACATCATGACATTTAGCTAGAACACACCAAATTACTATCAAAATAGAAATCTACAGATTTCTCTTGATATTGAAGATGACCAGGAATTTAAGAACAAAACCAAACCAAACCAACAAACCCAAACAAACAAGTAAAAAACCCCAAACAGTCTTAAGGTTTTGTTTTCTCTTCAGCTTAAACTTCTTATAAACACAACGTTAACATTAAATACAGTGAGCAGAAACCCCACTTTATTTCTATACAAAAGTAGCAATTATTTGAAAAGTAGTATGTAATTTACAGGCCCAAAATATCTTACAATAATCACTCAGAATATTCAGCAGCTCAGCATTGCAATCCATATGGCTTCATGCGCTTTTCAAAAATCACTATGTATATTCTGTGCACAGGTTTTTTCTTTCTTAAATAAAAAGTAAATTGGAGTTTGAGGATTTTAACAATCTCTTAACATTGGCAATGTGTTTGGATTTCAGAACCTGCAGAGTACATTTATCTACAACTTTGGACCCAACTTCCACCTGCTGAATTGTAGTGAACGTCCCCATCCCATAATAATTGAAATAAATGACAGCTACTAAAATCATTCAAAAAAGTAGCTTTGCCAGATTCCGTAAGGAGAATTCCCACAGATATACGTAGATATATGTATCTGCTGATTACCACACTGCTGAGGCACAGAGAAACAACAGAGGACAGCAGTGCTGACTTCTGCAGCATCAGAAATGCAGCAACTCAACATGCATATGAAAACTCCATTATCAGCAGTGCAAGTGGTGCTCGTGCATGACAAAGATGCATTTACTCCAACAGGCACAGACTGAGGCAGGACAAAACTAGAAGGTAAAATGACTTTCCAGTACAGGGACTGAAAACAAAGAATTAGCCCTTGATGGTGTCTTTCCCAGCATTTTGCCTCCACAGTCTGGTGAATCCCTAGAAATTCAGAAGGCTTTGACTTTGAATATGGGACAGATCAGATGATGCAATCTCTCAATGTATCCAAAATCACCTCCTTTCCAGCTCTCCACCTCCAAAGTGGCTCTTGTAGGTAATACATTCTACAGTGTGGTTCCTTTAAACTTCTTTTCTGAACTACACAAACCTCTATTTATATAAATATTAATTAAAGCCGTACTAGGTATAGTGAAACACTATCAAGGTACAAAAAAACCCATAGAAACTAAAAATGACTGACGTCTATGTATTATTTGCTTAACAAAATGATTTTTTTTCCTTAGTTAGACTTGGCATCTAGAAATGGTTTTCTAGTCTAATACAGAGTATGAGTTATAGAATTCATGTTCTGTTTTTATTATTTAATATTTTATTTATTATTTATTTCAGCTGGAGCCTGCTTTGCTTATTCCTGGTCACATCTCACAGCAGACACCAGGGAGAGGGTGTTTTCATGGGGGCGCTGGCTCTGTGCCAGGCCTAAACCATGACATTTTCTCCAAGTTTTATTCTCTATTCTCGCTCCCTTGCTCAGCCTGGTACAACATATATCAAGTAATTTGGTTATTTTCTACCACTTTAGGGGTTAGTCATGTTTTCAGCTTGTAAATACAGGACCAATTCTCTAAGCAATGGATTCAGTCACGTGAAAATAAGCATACAAGCTCATCAGAGTAATTGCAGAAATTCCTTCTCAGGCCTCGTCTAAGAACTAAATTTAGTGTTTCCAGAAATCTGTGTATGTGTTTCCAGAACGGTGTGTTGTGAAGGCAGGTAGATAACCCAGAAACCAGAGAGTTTGTGACAGCACATCAGGCCAGGGTGGGCCAGGCACAGCACAAACGGCAGCTGAGGGCAGGGCAGGAGCTGGGCTCCAAAGGGAAATGCCAGCGCCCCCAGTGCTTTTTGCCAAAGCACAGCAGCAGCTCTGCTCCTGCACCAGGGCCTGACGCCACTGACCCTTCCCAGGCTCCCCTCTCTGGGCTACAGGAGCACACACTGCTGCAGAGATTATCTGTGTAACCCAAATGTGCCTGCAAGGGTGGAGCTCTAGTGTACCTTAACAATTAATATCCCCAAGGGCCTTTAGGTTTAGGTGTAAAATAAATAAATATTCACACATCAGAAATGTTATCCAGAGAGTCTAAAACAATGGCTGAAATATCTTCCAGGGTGATGTCTCTGTGAAATCTACCACAGCCCTTGTAAAAAGTAGACAATTATTAAACAAAATGTAAGCATTAAATACTGTGTGAGGAATGTCACAACTATCATGTACTCAGAGACTATAAAAGCATGACACATTACTACCAGAGCATGAAATCTTCTTATAATAACACTCTCTGCAGCATCTGCAATCCATTAGTGCAAAATGCTGGTAAAGTTAAATACACACTACAGGAAAAAGAGCTGTGCTGCATGGGAATAGGGAAAAGTAACTGGAATAGCCCACCAGTAATATCACTCTCCATTCCAATTCCTGGAAAAACAGGAAGGATGAAAATCTCTTGGGGTGAGGGTGGTATGAATGCATTAACAAGTACCAGAAGAAGAAAAATGCATACACACACACACCCCCATGAAAACTGTATGGACAAGTACAGAACAGTGGCTTGGTTCTGGAATGGTCTTCCAGGAAAGTCATCCTAAAGAGTGGGTGCTAATAAAAATCATACCATTGCAGCATATTCAAAACACTGCAAAAATCAGTCATGGGCTAAAGAGTTTTTTTCAAATAGTTAACATAAATATTTATTAGCAAATATGCAAACTGACTGTTCAACGTGCAGCTATCACTAGAATCCAGGCACTGCTCTCCCATTTAAAGGCTCCATCCCTATAAACACAAAAAGCACAAGTGCCACCCGACTGCAACCACCAGCAACAGATCTGGACACAAAGATAAATACAAGCAAGCCAGCAGCAACCAGAAAGCCACAATGATTTAAGCACAGTTTTGTGCTACTTTATAAAAACTCTCAGTGTGTCCCTGACTCACAAACACTACATCATAGCTGAGTCGTTCTCATTTATCCACTGTGATCCTAAAACTAATCTAATTCTAATTGCCATGGAAACAGGAGCAGAGAAACAAAATCCCTCGGTGTCCCACAAGAACAGGACGGCAAAATTACCTATACATTGACACAGCTACCAGACTGTATTAACAGCACACAGTTCTGATCTCATTTTAAGCTCTAGGGTGAGATTTTTTTGGTCTTGTCTTTGTATTCCTATCAAATATTCTCCATACCCATCAGGAATCTGCTTGATACACATCTGTAATTTGCTTCTAAAAGGAAACAATTTAACATACAGAGAAAAACAAGCACTGATGGAGCACATATATATCAGAATAACATAATTTTCAATTATAAAAAATTCATATGTTATGTATTTGTTACCCTTCTGAGTGCTTCAGAACCATTATGCTCAACTTCACTAAAATATGCAAACTGTATTAAAAGCTATGGACAGGGATTTAGATAAGATATTAAGCACAGAGCTGATATGTCAGTGACTCACAATACAGTCTTAATTCTAATCTGGTTTTTATTAAACATCCTCACAGAACACACCATTACATTATCTCCTATGCCCCATAATGTAATCCATGAGCATTAATAAGGCACACAGCCATTAGCATAAGAGTATTTAAACAGAAAGGTAACTAAGCAGTGTGGAACCAATCCTCCAAGCTTGCAAATGTATTAGAGTATATATGAACAAACCTGAAATAAACAGATGACTGAAGAGCAAGCTCAGTATGTGCTGTTTCATAGGAGAAGAGTTTGAACTCAGAATAAAGTCTATTGAAACACTGTAAAGGATAACATAAGATGATTTTGTGGCTCTTGGACAATTCAATCTAAAATAAAGTTTCCTCACAACCCAAGCAACTTCCCTTCTCCAGAACGACCCATGGATGAAACAAAAGAACATAAGGGCTTTGAGTAACAGTGCTGCAGAATCAGATGCTGTGTTCCACAACATTTAAAATGAAAGCCAGACCAAGCAATTATTTCACAATAATTGACTGAAGAAATGTGCTGCCCATACATGATATTCAGCATCTCTGCATTAGCTCAGATCAAGTGTGGATAGCTTATCGATTCCTTGAAGCAGGAAGGGTTTACTGAGGCAGCAGTCAAAAGCTTAATTAAAATGCACTGAACCAAAGAAATCAGTGAAATTAGAAGCAGTTTGTCCAATATGATAGATCTGTATGCAGGTGTTGTAAACTCAAGTGTCAATTCTTCCCTCATCTGAATATTTATTTTCTTGGGCTTTATGGGCATTCCATGCAATAGATTTACAAAGATGATTTCTAACAGGGACAAAACCTCCCCATACAAGTATATTGAATTTCCTTGCCAAAACTGCTGATACATTTTTAATTGTTTGTAATGAAAGAAATAATGCACTTGAAATCATTGGGAAGCTATTATGAGTCTATAAAATGAATCATGCTTTATTTCTTTCATGATAGTTACATTCCTTCAAGGGCAGAAAGTGTGAAAACTTTCATTTATCTTAATTACAGTAATGAAGGATTCCATATTTTTTTATTACTAAGGCAAAGGTATCACCCAAATGGTATCAGATCTTCACTTTCAGAATTTTCATTTTATGTTTTATTGTATTTTTTAAAAATTTTATATCCATAATGTTATTGTGACAAAAAGAAAAAAAAGAGATAAATTTCTTTAGACATTCCCTAATCGGTTTTCACACCAATTTTGACTTGTATCATTGACTCAGTACAGAAAATTATTCTAGAAATATTGTTTCCCAGTAGCATTAGGAAATTACTAATAAGATTTTTGCTGCTGGGCTCTTCCAATAATTATAAGGATGAAGACTGAGATTGTTTAGATAACTGAAATGAGACAATGGCTCTTTCAATTACCGACACAATTTCTCAGGGGATGAAAGCTGAGGTGTATTATTATAAAGCAATCCAAGTATTGATAACAAGAGCATTTTCTTTGCCTCAGACTCAGAAGGGCTCCCAAATGCACACAAAAAGCAACACCTCTGCACATCTCTAGTGCAGAGAAAGGCCCACTCCTCCAGTTCCATAGATCTTTTGGAGATGTGTTTCCAACTGCAGTGCCACAGGGCACATGGAGGGAGATGACTCAAAAAGCAATAGAGCTCGCACTCCAACGAGCACCATCAGTGCTTGGCCTCCAGGCCGTGCCACCAGATAAAGGAAAAGGTTAAAGAGGCACAGGTAGCAATGAGAGAGATAAAGGAGCAGAGTAAATATTAAATGGTCACATCAGATAAACACTGTCCTCCTGGTGAAAGCCACCTACACTGCTGCTTCCACCCTCATTCCTGAGACAGCCCTTCCCAGGCAGCTACAGCCCCAGACTGCTGGTCTCCACATCCAGAACAGGACAGAGGGAAAGGACAAACGGATTTGGATAAACACAGGTTTAATCAAGGATGGAGAGATGCTTTCCAAGCATGCCAACAAACCAAGGGTTCTGAATGAATTCTTAAATGCCTCTAAGAAACAACTGTAACTTTATCTAATATTAAATGGCCAAGCTCAAATATGACCATTTTCCCACTTCAGTGCACAGTCAGATGTCTTCATTTAAAAACATTCCGCAGAGTCAAAGGCAAAGCAAACTGAGTAAGCAGTACATCAAACTCAATTATATTTCAAAGACAGGGCCTCTTTGGTTTGTTCTACTTGTCTCTGATTGCCTGCAAAAAGCTCACAAAGAAGCTTTGAAATTACCATCCCAGCAAGATTCCCACACTCTCAATGTTTGTGTTACTGCAGCCTGGCTGACCACAGACTCAACAAAAGCCCAACATACTGACTTTCATAGAAGCAGCTAGATCCCTGCTTCAGCTGGAGATACTTTATTCATTAAGACAGGATAAACTCAAAACAAGACAGAGAGACTAATACTTACTTCCAAATGATTTAGGGCTATTACATTTTATGCACACTAACATTGCCTAAAAAGTTTTAACCTGTAACTTTGGCATTTAGATTCCATCTTAGTAAATAAATTTGGAAATTAGCCCTCAAAACCCAAGACAGTGGGATGGTATTCCAGAACATGAGGTGTCACTTGTCTTTTCAAAAAACATGCTTGACTTTGAACTTAGGCATGTAATAGAATGGGATAGTGACTTTGCACACAATATCTGGTTTTAGAACCATCTCCTCACTATCTTCCCACATTCACCTTTTCCAGAATCACCATCTGAGATGCAAAAGCTTTGTTTTTAAGCTGAAGAAGGCAGAGAGAGATGGATCTATTCTGCACTGGCCAGCAGCTTTCTTTTTGTCCACATGGAGAAAGTTGACAGGAAAACAATGACAACAATGGTTGTTCTGACACAAGTATCCAAAGCACTTTACAGAGAAACTTGGCTTTCTAGCAATATGGGACAGACCAAGGACCACTTGAAGCTTGCTGATTAGTGGATAGGAGAAATTCAAATTGAGTTCCCCTCAGCTGGCAGCTGATGTGAAGAAAATCAGCCTCAGCACTGCAGAGCTGTCAAGGAAGACTCTCAAGTTATTGCTATTGATTTATAGGAACATGACAACCTGTGCCTTGTGTCAAGGAGTCTCTGGTTAGGGGTACATCAGGTTCTGGTGACTTAACTGGGAAATATTCTCTACAGGACAATCTGCAGTAGTAATTCCACACTATCTTGCACTACAGTAAACACATCATGACTAAACATAAAGACCACAGAAATGTGGCAATCCACTACAAAATCAGCAGAACAATGTCTGGAGGTTGGGAAGAGGGGTCAGTTTCTTTGTTTTGGTGGGTTTTTTATTTGTTGTTAGGTGGTTTTTTTCTTTTTAATAGGAAAAAAAATCAATGCAAGTATCAAGGAAGATGACAGAACGGAAAAGGGAAGAGAAAATAGTATAGCAATAAAAAGAATAGCTCTACGCACAATAAAAAAGGCACTGAAAAACCTGAAAGCCACATTAATAGAAACTACATTATGCAAATAGTCTGCTATTCCTGTTTCATTCATCAACTTGGGAAACAGATATTAGAAAGCCTCTAGAATACTACTGATTTTCATTAGACAAGAAGTCACTTAAAAGATTCAAAACTTGCTAAATGGGATTCAGTTTTCTACAGCTTCTACAGCTTTTCCATATACAGATGTCTAAGAGAGCCCAGACAAAATGAGCCTCAGCTGCCTGAAGTAGCTCACAGGTACCAGCTGGACCAGGAACCCAGAGCGGGAACTCTCCTGTTCCCCTCTCACAGACCCCAGGAGAAGGTGAAGTCTCAGACTGATGGAGCTGCATGTGCAAGAGTACGTGCACTGTGCCCAAGGTGACAGCGGGCACTGTGCTCACACAGCTCAGGTGAGGTGACAGCGGGCACTGTGCCCACACGGCACAGGTGACAGCGGGCACTGTGCTCACACGGCACAGGTGACAGTGGGCACTGTGCTCACACAGCTCAGGTGAGGTGACAGCGGGCACTGTGCTCACACGGCTCAGGTGACAGTGGGCACTGTGCTCACACAGCACAGGTGACAGTGGGCACTGTGCTCACACAGCTCAGGTGAGGTGACAGTGGGCACTGTGCTCACACAGGTGAGGTGACAGTGGGCACTGTGCTCACACAGCACAGGTGACAGTGGGCACTGTGCTCACACGGCACAGGTGACAGTGGGCACTGTGCTCACACGGCACAGGTGAGGTGACAGCGGACACTGTGCTCACACGGCACAGGTGAGGTGACAGCGGGCACTGTGCTCACACGGCTCAGGTGACAGTGGGCACTGTGCTCACACAGCACAGGTGACAGTGGGCACTGTGCTCACACAGCTCAGGTGAGGTGACAGTGGGCACTGTGCTCACACAGCTCAGGTGACAGTGGGCACTGTGCTCACACGGCACAGGTGAGGTGACAGTGGGCACTGTGCTCACACAGCACAGACACCAAGGAGATGCAGCCACATCATTCACACCCCACAGGCACCAGAAATGAAAAGTTTGTGCAGCCAGTACATCTGGTCATTTCTCCCTCCTTAGCTGCTTGTTGGATCAAGCAGTTTAAAGAAGATCTTTCATATCTAATCATAATACTAAAAGAAATGCTTTCCCTTTTTTAATGTAAACTTTAACAAAGGAAAAAGCAATCTTTTATTTGGCTGATTTTAGGGTAACTCAGTAGTCTCAACAGAATGAATCTTCAGAAGTCTTCTTCTGTAGGGAACACAGGTGAGAACAGTGCTCTCACTGTGAAAGTAAACTCATTCACAACTACAATATTCTCTTCATAATGAAGTTAAACACCAAATCAAGGAACTTAATTAATACTTCCAGGAAAGAAATTCTACACCAAAAGAAAAAGTTATGACCAAATATAAAACTAGAAAAATTTAGAAGTGAGAGGAACTTCTGCGTTCAGGTCAGTAAAATTAAGTTCTTTACATTACTAAAAACTTTTGCTGACTTCATGCCAAGTTACATATAACTACTGCTACATTCCTTTCCAATCAAAAACAAAAACTCAGATCTAATCTACGAAAGGATAGCAGAGATCCTAACAAACAGCATTTGTCAACATCATCCTTAAAAATTAGTAATTTGTCCAGTATATTTCTCTGTAATATTTCCCCTTTAGAACTCACCTTGATTTATATAACACACTGTATGGATTCCCAGGGAAATTACCTCAGTGCAGGAATGAAACATAGCAAGTGTAAAGAAATCTGTAATTCAGTTTTTAATAAACTCATCCAGCTCCCATAAAGAATCAAAATGAGTCTACAGAAAACTCCAGTAAATGAGCCTCAAACCAGTTCACGGGTGCACATGCATCATTTGGCATTTGTATTTCGTTTTTTTAAGTGCATTTTGCAAAGCTGACAAGTGCTTAATTGGCCTGAGTACAAGACAGTCCTGAATATCAAGTGACTCATTCTGCAAGAGCAAAAAAAGAGAAAAAAAAGAGGAGTGAATTACACCAGAGCATCTAAACCTGGCATATGTCAGTCTTGCTGAAAAAACCCAGCAGAGTGCCCATGGAACACAAAGAAATTTGAAATATCTCAGTGCAAAATCACTTTAAAGGACCCAGCAGAACCCACAGCAACCAAAGTGCCGTGCCTTGGGTCCCAGCTGAGGAGCTCAGCCAGAGCTGGGGTTCAGAGCTGTTACCCCAAGCAGCACCAGCACTCCCCAGCTGCAGGGCTGGATACAAGATTAGCCCAGAACATGAGATCAGAATACCAAAGACCAAACAAAACACTTTTGTTCATTCTGGAGTCAAAAGGATCAGGAGAAGAGGTCTGGGACACAGAAACTGGGAATTATAACAGAAAGACATTTTGATCTTGAAGGTGGCATGGACATAATTAATTAATCACAGCTTCTGCTTCACTAAATACTCCTTAAAGAAAGAGGAGGAAAGAAACTGAATAAGAAAGAATGATGAAGGCTGTCAAAACCAAAACACAATAATATTCAGCATTCAGTGAGTATTAATGTGGATTGGGAATCTTTTTCATTTTAACAATTCTCACAATAAATAACTCTTGCAAAAAACTTCAATTACTCTCTTAAAGCGACACTGATTTTGTTCCCTGGGATAGAAAAAATCATCATATTCTCAGTCATTTTTGTATTTCAGCATGTAAAGGAACTTTCATCTATAAAGGAACTTTGATCTCTGTCTTCTCATCCCACTTTCTTCAGAATTTCCTTCCTACTTGTTGTAAAACTGTTCCCAGACATTACAGACCCTTTGTAACACACACAGCACTCAGCCTTGCTTTACACCAGTACCTTGGTACTTTTTCTTTTTCCACGGGGTTACACAGTCAGACACTCAATGGCTAAACACCTAAGGAAAGTCTAATGACATGAAGAGAAAAGAAAAACCCAGACTCAGAAGGAAAGTACAAAGGAAAAAGCTGGAAAGCTTGGGTCTTTTTAGAGTAGGTTTCCTGATTCTGGAAAGTACAAATCTTTGTCACTTCAATAGGTCACCTCACCTTTCTATGCTTCAGACTCTCTGCAAATTAAGACAGCTCTTTGCTCATTCACTGCAGGGTTGCAAAATTTCATGAACTTAGAGCATGTTCTACAGCATGTCAGATTCTGCTTGTAATAAACAAGCTCTACTGTATTTTTTCAAAGTAATTTCAGAAAAGACACCTTCAGAGATCCATACTTTGTCCCTGCTGTAGCTACCTCAGAAGGTTCTTAATCTCTCTCCTGATGTTCTCCCCACAGAAATTTGGTGGTGCTAGAGGGACCCTCACTGATGTTCTAATTGTTTTCCTTAGCTTCTGACCCTGCTGGTAACTGCTTGGAAGGACACAGGACTTGTTTATCCCCAACAAGTGAAAGATGCAGAGAAGCATCCTTCATTTCTTCAGTCTTTATTTTACAGAAAGACCTCAAACCCAACTTGCTCCAGAATTCCAGTACAGCTTCACAAGAAACATTACCAAGGAATATTTTTGATCATTTTGCAGATCAGTTGTGTTAGAGCACAAAAAACCTGCAGGAGGGGCAGCAAAATTGTTACTGCTGTTGATAAAAAGAAGGAAAAAAGACAAAATCTGTCCTGTCTCTTCCCTCTAGACTTCCTATCCTACTTCCCATCTTGAGACATGGAAATCAGTAACAGCACCAAGTGTATTATCAAGACAGGAGATAGAGAGCATTGCCAATTCTCTGTGGAGTTTGGTTTTGTTTTGGTAGGTTTTTGTTTGATTTTAAATTCACATACACACAAAGAGTAAAAGCAGATAACTGATAAACAGGGAGCTCTGCAGCAGGCAGGCACTGGGGAAATGGGATATGAAAAAAAAAGGGCCAGAGAAGTGAAGTCAGAAAACTGTCAGAAGTCAGTAGTATAGTCAGAACAATGTAATGAAAACCAAATTTAAAAACATCATTAAAACTAAAAGCAATACTGTAACTATTAATAGAAGTGCAAACAAATGTATAATTTTTTTGCTAGCAGGCAGCCAAAAAATAAACCACTTAAGATATAAAAATATGATAGCAAAATTAAAAATATTCTGTTTTGTAGCTGATAATTATCCCCTTTAAAGTTTAGCATTCAACATAAGCTGTCTTTTGCAGATATATTCTGTAAATTTCTGAAAATGTTTGAGGAATCAGTGAAACTATGGAGAAGCAGCAGAGATGCTGCACGGCAAATGCCCAATTCACAGAGGAGCAATTGATGCCAAGTGATGCAGACTCAAAACTCTCATTCCTGCTCCAGCAGCTCTGCAGACCCTGCTCAGTGAAACTGCTGCCTGCCCAATTAACATCTTATTTATTGTCTCAGCAGAGAGAAAAATCACTGCATTGCTGCTCTTACAACACAGAAATAACCCCTTGCTATACCTCAAAATATGATGGAATTGAACACAGTTACTCAGATTATTACTAGATACAATAAAGGGCATTCTGAACCTCTATTATACACATCAAAATGCTGAGCCACTGCATATTCAAAGATAATATGCCATTTTTTTAATTTTTAGGATGCTTTTGGACCTTCCACTAAGTACAGACACCATAGGTTTATAAAACACTTATCAAAATTAAATTCCCAAACTGACAAAGAGCCGGCTTAGCTTAGGGGTTAGGTAGAAATTGTTCCCTGTGAGGGTGGGCAGGCCCTGGAGCACCCTGGGACAGTGGAAGGTGCCCCTGCCCAGGGCAGAGGGGATGGAATGAGAGGAACTTTAGGCCATTCTATAATTCCATTATATACATTGTGCTCCAGAAATTATTCTTCCTCCCCTACTGATAACAAACTCATTAAAAAAAAAAAATCATTAGTTTCTTTAAAATATCTTCCTGAAATATAAGAGAGTTAAAAACTAGGATGTGGTACTCTGTTCCCATATCACAGTTACTCCTGTATTCACTGAAATTCTTGCCTCCCTTCCTGACAGTAAGGTTATGAGTACTCAAAAAACAATTACTAAAATCATATGTACAACTTTGGAATCGGCAACAAAATACCTACTTAGCAATTGTAACCCAGGGACACAAAAACTTAACAGTGCTGGTTACTAAATACTCAAAGAAAAAGCAGTTTGCCACATTTTGAAATACTCTAATCCATCAACCAATTCTGTAAGTAGCAGTAACAGAACGGAAATATGTTCTAAAAAGCTCCTTCCAATTGATTTACATCTTGGGAAAGCCAAAGAAACCCAATCTTTTTCTGCCTCAAGGTCTCCAAGAGAGGAGATCAGCAAAGGAATCTTTCTCAAATCAGTCACACAATTTTAATTTCTTCAAATATACAACTCTCAATTATATTTTCCCCCTAATTTCTCACTTCTTTGCAGTCTGCAGGATGTGCTTTTAACAGTAAAGAAGTCCTGGGCTCTAGGTAAGGCTCCACATTAAGCATTTGAGAGAGCCTGAGCAAGACATCACAGTGCTTTCCCAGAACTCACTGTCAATATTTGGAAACTAAAACCATGCTTTTGATTTGCATTTAATGATTCTACAGGGAGGTAGTAAATTCTCTTTCTGTGTGCTGTCATGGCTTGTCATTTTTAAGCTATAAAATCCATCTCCACCTTATACATGAAAAGAAATCACTAACATATCAAATCTTGATATTAGTTGGAATACAGTCCTAACCTAGAATTTTCAAAGCAGATGAAGTAAATAAGATTCAACACCCAAAGGAAATCACAGTAATTAATACTTCTAAACGACTCTGAAAATTTGAATCTTCATTCTTCCTTCTTTTGAAAATGACAAACTGTATACATTTATGATTTTACAATACCACTTACCTGTCAGTAAAAGGCTATAATTTGTTCTCTGTTGCACACCAAATACCTTTAAAAGCAAAGCAGAAGACTTTTAACTAGAAAACTATTAAATATTCAAAGTAATTTTCTGCTACAGTTCAAGTCAAACATGACTTGAGTCACATAGTGCTGGCTTCCAATTTATAAATCCTTTTAGCAGTGTTACATAAACACAACAGAAAGAGATTTTCTCCAAGTGTTTGTACAGTAATTCCTCTGAGGAACAATAAGAGAGAGAATGGAACCAGAAAACACGTGCAAGTGTTAATAACTGGCAGATTTACAAACATGAAACATCCTACATACTTATTAAAAAATCATTTCAATGACAGCTATTACACCTACTACCAAAAGCACTTCTAATGAACCAGAGACTGTCAGATTATTCCTGCATGGCAAGAGGATCACTTAGGGACTAAGGCAGAAAGACAAACCTGGCTGAAGCCAAGGAGAGACACATAAAGCTTCTTCTAGCAACACAAAGCCACAAGATTTGTCCATTAGCTACCAGGAAAGCTCCTCCCATGAAAAATTCTCCAGTCTTCTCCATAGAAAACACCTTCTGGGCTTTTTCAAAAAATGGTAGTTATGACCAGTTATTCAATACTTTTAAAAATTCCAGTTCTGCAAATCAGAACTCATTAAAAAAAACCTGAGATGAATTTGAATCCTTCAGCTAGGCATGGCCTATGGAAACACACAGCATCACAGAGTGGCACCAACGCCACCCAAATCTCCAGCTGTCACCCAGGAGTTTCCACCCCTCAAAAAGCCTGTTATGGATCAGCACAGGGAGTGTGTGCAGCTCCCCAAAACAGCACGTTTGTAACAGGAAGGTCACAGGCACAGGCAGGGCAGGCCAGCAGGAGCTGAGCTGCTGAGGGAGCAGATGCTGTTGGGAAGCTGACATCCACCCCTTCCCCGGCTCTGCCTTGGCAGGGCTTGCTTTGCTTGGGTGCTTGTGGGGGTTGCTTTGTTTGTTTGTGGTTTTCTTTGCTTGTTTCATCTTGTTTTGGGTTTTTTTGTGGTAGGGTGTGGGGGTTTTGTCGGGTTTTTGTTGTTAGCTGGGGTGTATTTTGGTTGTTTTGTTGAGCCTTGAGAAACAAGATCTAGCTCCAGTCTGAGCCCATGGATTTACGAGCCCATCCAGAGCCAGCCAGCGTGAGAGCTGCTGGGGAAGCAGAGGGGCTGGGGAAGCAGAGGGGCTGGGGAAGCAGAGGGGCACTTCCCACTTTAGTGCTACCCAGTGTGCATGCTCAGAGAGCTCCAGAAGATGAATCAGAGCCCAGTGTGCAGAATTCATTCTGGAAGTGTGTAGCTACAATATTTTCTGAAAAACCTTTTCTTTAGGATTTTTCTTCTTGAGAAGCTGAGAGGCCTCAGGAAAAATGTAAACATTGACTATCTGCTGCTGTGGAATGCAACTGGTGGAGCTTAGATTGGCCCATGTTGGTTGTTTCTAATTAATGGCCAATCACAGTCAGCTGGCTCAGACTCTGTCCCAGACACAAGCCTTTGTTATTCATTCCTTCTTCTTCTATTCTTAGCCAGCCTTCTGACAAAATCCTTTCTTCTATTCTTTTAGTAGTTTTAATATAATACATACCATACAAAAATAAATCAAGCCTTCTGAAACACAGAGTCAGATCCTCGTCTCTTCCCTCATCCTGAGAGCCCTGTGAATCCCCTCACAGAAGTGCACACCTGAACCCACACAGTTCTGTGGGGACACACTGAGATAACCATCCACACATGACCTCAGGCTGGGAGACATGCTGGTACCACAACCAACCTAAGAACTTGGAAATATGAAAAGCAAGGGTTTCAAACAGGAAATTAAAAGCTGTTTGCAAATGAGGATGCTCTAACACTGCTGAAAAGTAAACTCAAGAGAAGTAAGGTATTAATACTTGAGCAGATAAAGGGACCTGTCAGAAAATGGGGAAAATGCAGAAAAGGACTTGAGAATTGGTTTAGCCAGGAATTAAAATATAAATAAGAAAGTGACAGAGGGACACAGGGACACAGCATCTGGGAACAAATCAGCAGGAGTGTCATCCATACAGATTGCACAGCATCCACTCTGCTGCCATAAGCACTGGTGAAGATTCTCAGCAAGAGTGTTCTGCCCAGCTTGCCCACATTTCATTAAACATACCCAACCACTGCAGAGAATCTAGGTCAGAAACAAAGATGCAAAGAGATTTGGAAAACTACTTATAATTAAGTTAGAAAGTTGTGTATGGTTTGCCCAGGCTTTTTCTGTGGTTAACAGTGGCATTTTCTGGTGGGTTAAAAATCCTCAACAAATGAACAGCACCATTTGCCCTTGTGCCCACCATGTATGCATCCAAAAATATCAGAAGCTTAACTTGCAGAAAAAATTTACATTCCATTTTAGGATATATAGAGTGAATGTATGAGACTCATACTAGCACAGTTAAGTGCTGGAAGATGCAATCAAGGTTACACAGATTTCTTTATTACCTTACTCCAGGAACATCTAAAACACTCAGCTGGAGATGCTGCTGTTTATAGATGGATCTCACACTGAAAATAGAACAGATGAGCTGTTGAGACCCACGCCAGGTGCACATTTCTATAACTTTATGATTTCTGTAAAAAAATACATTCTTGATGTTTTATTTTAGTGTGTGCATACATGTAAGCACAGAATCAGGATATGTTTGTAACACTAATTTATTTTCTAATTTACTTATATAAAAATATTTACATAAATAATAATGTCCAATAAATTATATATTTATTGGGTATTATTACTTATTAAGAGAACACCATAATTCTCAGAGAATGCAGTTCACCACTCCTTTGGTGCATTTTAGGCAGCTTTGCTCGTGCACTTACAATGAATGGGAAGCAAGGAAGGTTTCTGTGTACTCTCCATCACCAAGTATCTCACCTGGGGATTTAGTTATTACCATGCCCTTCCTAAATCTTATATCAATGCCTACAGTTCCAACTTCTGAGACTCCCAAATTCTTTATCAAACAATTTAGTGGTGAAATCCAGCCTAAGTCTACAAGTTAAAACACAATTATCAATTAATCTCTAAATATAGAAAGACTATTAAAGAACCAGCTGGCATTTTAAAACGATGAAAGCCAACACTGTTCTTTGGCACGAGCTGCTCATCAGCACTAGCTGATGTTGCTAAGCTACTGCTGCTGCCCAGTTAGTTACACACCATCAGGTAATAAACTCATGCAGGCCACTAGGCTGCAGGGGAAAAAAAAAAAGAAAAAAAAAGAAAAAAGATGAGAAAAATCTCACTCAAAATATAGTGTGACACCAGTAAAACTCCCAAGTCAAGTCCTGCCATCTGAGTCTATGAAGTGCAGTATAGCTCGTGTCTAAATGAAATGATATACACACAAAATCAATCAGCCTTTGGTAATGTTTTAGAGGCCACGTCATCTTTACTTGCCTTCTTAATTTACTTCAAACTCCTTTTGCTACAACACAAAGTTTTTATTGTTTTGCTACAATGTAGATAAGTTTTTTTTATACACCTACGTTTTGATGAGGGAATTTTTATTTTTGTCAAATAAATTTCTTGATAAAAACTAGAAGGATATTCTGCTTCTGAGGGTCAATGGAGGGAAATAGAAGAAACTGTCAGAAAAAAGATGGCCATTTTTCTGGCGGTTAATTAGAGCCTATGAAGATAATGTTGTTTAGTATGTGATCATTGTTAAAGTATCTTTTGAGTTTCTGGCAGTTTCTATGAGATTCTAGTAGCAGCCTTTTCCCAGTTCTTTCATCACTGATCACACTTGGGATTTGCAGCTTTCAAACCCAAACCTGCACTCACTCTTGAGCAGCCTAGCCAGCCCAGGCAGCACCATTAAACTATTTAAAAAACCTGGAGAAGACTCCAAATATCTTCTTAATCACAACATCATCTCCACGGTGCCTTTTCTCAGGCTTGATTGCATTTTCATTTAGGACATGACTTTCACACCCTTAGCAAAGCTGTGCTGTTTGGAAGTCAGCCTTTTAACAGTGTTGGTGCAGGGGGAGATAATTCTATTGGAAGACAATTCTGACCACTAAATAATCCTGTCCTTTCCATCAGCACTAACTTTATGCCTGTGATGTTTCTTCCCTTCCTCATACAATTCAACTAGGTGGAACATTATTAAGATCAAATACAAATTGGATGATTACTGGTTTGGGGTTTTTTTGGTGGGTTTAGTTTTGGTTGTTTCCCTAAGGTGAATGCATAACCAGTAAAAGAAATTACACAGAATAATATTTAATCATGTTTTACTCTCAGTCATGAATCAATTGCATTCTGCAAACTTTCCTCTCTTCAACACATTCTGCAAAGGAGCTAAATGAGAGAGAGCAGAGGAAGAGATCTCAGGTCCACAGAAGTGAGAGAAAGGCAGAGGGGTTTCATTCCCTGAGGGAAGGGACCCTTGGCTGCATTCAAGCACAAAGGTTACAGGAGCTGGGAGCCAAGGCAACCTGACAAAAGCACCAGGGCACAGCTCCCAGCTCAATGCAGCAATTGGAGACCCTCACCTCCACAGACACAAAGGTCACTGTACAACTGTGATATTATTGCCTCACCAAGCAGAAGAATTTTCTGGATCTCACTGCTTTTTTTCCTTCTGAATAATTGACCTCCATTTTGTAGGAAAAGAAAACAACAAGCAAACCCCTACAGGCAGAACATCCTTGAAAGAGCAGCTGTCAGCTTACCTTGTTCTAGTTTGTTTCAACACCATATTATGAAATCCCCACAATATAGATTCAAAAAAAAAAAAACAAAACCCAAACAACAACAACAAGCCAGACCAAAAAAATCCCTACTAAACAAAAAAAAAAAAAACCAAACAAATTAACAATAAAAACTAAAAAACAAAAGCAAACCAAACCAACAACACAAAACATATTTTTGCAGAGTTTCCATTTATATTTAAGAGGGTTACTTCCATATATTTGCTATTCCACAGCATTATAAACTGTGAATCTATACTCAACTGATGCTATATTACAATCCTAGATTTCTAGGAAATATTCCTTGCATTATCTGCTCATACATTCCTTAAAGCCTTACTACAGACCACTGGGTCAGTGACAGGACTGAATTCATTGTCCCTGCAACATGCTCTAGTTACTTTTTAAAAACATGGGTGGGTTAAGCCAGCAAAGTTTGAATTTCTCAGGCAAAGCAGGGCAAGAACTATTCATCACTATAATGTTTATTAGAGTTCCCCCAGTGTGTTTGTACAACCCTGTTATCCAATGGTGGGGCATATTTAGAGCCTACTGAAGTAACAGATCATCACTTGTCAGATGTGGAAACACAGAGGGAACAGATAGCACATTTCTTAAGAAAGTTCTTTGGGGATTGAGGAGGTGTGAATCTTGTCTGAGAACACACTATTGCTTATTCTCATCTTCCCACTCCTCAGGCATTTCAAGTGGCAACTGGGGAAGCAAACATTTCTCCCATTTAAATGGCCAAGGGATTCTTTAACAGACACCAAATACATTGATTTTTAGTATTTTATTGCCTTACACTGAAGTTGGTGCCTGCTTCTGAGAAATCCAGTAAACCACACTCCATCCAAGTACAACTTTACTAAAATAGCTGTATGAGGTATCCTTTTCCATGCTAGAGAAACCACCTTCTTTAATACACAAGCCTACCTTTTCTTTCTCAAGCTATTCACTGGTAATTTCATTGGAAAAGAAAGGAACTCTTTTCTCCAGATCTGTTTGTAAAATTACAATTTTTCATCTTCTTCAGGATGATCTCCTCAGAAAGTGTTTTTACTTCATCCAAAGTACTATTATATGTATTTATACCATTAAACCTCTCATTTCCACTAGAGTCTCCTGATTAATGCAATCACTGTGCATTATTGTTAATCCACAGGCTTCTTCTGGGCTTCAAACAAATATAATTACACTGAGTGTTGAATTTTTGCTTTCAGAAAACAGAACACTTCACAAAGCCTCATATTATTTTTAAGAACAAGCTTTCCACGTCCTATTCCCCTTTGGCATGTCCTTTGGCCGGAGCTGTCAGTCAGAACTGGCACCCATCAGCTCCGTTTGGTGCAGGACTCGCTGGAACTCGCACAGAGCCACCCCGGCTGTCCCCAGGGTGTCCCGAGGAGCAGGGACCACCCTGGCTCCCAGGGGAGGCAGCAGCTGGGCACTCCTGACACCTTCCCTGACACTCCTGGCTCCCAGGGGAGCTGCTGGCCAGCTGGGTGACACAGAGCACAGCCTCAGTGCTGCACTGCCATGCTTCACCCAAAACCAAAACAAGCTGCTCCTGACTTCGGTCTCATTTACCTCCTCAAACTCAACTCAAGGATTACATCAATAGCAGCTTAACTGTCTAAAACACTGATTCCTGAGGCAAAGGAGGTCCAACATTTTTGATGTATATGGTTCACAGACAGAAGGCATCAGAAGCATTTTTAGACCTTTCTGAATCAGGGAAATATTGTTTAAAACATTGCTATAATTTTCACATGATCTAGTTTTCAAGAATTTGAGCTACTGCTCATTACTACAGCATTCATTTGGAACCAGATTCTTTTTCTTGATTAAGTCAAATACAGCAGGAAATATATTGAGGACTCCCATAGAGTTCCTAAACATGACATACCTAACTATAAACAAAAATCTAATTGATTTTTACTTTCCAGGAGTTCTAAATGTTAGTGCATATAGAATTATTTTTCCATAGGTAAAATTCTTCACAGACCTATATTGTTTCATTGATGTTATATAAATCAAATCAGACACTGATGAAGGGAAGAAATCTTCAGAATCCTAAAATAACCAACCTCCAAATATCAAAATTGCTTGTTGGCAAAATATTCAAGATTGAAAAGTAACTAACTCTTAAATTGACTCCTTTTTCCCCTATTATTTCTTATCATCTCTAATTTTTCAAAATAGGATAATTAACAAGGTAATTACTTCTGTAGTTATGAACCAAAACAGCTGATTGAGGCAAAACCTTAAGCCCACCTCAAACAATTCACATTGGAAGGCAAGTTTTTAAACTGCCAGGACAACTTCCAGGAGAGGGAACTATCAAGGGGAAGGACTTTACAATTTGCCTGGTGCTGAATTCCGGCCCCACAGGCACAAAGGACATTGCTGCAGGGGAAGGTGCAAGGTCAGCAGTAGAAAATAAATTCTTTCTGCTCCTGCCCATTACCTTAGGCTCACAAAGCAGTGATGGGTGTGACTGAGCTCTTCAGACAAACCTCACCCAGACTGACAGCTGCTGTCCCTGGGGAGCACTCTCCCTAAGAACTGGTTTGATATTCCACCTTTCAGACACCTGGCTCACAGGAAGAGAAAATCCAGCAGTTCCAGAAGCAAGGTCCAAAGGAAGGTGCCAAGCTCCTTCCAGGGAATCACTCCTTAATTGATGGATTTTCTCTTGAGCTGAGAACCAAACTCTGTTAAAGCACAACAGAAGGTCAGGGAAGGAAGATGAGCACACAGCCTCTGGCAGACACCAAATGCCAGCAGATATTGGTGTGATATTGGTTATCCTTATTATCTGTGCAACACTTTGTTTGTACTGTCATTATTGCTTTTACAGTAAAGGTTCTTCTCCACTCTGAAGGCAAATATTACATACCAAGAGAAATGAGTCTGTCAAGCCACAGTGAGAGTATTTGAAAAGCCCAAAGGAAAAGCTGCACTGAAGATTTAAGGTACTTAGGTAGGAAAGAAAATATTTACTGAATTAACATGAACTTCAAAAACAGACAGCAATGTTTTAGTACTGTTCCTAGTCACACTTATTGTAGTAATATTTCACAGGATCTCAAAGTATGGTCTGACTGTGAAGCTTTATTCCAAATTTCAGAAGGAATGAAGGAAAATTTTTAAGGGAGAAAAAGAAGTTCTAAATTATTATAAATTCCTTAGGTCCAGACCAATATATGTCACACGAGAATAAACAGGACAAGAATTTCCTGTTAGGAACTCCTTAAAAAAGCTAATGCCTCCTCTTGTACCAGAACAGATGTGAGAAATTTGTGATGTGAGAGACTTCAGCCTACACATTAAACCTGACTCCTACATCATAACATTGCTTCAGTCCTCCTGAAAGGACAACCATTGCTGGTTTATGCATGAAGGCAACATGGACAAGTTGTTAACATCCCACCCAAAGTGATGTCCCTGCCAGCCCACCTGCCCTGCCCTCACTGCTTTCATTCTCTCTGGTTCATGCAGCAGGTTCTGTGCTAGGAGGGGCTCAGGTGCATCACAGAAATCCTGTGGTGCAGCTCTAAGGGAGTCCTGCAATCACAGACCCATGGTAATGTGTCTGCAGGGCACGAGCCATTATCCTACATGCATTTGCCTTCCTTCCTTCCCCACGTCCCCCACTCCAGTGGTGTTTTGTGGCTTGTCTTGTTCTGCTTTTAATGTTACTTTGAACATAAAAATTATTCATCATACTCTGATGTATCTAAATAAATCTCCACCCCCTAAGCCAACTCTTTCCAAGCATCCTTTATAACCAAGTATTTGTTGCAAATTCAGGAATATTCTTTTTTGATGCTCCCTTTTACTCTTTAAGTGTAACGAAAACTTATTTCACATGAAAACTCAATTATGTTTAAAACCACTGCAAAATGAAAACTCAGATCTAGGACTTCTTGAATTAACATTGCTTTTTAGAAAGCAATTTCCAAGGCAGAAAGGACTACAACAGCATCCATTTGGTTTATTCTCATTTGCAATCAACACAATATCCTTTCAGATACAAATCATGTCTGTATAGGCAAGCAAGAGGAAGCTCATCTGTTCATCTAAAGATGGCACACTTTCATTAGGAGTTTTCTAAATGCATTTTTATTTTCAGCTCACAAAAGAAAAACTGAAACTTGCCACAAGAATGTGTAAGTGGTCCTACACACCTCCAGAAACTTTGTGTTTAGGAGTGAACATGGAAAGGGTCAAGTGTACAGTTTGATACTCTGGATGACCTGAGACACAGAACAGACTGAGTTCCCTTCACAGCAACACAAACACAGGGCAGCAGCCTTTGCACTGCAGGGTGGAATTACTTTTTTTTAGCCATACATTTCACAAGTTTTCAAAATGTTTTGTATTTAAGCCTGGGGAAAGATAAAATTTGTTTGAACTACAGCTAATTTCAAGATATGACAAAACCACTTTCTACCAATACTGTTTCCAGAATGACACAGCAATGTCACACGTGTTCACAGCAACATCAAAATTCTTGATGACTGTTCACAGAGTCAGAACTTGAAAACCTCTTATTTTAGTAGCATTAGTCAACAAATTTCTCCACTATTTTAGTAGCCTTAGTCAACCAATGCTTCCGCTGCTCTAACAAAGGAACACCATTGAGTTGGACTGCTCTGATAGAACCATGCTCACTAGAATGCATTATAGGGAGATAATGACTTGTGTTTATTATTGATAAATCAGGTTGTCCCTTGGCTCTTTACATTGAGTGCTCAATGCTGGTTTGGTGTTTTGTTTGTTTTTGTTTGTTGTTTTGTTTGTTTTTTTTAACTAAAGAGTAATCTTAATTTCTTTAGCAGACAAAAGAATGCCACATCTGAAAAATAGCTGCAAACACAATTTTCCACACAGATGAAAAGAGTTTTTTCCCTGAAGAGAGTGAATACAAAAGTGACAGCATAAAGCTACATGTTTATTATCTCTCAGTGCCTCTGGATTAAGTGTGTTCAGTTTAAAACCACCTGTTTTTATCTCTCTGGCACTGAGGGCTTATCTAGAATCTTCAGCTTAAGCCATGCTCTTTTCTGCTAAAACAGTAGCAAAACAAAAAATCTCATAGGTACATTATACCCCACACATGAAAATAATTCTGCTGAGATTGACTCTTGGTTAATGACAGAAATAACAAACCTGCACAGTTATCAGTGAGGACATTATTTGCTGGTTCTGCAAAACAGAAATTACTCATGATGATGGCTTCTAGAAAGAAGGAAAGTACATATCTAAAACTGAAAGCAAGTTTGCAAAGTAGAGTAACTCCTACTTTGTAAATCAGACCCAAAAGTTTAAAATTGTGCCACTGTTCCAACTACCCAAGTTTATATCAAGCTGTTATAAGATCAGAAATCCAAGTGTTAAATTCAGTTTGCCTCCTTTAAGCAAAAATACATATTCTTCAAAGTGTTTACTCATTTTTATCAGAATACGAAAATAAAACCAAACAAAACCAATAATAAAACCAAATAATACACTTTATAGAATATTATGAAATTATTCAATTTTTTAAACCACAATCTATTGGAAAACAATGTCTCAGAATAAGTGATGCAGCAGTAATTCCAGAAAGTATTTCTCATTTACTGCAAATTAGCTCAAAAGTACTCCACCCACTCAAGGCCCTTAAAAGTAACACACCAAGCACTGGCATCTGCTCCTCAGAACTGGCTATTTTAGTCTGCAGACCTGCAGCAAACTACCAATGTAACCAGGAGGGAGGAAAATTCTGCCCAGCACAAGGCATTTCCAGCAATTTGTGGGGAGCTCACATCCCCTGCACAACACAGGAGCTCTCAGGTTGGTAATTCGGGTAAAACCTGTGGGGCCAAAGAGCAAGTGGAACACGAGCAGATCTGTTTGCAACAGAATCTGGTCTTGAGAGCCCCCACACCAAGCACTCAGGGGATGAGTGACCATTCACACAGGCTCCAGTGTGGCCCAGAGATTTCATCCTCCCAGCAGGCACATTCCATTTGTTCTCCCAGCTCATCCTCTGGCTCCATTTATCCCCAGGAGCAGAGTCTGTGTGTGAGAACACTCCTGGTGGGCAGGAGCAGTGAGTGGGAGCACACACACAGCCAGAACTGGAACACTGACATGGACACATCCACAGACCACCAAAAATAACAATGACAAAATGGGCTGGGGACAGGACTGCAGCTTTAAACTGCACAGGCAAGAGCTTGTGAAGGAATCATCAACACAGAGTCCTTGCAAACAGATTGGAAACCCTCTGTTTATGGGGTAGACACAGTGATTCTGTGACTTTGCCAAAGATGGAAGACCCAGCTTTGGGCATATTGATCTTAAAATGTTGCCTGCACATAAGCTGGGATGCTCTGAATGTATAAATATTCCTCAATTATAAATTCCCTAGGTTTGTCACATTTGCATAACACTCCTTTACAGCAATGTGGCTGCTCCCAAAGAGATGAGGTAATGACCACACCACCTGCTTCTTGAAGAGTAGCTTTCTCTAAATACAGGAGTAGAACAATTTCAGTGTAAGTTACATATTTCAGGCAGTTCACACCTTACACAGTCCCATTATCTGTTCTGCCCTTGGATCCCAAAAGGCACAGGAGTGAGCAGAAAAATCAATTGTGAAAGAATAGTTAATTAAACATAATAATTCACAACTCATTCCTTTAGTAAGTCACAACATAAAACTAAAATGAAGGTGCAATAAGTTCAGCAGCAGCTGCAAATAACTACATTATTTACCTTAGAAATTCCCATTTCCACCAAGGTTCTTAGCTCTGTCCCAGTTTCTCAGTAGACTTAACCTGTTCCTCACAGCTAGTTCTCCTAACTTCCTGGGCAGTATTTACTGTCCTTTACACCAATGCTCCTACATTTCCAGCATTCAAAAAAATGGCTGGAAAGGACAACCAGCATCCAGGGAAAATATTTCGTTCCTAAAGAGACTGAAACATACATCTGTCTTTTTGCTACAGAAAAAACAAAAACCCACAACAAAGTAACTAAAAGCTGTATACTGACAACAGTAAGAGACTTACTCAAAAAATACTTTTATTCTGCACTCTGGCTGCCTACAGAACTATAAAGACTTCAGAATACAAGTCACTTATAATAATATGGGATTAATAAAAACAATGCTATTTCTTCCCCACAGACTGGACACCTCCTGCTTCTTATCATAATTATCTTTGCTTTCTTCCACTGCTCCTTCCTGTGACACAGGAAGTTTTTAAATTAAATTGCTCTTAAGGCTAAGGCAACAGAACATACTCAGAAGCAATAAAAGCTGATGTGCCTCATGAAACAAATATTGTTGCCTCCCATGAGTCTGCTATTCTCTAGTGCACTGGAGACAAAAAAATCTCAAGGTTTTACTTGGCCCCAAACCCTCAGAAGCTACAAGCAGTTATTTTACCAGGCACAGTTCAAAGAATTAAAAAGCAATGCTGTCATCTTTCTGACTGTTCCTGTGTCCAGCTGATTTGCTATCATTTCATGAGGATATGGAAACAACACTCACCCATGACTGGTGTGCTCCAAAGCCCTGCCTGAGCACAGACTGCACAAAGCACAGAGGATGCACCCAAGGCCCCTCAGTTCTGATGGTCTATGATGTGTATGAGCTCCTCCTGTGCACCAATGCCACAGGTTTAACTGGCATCTATTCACAGCCTCGTGGGTTTTCTGGGTTGGATGTTTCTGGGTGTTTTGTCAGTCACACAATACAGTCAGGACATACAAACCAAGAATGCTAATGCAATTAGTAATGATCCATCACAGACAAGGCACATTGCAATCCTTGTGCAGTTTATGAAGGTGACAAGCAAACCTGTGCAGGTGACTGATTTGTTTTTTTTACCAACACTGTGTAGCACAACACACACCCCTAGCAGGCTTCCTGAGACACAAAGTTCCAGACAGCTGACCTCCTTCCATTGACTGCTCACATTTCAAAGCCCTGACAAACTTACAAAGGGAAGGAAAGAGGTGCCTGAGGTGTCAGCAAATCCAAAAAGTCAGAAAAACCCAGAAATCAGATAGTAGTTAATAAAGGATACAGTGGTACACAGTAACAGATAATGTCTCAAACAATCAAAAAGTTCATGTAATTCTTTTGCAAGTGTATATAACTGAAGGTTCCACTATCTGTAACTAAAACTGAGACTACACCTTAAAATTCCTAACTGATCAGTCAAACTGGTAGTACTACTTTCTCAAATGTATCATCCCATTGAGCAGCTTTGATTTTGTCCCTATTACAGGGGCAAAAACCTACCATGACTTACTGGCCATATTGTGAATAAGCAAAATATTACCAAGTCACTTGTAGGATTTTTGAAGTGATTCATTTCCTGGTCTTCTAAATTTCACCAAATTGAAACAAGGAACATCCAAGTAACCATCCTAGTGAGTAGATACATCCTCTTTTAGGAATGACATAAGATTTTCAACAGCCACATGGAGAAATCAGTTTCATTTGTTCCCTGGGCTTCACTATTTGATAATCCGCATTAAAGGTCTGGTAAGTCTCCCAAAAATTTCTTCTGTGTGGAAATTTACCTACCCAATTTCCAAACCAGCAACACAAACTCCTCCAAAAGAAGCCTGAAAGTGAATATTTAGAGATATGGAACATTTGCTGAACCAGCAGCAAACTTCACAGAATAACAAATTGTCCACAACAAACTAATCATAATGGCTATGCATAGTCATTATATTGCCAAGGCTCATTACATGGCATTGCAAGGGTTCCATACTGCTAGAGTCTTGTACCTCCTTGATGTTTTCTGGTACACAGCTCCTCCAGACACTGACTCTTCCTGGTCCTCACAGCAGCCAACTGACTCCAGTTCCCACCAAGCCACTCTTTTATAACACTTGTTCTTATTGGCCTCAGCTGTGGCCTGTTAACATCAGGCCTGCTCCTAATCTTTGCTAATTGGTTCAGCTGCAACTCTTTAGGGGACAAGATTACATTTTATGTTCTATCCCCCTACAGCTGTGAATCCACAGATTTGGAATCTGCTATTGGAACCATCCTCTGCAGAGAAGGGACCTGGTCACACACTCTCACCCAAACAGATTCCCCCAAGGAAGCTGCAGGCTGAGCTCTCAGGCAGTGTGTGTAAACCAGGAAAACACAACCAAGCAATCCATACTGTGGGTTCTCATACCCCAGGATCCAGAGCTCTCGTAGAGCACGCTCAGAAGCACAGGGGACATGTGGTGAGGAACCGCCTGATAACCACAGAGTTGGAGTTCCATTTATACCTACAGCAGGTGGACAGGAAAGCTGCCCTTGGAGTCCTAGACATGAAATGATCACCTCCAAGCCAAATAAACAAATAAATGTGCTCCAGGTTGTCCCAGTTCACTGAACACTGGGTCACACCACAGGAGCAGTGAGGTTCCTTTCTCTCAAGGAGCTCGGCTTTGCTCTCACAGTCACACTGTTGCCAAGAGGCTTCTCATGCAAACGTAAAGTTCCTTACCCCAAGCTACAACTATCCCTCTACTCCTCCTGACTATCCACAGGCAATAATGGAAAATACCAGAAAAAGACAGAACAGGGGATAGGAGGAAGGAAAATCCCCAAACTCTTTAGCTGAAATGGAGAAGAGAAAACCACAATTGCTAACAAATTATCTTTATTGTCATCTCCCCTTCAATTCCACAATGATTTTGTACAGGAACACGCCAGGACAACCTGCTGCATGTGAGGAACAGCCAGGGTCACAGACAAGTAGAAGTTGTTGAAAGTTAACTCCTTTAAGTACCACCTCAGGTTTTTAAACCTATTTTGTACAAAGTCATAGAAAACTACAGAAAAGACTCCTACATTCAGCTTTCTCAGTTAATAAAGTAGGCAAGTATATAACATATTTCCCATTTTCCACAAAAGAAAAGTTGGGTTTGAGTTCACACCAACAATCTCCCTTTATGTCTGTTTCCATTTTCAAAGAACACAAAAAAGCAGGTATTTCATGAACCTTGAAAACATTCTACATTAAAGATGCTTTTAAGCCAGAAGAATTGATCTGCTCTGAACATGGGATATGGATGAAATGAGGCACAATTGAGAAGAAACTTAATAAAAAGAAAAGGCAGCACAAGATCTTCCAGCAACACACTTCTACACAAGAACACAACAACTGCCATGTAACCATACATAAAAAAGAGATAGAAGAACACACAGCAATTACTCTAGTGCCAGAGTAATTTTAGAAACCTGGGCAATCTTATGATTTAGTTTACTATTTTATTAATACTTTGCTCTACTAGAGAGAACTCTGGTCTCTAAGCCTGGTCATTTTCTTAAATCAAGATTGGGAGAGTAGCAGGATAAACACATTTCTGCAATCTTCTAAATAATTCGAAGAAAAGACTTCACAAAGTGAGATTTGTTTTTGCAGTCACGCAGCCACAGCTCCATAGCCTGTGGTTTGCTGCTGTCCCAGCACTGCCAGGAACCACGAACATCACTGAGCAGAAGCAGTTCCTTCCATCTGGGCACACACACAACAACACACTACAAACTGGAATAGGGTTTGCATCCTAAAGGGCAAAGGGGGCACAAATATTTTCTCATATTCAAGCAATTATGGACCTACAGAAGAGACAAATAACCCTGTCACTGCTCATACTTCCAGTGATCTCCCAGAACAGCCTAATTTTGAGAATTATCCTTCCACCACTAAAATGGGGGTAGTACTCTGCTCTTGATGCTCTTAACGGGATCAAGGACACTCAAGCTCATTTCCCTTATATGAAAAAAATATTTCTTTTTACCCAACTGAGAGAATGTGAAGAAGAAATCACCATTTTCCCAGGAAACTGCAATGGGAACAAGCTGCCAAGCATTTCAGCACACAGATTGCAAGGTCTTGCCAATGAGAGCTGCCTATGCAGAGAATTAACCAGTACCTGCTTATCTAAACCTCAAATTTCCTTCTGCTCAGTGTGAGGCTGACTCTGATTAATTGCCTTAAAAATGTCTTAATGCAAAATATATGAAGATACTCTTTATCTTCCTAATCTTTCCTATGAAAGATAATATGTTTAAGGTATGGAATGATGTTTAAATAAGCTCTGAACTCCTCAAAGTTTTATGGAAATTATGGTGCCTTGTTCTTTAAATAAACTCTCACTAACATGGGCACTTGATTTCAAAAAGAAAGTGCGAAATCAGAACCTTTTCATTGCATTTAATTACAGAACTTTCTGTGTGTCTAATATGCAGTCTGATCTATTTTGAAATTTTTTTCAACCAGCTAGACTGTTACAAACACTAGGAAATTATTTTAAGAAACATTTGAAATACTCATAACAAATTTTTGAAGCCTTCATTTATATTGACAGGTCATTTGGTGTCAAAAACTGCTGAGAAGTATCAATGGCAAGACTACTCTCTGTTAGGATGTGCATTTCTAATGACTAAAAACTACAGTACACCACATAAACACACAAGAAAATAGATTCAGAATTTCTACTTCAATGTCAAATGACTCAGTTATTTACTTCCAAGAAGTGAGGGGGAAGTTGTGTGAAGGCAGTGAATATCTATGTCTGATTTTGGCACCAAATAAAGAAGGGAAGGACAGTTCCATCTTTTTTCTCTCATGTCACTTAAACCCACCTGTATTTATTTCTTTAACTGCATTTTATAGAAGCAAGTTTAAGACTGTTACTCTTCCACAGAAACATTTTTCAGCTGTGAGTGATGATATATTTAGTGTTTGTTAAATCCACTAAATATCTCCAAGGACTTTTAGAAAAAGCTGTGTAATCAACTAACTTCAAAAAGTTCTTTAGGGCTCATCATGCTTCAAAAACTGCTCTATTTTCTCTTAGTTCTTGAGACTTAGAGATAAGGATAATAGGCGGAAACTAAGTTTATTCTGATGCTCAGATAGATAATTTATAAGGTGGAATTTTTTTCAGAAAGTAACTCAGTTTAGGAAACAAGGTACACCTGCCTCATTCTGACAGCACAGGAAAATAAGGCCTTGAAGGCAGCAGTCCTGCAATTCCCTGAGCCTTCCACCCGTTCCACCACAGCCTGGAATCACAGGTTTGGTGTTTCTGGTGAGCAACTAGCATGAAATCTACGTGGGAAACACATTTTCTGTGAAATACACAGAGAGAAGAGTAGGAAACATCCACAGTAAGGGAAGCAGCTGTCTTGGAGCATAACAATAACCACCAGGAGTGTCTTTGAACAGAACACAGGAGGTGGGAAAAGGTGCCATTGAAAAAGTTGTGTTTATTGAAATCCACAAGCAGTTGTGCGTATTCCTGCTCACTCTGCCAAGGTGAGAAACAAAGGCTGCCTGAGCTGTGTTGGTTTAGTAGCACATTAATATGTAAGCAGCCAGATTCTGAACCTAAAACTCACACCTCATCACAACAAATAAGTGCATATTATCTTGCAGAGGATCCAATTCAATAGAATGACAATTACAACATCAATGCTATTAGTGTAAACGCATATTTCTTTTCAAGACTAGGAAAAAATACAACAAAAATCAAGAAAGATATCTAAATAATTAATCCAGAACGACTCTTCTGCTCTGAAGGACTAGGAAAAAAAAAGCAAAAAAGTAATATTCTGCATAAGAGCATATTAAATAGTTTAAGACTTTTTAAAAATTACACTATTTCTACCACATGCTCAGAACTAAATAACCCAAAATATTTTATCCAACTGTTCTGGTTTCTAACAAGCATGTTTGAAGTTGAAAACTCTCTGGTCCGTTAAAAGAGCTGAAGAGACATAATTGAAACCAGTAACGCATTAAATTAAATGGAGCAAATCTTCACCAATAACACAGAGTCTGTTACCAGTGCCCTCAGAAATGTCTAATTCTTCCTAAATGTCAAGCCCCATTTCACTGCTTATGAGGAAAATTTTCATGAAGCGGGATTATCCTAATGTGTCCACGAGTGCACCGTGCCCACACACAGATGCAGCCCCTCACGATCAGCATTAAATGAGACCACCTGAGTCAGACTATCGACTCCGGGTTTTTGGGTTTTTTGTTTGTGTGTTTTAAATTTGTGCCAGCAGGACACAATGGAAAGTGGACAAAGATATCACAAAGGAATCAGAAGGACCCCAATTTGCACTCAGCTTTTCCCTCAGAGCGGCAGCCTCCCCCTGGGGCGAGCCCCAGCCTTCCCAGGGCTCTGGGCTGCCCCACAGCCCCGGCCCTCCCAGCGCTCCGGAGCACTCGTGCTCTCCTCGGAGAACTCTTCCACGCCGTGTGTTTACCTTAAACCCCACTCCTGCTGTGCTCGTCCCCTTTGGTCACCTCCAGCCCCTCACGCCTAGTGCCTCAATTTGCAGCCGCGCCAGAGCCGAGCGCCGGCCGCGTCTCAAGGTGAGCCCAAGTCAGCGCCGGTGGAGCGGACACCGGCGGCTGAGCCAACGCCAGAGGCTCATTTGTCATCCCAACTTTCACCCGACGCTGCTGATAAAACCCAATCCACCTTGGCCAGCCCTTCCAAAGAGGAGGTGGAAGAGCCACGGCGCTGCTGCCGGGCCGGGGAGCGCCGTAGCCGTGCAGAACACGGCACAGCCGATCGCGGAGCTCACCTGCCCGCCTCAGCGCGGGGAGGGCGCCCAGGCCCGCGACCGCCGCCCGCGTCCCACCTGTCGGGCGGCCAAGCATCCCTGAGGCGCCGCTCCCGCCCGCCCCCTCCCGCGCCCCCCGACTCACCGAGAAGCCGGCCCAGAAGGGGCAGGAGTGGCGGACGCGGGCCGAGGTGGTGAGCGCCAGGGCGGCGAAGCTGACGGCCACGATGAGGCAGCCGAGCACCATCTGCGTGACCCCCAGGGCCAGCATGGCCCGCGAGCGGGCGCGCTGCTCGCGCAGGCGGGACAGGCTGCGGGACAGCGCCGTGGGGCTGAGGGAGCGCGCCCCGCCGGGGGCCCGCGCCGCCCCGCCGCCCGCCGGCATCCTCCGCGCGGCCCCGCAACGCCTCCCGCCGCCCCCGCGCTCCGTGGGGCAGCCGGGCGCTGCGGGCACCGCGGCGCATGGAGGAGGAGCCGCCCTGCGCCCGCAGCGACCCGCGCGGCCCCGGCCGGGGCACGGCGGGCGAGGGGCAGCCGCCGCCGCCGCCTCCTGTCCCCGCTGCAGGCGCGGGGCGGGGGGGGGCTGCGGGGCTGCAGCGCGCGGGCGCGGCTCAACCTCAGCCGCCGGCGGGGGCGGCCCCGCTCCGGCCCAGCCCCGGCGCCGCTGCCCGGGCGCGCTCTCTCGGGGAGCGCCCCGGCCCCGCCGCGGCTGCCGCGGAGCGCCCGAGCCCCGCTGCCCGGCGCCCGCCGCTCCGGGAGGGGAGGGGAGCGGGGGAGGGCTGAGCACGGCCAATGGCGGGCGGAGGCAGCGGCCGGAGCAGCGGCGGCGGCCGCCGGCCCTGCGGGCTCGGAGATGAGCGAGGCGGACGAGGCGCCCGGGGCCGAGGCCCCCCTGCAGCCGGGCAGCGCCCCCGAGCCGACCCTGCTCCTGCCGCCACGGCCCTGAGGGCAAAATCGCTGCCACCTGTGCTCTGTGCGGCAGCGGCACCGGCAGCCTCCCCCCGTGCTCTGTGTGCTCCCTTCCAGCGGCGCAGCAAGGGCAGGGCTGGGGCTCAGGGCTGTGCAGAAGGCATCTTGAACGGTTTTTATTTTGGGGTTTTCTTTTTTCCTCACAGCAAACCGTAACCAAATCTAAGGTACAGCAGCCCCAGCAGCAGAAACATATGAGGTTTCTAATTATAAAAACTTCCCAGCCCTTCTGCTGCTGCCAGCGGGGTCTAGAATGGTTGGGCTGCCCACAGCACCTGAAGCCACTTCTCTGCAGAAGGGTAATCACAGCAATTAGGCACCAACTGCAAACAGCTTGGCCTACTCATGAAAAACATACAAACAGAACCCAAACCCCAGGTAACCATCTCTGTAGTGCACGATATTCTAGTATAACTATTTTGCAGTATATACTATAGTGTAACTATACTGCAGGGTAGTTTAGGTAGTAAAACTATGCCAAGATTAACATGTTTGAAGCACCATAATCAGCTAAAATAGTTTGTTGGGTTTTTTTTAAATACAGGTATTGGTACATGTAGTCTACATATCTGTAATTCTGTGATATTCATTAAAAAACCCCTCAATCCAAACATCACATGTACACCAGGCTTTAAAACTTTGTATTTGAGGCTCTTTTTCTTTTCTTACAGGAACTTTTCTTAGCATTAAACAGTTTTCTGGGAGGTAGTAGTGAGGAAGTGCGCCTTGACAGCAAAGTGTCAGAGAAGGTTTTCTTCTCTTTATACAATATCCAGATGTTTTACTATAACAGAAGAACCAAAAAAAGCTTGCTGCTTTCAGCTTAATTCACTGCGTCATACAATATCATAGGATAGCAGCTGCTGTCACCCTGCCATGGTGTCACCCCATGGCTGAAATACTCCTCCAGCACATGTACAAGCCATATTTTAATCAGAGACAAAAGCACCTGACAAAACTCTGCACTGAAGAAACAAATGTTTTGCTAAAAGTTTTTAGTCAAATGCAGGAGGTACTACATTAACACTGCTCATGATCAGAAGAAGAGTTAGCTCACAATGACATAGTTAGACTGGGCCTGATAACAAATAGGATTCAGCTGGAAACAGCACAGCACTGCACATTCCCAGCTGATATTCCCAAACTGGCTGCTGGCACAGGTGTGCTACCTCCCACCTGAAAGCCCAGGCAGAAGAGATAAATGAAGGCAGGTGGGAATATATGGTTATAGATCACACTGAATTTTTGGTTATACCAGTTCAACTAAAACTAACATCCACTTGTATTTAATTAGAATTATTTGCTGTCCAACATTGGAAACATTACTTTGAAATGCCCCGTTCAAATTCAAGGAAGAGTCTGTGTTCCAGTGTTCGGCCAAATAGAGTGAAAGGTTCTAGCAAAAAGAAACCAAACCAAAGCCCAGATGCAAACTGAACCTCTGCAGTCTCTATGATTAAGTAGCTCATTCTCTATCAAGGCAGAAATGCTTTAGGTTATTCAACAGCAGGACAATCAGAAACCTTAATAAATGCATTTAAACCTCTATCTGGGTGCTCTCATTCAGGAACAAGATGGCCCTAGGGCTTGGAGAAATTAGGACACATTACACTGGGGTGTGAATTTACATCTCACTAACTCCCTGTGCTGATACTACTGAAAGTGTTACATACAAAGCAATTTACCTTCATTTCCAAGGACTTTCTAACTTGTATGTAAAAATAAAATAAAAAAATTAAAAATCTACATTTGTGGGTAATCCAGAGGAGGATCTGGCACTGCAAATCCACAAGATCATCTGCTGTCCATGAACCTCACATGTGGGTAAGCTCTCAGGTAATCAATAGTTCCACAGCTTTCAATATGGTCAACTAAGGCTACCAGAAAAAAAATTATTTTGGCTTCCAGTATGAATCTACTGGACTTGAAATTGCTTTTTGTCCCTTCAATATTTGTGAGCATTCAGATGTAGATAGATACTGTTCAAGATCTGAATTAGCTCTGGATACACTTCTTAGTTTGAAGAGTCTTAGTTGCTGGATTTGTTTGAGAAGTATTTGAGAGCAATTTGGGAAGTAGTATTGTCCCTAACTAAAGTTATTTTGCTGAAGAGACCTTTTTGGTATACCTCCATTGATATTTTTCAGTGCCAGATCACTGCATGTAACTGTAAGTGGGATGTGGTACTGAAACTTCTTCCAGAACTGTGGCCACAAAAGCTTTGGAATAGCCATGTTTATTTGGGAACACTATAAACCACTCATTTTAAATTTACCAAATAATTTGTTTCCCAAAGGCAGCCAGAAGGGCACTATATATCAGACCTTATTATTAGCCTGTTAAAACCCATCAAAACTCAGAAGCCAGTATGAAAATGATGCCACTTTTACCATAGCTGTCAGCCTTTACTGTCTCCCACATGTTCAGAAAGCATCTTCATCCTCAGGACTGTATTAGTGGATAGAAGTTCATATTTATTCTACCTTGTATTTATTCTACCCCACTTTGGACTGCAGTGAATTTCATGCATCTGTCTCTTCAACCGTTATTTGAGATGAAGCAAATGGCATTTTCAAGTATGACAGAATTGGAAAAGGAACAAAGAGAAGTAAATTCACAGTTACAGCAGAGCCCCTCTTGCCATTACAAAGGTGCCCCACAGGGTACAGATATTGAAAGCAAGTCCAAGGGCCCTGCCACTTACATCCAGCATGGCTCAAATCTGCATCCCTTGCATGAGCTCATGATTTGGAGCAGCCCCTCTCTATGGATGCAGCTTTAAGGGCTTATTAGGCACTAACAAACCAGGCTGTCCCACCCAATGTACATCATAAACATGAAGTGCAAATAGGTTGAATGTGGTAACAGCCCTGGAAGATAAAATGCAAATTTTATCTACACATACACACAAAATGAGAAACTCCCACAAACTTAACATATCTTCTTCCATATCCAACCTTCATAATTCATCTTGATATCTTGACTTAAAATAAATTTATTATTCTAATATTAACAAGTAATTTCTCAGCCATTCAGATGTTGTTGCATCCCTATAACACCAGCAGTAGTAATTCCACTTCTTTTGTCCACGTTGATTCCTCAAAGGGAATCAAGTATCCAGACCACAACATCCAGGATAAGTTCAATTGAAGCATATAATAATTTCTTGGCACATATATAAAAAATTTAATTATCTTCTTCCATGGCTCCACTTTGCCCTGTTCTAAAAATAACTTGTAAGGCACTCCAACATATTTTATCTCAGTTTACCAGGAACCATCCCCAATATATCCAATTTTTACAGAGGTAATGAAATTGGTTTATGGCTATAATTACCTAAATATGAAGTCTGTATCATTGGCAGAACTGAAGAACAACTTATTCTCACATGCCAACTTCTAAGCATGTAAGGATATTTGATTCCAAAGGCAACAGAAGCTGGTATTTCAGTACATTTAAAAAGAAATTTACATTTTCTTGCACTTGACAGCCAATCTTCCTTAAGTTTATCTTCCAAAAATTGTACTGGGCAGGGACAGAAAGAAGGGCAAGACAGCAAATAATAAAGATTTCTTTATCTATACGCCACTTCCATTGTAATCAACATCTTGCAGGAAGTATCCTGCTTTACTAGCTTTAGGCTTTGAAAATATAAAAGCCCCCTCATAGTAGCAGATACCAAAATGTGTCAAAGACAAGAAGACAATGCATGCCAGTGCCCACTAGTGTAAGAAGCGATCATAGAGTTAAATCTGCACACTTAAAACCTTATGGTGGCACTGCTATCTTTGGTACTACTTTGCTTCCTGATGACTCTACAATTTTCTTAAAATAGGATAACTGCCTCTGACAGACTTGTAGCTAATCAATGAACCTCAAAAATAAAATCCCTCTTCCCACCTCCCTACTTTTATACTAATAGAACTATCCACTGTGTTTTCACTTGGCAAATCACATATATGATGATACTCCCAGCAGTTTTTCTGTGGAAGTGAATGAAGAGCTCACAAAGCAAATCAATTCTGTGTTCAAAAATAGTATGAATAAAAACTTTAAAAATGAATGTGAGGATCAGTAGACTTTGACTAAGCCCTGCTTCTGTGCTTGGATCCTAAGTGCCTATTTATGAAAGCTTTTAAAAGGATATATTAAAAACAAGAGCATCTACCTCACAATCATCAAGAGCCCTGCAATGAATCAATGCCTGGACAAAGTCAGGTTCCAAAAGGTAACACAAACAAGGGGAACTGTCACATCTCCACTGCAAGCTGCAAAACACACACAGAATCACACACAGAATGACTGGGTTGGAAGAGACCAACCCATGCCCTAAACACCTTAACTAAACCATGGCACCCAGTGCCACTTCCAGTCTTTTTTTAAACACATCCAGGGATGGTGACTGCACCACCTCTCCAGGGAGGCCATTCCAATATTTTATCACTTTTTCTGTGAAAAACTTCTTCCTAATATCCAACCTTCATTTCCCCTGATGCAGTTTGAGACTGTGTCCTCTCATTCTGATGTTTGTTGCCTGGTGAAAGAGACCAACCCCCCCTGACCACAACCATCTTCAGCGAGTTGTGGAGTGATAAGGTTATCCCTGAGTCTCCTTTTCTCCAGGCTGAGCACCCCCAGCTCCCTCAGCTGTTCCTCGCAGGGTTTGTGTTCCCAGCCCCTCTCCAGCCTGGTTGCCTGCTCTGGAGGTGCTCAATGCCCTTCCCAAACTGAGGAACCCACACTGTCCTTGGTGGGGTGATTGGTTCCTGAGTGCACATTCTCTCACTTTGCTCTGAAAGGACTTGGAGTTATATGTGGATCCCTGAATATCTCAGCTTTTCTGCACCTATGAATTGGTTTTGTACCCCAACCAGTCACGGAGCTGAAGGAGACAAAGAAAAGTACCTGCTATTACTTTACAGCCCTTTCTGCATTTCCTCATGTTTTTACATAGAGGATAATCACACATCAGTTGGTTTCACAAGAATAGCATCCTTTAACAACATTATCTAAGCATATATATAGCTATAAGGATTACCTCTGTATGTAAGCCAAAAGGGTTTTAAACAAGAAAGCTTTGCAGATAAAAAAATGAAAGAAACCTCAATTTTTGTGCTTTAACCTGAAAGTAATGTGTGTCTGTTCTTCAGAAACACCTACCTTAGAATGGCTTCCTCCCTGTGAGTGTCCTGGAGTGCTACAGACACCCCTGAAATCAGGATCATTGCTCTGCATTTTATGACTGCTTGAAAGTTCACACTGAGTACACGAGATTGGATCTGAAAAGCAGATTGCCCTGTGGTTTTACAAAAGGCAAGCTAGAACTCATGTTTTTAAAAATGAGGTAGATTTCTTTCCCAGATGATCACCCTTGGCCTGGCAGAAAATGTAATCCCCTCAAAAAGCATAAAGCAAAGAAGTACCCGGTATTTTCTGTCCGAGTCTTAGCAAAAATAAAACTATTTTAATCAGAACTTCAATTTAAGAAATTAAAACATAGAAAAACATATATCCAACACTATACAAGAAGTTTTAGACAGCACCTTTTTTACTGCATTAAATATCACTTTTCTTCCGTAAAACTTTAAAATGTGCAACACTTCTGTATACAAAGTAACAAGTAATAGTGATGAGATTCCTTATTGATCCCATTGCCAAGAGCAAAAATGTGGTAGAATTAGCCAGTTCATACTGTCTTTTAAAATGGCTAGATTTTACAGGGCCAGAATCTACTAGATAAAATACTTTCAACTCTAGAAATTAAATAGCTGAAATTCCCAAATAAAAACTTAACAGAATCACTTTTATTAGTCCAAAATCCAGCTTTTAGCTAAGCCACTAAAATCCAAGCATAATCCAAGAACTCTGATTCTTGGATGAAATTATAATTCATGCAGGGCATTTCTTTCATATGAAGTTGCTACTGAAATTTTATGAAATCAGTCTCCAACATACTGGACACTGGATAAATTGGATATTTTTTTTCAAGCTTTTTCTTTGTGAAATGCAGCTGCAAATCAGAGGGCAAAAATGGCTGCCTGAATGTATCTGAAATACATTCAAATTGAAGGCACAGTAGTGTTTTTTGCAATAACTGACCATACATGATTAGATACATGAACTGTGGCAGTTTTGTGGGGTGTAAAAGGACTCATCAGCACACTAACACACCAAAAGGACTGTGTGGAGCAGAAACAACTCAGCAGTTGTACAGTTTTGTCCCCTTGGTGGAACACTTCCATGGGTAAGCTGGAACAGGCCTCAGAGATTTTCCTTCCATGCCCAAAGGCTCCATAGCACCATCCACCCACCCCTGGCTAATCCAGCTGCAGCCCTGAAACATCTGTGAAACTCCTCCTCTGCCCTGGACATCAGTGAAACTCATCCTCTGCCCTGGGCACTGAAGCACCTCAAGCAGAAGCACCTTTCTGGTGGCACTCAAGGCCCTGCACCACCTTGTCCCCTTGCTCCACACAGGGAGACAGCAGGACTGTGCTGCAAGAAAAACCTGCAGATAGAAGTACACTGGTGTAATATATTGGGATAATATTTTTTAATCCACACCCTCTTCTCCAGTCTAGTGTTTACCACCAGCACAGCTGTATTTCTGCAGACATTTACAAATTCTCCTCGCTCTCCTTTTTGGTTACCTAGCCCCCATGATTCTCTGCATTTCTCGAATCTTTCTAAATGCCTCTAGCCTTCCCTAAATAACTCCACACAGAGTTCTGCATTAGGTTTTCAGAGCAACAACATGCAGAGTAAAAGGAGAAAAATGACATAATTCTCCAGTAATCTATACTTGCAGAGTACACTGGAAGTTTTATTAGGCTATTATAACCTTTCTGCCTTTTTTTTTTCTGGTCAAGTCCATTTTGAAAGCAAAAGACTTAAAGAAAGAAAATGCTATGATTTGTTTATTTGAGCATCACACACTACTGTAGCATCCATTTGTTTTAAATGCTGATGAAATATAGAATATATTTAGGATCAAACCCAATTTAGTCGCCCTAAATTGAGACAGGTTAAAAACCCACTGCCCTGAGGACAGTCAGCCAGATACAAAACATTCCTCTCTGCAGAATGGCACAGCCAAATCTGCTGCTGAGGATGACTAAGGATTGGAAAATTTAGAGAACCAGATTTCATAGTTATTAACTAAACCCCTTAAATATTTTTAAAATTTTAATTGTTAGACTTTAAAAAAAAATTCTTACACTTCCTACTTTCACCTGTGTTCAAGATTTATTTTTTAGATAAACTTACTGTTCATCTCTGTCCAGGCATTGCAAATGAACTTTTTCTCACTTCAACACACTGGCTGGAAAGAAGTGGATTTTTTTCCTGAGGTAGAACAGAATAATTTTTCCTTAAAACAAATATGCCTGAAGAGAAGCTATTTCTTCTGAAATGCACCACCATGTAGAACATTACACCTGAATAAAATCCTGAGGTATTTGGAGTTCTTAGGCATTATATGGACTCTTTTCTTAAGCAACAGAATGGCAGAAATATATATATATGTGTGTGTAAAAGAAATTGACAGAAGTCTTACTGTATACTTTCTGAAAAAAAACCCTTCAGGAAGAGATAACTTCTGCATAATTATTTACTATATATTTATGATTCAGGTGCAAGCAATATATGGAAAAGTCTTTATATACTTGTTATCCATATGTACCAAGAATCTTTGACTTTATTGTTGTAAGTCTAAGTGACTCACTTATGCACAAAACTAACTTTCCTTTCAGCACAGAAAAATATAGAGCAAGTCAAGAAATTACATTTGTTCTGTGAAAAGCTACTCTTACCTGTCTACTTAAATCGGTATAAAAATGCAATATTCCATTTTTGACAGTGTTCTGAAAGTTGGGTGTGCTTTTTTAACAGCATGCAAAGCTTTCTTTGCTCTTCAAAGTCCTTTTAAAATAGGGCATTCATTCAACTCCCAAAACCAGTTTTCATCTGGTCAGAAAGCACATGGCCAAGTTTCTATCAGAATTAAGACTGTTGTGTTGGAGGGTGCAAGAAGAGATCATGGGACCTGTGATTCAGCAGATCTCCAGTGCAGAAGGAACAGATCACTCCAAACAGGACACCTGGAATACCCAGGCTGCTGGGACAGACTCTGGCTGATTATTGGTGCATTTAAAGGTTCTGTCACTGCTCTACAAACAGTGAATCCTACCCATGCAAATGACTGCATCCAGGGACACTTCTGGAAGATGGTTTCTTCAAAATGAAAATAAATCTTTTCTATAATTACCCATGTTTCTTCTGAAAGAGAGGCACTTGTTCTTTTTAAAGGAATACTGCCTGTGTATTTTCCAAAGCAGCTTACTGTTGGCCTGAGGGGAAATAGAAACCATCCCTGTGGAATATCAGTGCATAATGAGCAGTGCACTTCTGTGGCTGCCTAGGGAACCGTGCTGGCAGCATCACTCACCACAGTGGTCTGAGGTCTGTAGAAATGGCAGGTGGAATGAAAGTCTCTGTTTTTGGCAATGCCAAAATGAGAAGGATTTAATATGCTGAACAATTGTATTCCAATGCTAATCTCTATTTTTCGTATTTTAAATGTCTCTAAATGGAATATTTTTGGTGATAATTTAAAAAAACAAACAAAATCTTACACATTTCTCTTATATTATGGTGCTTGTCAGAGACTAATACAGGGAAATCTGGCAAAAACTATAAGGTGGAATGTAAGCCAAGGATATAAAATGGTTTGGCAGAGAGAAAAATTCCCTGAAGGATTTATAATAAAAACAGTAATACAAGAGCTCTGAATAGAGAGGTGTACATACAGAAAAAGCAATTACTCTAACAGAATATTAGTTACTATGACAAGTGTTTGAAAAACAGACTTATCTCAGCTGCCAAAAATAATTAAGCAGATTGTCTCACTACCCTTCAAACAAAAGAATTAGTGAGAAATTTCATTCAGGCTTTGTGCTTCTTTCTCTAAGAATCAGGAAAATTAACAAGGTCAGCTAGAGTACAGCTAGGATTACTCTTCAGCCAGTATTTTAGCACAATTCTTAATACTTTTTTTTTTTTAAATCTCCGTCTTGTTAAAGCATTTCTTCCCAAGAGGGCATTTGATGGCTTGCCAGGCTGTTCAGTGCCCTCTCATTCACCCTGCAGCAGAAAGCATCGCTCCCCCTGGCACCAGGGCCAGGGCCAGGCACCCCTTGCTCAAACTGGTACCATTTCACACCCATCTCCTGCAATAAAGTGATGCTACTGAAGGGGCACTGAGGCAGCAAGAGTAATTTGGAGGCAATTGCTCCATTACACAGAATATGAGACAGTTGGATTATTATTTCAAGTTTTTCTGAGTATTTCAGGCCCCTGGGTAGGAGTTGATGTTGTACTGTGGAACTGAATAATTCAGAAGGGAGTCCCTTAGGAGAACAGCTGTTAGGTAAACACTTCAGGAAAAACCAAGTTTAGTAAAGGCCTTTAAATTATATTTTTCTTTCCCCACTGAAAGCCTAATTATCTCTTAGTAGCTCAGAAGATTTTGTTTCAACCTAACAACCACTTAATGCTCCCTGTTCTCCTCACATTACTGCCTGAACAGTTTCTGAGTAATATCACATAGTCTCTAATCGTTACGAGGGTGAAATGTTCCTGGGGTTGGAAAAGTAACTCTATAAGCTTCAAAAATTGAGAAACTATGGCGGGAAATGGCTATTCTGCTTGTGCTTCTTACCCTGCTGAATTCTTCCAACCATTCAGAGAGAGTTCTGAAGGCTACAGGTACTTCTCAATCCTTTTTCTTTGGTGATGTTCTGCATTACCAGCTGAGGAGGTTGGCATCCCTTGGATTCACACAGGACCTGCAGATAATGTCAGTAAAGTTCACCCCCAGGAACTGCATTCTGCTGCTCTGGGTCACCACACTTGGTATCCTCAGAAAATTGTGTTTAAAGTGCTTCCTGTCAGGGGAGGCCGTGGCTGTGCTCCAGTTTTAGGGTGGTTGTTTTTTAAGAAAAGCATTACTGAAAGTGTTCTGCTGCTGTTAAAGATAAGGAACATTTTGACTTTAAATGTAGAGATAGAAGCTGATAAAATAACATATTGTTCACATAAGGCAGGACTGAAATAAAACCATTCTGGCATATAAATATTAAGTAATGTTTCCAATATGATCTGTGCAACTGAAGGACAATTACAGCTCCCCACTCCATATCCCAGATAAAGCCACTGAAACAATATATCATTTTTAATGAGATTTTATAGCATTTTGTAATTTCTTCTGACCTCTGTATATTACAAGCTACTTTGCTTTCTGCTATGTGTGCATTCAAACCTATTTTTCATATTTATATTTTCAGTTGATTGCTGGTAAGTATACAATTAAATATGTAGCCTAGACTACTGTGGAAATTGCTTATAAGCCTCAGGTGTTATCCTGGAGGAAAGTAAACTCTAAATTAAACCAGAATCTACATTAGAGTCACACTTCTGGGGAGACAAAATAATCCAAAACAGACCATGCCTACTCTGTGTAATTCAGAATTTGGGTAAATTCCAAGCCTTCCTTTTGGTTATCAGACTGCAAAGGGAAGGATGTCTGTCAGGGTGCTCTCAAAGAGCCTAACACAGTATTTTTTCTTCAGAAACCCATTAAAATTGCTTCTTTGATCAAACTCGCAGGAAACATTCTAATTTAAAGTGCTAGAGAACTGTGACTTTACAAGTTGTGTACTCTTTTCAAGAACTACTTCATCTTGCCCACTTCCTCTTGCCATTTTCCTCTATGAAATTATTCTAATCTCATTCTTTCCTCTCTGCCTCATATCAGCTCAATGATAAATAGAGTTAATAGGCCTTGCAAATCACAAATAGACAGGTGGTGCAGTGATGGACTTGCCATTAGCTGCATTAGCTCAATGTGGTTTAGGAATTTCAAGAAGGTATAAGCACATTGAGCTATTACAGGCTATTTCAATAAATCACAGAGTATTTTATTTAATTAAGTCCCTTTTAATAGCAATATTAAAAATATAGATAGAAGTGTCATTAGTACAAGCAGGTTTGATATACTAAACAACTTGGGGTTTTTATTATTTTCTATCCCATAAAAATAACATTCTATAATTCAACTTCTTTGATTCACAGTGTAAATGCTGGGGTTGGTAGCTTTCCATTACTGGGCTCATGGCCTGACAGCTTCCATTCCCTCACCTGCTGGGATTCTTTATCCAAATCCCAGGACATTACAACCAGTGAGGAACAATAATAATTAGCACAGCACAGGCAGCACTAGGGGCATCAGATATTTCTGTGCAAGAGGAAATGCTGTAACTGCAGAGAGCAGCTTTGAAGGCATGAGGATCATTTTGCTTTACCAAATAGGGGTATAAAAGAGGATAAAGTGAATATTCAGATTATTTATTACTGGTCAACATTAAGTACATGACCTCCTCAGTATTTCTTTCAAATTTTTAATTTTTACTATGAGGGTAGTCAAACACTGAAACAGGTTCCCTGAAGTGGTGATCTCCATTCCATAACAGGAGACAGACTGATCATTATTTTAATTATTTAGGGAAAGCCTACAAGGGACCAAGAAAAAACAGAAGTGAAGGACTTGAGCTGTTGTATGCAGTGGGCGGAATTATGAGGCAGAATGCAGAGCCCATCTGCAGCCCTCATCTCAGGGCACACAGAACAGGACAGCCTGAGTTCATGGCACTGGGAGCTGGTATCCCAGGAGCTGACATGGGTGGTGCTGGGAGCTTAAGAATAAGCCTAGGTATTTAAACTCTGGAATTAAAAATACCCACAAATGAACAATACTCCATCCAAAAGAGCCAACGAATGAATGATTGCCCCATACACAATGGAACCATGTAGGGTAAAAACCAAAGTTAACACAGTGGACCAAAGCCATGTATATTGGAATGACTCCAAACTGCCCCATTTCCTGGGTTTTGAGAAGACCCTGATATTAGTGAAAATTGGAAGATGAGCAAACTTAACACCATAATAAAGCTTTGAGCTGCCACTAACTAAAACACAGTACAAACCAGCATTTTTAATATCCCTAGGAACTGATCTTATGGTACCCAGTAAGTTACCCCTCCTTAATTAGAACTGTTTCAAACTGTATTTAGTCAGTAGGAAGCAGCTTGCTCACAAAGTACACTGCCTGGTGAAGACAACACATACAAAAGCTCACCCAAGTGCAAAAGCTATTTGAACAAATCCTCTTGGCCAGCATCAGAGAGCAATCTCATTTCAGTAGAGCACAGCCACTCCAGTCCTGCTCAACCCAAGTTCAGGGCCTCTTATGAACTCTGTTTCACAGATGGGAAGGTTTCCAACAGAGCAGTCTCCTGATCATCTCCACATGAAAGGGTGTATTCAAAGACACTCTAATGAAGGACTTGAAACCAAATTGATCACTGCCACAAAGTGCAGGAGATTTGTGGTCTTTGTTACTGAGCTCTGTTTCCCTACATGACCTTCACAAGCAGCACTTATTTGACACAGCAGGTTTGCAGAGTTAATGGGCTCTACACAGACTACTGGACATTGGAGTTCCTTGACAGACAGCTGAAACAATTTCCTGTTTATAATTTTTACATTTGGTAATGAAGTAATTATACTTTTAAGAGTCAAGAGCTGAAATTCCTACACATATTAAATGGCACATAGAAAACATTAGTCTTTCCCAGAAGTTGCTATCTTCAGATTTGGGTGTGCTCATGACTCTCTGTGGAAGAACAGATTCACCAACAGGAAAAGATTCAGCAAAAAATGTTTTTTGAAACCCTTTTGAAGCAATGCTTAAAACAAATAATAATAAATAGTAGTGCTTCACTTTTGGCTGATATCTGCCATAGTCATTCAGAGCTGGTTTTTCCCCTGCTGTGGTGTCTTACAGCAAGCTCAAGTTCTAAGCATGGTTTGCTGTTTCCCACAGCATTCCTGGGAGTAGCCAGAGCAGCAGGGACAGAAGTGCTGGGAGGTGGGGCTGTGTGTGCCAGGCACAAGCCAGAGCAACACGAGTCCTTCAACAGCTGCATGGATTATTAAGCAATAGCTTATTTGCAACCATCCATCACTCCTCTCCTAAGCAATCTCCACCCAGGCATAACAACTTGATTACACAGCTCACACCATATGTGCCCATAACACAGCATTTCAGAGCTGCTTAACTCACACATGCAATGGATGATAATACTTTCATCCACGTCAGTCTGGCATTTTACGCTCTGCTGCCTTCACTGTCCTTGTCTTTTGAGTGAATGTGGCTCATCTGTGATATTCCCAAAAAAGTCTGTTGTTTTAAAATTGCTGAAAATTTCAGCAACTGCAATGTCAAATTAAGAGCAGATTTTAAAAAGCTGAAGTAGAATCTAGAGAAGTAAAAAGTTGCTACATTCAGGCAATACAGCCATTGCTTCCCACCTGTTCCAAATGTATATTCCAGGTCCACAATAGGATTTGGTGTGATTTTGAGTCAAGTAAAACTAGTTACTGCTGTAGGTTTTGGACACCTGTTAGAAACCTGAGGCTGGAAAAGGTAGAAGAGAAGAATGGTTTTTGGGTGGGGTGGGTTTTTTTTGGCATGTCCAGCTGATAAAGAACTATTTTGATTCATTATGTTGATATTACTTCTAGTTCCTTACTGCAGTCACTTCTGGTAGCATCCCAATGTCTCTATTATGTTCTTAATAGGACCCTCCTGTGACCACTAGGAAAATCCCCAAAGCCTGATTTTCCTTTCTTTTACTGAAAACCATGACTCCTTACACATCATGTGAATTTTACACCACTCAACACCAGTATGTACACAAAGACTGGATTAGCACTATGTGCACACACATTTCAAATTGCTAGCTGCAGCTTTTCTCTGCTTCAACAGAGGATCACATTAACAATTATTAGTCAGACACAGTGGGCAGCCTATTACATGTTAGGAAGGATCTGTCACTTAAATGGAGTGATGGCTACAAACACACATCTACAGCATTTATTAGCTCTAAGCTGCCATCCCAAGTGCTGGGGAACAGTGAAATGAAAACACAAGTCACTTCCTCAATCAGAATGAAAGCTATTTCTTAAAGAAATGCAAATAAAATCCAACTTCAGTCATCACTTGAAGCTGAACAGTCCACAATTGTAATCCCACAAAAACTGAGAGGCAAATTAAATCTTAGCTGTGTACGACTGGGAAAAGTTTCTGGTCTGGAGGTCTGTGTATCAATAGGTTGTTTCAGCATCCAACAGCTGGCCTGGCAGCTTTTGCACTGTGAGCAAAGTGCAAATTAACATCCCTGACAGGGACAGCTCATAAATAAAGCAATATTCTAGAAGCTAAAATAATTTTTGCCATGTGCTGAATCTTAGAAGTACTACAGCAAAACACTCCAATGTCTGAATTCTCTAACCTTTTCCTGCTGAATTATAGAACATGGGCTGTAAATATTTAACTGAGACAAAGGAGGCTCTAGATTGTAGTAAGAAAAAAGTGTTACCTCTTCCATTAGGCTCATTCTATTTTCACAGGTATTTCAAGGTTCAAGGTGGCAAGAACAGATTTTATTGTCAAACATGAAGCCTTCCTGGGAATGTTCAGTGAGAAGCTATTCAGGTGAGAAAAGAACAATGGAACACAGAGAACAGAGCTGTAGCTTGAACCTTGAAGTTCCACAGATGGAGCAGCTGCAGACCTGCATGACCCAGGGTGTTCTGTTTGTGCCTGTCCCCCAGCCCAGGATGTGTCACAGTGCCCTTGCTGCTTGCAGGAACCAAACCAATGATTTCCAAGGCAGACAGAGGCACCACAGCATTGTCCAGCTGAAAACAACAGACCAGGAAGCAGGGCTACTGCTGCTGCAAAAACCAGATCACTTCTAGTATTGGAAGCTTTTAATGCTTCTTGACATTGGGCACCAAATACAGGTGAGTTAATTTGCCTTCTAAATATGACAAATACTGTGTACATAAGGAAAGCTTTACAGCATTAACGTCTGCAGAGTGAAAATTTCAAAGTATTACATTATAAGATCACATAACAGGATAAAAGCACTAGCAGCAACATCCCTACTACACTGTGGCAACTTTGCAGCCGTTTCATTCAGGAAACCTCACTGAACACAAACAGTTCAGCTAGATTAAAGTAGAGCTATGGACAGCTACAAGTACATTTTGTTCAATTAACAGCAAAAATATGGAAACCACACATGGGGATTTTGAGCTGGAACTGTTATGCTTATTTGCTTCCCATCTTCTTCCACAAACAGTATGACAGCAGAGCAGAGAAGAAGAAACAGCAACTAAATATTTTCTTAACCAATTTTTAAATAACACTGATGTCTTAGATGGTCTTTATGAAGTATGGTATTTTTATCACTTTTGGACACAATCAGATGCTCCATAAATAAGCAGGCCAGAGCAGTTCATAGATTAGAACTCACCTGGTACTCTTAAAAATGAGGGAACAGCTTCACTGGAGTTGGCACAGAAGTTATGCTGTCTGGTCAGAAGAGTCTTTGGATGGTTAAGGGTGGAAGGAACATCCAGAGGTCACCCTGTCCATCCCCACTGTTCAAGCAGGGTTACCCAGAGCCAGATGGCTTTTGAATAACTCCAAGGATGGAGAGTTCATGACCTCCAGGGGCAATCTCATAGCAAATAAGTGGTTTGTGGTGTTCAGAAGAAATCCTCTAGGTTCCATTCTGTGCCCACTGTCTCTCTAGTTGTGCCTCAGGACCCACTGAAAAGAGCCCAGCTCCAACTTCACTGCACCCTTCCTTGTTGTAATTGCTTCCTGCACATATTACAAACAAAAGAACCCCTCCAAGCCTTCCCCCCTGCAGGCTAAACTGGCCCAGCTTTCTCAGCCTTCACTCATTGTAGAGCTGCCCCAGCCCTTCACCATCCCTGTGGCTCTGGGCTCCTCTCTCCAACACATCCACACTTTCCCTGGCCTGAGGAGCCAGGAGTGAACAGAGAGCTCCAGGTTGAGCAGTGCTGAGCCAAGGGGCAGGATTCCCTCCTGGAGCAGCTGGCAGTGGTTTGCCTCATGGAGCCCAGGAGAGCACTGCAGATGCCTTTGCTGAAGGGCACACTGCCAGAATGGGAGTGAATCTCAGTGAATCCCAGTGCCAAGACCTTCACAAGGAGCTCTGCACACAGCAGAGCAGGGAGGTTTCCACATGCCCCAGTACAGCACCAACGAGTGAAGCAACACAAAGCATTCCATGAGGCCACGTACCCACAGTGCAACTTTTTTTTACCACAGCAATTTGGCTTCTGTTAATGCTGAGGAAAACATCATTTCTACAGCAGAATCACAAACAATGTGCACTAAAAATAAATTAAGATGTTGAATAAAGGTATGGATTGCAACTGCTATTACTGGGATTGAAAGTTAACCTGGTTTCACTTCTGCATTAACTTCATTAGCCCTGCATTCAGCTACACTGCAGCTGAGCAGCACTACAAGAGTTATGACTGTACAAGACCCAATTTTGATCCATCTCTTTTCAATTTGCTTCTCCTTTCCCAAACACATTGAGGATGTTCCTGGAAGCATATTTGAACTGACACTGAAGAAGAAATCCCTGAGCTGCTACTACATGTGAGACCTGGACTGTTGTGGAGGTTTTGGAGGTAACTTTGGCGTGGAATTATTTTCTTCTCCTTAATTACCTGTAGTTACATGTTAAGTGATTCACCTAAGAAAACTTGTCCACAAATTTAAAGTTTTACTATGAAGAGTCACTTTATATTTCAGTTCATTATTTATCAAGACATACAGAATGAATGAAATTACTTACACCACCTTTCTTTTGGGTCTCCTTACTCACTGGTCCCAATATGGCTGCTCTTAATACAAAATAAGCATCTAAACAAAATTACTCAGCAAATGCCATGCCTGTAAACACAGGGGCATAACATTCTGGAATTCTGCACAAGCCATAAGCAAATACTATTCTACATAGTTAATAGTATTCTACATGGTTATATTTATCCTTACATAACTCTGCAGCACAACCCCAGCATCCCTTTCTATGTATTTTTAGAACTTAACATTCACTAAGAATAAAATGATGCACAGATGGATCCCTGGATTTCATTGCCTCACTAAACCCTTAAAATATCTGTTCATATTCAAGACCAGAAACATTTTTGGAACATCAATTTTTTTACTTAACAGAAAGAAATTTCTTACTCAGCTGTGATTACTGCAACATCTCACCACCCAAAATTAGTACATTTTGACAGAAAACTAGAGATAAGTAAATCTTTGATCTTCTTGGATTAAAATTTTTTTTTAACATTTCATGCAGATTTTTCCAAAGTCTATGAAGTTACATGAAGGTATTCATAGAACATTCGGCATTTAACTTCTATTTTGTTAATAGAAAAATTATCTATACTCCAAATAACTAATTTCTCATGACAATTAAGAAAGCAAGGAATTAAAATGGGCTTACTAATGAGCCATCCATTTAGAGTGAAGGTCTCAAATGCTGGGAAGGCTTTTCAAAATTTCATTGTCATAACTCCATACACATAATTACCCAACAGCCTAAACATGAATTTTATTATATATTCCAATAGCACAAAGGTCATCTCCTCCTCCTGAACAAAAAAGGTTTGGAAAAAACCTCAAGACCTAGAAAATTCATTTATTTTAGATTTTTATCCAGATTAGACCATCCAGACTGTTATACAGACATCACACTGCTATGGAAAAACCATTTTGAGATGGTAAAAAATACCCTAGCAGTAGTTTACATTGACTGTTCTTTAGGAAATTACTCTGTACTACACTGAATTCTTTCCTAAGGCTTGTTTGCAATTTGGTTTGAAAGAGATAACAGTTTATGCAAAGAGAACATGAAAAATGAATTAACTGCAGACTAAAAAAGTCTATAAAAGTCTATAATCTCTTGCTGGGTATATTACATGAGAGCATCCTTCTGGCATTTTCCCCTTCAGTTTATTAGCTCATAAAGAAAATCCACAGCCCTGGAAAACTGAGAAAGGCAGAAAATACGGTGCTGTAGCAAAGTGAGATGGCATAGTGAGGCCACAGTGAGTTGGAGATTCCTGTTGCACTGTCCTGTGGCTTTCACATTCTCTGGAAAAAACCCTTTGCCCAGGATTTCTCTCCTGGGAAACTGAGAGGCCTCAGAGAAAAAGAAAAACAATTTTTATCTCATTTGCTTCTCCTGTGTGGAATGTGTTTGGAGGTTGTTTACCCACAGGTGATTGTTTCATTGGACTCTGGTGTGAGTTGTTTTAACACTTTAGCCAATCAGGGCCAAGGTGAGTCGAGACTCTGGAAAGAGTCACAAGTTTTCATAATTATCTTTTTAGCATTCAGTAAATATCCTTTCTGTATTCTTTAGTATAGTTAGCATAGCATTCTATTATAAAGTAATAAATTGGCGTTCTGAGAACATCGAGTCAGATGCATCATTCTTGCCTTCGTGGAGGCATTCCCTGCAAATACCATACTGTCTCTTTGCTTTCACAGCTTTCTAAATAAAAACATCTGTTTTGTAACTACAAAAGCAGCCTTCAAGCAGCTCCTGTTTTCTGAAAGCAGCAGCAAGTCTCAAAAAATCTTAAACCAATCTGTTTTGCAGAAGGAACATGATAAAGAACTATTTCTGCCAGAGTCCTTGACACGGAAGGGCACATGGCCATCGTGCAGCTGTATGAGCAGCTCTGGCTCCCCAGTGCCACACCACTGAAGCCATGCCAGGCTTTCTGATGACTGAACATCTTCCCCCAGGCTACCTGCACGGAGTTGAGGCCAAAATGCCCCTTGTTTAGAGCTGACAGCAATTTTAAATGCCAGCTGAGACACCTGAGGCTGCGCCCTGATGTCGCCTTCATCGTGACAGAAGCAGCTCCTTGGAGCCCAGCGTTCGGAGCAGGGCAGGGCAGGGCAGAGCTGCCCGCAGCCCCAGCACCCGCAGCTCGGCACGGAGCTGTTCCTTAGGCTCGACTCCCCCCCAGTGGTGGTTGTTCTCACTCACATGTGAGCTCAAAGGTGCCGCAGCTCCTCGGCCTGCGGAAAAACCCAGTAGCACTTAGCAGTATTAAGGGTGATAAATCAAAAGGAGCGGCAAGAGGCTGTCAGAAGTGAAGTGGGATTTCGGATTAGCCAATCTGTGTTATGGATACACTGCACAGGAGCTCTGATGGAGCTCTCATTGTGCAGAAGCCTGAACAAAGGGAATCTTAACACTAATTGCTGATCTGAATCACTCCTTTTTAATTGGAGTGGTTTTAATTATATATTCATTTTCTTTCACAGTATGAGAAAGCAAATTTCTTATTTTAAGAAGTGTTTTTTTGCTCAAAAACAGGTGATTATCTTTGTTTTTCCTGTTTGCCAAGAGTAGTCCAATTACATACACAGTATTATTATAATGTGAACAACAACCCTCAAGACCATATGGTAAAACTATTCCTCATTGCTATGAAAACCCAGTAAAAGCTCAAAGTGTACCAAGATCTGTAGCAGATATGCATTCTGACCACCCCAGAATGTCCAATGGATCCTATGGGAGGGGAACAAGACTTAGATACACAAGCACACCCCCCATTACCTGCAGAGCTCAGGCTTTGCAGTAGTGGCAGGTTTGTATGTGCACATATATAAAACCAGACTGACAAGATTCACTGGATAGGGAGAATAGTTTTCTAGTTTTCACTTATTTATATTCAGACACATTTTCTGTTTCCTTGGGGGTTTTTGGAGTAGTTCTTAGGGACAGTTTCTACCACTGTAAAACCACCTGCCTATGACTTTTTCTCTTAAAATAGGAGAATTGAAGCACCAATGCACACAACAAGGACTTGCATTCCTCCATCTCCATTTCTGTCACATTTTGGCCTGAACTCCATGCAGGTATTTTTGCATGACATTATGGTGTAATTTTCTGTACATGGCTTGATCATTAGAAAGCCTCAGCAGGGTGCTTTTGATTTTTGATATTAAAAAACCAAGGATCACATCTAGAAATGAAGAGTGATACTTAATTTCCTCAGAATTAAGTGCTTTGAAATCCACACACAGAGTAGTTCAAAGCATGCTGGCCTCACAGCTCACTACCTACCATGCTACACTTTAGAGTACTGCCTATAGACCAGAGGAGCAAGAGCATCAGCAAGCTTCTAACCATCCTATCAAAAGAAAGGAGAAACAGAAAACATGTTTAAAGTTATGGGTATGTCAAAACAGAGCTTGCTATTCACTTAAACAAAATGTTTTACACCTTTGTGAACAGACACCGTGCTTGCTCATCACCTACTCTCACACTGCAGAAAGAAATTTTGAGCTCCTTCCCCCCAGAGCAATGCTTCCCTCACCTTCGCTGGGGGGAGACACTTCTGCATCCTATAGACAAATTCATCAGAAAATACATCCTCAAGGAACTCTGCTGTGTTTTTTGGAGTTGGGGTGTTGTTAAATAGAACACTGCAGCAGCAGCAGCTTTATGGGCTCCCAGGAAACTCTTCCTGCTCAGTGATAGTTTTCAGCATTTGTGAAAAACTGCTCCCTTCTCTTCCTGGCATGGCTTACAACTGGGCAGCTGTTACCCAGGCCAAGACTCCATACCATTTACACCCATTAAATAATGGAAATCTAATTTATGGAAATTATATTTAAATGCCACCAGAATAGAAAACAAGTCTCCAGTCTCTTGAAACCAAAGCAACCCCAGAGGCTTCTATACCAGCAAGTCCCACATATGGCTGAGAGGCTGGGGGATGAGTAAGCTTCATTTCAGTGAGACTGACACAGCTGCATAGATATTACTGCAATAGCTTATGTCTGAATTGCCTTCTCAAAACTGCCTAGAACCATGAAGATGTCAATTATTAAGAAAAAATGAAAGTCTGTATATGAAATGTATCTGGAAGATATGCAAGCCCACTCTCATCACTCCTGCATTCTCAGCAGACACATGAAGGGCTATGAAAACCTTCAGTGTGCTGCTGATAGAAATTTAAAAAGTGGTGCCAATTCTGGCAGCACCAGTGGGACTGCCACTGCTGGTCAGGAAAAAGGGCTGCAACTCCTCAGCTCTGGTTGTTCTGCAGGGGCAGCAGGTTATTGTTCATGTAGCTCATTTCAGAGCATTATTTCCTATACAGTAAGGTTTGCATCTGGATATATCTTGTGCCTTTACACAGCTTTTAGACAAGACAATCTGAAAACAATTAGCACAAATCTTAATTTTAAGCAACTATTTCTTGAGCACTAAACTATTTCCCCAATGTACTGCTTTACTAACATGCTACTTCAGTTAACAAATATGTAAACTTCAGTATCACCAATGTAGTTAATTCTATCTTACCTTTCTTATTTTGCAATGTGAAATATTTGGCCATTAGTTCAGGAATGACAAGTATAATTAGGAGGGAAATGACTGCAGTCAGTTTCACTGTTACACCACCTATACTGGAAGTTCTCTATCAGGCTCTGTATTATGAATGATCCTTCTAGCAAAATCCTTCTCCTCATCTTCTTTCTACAAGGAATAATTCTCAATGTCAGGTTTCACTCTGGCAAAAATTATCTAAATCCTTGGCGAAGCTTTTAAATGTATATAATTTTGTATCACCATTAGTATGCAAAGATATAAAAGAAGCTATCAGACTAAACACCTGATCTCATTTTCCTTAAATTCTACAGCCTTTTTCTTTTAGATCTTCCCCCAAATTCTAAGCCCCAAAGCTGAAAGGGAAGTAGGGCACAATTTTACTGAGAAAATATTGTTTATTTTTAATATAATTCAGAAACTAATAACAAAAGTGCTTTCAACCAGCACTTACCTTAACAGGCAGTCATTTATTCTCATAGCCTATCTACTGTGCTCATCAACTTTTGTACAAAGCAGACAAGTGGTGCAGAATACTGTAAAGACAATGTAATACTAAGTGTATTTATTCTCAGATCCTTGCTTACAAGATCATAATGCACAGTTTGGAGATAATCAAAGACATTTTTACCCAACCATTTGATTGCCAATGGATGGAGCTAAGAGCCAGAGAAGTCCATCCATACCCAGACCATCACAGCACTCAGCAAGGCTTCTACAAATGCCTTCCTCAGGTGACTGAGACACTAAGAACACATTTTTCAGATATGCTTACCAGCATCTATTCTCCAAACTGTATGGCTTCAATTTCCATCACATGTTCCAGGTTTCATTGCAGCAGAGAATCTTCAGCCATACCCTACCACTGCTGAATTGCTTCACCTAACCCAGGCTGGGAGGCATGGATTACTTTTACAAATGTAACTATTTGTGTTTGTATCACTGAATATGTACTGCTACTTTGCTTGGAAAAATAAAAATAATAAAAATATTTTTACCAAAAACCTAAATCAGAGAGAAACAGCAATTCTGTATCCCCTGTCTGTTTCCAACACTGAAGGCCCTTTTTTAAAATGAACACAAGACTTGAGATTTACAGTTTTAACACTTCTGTACAATTTGCAGGGCCAAAGCTGACCAGGACATCACTGAGACAAATAGGAAGAATTGAGAGATGTAGTTTTTGAGCTTCACAATTAACAGTAAATAGAAACAGTATTAAAATGTTACAGGTGAACTTACCTCCTGCAGAGCCTAGCCTATATAAAATGTATAAGGAATGCAACCAGTTGCAAGGACAAAGATTTCAAAACAACTATTATTTTAAAATAAATGTGTTATTTTAGCCTAGTTATTCTCACTGGCCATGTTTTAACCCAAAATAATGGGATTTAACAAGAAAGAAGGTATGCACCTGGCTCTCATTAGATACCTGGACAAACCTTCCCACAGGCAGACAGCAAAGGACAATTTCCCCAACAGGCTGCTTTGCAGCATAGAATTGCCACATTTTTGAACAGCATCAGTTTCTCATCCCACTTATGAAACAACAACAGAGCAAAAGCTGGGTTGTTTTGGTTTTTTTTCATTTTGATAGAAAGGCATAACCCTATGCTCTTTAAAAACAGAAGAGCAGAAAGATGTAATCTGGTCACTACAGTACAATCACAAGTCAGTTACACCCTACAGCACACTCAGGATGCCCAGGACACAAATAACACCACGTCCATGTAGTGTAATGCCAGGGTGCCTCAAGTGTGACTGACTGACTCCTTCTGTAGTGTTTCACATGGTCCTGCTTTTGGCTGGGATAGACACAAACTTCTTAGTAGGTGGTACTGTGCTGTGCTTTGAACTCCATTACATCACTGTTGATGGCACTGATGTTTTTGTCTAGCCAAGCAGTGCTTACCCTAGGCCAAGTTCAGTCTCATGCTCTGCTATGAGGGAGATAAGCCATGAGGAGGAACAGGAACAATAGTAAGTGCATCTTCTGGGCTAAGTCATGCCTGAGAAACAAACTTACTTGTAAGTAGAAGTACAGAAAGTAAACATCAGGGTTTATGCATTGCTTCCAAGCATTTAAAAAAAAATCTTTTAGAATTTGTTTTCCCTGATAGAATGATACTAGTTAGCCATGGAATACTCCAAACAGGTAATGGGATTCTGTAGGAATAACTTTAAAATAGTAGAGCTATACTGTGTGTAAATCTACATGCTAGAACACTACCTAGATTTTTGGAAGATTAGGTGTCACAGGTAAAGTAGCCCACCACACTGAGCCAGGAGAGAAATCTACCCCTCCTAGCTGTACTGAGTAATTCCAATGGATCCACACTGGAGTTCATCATTGTAGAAGCCCTGCTTGCTGTAGATAGCTCCAATTTAGTCCTCCACAAAGGACTTCTACTACACATATGAACATATGGCAGAATCCAGCTGTCTACTTACACAGAAAAAATAAAATCAAAACTGTTAGGTACACATAAATGCATTTCAGAAATAATAAGGTACTACAATCATCTTTATTATTTTAAAAACGGTTTTATTCTGTATATTTAGAAACGTGTAATTTTAATAACTGCAGAGAAAAAAAAAAATCAGCCACACCTGAATAGCTAATAACTCATTAACAGAATGCAGTGGTATATTATCTAAACAGTAGTAGTGCCATTGTGCCGTAATAAATTGTCTATTAGTAAAAAAATACATTTCAGGGCACATAGTACAGCATCCTTATGACAAATTACAGTAGGGATACTTTTCAAGAATTTAATCAAAGTAGAGAATTCCGAGTTATATTCTTTAAATGCAGCACTTTAAAAGGTAACAACTTTGTGCATTTTTAAAAAATGTCCTCGTTCGTATATTGTAGAAATGCTGCTTTATTGCTGCAGATGTCAAAGTTCAAGGCTCAAAAGGTATGAGAATACAAAGATATCCTTAAGAAACTTTGTTTGTTTTTATATATATTTATATATATAAAAAGGTAAAGCTTATAAAAGTTAATTTACAAACCAAAAACAAAAGTGGTATGCACGCATTATATACAAGCGGTCTATAACATCTATAAATTTTCAAATGCATAGCAGAAAACATACCATCATTTTCTTCTGGTTCTCTTCTGGCTGATGAACACAAACAACGCTCCTTCTCTAAACCAAACTCACAATTTTTTTGTTGTTGTTCCCCCCCCACCCCAGTCTCTCATGATATAATATCTAAGTAAGCACAAAAGCCATACAAACTTAATACAGAGAACTATGAGAGCTAAGACTATTAAAAACATGAGGGTAAGGCATCCCTGCTGGTTAATAGGTCTGTAATAATGTGGTTAATTTACAAATCCACAGAGGCATCTGAACCATAGTCATCCCACATGCTTTTCCCCCTCCCCCCATTCTGAGGACAATGTTTCCATACACAGCAAGTAGATGTGTTTGCATTACCTCTCAGCAGAGGAAAACATCTAAACTGTGCTACCCCAAGCTGACTGCCATTTCCTTGGACATGTACACCAAAAGTCATTCAAAAACCAGAGACCAAAAGGTAGTCTTGTGAGTTAAAAACACACAGTCGCAAAAATGCAGGCCAAAATCTGTGGTTTTGACACTGGAGTATGAAACAAATTTAGTTCCTCTGTGTATAGTTTCATTGGTACTTTCAGATAACAACAAAATACTAGTAGTGTCCTTTAACAAAGAAAAAAAAAAGAAACAACAAAAAAGAAACAAAAAACCCAACACAAAAGAACAACCAAACCAAAGCATACAGAACCTGCAAAACCCCACCTTGTTCCCCTGTACACTCCCTGCTTGTGGCATGTATTGTGACCATGGTTCAAAGAGTGTACTTGCTAATTCATTGTTAGTTAAAGCAAGATGCTTAAACACTAAGATCCATTATCACTTATAGAACAGTTAATACTTGATAGAGTGGTTCAGTTTATATGTAAGGTCCATCTCAGTTTCATATTATTTACTCAGTCAGCTAACTTAATATTTAGAAGTGGTCAATTAGGACTGAGACACAGTTTGCTCCAACAAGATAGTTTGGATCCCCGGGAAGAGACTTGTTCTGCCAGGTTTTGGGGTCACCTGTGGGAGGAAAACACAATGCTGGTGTTTAGTATCTGCTGTCACACAGTGCACATCTTGAAACAACCAAGCTTTTGGACAGGAGCTTTTAAGTTCTGAAGCAACACCTCTTTTGGTTTTTTTCCTTTGTTCCTGTTTTGTCTGATGGTTTAAAAACCCTGCAGTTTGCATGTTCTTAATAAAAAATATCCCTTCATTTTCATATCACATTGGATAAGGTCAGTTATTCAAAACATATGCTGTGGCATTCAGGAACTGGTAAATATCACTCATACTACTCTACAGCACCAACACAGTGCTTTCCATTTGAGACTTTATTAACAGTGAATCAGGTGTTCACTGCTTCCTTTCTAAACTGCGATTGACAAAAAAAAAGAAAAAAGAAAGAAAAAAAATTTTAGAAGCTAATGTGGGCAAGATGCATTTGAAGTGTCTGGAGACACTTCTGAGCACAGATGAGGCAAATCAGAAGTCATGTTGTAACTAAGCACTATGACACATTGGTAGTTTTATTTTCTATGATGAAAATAACTGCAGACAGGATTGTAGTCATTTCGCAGCTACATCCAGTATATGTTTAAAAGCCTGAAATACTAAAAGTATTCCAGTTAACTGGTATATAAAAATCTTTACAACAGAGCTTATCTACTCATGATCAAAGGTTCTGGGTAAGAATCTGTTACAGCAGGTCATCAGCTGCCATCTCACCAGACCAAAGGTTACATTCCCTCTGCACAGTCAATTGTCTCTTAAGTGGAGACAGTATTCTTCATTTACCCACCTACAATCACTACCAAGTGTTGCCACTACACAAAAGGTGTGACCATCCCACTATGGTAGAAAGTGGAAAATGCACTGAAGTTCTCTTCAGCCTTTCAGATATATGACATTAAATAGCTTGGCCAAATACATCTGTCTTGAAGAGAAATTATAACAAGCTAGAGAACCCAGTCACACACCTCAGACCTCAGTATTAAGTGAGAATAATACAAATTCCACATAATTTTCTTGAACTCATGAAAACAAAATGAAGTACACAATGCACTGAGTGATGGCAACATCTAACGTAGTGACAAAGAATAGAAGTGGCCAGTGTACAGTCAGAGAACACAAACAAATTTACTGCAACCAGCTGAGACTGCTTATTTCAGTCAAAAACCTCAATAATGCTGAAGAATTTTTCCTTTTATAGATTGAGGCAATTCCATTCCAAACTCATATGACCAAATGTATTAAAAGGGCAGAACAGGACTGTAAGACGGTCGGGTCCTAGTCTTGCACATGAGACAGGCAGACTTGTTTCCAACCTTTCCTTCTAAATCCATAGTAAGGATACATAGCTATTGAGGATGTTATTCCCATATTTTCCCATACAACTGCTTTGAAAAGGAAAATAAAGAGATCACTCAGTATTTTTTATGTTCTAATCAATGTGGCCATAAAAGGCAATTTTTTTTCCCAGTCAGCTTTAATACCAGAATCAGTTAAGCTTTTGCAGGGGTTTGGCAGTAAAATACCAATGTATGAGGCTTAAATGTGGCAGAAAGGATGTTAGTAAGTGCAAATGAATGTCACTTTTAGGACAGAACATGGATACATTGAGAAAAGATGAGGTAGAGCAGACGACTGAAGAGAGAAAAACCCCAGAATTGTATAAATTGTTATAATAAAGCCACCCCAAGAATCAGAGTCCCATAACCAACTAATTTAGAAAGAGAGAAAACAATTATTTATTTAAGACACAGTATGGTCTACTTACATATCATAAGACAGAATTGCCTAATTTTTAAGTTTGTCTCAAAAGAGCAATGTTATGATATACATCCCATTTCAGATTAACAGAATGTGGTGTTATATTTACAGTACAGAAAGTGTTAGGGTTTAAATATACACGCTCTTGCTTTCACCCACACATGCACGCACACACACATCCCACTTTGGAAAGGGAGGAAAATGTCTCAGTAACTTCAGTTATTGTTTAGATCATTTGAGTCCTCTCCCTTCACTTCAAGTAAGTTCATGAACAGGTGCTATTAGTTACAAAGGAAGTGCTGTGTTGGTTTTGTACATAGTTGTCATATCTTTTGGGACCCTATCGTTTATGAGCCCGTGTTTTAACACGGCCATGTATACACACATTGTTAAATAGATGCATGCAACACATGCATAGAATAGCTTATAAAAAACAACTAAAAATTATTGCCATTAATACCTCTAGATTATTGATTCCCCATGAAGGGGATTGATGCTTTAATCTTTCAAAGCATCAGTGCTTTGGTGTTGACAGTGATAGATACATTAGTGACAGAGGATATGCATACATGGTGGCTTAAATGCTGTATACAGAAATACATTTTTCACTTAGTACTCGTATCACATGTGCACATTAATGGCTTGAATCTTCCACCATAAATTTTGAAAGTAGCTGAATAAAATCTTAAGACTTTTTCCCCAGATGTGCAAACATTCCTTTTTAAATCTCTGTAACCTCACAGCCGTTTCATGAAATTGCTTGAAACTTGCCCAGAATTCTCAATTAGGCTCCTCACTGACAATTCCAGCCAATACATTCTCTCCCTCATCCCAGAAAGCCACAGTGAGGTAAAAATGAACAGGTAAATAAAATTGCAACCTAGTTGCAACTTTTACTATCAACCAGAGACTTCTGGATAAAGGCAGTAGAGGAGAGATAGGTAGGAGCAAGCAAGAAAAGTCTTTTGGAAAAACCAGCTACATTAGAATAAACTGTAAATGCTTTTACTGCACACTATAGTTTTCTTAAATGACCGAATTGTTAGCATCAACTTGCACACATGGAAACAGTTAACAAGCGTTAAATCATGATTTATGAGCATGCAGATTGTTAAGATTTGCCAGAGTCCTATATGGTTAATTAAGCAACAGACAAACACCAGTTATGTTACAAAGGCCAATCAGAGGTACATATTCATTTCCTCTCAATTTTAGTGCGACTATCATTTCAAGTGTATTCAGCTGCAGCAGTCCTCAAGAAAGAAGACAGAATAGAAAAATACGGTAATATTGAATAGACTGGAGATATTACTCTTTTTCTGCTATCATGGTTCTAGCTATGAATTTGCACCATGAGTAAATGTAAGAAAGACATTTGTAATGAAAGTGAAATGGGAGAGTTTGACACAAATACAATGATTGAGTTTTTATATTACACAGCATCACCTTTAGCCAAAATTACTTAAATTATACGATAGCACCCAAAAGCCCCAAAAGGACAGAGGGAGGACAGCATACCCGACGAGGAGTCGGAGGATTTTAGAGCAAAAGACCAACCATCAGGGGTCATAGACGCACAGTGTGGCAGGCGCAGCTCCACTGGCTTCAGGAATTTTAGTCCATGAGGCCCACACATTACCAAGGGGCTAAGAAGTGTTTCACCTGCAGTAAAGAGAAAGAAAAATCTCTGGAAAATACTGACTTGTGAAATACATTCAAAGTGTTACACAATTACACTGCAGAGCTACTCAGTAACTCAGTTTAGAGAAAAATATGAACATTTAGATCTGTCAGTAAAGAAAAGCACAAGACTGTTCCTCACTCAAGTGACTTTTCAATAGAACACACTACAATCTCAAAATGAGAACTGTTGAAGCTTATTAAGGTTCCTTTCATATTCTGTCTTGTTCTTGTTAGAAGATAATGGTATCAAATAACAGAACAACATACAGTTCCAGCTGTTACCTTTCTCTTTATCCAAAGGTGGAAGTATACTGTTGTCTCTGCAGACTTTGAAATATATTTCTTGCTCTATTCCCTCTGGAATGGCTCCTTGTGGTATAATAATACTAACTCCAGTCTCTATGGAGCTCAATACACCACCATTGCTGTTAAATACACCTCTTGCTGTGGCTACAACAGTGTGTCCATCTTCCTCCTCCTCATCCTCAAGTGCTGTAGGGCTGAAAAGACAAAGCCTAGCAGTTATATCATATTTCATTCCTGAAACTCTCTGGCAAAAAATCCAACTCTGCTGTCAAAAAACCCCAAAACAAAGAAAGGAACCCCTCAACAAACAAAATCCCCAAATCTTACACGCCCTGAAAATATTCAGCAAGTAGTTAAAGCAAGAATTCAGACCACCTGAATCTTGTGTCTGCAACTGCCTGCTTCCGGCATTATAGAGAAAAAGCTTACCCCAGCTACAGATTCACCAAAGTAAATGCAACTAACATCACTAAGTTATTTTTTAGCCCAAAACCCCATTCTGACTTTAATACTAGAAGAACTAACAATTTTTACTCAAGTAACACTGAACTCTTCAACTTACATATAGAAAACAAAGCTTGTAAAAATAACAAAAAAAAAAAAAATTACACACATTTTTCCAGGTTTCCAGACTATAACTGAAGAGAAATTTGTAACTTAAAGGTACCTTGATGAAGCTTTCAGATCAGTCTCAAAAGAATTTCACTCAAAGAACCAGTAACTCCAAAATGCAGCAGTCTACAGAACTACCTAGCATAAAACATTTCTCAGGTGCTTAACATCATGTAGGACAAACAGCAAAATTTTAAGTCTGGTTCACACATTATTATTATTATCCTGAGATAAAATAATAAATAAAATAATAAAACACTGTTCTGCAAAAGCAAATAGCTGAAGATTGTAGCAGTATCTGTGGCTCTTGACATAGTTCTTAAACATTAAAGCATATTGGACAAGCACAAGCTGCCATTAAGCAGCTGCTGGTTTGTCTCACAGTAAAGAGCACCAATATGAAACTGCAGAAGTTACTTTCTCTTTTCACAAGTATTTTTAAAGTATCCCTTATTCATGTGTTCCATGAGGTCTCTCTAAGCACACAATTAATACAATTTGGTGCAACAGCTATCTTTAGAAATTAATTCCTTTTCTGAAATAGATTGCCAGGACAAGTTATTACTATCTACCAGAAAATTTATAATTTAGTATGAGAAATAGGAAATAAAATCCATGCCACTTTCTAATAACCGAATGCAAGACAGTACAGGGACATAGAACATATTGTAATATCTATCCTTCAGCAGAATTTAGAATCATAGCATCAATCTTTCAACTATTACATCAACAGAAACTAGAAGCAGACTAAAAAAAGCTGTATTTTTCACAGGTGACCTATAGATGTACAAGTGGAAAGAGAAGAAGCAGCAGCTCACCTTACAGGAATGGCTTTAGGCACAGCATTGACATTATTTGGTTGATATTTAGGCTTGTCGACCTGTACAGCATAGGTGTCCATTCCACTCTCAAAGTCGGGGGGCTGCGATGAGCTGTGTGCTTTCAAAATTGGTTGAGGAGAATTTGAAGATTTTGATGGCAACTCTGGTTTATGCTGAGCTTCATTTGGCAAGAGATTGTGGTTGAATTTAGGACTTTCAAACTTGCGCTCAAAGGGCCGCGCGGCGCTCGTGTAAGGTTTGGTTGAGAAGCGGTTGTAGGAAGGAGTGACTGGTTTCTGAATCTGCTCAGTTCCATTCACAGGGCCTTTGTCAGGGAAGCTTTTCTGAGGGTAAAAAGTGGACTGCACAGTGTCCTCTCTAGAGGATCTGAAAATTGCTGACTTATTCTGAGGTGGAGGAGGGTCAGACACAGAGTTAACTGCAATGAAAATGAAAATACTTGAACTTGTCAGTAACCAGAAATGTCTAAAGGCATAAAAAAACCACATTAGTCAATTCTTAATCTTCAGTATAAAATACACACAGGTTCAGCTTTGCTCTCTTAGATCATTTGTCCTCCTCTTGCCTTTTACACATTGTCTAGCATTTCATTAAACAAGCTGGAGACAACAGTATGACCTTTCAATAAAAAGGTTAAGACTCGTTTATATCATGATCAAACCCCCAGAAAACCAGTACATAAATACCATTGTGTACTTGCACAAACCAGAAAATTCAATTGAACTAGGCAACTCCCTCAATATGAAAACGAAAACAACTACTTCTTTTGTTTTTAGAAGCCTTCAACTATTACTCCTGTCAGAAGAATTCTGGTCCAAAGCACAGAGTTTTACTTCATCTTTGCTGAGACAGTACATGTACTACTAACACCTGGAAGCCTCATTGTTTCAGACAGAATCACAAAATAATTTCATAAAACTCAATTTCACTAGAGTAAAAAACTATTTTCAATAATAATTATTCCACATTTCAGTTAGAGAACAAAAGAGCTACATGTGTAGACAGGCTGAAGCAACCCCACAAGCACCTGAGATGCAATGGCTGTTCCCACAAAGGTGAACTTTCTAACTGCTCACCTTCAGAAAGTGCAGGCTTGTGGTGTGCTGGGAGAGACAGGGCAGGGCTATTAATTGACTGTGGCTGTGTGTACTGGACTGAAGGAGCAGGAGGAGGAGTTGTAACTTGAGGGATTGGCTCATAGCGTTTCTCACCAACAGGTCTGTCCACTGATTCAGTATCAGTTGGTTTCCCCCTGTTGAAATAGAATTAAAAAACAAACATTTGACTGTTCAGTTTCCTCATAGCTCCTGCATTCACTGCTATTTTTTGTCTTCTATGATCACCTGATTTCCATCTTTTCCTATAAACATTAAAACATTATTTTCTTGAATAGCCTGTCTCAAGTATAAAAACATTTATTGATAAGCACAAGAGATTCAGACAACATTGACCTTTAGAAGATTAGTAACACAAACCAAGGCAAACGAAAGGCAGATGACATTTCAGGTGTATTTGCATAATTGCCTACTAGATATTAATTTTTCAACTTCATTTGGAGTAATTTCAATGAAAGAATGTTCTCTGATTTCATGGGCTTTGAAAAGAAAAATGTAAATCCACTTCTTTTTGGGGATGTTTTTGAAAAGCCTAATTAGCCAACAGGACAATGGATTCTAGTATAACTTCTTTAAATACACCTAGTATTTGAACAATGCCATCTTAATTAGAAATGTAATCAGCTTAAGCTTCACTAGCTTTATGTGCATAGCATATTATAACTTCAAAATCTTATTTTCAAAACATGTTTCTTATGCTAAAAATGTTTATCCACAGGTTTACTTCAGAAAATGATTGATTTCACAAACACCTGTAATTTTGGACCGCAATATGTTTATTGCGCTTACTTCCAGAATTTGTGTTTCAAATTTTAGTGCACATAATGCCTGTGATGAAATGTAACAGTGAGAGGACACCTGAAAACATCCTCACATCAACAACAGTCTTACCACTTGATGTTCCTTTTCAAGTAGTCATAGCTAGTGTAAGAGCCAAGAAATCTAGGTGATGGCAAAGCAAACAGCAATAGAAGAATGAAAGAAAACAGTCATTCTATCTTGAGCATATTATTTCTTTACACTCTATGTTAGTCCTAGCAGCTGTCATATGACAAGGTTGTTGAAACAGACACACTATTCATAGAGAGGTTTCTGACAAAACCTTTACCATATGCATGTGCACAATGATCACAAATTCAATATGAGATTCAGTCAGTGAATTAGGAGGTAGTCAAGATCTTGGATTGGCAGATATTAAAAGTAAGAATGGGAGTACACTAAGGCATTTGTTACAATCTGCATAAACAAAGTTATTCAATACATCAAAAGAAATGAACAACCTCACACATGGTCTAATTTGAAACAACTTCTTCAGTCATAGCATTCACAGAATGATTGTATTGCACTGCAGATATGTACTGAGGGCACATTCATAGCAGCTGTTTCTCCAGCACTGCCAGCTCATCCAAGAGCCCACACCATAAAATGCTTCTGGTTGTGTTTTACAGGATCTAAAAGGACATCTTACAACTGTTCACAAATACTGGGAGAGACAGAGAACCAAAACTACACTGATGGCTTCCCTTGACTTACAACACTTGACCTTGCTTTCATGTAGCAAGAAAATACATTGTACATGAGGACAGCCCTCCCTCACTCCTTCCCTTTCTGTATACTCATATTTAACAGGCAACAATTCTAGACACCAACCACCTTGGTGCTTCAGAGAAGTAGGCTATGAAACTAAGAAAAGGCTGGTAACTTTTGAAAGTCTGCTTGATCACCACATGAATGAGAAGATCAGTGATCTAAACAGCACTTGCATGAACATATCTCTAAAACCAGAACTGCAAAAAAGAGATTATTTTAGATCTATCTCAAAGTTCCCATTCACACTGATTTTATCTAAAGCCAGCAACAGGAGTCACTACTGCATGCTCACTCCCTGCTGCCTTTATTCCAGGCAGGCAGCAGCTGCTCTCTCAGAGTGCCCATCTGAAATCACTGCTTCCCAGAGGGAGACAGGAACCAGGGAGGGCAGCCCTGAGAAAGCCCACAGGAAAAACCCAACCCTGCACACTGCATGGCAGCATCCCAGGGAATGAATCAATGGGGAAGGGTTATCCTTTTGATGAAGGGAGGAGAGCACAGAGCTGTGTTCAGTGTGAAGCACGCTCTGTCACGGGCTCCTGAGCAAGGCTCAGGCACAATCCCATCCCCACACTCAGAACCAAAGTGATCCACAGCACAGGGATCCCTTACAGCTTCTAAGTGTGTAAACGAAGTTCCCCTAATTATTGACAGGCTGGTTTTTAACCTATTTCCCACCTCATCTTTACTACAAAATTGTTACTTTAATTTGAAAGGAAGCAGAAATGAACCAGTGGGACCCAGCCTGTGGGTGCAACAGCAACCACTCTGCTGACATTCAACAGACTCCAGCTCACACTCAGCAGTCTGGATATGTTCCTCACTGCCTCCTCAGCTGAGCTGCAGCTGCTCATGTGAGTACTCTTAACCTACTCAGTACAGAAATCTGCAGTTACCTCACTCTGCAGCATGTCAAGCTAAAGCAGGTAACTACACTGAACCAAGCAGCAACAAATCCACTACTCAGCCACATGCATATCTGCCTCAAATTGCTTCAATGAGATCCCCATCCATTTACAAGCTCTACTATTTTCTCACATCAAGAGAAACTATCCCTTATTCTACAGCTCCTGACGACTGTAACATGCAGTTATGGCATTATCCCTACAAAGCAGCTTTAGCAATGGCATAAATTTCCTAAATTATGAAAATAAACCCCCAACAAAATAAAAGAGTAAAACAATTTGTAGTGGGAAAAATATGTACTGTCACCATACTTACTCAGTGGCAAAGAACTTTACATAATTTGATGTTTCACATTAATATTTAACTCTAAGAAAGTTGTAGCTATTGCTCATGAATAAATAAAATCTGTCCTCTGTACCCAGAATACATTATACGGATTATTCAGAAGCAAGAGATTGCATAATCAACAGTTCCTGTATAATCCAAATTTAGTCCTGTTTATTTTTAGAAGAGTTTATTCACAGAGTAGCAATTACCATAGAAATTCACTGGGAAAAAAGATTAATTCTGAGCAAGTAACAGGAACAATGTGGAAGCTGGTGAAAGGAGAGTCCTAAACATGAATGCCTTCTCAAGACAGCAGTTGGTTTGTGTTTCCACACAAGGACACTGCAGAGTACTAGAGCCAGTACTGCCCAACTGAGCAGAAGCCTTGTTTATCTCTTTCCACTTACATTAATATTTTAGTATTTGTCTATTTACACTGGACTACCCTGGGTAAATTTTCTTTCCCATGTCTGTCCCTTCCTGTTAAGGGTTACATTCTTTCACAAAGCAAAAACACAACATGTTTGTCCCGTACGATACATGAAATTGTCAGCCTTAAAACCAGTATTACCTTACTCCTCTCTGTGGCAGTAAGAGATCACCTTCCCATACATACAAGCCCTGAAGTCATACACTAACTCACTAGCAAAACACAACTGAGCAGCCAAAAAATACAAGTGTCACAGCAGACAGAAGCAGTAGGTAGAAATATGGAACAATCTCTCTCAACCATGAGCTGTTCTGCACCAAAAATTCAATAGTTGTGTCTCTCTCTCATGCTTTTCACCATGACAACACTGCAGATTAACAAATGTACAAGGAAAGCTTTTGACATTCTCCATCTGAAGAATTTTACAGCCCTCACAATTACATTTCTCCCAAAGCATGACTTGGATTTTCAATGGCAACACAGTCCATGCCTACAGACCAAAATGGATCATCTGTAGGTAACACTGGGTTTTGTATGTGAGAGTGGAATCTTGAAAGTTACTGCTATGAGGCCAGGCAGGACAGTTTTCTTAGGTCTGTGCCTATGATGCCCAGAGAGAACAGCTAAGCTCTCATCTTGCCAACAGAAGACACTGGGCAAGTCAAAAGGAAGGATAAGAAGCACCCTTGCCTGAGAATCAAACTGGTTACAGATATCCAATACAGACATCATTTGGAAAAAAACAAGTGAAATCTTTAAAATCTATCGAGCTTTCTGGAGTATTCCAACATTCTCAGGTCACAAAGACAGACACCGGAAGATCACAGATATTATAATGAAAAAATCAACTAGTTGGCCGAAGTTTTATAAAGATCTCATTTACATTAAAACTGCCAGATTTTCAGCTTGACCTGAGTAGTCCATGTTTCAAACAGGAATACAACCAAAGCTTTCAAAAACTACCCAATTTTCAGGCTGCATTCAGCAAGCCAAGTAACATCTACAAACAGTAGCATCTACAGTATTTCACAGTAACATCTACAAACATCTTGTTACAGTTTCAAAACAAATTTACAGAATCAAAACAAATTTAGATAACTGTGGAGAGTATTCAAAAAGTTGTGTAAGTACCCTCCAAAACAGCCAGCTCTTTACCTGCACTAAATTTGTGTATGAGCTTTCACACAATTTCTGTATCAAAATGTTCCAAATCAAGGAAGCAAAATAATACAGGAAACAGATGTTTCCATCAACAGATTAAATTCTGGCCTCAGCAATATTCCCTAAAGGCTCAGTTTCCTAATGTCAAACATGGCTAAAGTGCACAAGAACAAATGCATGTAGAACTGGAATAAATCAAAACATTTGTCCTGAAAGATGTGTAAGCACTACTGTATTAAACTAAGAAAATACTTTGTTATGTGCTGCTTATGATCACAAACAGAACACAATCCATGATCTTGATGAGGCAATTGATTTACTTGCCCCAGTAAGTCCATGGTGACTCCAAATGAAGTGGGAGTGTTGATTTGCTGGAGGGTAGGAAAGCTCTGCAGAGAGACCTGGACAGGCTGGACCAGTGGGCTGAGGCAAACTGTGAGAGGCTCAGCAAGGCCCAGGGCTGGGTCCTGCCCTTGGCTCACTCCAACCCCTGCAGTGCCATAGGCTGGGGCAGAGGGGCTGGAAAGCTGCAAAAGGCCCTGGGGGTGCTGGCCAACAGCAGCTGAACATGAGCCAGGTGTGCCCAGGCGGCCAAGAAGGCCAATGGCACCGGGCCTGTGGCAGCCATGGCGTGTCCAGCAGGACCAGGGCAGTGACTGTCCCACAGCGCTGGGCACTGCTGAGGCCACACCTCGAGTGCTGTGTCCAGTTCTGGGCCCCTCACTGCAAGAAGGACATTGAGCAGGTCCAGAAAAGGGCAACTGGGCTGGGGAAGGCTCTGGAGCAGAAATCTTGTGAGCTGCAGCTGACGGAGCCTGGGGGGCTCAGCCTGGAGAAGGCTCAGCAGAGACATTATCAGTCTACAACCCACTGAAAGGAGATTGTAGCCAGGTGGGGGTCAGCGTCTTCTCCCAGGTAAGAAGTGACAGGATAAGGAGGAGTAACCTCATATTGCACCAGGGAAGTTTAGGTCAAATCTAGGGAAATATTTCTTTGCTGAAAGGGTTATGAGACATGGTTATGAGACATTGAACAGACTGCCCAGGGAAGTCATGGAGTCACCATCCCTGGAGGTGAAAAGATGTGTAGATGTGGCACTTAGGGACTGATTTAAGTGATGGACCTGGCAGTGCTGGGTTATGGTCGGGCTTGATCTTAGTGGTCTTTTCTAACCTAAAGAATTCTATGATTGTAAGTAAAAGTAATGTGAAGGTCCTGATACCTGCAAAAATGACTAATATACCAAAACAAAATGTTATAGAGGTATGTGCTTGTAAACTAAAGCTACACCTAAACAGAAACTTCAGACTTCACAAACAGAAAAGTTCATTTAAGTACCACAGGTCCCTGAACTAAAACTCAACACTGTTTTAGTCCTAGATGCCCCCCGCCTTTTCCAAATTTGAAAAACCCCAAGAACCCAAACTTACTTAGAATAATTGCTGAAATTCAGCTGGTTCTGTGAATGGATTGGTTTGGTGGGCTCAGAGTGATGGCTGGCAGGAACCTGTGCCGATGGCTTGTTTTCAAAACTCCTGCGGTCGAAGTAGGAGAGCTGCTTGCGGTAATACTCCTCATCCTCCTCGGGGTCGTAGTGGTTGGAACGCACAATGTCTTCAGGTGGCTTCACTTGAGGTCTCTGTGGTTCTGGGGCCCTAACCAAGAACAGTAATACACAGTTGCCTGGCCCAGTTGAACAAGCATAGTGCCCAAATTACAATTCTATTTTATAACCTAGCTAGTAATGAAGTAATGTACATGTAATTATTATAATTGCACTCCTTGCCTTTTTACCTACATTGCATGGGAATTAGACAGTTGTGACATACTATAAGGAAAGAAAATCCTTATTTCCCTTATACCTTACCTTTTCCCTTTTGTTTTGCTTTCTAATTAGCTCAATTAAAGACAGAAAAAAGAACAAAGATACTTAAGTTCCTTCCTCAAAAATGCTGAGGAATTGTATCTTTCCCCCACCTCCCATCAATCAGACCCATGAGAACTGACTTCATGCCTGCTTTACTACTGATACACAAACCACACTGACACACTCCAGCTCCTCTCTGAAATTACCAATTTGAAGCACTAAGATGTGTTTCTGAATATTCTAAACTCATTGAAAACTAAATTTAATCAGTTGTGCATCTACCTGTAGGTTGTTTTCTCGTGCTCATACTGGCTTTGAGAAGTTGGTTTTGGACCACTCACACTTGTGAGTGCAGGCTTAGGTGCTAGTTCTGGAGGCTGTAAAGAAAAGCACAGCATATTCTCTTAAATTCTAACATTTAGAAAGATAAAGCACTTTATGATTAAAAAAACTAAGACTACCTTCCCTTCCTCCAAAAGAAAAAACAAGTACTAGCAGAAGAAGAATTATAGGAGCTTCCAGGATACCAAGACCCCTGGCAGTTTTTTCACAAAAAGTGTTCAGGTTCTGCTTTTAAAACATACTACATTTAGGTTGCTGAAAGGCAATATTTTTGTTTCTGAGACAATAATTTACTTCTTGCAGTGCAGCCTCATTAGCAAAAAAGCAGGATCTAAAACACTTAAATGACTTACCTTGACAGTTGATGTATCACTCGTGTCCTTCATTTTTTCCAAAGATGGGGATCTTCTCCTTTCAAATATCTTAACCCTACTTCGCACAGACTGTGGTTTCATGGCTGGATCTTCTTCTTCCTCAGCTAGAGATGGTGGTGTAGGCAGTGGTTTACTGTTGGAAGGCAAAACTTCTGGTTTGGTTTGTGATGAAGGGGGAGGAGGAAGAGAAACACCTGAAGTGCTATGAGAAGGTTCATATTGTCCAGCTTTAGCATTGTAAGCTTGAGGAGGACCTTGCTCATAGCCCCTTATGTGTGGATCAAAGTACTGCTTGGGTTCAGGAGAGCGAGATATGGCTGACTGGTATGGCTGAGCCTCTGCCTTGTATCGGCCGTGGGCGTCGTAGCCCACCGCGTGTTGATCTTCGTATCGCACTTGTGGTAAGCTGAAGTTCTTGGGGGCATGCTCATAGCGAGGTCTGCTCTCATAGCTCATGGCAGGGGGCTCCTCAAAACGAGGTTGTGCTGGGTAGTAGCTGCGTTCTGTGCTCTCTTCTAGATTTTGTCTGGAATCAAGATCCCTAGGAGGCTGGTTTTCATAAGCTGTTCTTGTTTGGTTATAGGGTTGTTTCTCCTCGTAATATGTCCAGTGCTCCTCGTAGGGAGGCACGCGGTCATCATAATGTAGGCGAGGGTCATAACCACGAGAAAATTGATCTACATAGTTTGTAGAGTCATACCTATAGGTTGACTGCTCATAATCCCTGCTCGGCTGTTTTTCTGCATACTGAGCCTGGGATTCATAGATCAGATTTGGGTCTCTTTCCTGTCTCTGTACTGGGTGATTCATTGCTGGCTGTTTTAAGACGTAGCTTTGTCTGGATGCATCTTCATTAATGTATGGATCCTTTCGGTACACCTGTTAGAGAGAGACACTTCTCAGCTAAAATAAAGAGTAACTTCAGCTGCAGTTGAAAGGTAGTATTTGAAACAAACCCAAGTTTTAAATATTGGCTTTAATTTTGTTTAAAAGCAGAATAGTTTGATGCAGATGTTTGCAACCAGAGGAAGCTGAACTTGGTGATTCAAGAGATCCCTTTTAGTTATATTTCTAAGAAAAACAGGTAAGTAGATTAGAAGAGAAAGACAAAGGTAACAGCCTCTTGTCTGGGGCTTGGTGCTCAGGAGGGCACACACACTTTTATTCAGAATGTGGAAAGAGTGGAAATGAAATATATAAATACAGTAAGATAGTTCTAGCTTTGCTTAAAAAGTTGATAAAGTCACTCAACAAACTGGAGTCAATTTCATGATCAACAATTCAGCATGATTTAAATTTTAGGAAAATAAGATTTTTCTCGAGGCCTCATTAACAGGAGAACATTGACAAGCTAAGGAAGTCAAAGTAAAATCAAAATACAGAATGCAGCCTTTTTTAAAAAAGTTGTGTTTTGAGAAGTGAAAAGGATCGAGTTTGAAGCCATGCAGACAAAACATTACATGATGCTTTAGCAATTCAGATGAACCGGTTTTTGTAACCTGCATGATTCTCTTAGAAGAAAAAAAATTAAAAGGAATTCTTCAAATAAGGGCAAAACAAAGCTGATGTGCTAGCTTGATGTATAGCAGGAAATCAGCACAACAAGGTGGCACAGGTACCTTTGCTGGGTCTATATGCGGCGGTAAGGATGATGGCTCTTGGTCTCTTAGTACTACATGAGCTCCCTCAGTACTCGCTGTTCTTGAGGGGCCCGCTTGTGGTTGGTAAGAGTTGTAAGGAGCAGCAGTAGGCTCCTCCAGTCTGACATTAGTTAGGTTTACATTAGCATTTACTGCAGAGGCTGATGAGGTTGCAGGGTTTGATTCAGGCGACGGGGAAAGGTAAGGGACTGCAGGTGAGGCTTCTGCTTTCTGTGAAGTGTTTAAAATATTTTAAGTATACTGCTATTGAACCAATGTATGACTTTTTGATTTATATTAAAGTAATATAAGTGATGCTCTGACCAATGCAGCTAGATGTAGAATGAAATGTACTGATAGTATCATGCACAAGCTCTTCCATAAATTCATTAGGTTGAGGATTATGAAAGCAAAACATTTAATCAAAGTAGAATGGTACTTCAATCCCCCTCCTGTCAATGAGTCACTAAAACAGGCAGGGCAAGCTGATTCTCCAATTCACTGTAATGTATTGTTGCTGTTGACAGACTCTTGTATGCGCACACAACACTGGTAAGCAGCATATAAATGGACATTTCTTATTCAAAAGAACTTGCAACCTTAAGTGAGTGTCTAGTGATCAGGGTACAAAATGACTTTCTTACCGGCTGAGTAGTAGTTGGTTTAAATCCTGAAGAGTCTATTCTGAGATTTGGCTGTGGCTGAGCTTGAGATGCATAAGCAGGGTAAGTCTGAGTCTCATGATGCATTCCAGAAGAATCCTCTCGAACGGGTTCAGAGGAGCGTGTAATAGCAGATTCTGGAGGAGTCCCAACCTCATCATTCAGAGTTTCATCCAGTTCTTGATCAGTGTAAGCACCCCCTTCCGTGTCTGTGTCCTCATAGTCAGACGTGTGTCTGCTGTCTGTGCTGTACATGGAATACTCACTGCCGGGAGCGGAGAGGTAAGAAAGGCGGTCATCGTGTAAATCAAGATCATCACTTGTAGCACCATCTGCCTGTGGCAAACAGAATTGGGGTACACGTTTATTGAAATACCTTCTAAAGAACACCCTTTCTCTTGCAATGTAGAATGTGGGAGCTTTATCAAATTCAGCATCAATATCATCACAGGGGACAAGAAATCAGGTTTCCATCACTGAATGTGTTGAGACCTAAAAGACTTATCTGCAGCCCAGCTCTCTGGAATAATTTTACTGAATAATTTTACTGATGGCTGTCAGAGTAAGGGGACAGTGCAGTGTTCACAGATATCAAAGTGCTTGGAAAAATAGAGAGCTGCACTTTTAAAGTGGTTCTATGATATCAAAATCATTAATTTGCAGGTACATATAAGGAGCTAAGGTCTAATCCAGATCTAATTAAGAAACCCACAACAACAGCTGATTCATCATTTGCTTACTTGTAGCTGGCATTTCACTTGATAAGAGTTCCTCAAGAGGATGGATCTAATGTGCACAGAGTAAAATGCAGCTCAAGAAGGTAAGTGGAGATTGAGTGGGGAACACAGAATACTAATTTGTGATTTAGCATGTGTTTTCTCACAACTGTTCTCAGAAAGGTCAGTAAGAACATGAATATGCCACTTGCCTTTATAATAATGAAAAACACATTCCATCATCAGGGAATCCCAGCCCTGAGAACCCATGCAGTGCAATTCCCAGAAGTTCCTTGACAAAAACCCATCCAATCCCCACAAAATCTTCACAGCATTACTATATCCTCCAGTTAACAATGCAAATAAGCAAATGCTCCCTTACTAAACACCTACATGCATAAGGACAAACTGTACAGCTCTCATTAACAGAGTAAGTGCTATAATGCAGTGACAAAGCAGTTTTGAGCAGCTCACACAGCCAGGAGGCATTACTGCTTTAGATCTTCACAGAAAACCTCTCATGAACACTGTTTTGCCATTTCCCCCCCAAACATTATTTCTTACCTTTCCTTCTGAAACCCACACCAGTTGGTTCTGTTGTTGCTGAATTGCTTCCTTAAGAGCTCCATACCATCCTTCATTCATTGAATTCAAGTTAATGGTAGCTAGAAGTATAGAAGATTAATTTGACTTATGATTTCTGCAGAACTACAAGAAGGATCTGTACCATGAGTAATAAAAGCAATATAACCTGGTAGGTTAAAATAATGGATTTAAAGAGTAATGTAAAGTAGCATCCAAAGCAACCTTCAGGCCCGATGTGGTTTGGGATGTTTTATCCCACAGGGAACGCTGAATTAACAGTAGCTTAGAATAAAGAGAGGCTTGAGTTTAGCCAGACTAAAACAATAAAGTTACATCATTTTCCTATTTATTCAAGTTTTGATTTTGGCTGATGATCCTGCAAAGCCACAAGACCTATTAGAAATGTCATTCTGATGTTTCAGATTGCTTTACATTTGAGCAGTCATGTGCAAATGATGCACACACCAATTAACTACTGGTTATTGAATGGCAAAGCCTGAGCAAGTCTGTCACTGCTTGGCCTGCTCCATTTGCAGAAAATTCTGGAGGTAGGAGCTTCTCTCATCTTGCCTCCCCTTTCCTCTCAGCAATTCTAATCCAGTCTGTCTGTTACTTACTTGTGAAGAGGTGGTGATTATTTTTGCGGAGCTTGTGAGCTCTCTCATACAGCTTCCTGGCACTTTTTCGTGACTCTGGGCACAACCTCATCCTCATGGTCTTTACTCCCTGCTTAGAGTCGGGGTTTAGGAACACTACAATTGGATACCACTGGGCATAATTCAGACGGTCCACTGCATTGGGGGTGACATCTAACAAAGCATGTTTGTCCTGCAGTGACAAGAGGGACAGGGGCAAGAAAGTGAATCATTTATGTCCTAGATGAATTTTTTTAAATATACTCCACAAACTAATTTTGTATTACCTTCAGAGAATTCACTGTTTCAAAGTATTGATTTAAATCCTTCTCCTATTCAAACTAACAAAATAATAAAAACCAAACCAATTCCAATATGAGCCTAAAGAGGCATATACATTTTGAACTACGGGACCACTGTATAATTCTAGGATTTTTTACATTTAATTATATTTTTTTAAAATCTCCTCAAAGTAAGCAGACACTGAAAAGAAGCCATTTCCTATGAGCATTCTGTAAACAGGAAAAAAAACAAAGACTGAAACACAAGATATAGTCCCATTACACATTTCTATCTTCCTTTTCACAAAATAATTCCCTGTGAGTGCAGAACTTGGCCAGCTTTCATTCAATGCAATCAGGCACACAGCATGAAGCATGCTGACTTTGCTGCTATTATAGCTTTTTCCCCCTCTGATACTTCAGCATCTGAAAATCTTCCAGTTTTTTTTAAAGTAAGGAAATGAATAGGTGAACCTCATATAATGCACTAATGGTATAGGTTTTAAGGATATTAAGGAAGGGAGATGGAAGAACCCTTTCTTAGTCCTCACACTTATATAATAATTATGTCAAGTAATCAATTTGTACACTGGGGTGGGGCAAAACGAACAACTTCATAAATAAAGTAACCATTTCTAGCTATAATGTCACACCATGGCTTTAAATGAAAGAGGAAACAGCCTAAAAGAGCCTTAATGGAGAGAGGACAACAGCCTCTGGAACAAAGCCTAGAAGCACATCCAGGCTGCAGTTATTAATACAGAGAAGGGTGATAGAGTTTTTCTTATTAACCAACAGAGAGATGAGAAAGTTATTTTTAAAGCAAACACAGTAAGTTACCATTCTACATTTAAAACACCCAACACTTTACTTCATGCTATCAGTTTTACTTTTCTTGTATTCAAAGTCCAGTAACAACAGAAGACTTACTCTATCAATTATCTGCTTTATAGTGTGGAGACGAATAATGCCAGAACTGCGTTGGTCAGTACCAGCATCTCTTGGTTCACTTTCTGGTAAAGAGGACACAGTAAAAACCTAATGTAAGTTTACAACATATTCCACATTCCCTTATTAAGATAAAGCATACCATTTCATAGCTCAAGCTGTCAATTCAGCTTGAAGACACTTCTGATTACATATCATACATGAGTCTAACCACCATTATGGCCATAAAAATCACATCTTTACAAAAGCACTTAAAAATAGGATGAGATACAGAATTAAAATGAAATTTGAGGTGGCTATAAATAGAACTAATATGTCTTAAGAGAATTATTAGCAGCAATGTAGTAGAAGAACTTACATTTAGTCTCTACCTTTAAATTGTCAATGTCTTGTTACATACGTTAACTAAAGTAACAATGTAGAAACCATCTACCCAAAGAAAGCTATTTCCTAACTGCAGAAAAACCTGATCTCACACCTACTTGCAATTTGGAAGATATCTGGTTCTTCTCTAGCAAGTTTCTCCCGTGCAACATCAGCTATTGGACCAAAAATGGTTACAGGTCTGAGAAACCCAGCTAGAATTGAAGGAAAAAAGAAAAGTCAAGATATATTGACTGCTTAAACCAAATGCAAGACACATTTAACTAAACTGGCTTTTCCAAACTAAAGCACACAAAGCTGTACAGTGCAGTAAGAGTGAAGCCATACCTTCCCGAAGAACAACTCTTTCATAGGCAGGAAACTTGGTCTGAACAGGTTGGGCAGAAAGATCCTCTCTGCTTTTCCGGAGATTTCTTTTTGAGCTCCGCAAGCCTCGGAATCTCCAAAAGTCTGCTCGGTCTCCTCCTGCTGTCTTTGGAAGCGTGTACTGTACACTAGCCAGCTGCTCAGCTCTAAGGTGACAACAAATCCCAGTTACCAAGAAGCCAGCTTCTGGAGTAATGCCTGACTAGCAAGCTCACACTCAAAAAAAACACTGTCCCTGCCTGTTGTATTATGAACTACAAGACAACTACTGAGCCTGGTATCACATTTCTAAACCTTATTACATCCTTGTATTATCTCTTGTATTGAAAAGAAGGTTTATTCAAGTCAAAAGCAAATCCACAGATATTTTACTTCAGTATGTTTTACACTGCTTCTCACTTAACCAATTCTATAAACCTGTGTACTGCAAGAAGTCCAGTCATTCATGATACAGGTGCCATTTAAAGCTGTGGGTTTGAATCAGTAATTTAACTATTGCAGGATCGTACCTGTTTTTGTTAGGTATGATACCTCTTTCCACTTCCTTATGATTCTTCCCAATTCGAATGGCCAGCCATGAACCCAGTTTGCCATTGTACAGAGTGTCCACCACCCGGAACACTTCACCTTTATTGAAACTTAGTCCATAAGGAGATTCCTTCTCATATTCAAAATGAGTTCTGATATAGAAAGAATCCCCTACATCAGACTCAACAATGCGACGATAGACTGCAAGAAGGAAAAGAAATCACAAAACACCAAGTGTTATGTAAGTTCAAGTGATGTTATAATGCTCACAAGAATTACACAAAGCAATGCCTCACCTTAATTCTCCTTGTTCTAAATGTACTTTACTTCAAGAAGCCTTAATGTCTCAGAGCTGCTCTATTTTAAGCACCATAACTATTTATAGTAAACTCTACTAACATCAATTCAACTTTTATAGTCAAGAATTTGATCCAAGTGCAAGCTTACTTCATTCGTCCTGGAAGGAATTCATCTTGAGAAAAGAAGTTTGTATGTACAAACCCATCAGCATAACCACTCATTTTCAATGGCATAATCACAACTGACTCTTCTACTTCCTCCAAGGATAATGCCAAGACATTACTTAGGTGGTAGGGGTTATTCTGTAGAGGCATTTTTTGTTTGGGATTTTGTTTGTTTGTTTAGGGGGGTGTGGGTGTGTGTATACTGGCACCAGATCAGTCTCCACTCCATTATCCCAAAGGCAAAAGGACTCAATAGTCTAAGGTGCGAATTTCCTGCAGGCCAGCAGTTAGTTATTGCTCACTAGAGTTTTTAATGCTGTTCTAAGCAGACCACTACATCATTTCCATGGTAATGGAATATACAAATATTTACCATCTTTTTTCTTCTGTGCCAAAATGGTGACCTCTTCGCCTTTAGGAAGATCAAGCAAAAAAAGGACAGCTTCTTCTCTGATGATATTTGTGAAGTCTACGTTATTTACCTGGTATCAATGAAGCAGTCAGTTTGAATTAGCATATGAAATTATTACAGAGACTTAATTATACAATAGAAAATATCAATCTATTGCTATGATTTTTTTCTTACTCAATTTCATACATACCAAGTGCACATATCTCAGGATGCCTCTCGTACCTCTAAAGAGTCCCACTTTATTTCTCAGTAAAAGCACAGTTCCAGGAAAATAGGTAGCTGTTCATTTTATACTCATTATGGAGCACCTATATACATCAGTGACCCACAGAGCACTGACAACTTAGTCACTCAACATGAAATCAAATAACTTGATAAACGCAATTAGACTACAAAATTTTGTGTCAAAAACTTACTAACCTTCCTAGCAATAGTACAGTAAAAAGAGATCTTGCTCCTAGTAAATCATCTAATAAATACATACAGAAAAAAAAGGTGTATGAACTACAAAGACAAAATATTCAATCCTACAGAAAGAAAACCTACTTTGGTACAACAAAACATTACTTGTAATGTTAACAGTTTTGACATACCCTGAGAATCTGGTCCCCTTCCTCTAATCCTTCTTTTGCTGCAGGGCTGTCTTCCAGAACACCAGCTACAAATATGCCAACATCATTGCCACCTGCTAGTCGCAAGCCCACACTATCTCCTTTTCTGAATTTTACCAGTTTCATGCTTGGCCTAGAAATTCAGAAAATATTCCACTTACTGGTGTAATAGCCCAAAATACCCTGGTAAATTTGAAACATGCAAAGAAGTAATCTGCTTGTTAGTCAATTAGTGGATATTTTGCTATACATACCATTAACTGCCCATCAACTGCAGCAATACAACATGCTCAACAGCAGCACTCCAAAAAACCCACCTGCATGTACATGTTTAGTATGGTTTGTCTGTCTTACACTCATAGTGTTTATGTGAGACACTGACTCTCTCTTCCAAAAACATTCTTCCTTTTAAAGAGCTCTGCTGGCATACAGATCTAGTTTGGCTCTGAAGAGATCAAGATGAATTTGAGGTCAAACCAAACTAGAATCTATTCTCAAGTACACTAATGCCCATAAAGGAGATGCCAGTTGAAGCAGACTTATTTCCATGCTGGGACATTGCACATTTCTGCAGTAATCTTTATTCACTGCTCTCCAATTACTATGAAAGGTAAAGAATATACTACAGTAACTTTCCTCTCTTTGGAGATGGGGACAGAGGAGTGAGAGACAAGCCCAGGAAATCCTTTTCACCTGTTGGCTATTCTAAGGGCTAATTTCCAAAAAAATGAATAGACTTTACAATGGTAAATAACACAGTGTAAATGCCTACAAGTCTCAGAAATAAATCTCATGTCTTCATCCTATCATTTGTGAACAGAAGGGTCAGGACAGAGTACTGGACATGATATGAGAGCACAGAGAGAGGTTACTGACTACCCTGGATAAAAGTCTGGTTGGGTAAGAAGCAGGCAGGTTCAAAGGGAGCTCAGAGATACGTTACCGGAGCATTCCATCTTCATGGGTTGAATTGGGTAAAGGACCATCAGATGGACTGACTGGTAAATCCACATCTGGCTGACCTCCTTGTGCATACACTGGCTTTGGTTCTACGAAAATACCAAAGATTCCCAATGTCCATTTGGTCATTTAAAGATGAAAATGTGAAGTTTAACTTAGTTAAGACTTGGTGACTTCTTCAGTAGCCTTCCCTCCACCCCACTTAGACCCACTTAAAAGTAAAATACCAGTAAACTTACAACAGAAGACAATGTCATCATGCCATTCAGAGCAGTGTGATTACTGGCCTAACTACTACTTCAGTAAATATTCCCAAAATTCCTTCATACCTCATTAGGAAAAAAATTGATTTCAAACAAGGCTGACTTTGAGCAAGTCTAATATTCCTGATCTTACCAACAACTGCACCATGTTCCTTTCAAATCACTGAACAGATTAGTTTGAAATTGGGAATTTCAGGCAACAATTGGGTAATTATGCCTATTTCTAATGTGACTCTGGTCCCTCCCATACAGTAACACAGTATTTTCCATTCTGGTCCTTCCCATACAGTGATGCAGCATTTTCCATTAAGTCTCTAATGAACCTTTGCTAGGCTAAGTCTCTGATCCCTCCCAACAAACACTTTCCTCCCATCCTTTTCTGACACAATGAACTATGACAGTCATCTTGTCCTTGCCCCCAGTCTAAGCAGCAAACCATCACAGATTCTGCCAACCATCTCTCTAACATTTTATTACAGCCTTGGAAGGATCCTCATTTCCCCAGAGCTTTTGTGAGGCTGTTAAGGATTATGTCCTTTGCTACACTTTTTAATCTCAGTTTCTCTTGGGCAAGTGAATTTTATCTGCAGACATTAATTTAAATATTAGCTTTATGTACTGATCTACAACTCCTCCCACCCAAACTAAGAATTCCCATGTGCCTCCTTCCGTTCATGCAAGAACTGAACATTTCTCCTTCCGCACCAACCAACAAAACCCCCAACACTATTTATCCCTGGTTTGCTAGCCCCTCAGACCAATTATCAGTATATTATTTTGGATTAAGAACCATCATAAGGGTTGCCTATCTGGCTGCCTTGGTATTATGCCAATTATTAATCTTCAGTATCTTATAGAACCGCAGAATTCATCTTTCTAATCTGACTACCACGTCCTTTTCCATCTTGGCAAATAAAAATTACTTCATTTGCCTCTCTTCATAACACTGCTGTAAAAGGTCAGCTTTTAGGACCATATTTTTAATAATGGCTGTTGTATCAGAAAACTTACTGGTTTTATTTTTAAGATCTTTCAGAGTTTATCAACATCAGAACCTTTCCAGCTCTTCACTAATCTACTGACTACATGCAGAAGTGTCACTGCTCATCCCTTAGGTCCTCAAGTATTTTCATGCACATAGTGAATGTGCATTCTCTCATTGCACCCAGCCTTTCAGTAACAGCTCCCTCTAAACCATCTGCACAGCTCCTTTCTCCCCTTGTAATTTCACTGAAGTGCCTCATTCTGTAAACAAAAATCTTGTAAGTGCCAGCCTGCCCGGAACAGTGTCCTGTATCATCTTTTGTTTGTTTTGTTTTTTTCCTTTTTTACACCATCTGGCTTTTATCTGCTGCCATTTAGCTTATGCTTTTCTTTTGGGAAAAAGGGAAGAGATTTTGTTCTGGTTTGATTAGCTGTACTGCATTTGTTAACCTGCCTTCTTTGTCCTTGACTCTAGTTAAGTGCTATACGAACAAAGCATTTTGGAGTGTTGTGAGTTGCATCTTGGGAACAGGAGCTCTACACTGGCTTAAATACATCGTTGTTACAAATATAATCTGCTACAGTAACCCATAAGAACACATTTACTGCTGAACACTCAGAAATGACCGATTTTAATCTTGTCTGAGAAATCAGTACAAAACTCTTTACAACTATCACTTATAACTACAACCCTAAACACTGAAATTTGACCCCTATATAATGACAGACTCCACAACTTAAAAGAGTTTTGGTCCTGAAAACCTAAGATATAAATGAGATTATGGTTACAAAGACTGTTTGTATCCAAAAATAAAAATTAAGACTTGGTCTGTTTTAAGAGTTGAAAGTCATTCCACAAACATGCAAGAGCATAAAGTTTTTACTGGTCATCCATTCTCAACAACACAAATAATTAATATATTTTAATGTTTTTACCTGGGAGTGGTGGAGTTTGTTTTTCAGTTCTTTCAACTGTCACCTCTTCCACAGCTTTAGAAATATCATCTGCATTCTTTACAGGTGTAGAGACAGCTCCAGGTTTAGTTATTCTCTCATCTTCTCTGCTTCGATGACTATATTAGAAAAAAAGATTCCACTCTGCATACAGAACTGCTTCTATAATCTCTAGTCTACTAAGACTAAGCAATAAATATTTTCATTCATCAGGTTGAGGGTAAGGGATCACCATCACTATTTAGGAAGGTTTTGTTCTTAGACTATCACATGATTAACAGTTTTTACCATTTCTAAATCCTAGTGTTTTGTCCCTAATAGTGCACTAACAAAGGGCTTCCCTAGATACAGCAGTTAAGAGAGCAGCAGCACATGGGACACAGACTCTAAAGCTTCACACACACGTGCTGTATATTGATAGATATATAAAGAACTGAGAAGCAAAGGGAAGAAAGTAAGAAAATCCACTACAATAGTCTTTTTCTCACCCCTTCCTATAGAAAGAATGGATTTTTAGACTTGATTCTTAGGTTTTGCTGTGACCAAGCTAATTGATCTGCTCCCTTCTGTGTCAGCTGCCCTGAAACACAAGTGCTGCTGGTGTGGCACTTTTATCCTTGCAAAGCCCTGCCAAGGCCCACATAAATATGTTCCTCATTTCTCATCTCCTCAGAGGATAAGGCCTTCAATTCACAGCTGTGACAAGAGGAGAGTGCTTCTCATCCACACATTTTAGTCAAAACACAATTTGTTGCTTCTTATGCATTTCTTACACACACTCGGAGCACAAACTGAAGGAAGTTAGGACAAGTTATCTTGTTTTTAAACGATGAAAACAAGGAAAATTCTACAGAATGTAATTTCTATTCCTTGAGTTCAAAAGATGATCAGGTATTCTTGTATTGTTGTACTGAGCTACAGCTACCAGCTGTACTACAGCAGAACTGAACATGTGCAGCATGTTGAAATGTTAACCACTACACTGCTATCTGATGAACACTAAATAATTTAATAGGGTTGGAACAGATGAATATTAATAATGAGCTAGAAAAATAAAGTTTCCTTCCTGGGACTTGGCAAATAAGCAAGGATTTAAAGAATATTTGAAGTAAGACAGACACAAATAGCAGCCTTTCATATAGTACCAGACTGACTTGCCAAGAAGTGGGGAAAAAAGGTATTTTCTCAAGAATAACAATGGCTTGGTCAGGAGGTGCAAACCCATCTGCTCTGATAAAGAAGAGGTCTGTACCGGAGGGAAAAAAGAGAGAAGTCCCGCACTACTAACAGCTAGATGGTGCTGCTGGGCAATAATGAGCATCCCTGCCCATAAAGCACAAGTGGATCAAATCCTCATACAGAGCTAAGACTGATAAGATCCTCATCAGAAATAATGCTTCAAGAGTCAGAAATACAGCTTCAGAAAAGAGATTCTGGCAAGTCTGCTCATCCAAGACATGCAGTAAAGAATAAAAGAAATTACAAAAATTGAAACATAAGTAGAATGTGCTTTCCTGAAGCAAAATGAAGTCTAAAATATGAGAAACAATGCTTAGCTATTCAGCCAAGACGTACTACAACTTCTCAGTGCATTCCTCTGCCAGTTTTAAACCATGTGCCTGAAGGCAGCTAAACAGAATACAGGAAAGTACTCCAATCTCCACAACAAACTGTGAAGTGAAGCACTCTCGCATTATAAACAACCATCTTGTTGTAAGTCATTGATAAAAACAAGCACAGTAGCTTATTTAAAATCCCTATTCATGCCTCTTTTTATCCAGATAGGAGTCCCTTTTGGAGGCTCCCACAGCTGATTAAAAGGATGCTAAAACCACTATGTCTAACAAAATTAAAAGCAAGCATTTATCCCTCTACTTCATTCCCAAACATCACTGATAGAGATTTTCTTATTCCTCTTTTGGATTTCCCGTTTAGGTGCATAAGATAGACAGAATCAGACTAAAACATGACTGGACTGGTTGTTCCCTTGAAAATAGTTCCTGGCTTATTAAAAACAGGTAGAAATATTTAGCTATTTAAATGCATGCTAAGTGTCCTAGAAACAAAAAAGCTCTATAATGTTGTAAGCTGTAACTAATTCCATTCCCCAAAGATTTCTGGATAATGAGCACTAGTTAATCAGACACTACAGTAAATTTCCCCATGAGCCCTCTCTACCTGTTTCCAAGCATCTCCTAACACTTGAAAGGAGCATTACTTTCAAGTAACAATACCTGCTTATTTGCTTTAAAAATAAGGCAAAAATACATAGTTACTACACAAAGACAAAATTCATTTTACATTTCCCCTACACAGTCCAAAGCCAGTGTAATTTTATACTGCTTTGATTCCTGTACACATCAAGAGAATGCAAATGTGGAAGCTCTCAAGAACTGTAACTAAAATACAGACACTGAGGGCACAGCACAAAATAGTCAGGTGAGTATCTGAAGCCACAGGCTCCTGGGCTGCTGCAATGTGTGCAGGCAAATACACACTGCAACTCAAAAGCCTGCAAATGGTCAGGTCTAGTCTACCTAATACATGAAATTTCAAAAGGGAAAAAGTTGCTAGAACAAAATGAAACATCAGAAAAGCAGGGGAGGTGATTTTTTTCCTTGATTTTGTTTAAACTTTCCAGTAAACCCTGAATATTTCACATTACAAGCTGATACAGGAAACAACTTGATGCCACCACTGGTTCCAGGTGAGGGAAACTTGTAATAAACTGACAGATGCACTTCCCAAGAGACAAAAGTGTTGTTCCCTGTGTGCACTGTGACACTATTGTTTAACATCTGTGCTGTGTCAGGGCCCCTTTACCTCACTTCCTCTCCCTGACATCTTTTCAAAGTGTACTTACCACAAACACGTTAAAATTACAAAATACATTCAGCTACATGTTAGTGCTACTACGGTAGAAGAGATGATCTGCAACACACAATGTTTGTCTCTACAGGAAATTATGGAAAATATGAACTTGCAGGCTCTTCCCAAATGTGATTTTAGCACATCTCAAACTCTTTAACATAAGAAGAATAAGAACAAAGTAGCATCTTCCAAAAAACATTCAAAATAGGGCTGATTTTTCTTATATTCTAGTTTTTCAGCTTGTTTTGAAAATGGACAGAACAACCAAGCTCTCACCCTACGTATAAATTGACAAGGGTATTACAGAAGTCAGTCTCATCCTTCCACTAGTAACAATGATCTCTACACTGATTTCTTCAAGCCACCAAATCCTTCTTGCTGAGGCTGAAGTGTGAAATGTATCAAAGGATGTTTTTGCTATTCCAGTATCTAGGTGAGGAAGTCAGCACAGGGGACAGAGTTCCCAAGCAGGAATTCTTTCAATTAGTAAAGGGCAGCCCAGAGATACCATCTGGGAAGTTTGGCAGCACCTGGCTTTAAATGCCAGTCTTTGGGATGGGTCACACCAAAAGCTTGCCCAGCTCAACAGCTGCTCAGTGGCAGCAGTAAGAGCAGACAGCTAAGAAAGGATGTGTGCTGCTAGTCCTGAGGGAGTCTCCAGCTTAGCTACAGACACCTCTTTTGCTCATCCTAACTTTATAAGTACAACTCTTCACAGATTATAGAAAGCAAAATTAGCTCTTTCTGTGAGTAAGTAAAGAAAATGTTTTAGAATTTGAGTTTTTAAAAGATTGTTCAAGAGACATCTGTGAACTTTCTTTAGACTAGAGAAAACTACAGCACTATTTAATGCTTTACAGAGTGATCAAACAGCAATTATTCTGGAAACCCTATACCCAGGAACATTGCAAGCAGCCTGCTGTACATACCAGTGAGGAATACTGGAAGGTGGACAACACTGAAGATCCTGCCAGACCCCAAAGCAATACTGAGGCAGATCTGTTAGCAGATTTCTGTACTTTAGTGCAAACCAAGAAATGTCAGTCTGTACTCAAGGACTAAGAGGATTCCCCTGGAACTCCCCTCCTCATTAACATACAAACGCTTGGCAGAACAGTGGCTAAATAAAGACTCATTATCTTCAATACATTTTTAACATCCTCCTTAAGCTCACTTGGAAGACTTTTTGCACAATTCTTCCTCAGGCCTTTCTCAAGCCTTTTTCTTCCTCCAAATTTTCCAGCAAATTCAAAAAACAATAAGGAGTTAACAGCTAATTTGATCTCACAGTAGATTTAAATTTGCACAAACAACCATTTCAAAGAGAAGTTGCTCTCAACATGTTTTTCCTCACATGGCTCAGGGCCCAGATTTTCTGATCTTGAAAGGGACATGTTGCAAAGGAAGTCAAGCCATGCCAAAGCAGCTCTTGCTCGTACAGAAGATGTAACGGATGCATTCAGAGCTGAGATAACTTCAAAGTTCCCTCTCGGGGAAGGTTTGATTCTTACACAGTTTGGTCTACAGGGAGGAAGTGACCATCTACCTAAGCCTCTGCAATAGGACAGGAAAGCACTAACACTAGGCTAAGGCAGTCGTAGTTCTAACAGGTTTGTTTTTTTGGTTCTTCTCTCCTCAAGCTTTATCAGGCTGCACTAGAAATGCATGTCAAGACAAACAGGTTGGAAATATGGCAGAGATCTCACAACCTTCACAATCAAAGCCCTGCTTCTGGGACCCTGCTTTTAAGTGTTTTCCATGAATGTGGTTCCTGTTAGAAAACAAGCTTTCATGCCTTGCGGTCCCTCTGAACAATGCACACATATGAGAAGCAAAAATGCCTGTAACCCATAACCCCAAGCAGGTGTACATGCAGGTACAATCTCTCTTGCTGTTGTATTGATCTTTAAAAGACTCTAAAAGCCTTGAAGGTATGTTATTTTCCCCTTGGGCAAACCAATTTTATTAATAAGCAATCAGGCATATCCTTAATGAAATGGCCAGCTGCAATTCGGTTTTTCAGAGTTTTTGAACAGCATCTAAAAATATTCAGATAGAAGCTTTGAATTTGAAATTTGTACAGATCAATTCTAATTTCTGCTCCATCTTATTACGAGCAGTCAAAAAAGAAACTTTTCTCATTCAAATATTTAATAGAATTTGAAATTCAACACTGAAATGCTATTTCACTAAATTAGAACGTCTATTTCCAAACTGTGGAAATGCAAAACTGGGCAGATTTGTTATTCAGGACTAAAGTTTCATATTTCAAGAGAAAAAACTCCAAACCATACAGTACATTACTTCTCTCTGAATTCATATCAAATTAGACTTTTGTACTAAAGAATTATAATCAATGTTCCATTACCAAGTTCAAATATTAAAAATAGAGTGCAAAAGCTAAACCTGTTGGGAAATACACCTTGTTTTGCAGGAACTAAATGTATTCAGAAACATAAGATAACCCCATGCCTAAACAAAGCAAGATTTCAGCAAGTTTACCCAGGCTGGACATGCAACAGCAACTGTGCTACAGGTCATCTCAAATCTACTTGCAGCTAAGTGCTTTCTAAACCAAAATACAGCTACACATTATTCAGTAACATATATTGCTATCAAACTTAGACTGTCATTCATACAACCATGCTCTATGACTATGTTTAAAGATGTAACACTAAAGAAAGGCTCAGTTTCTCCTCAAGTCTAAAACATTCAGATCAATATAATCTGCATCTCTTGAGACAAAGAATGTCTATTACTGCCTCCATAGTTCTGCTTCACATTTGTTACCCCTTATAAATCCAAGCACTCCTACAACTTATATGTTACATTAAATAGTTGATTTAAAAACAATACAATGCTGCCATCACCTGCCGTTGCTGGGCTGCTGTGGAGAATGTCTGGAATGGTCTGAAGGCTCTGACCTCTGGTCAGGAGATCGTGAACGACTGCGGCGGGGCCTGTCATGTGATCGGTTGGAATGATCTGATGCCAGCGACTGAATTTCTGAAATGTCTGTTAAATAAAAGTTGTTTTTTCATGAAATGATTGTAATTTAAATGGTGGCATGACCTGCTTAAATGGGAATAAGCTTTTGCAGAGAATTTTTATGAAGATGTTAAATCTATGCTTATTATTACACAAAAACCAAACTTAATATTCCTGAAAGAACAGCCACAAGAACAGGGACTGTAACTTTTTCTCCACCATTTTTGAAGGAGTGGATTTCAATCACATTCAAACAAAAATTTACCCATATTACAATCTTACTCCTAACTCTTCTCCTCCCCACCCTCTCATCCCACTTAGCTATTTCAGATCCTGACAACATAGGGAGTTCTTTCCTCCTTAGAAATCAAGTTTTTATACTCACCATCTCTTTCTGAAGCATTAGCAGAATGAATACTGTCAGAAAGATCAGGGACATTCAACAGTGTGGCTCGTTCATCTCTCTGAACAACCATCTTCAATTTGCCTTTTGACCTTTCTATTAATGTTTTGGCATCTGCTAAGGACATATTTTCCGTCACTGTGCCGTTTATCTGGAAGAGAGCAGGAAAAAAGAACAGATATAAACTTACTAAAAAAATCCCAGTGAATCACCAGCAAAAAGAGAGGTGTTCTATCTGATGATATTTGGAAGTAGTTAAAATATTTATCAAATTACTACAATACAATGGAAGACCATTGGACTCATACAAAATATTGCATAATATAAAATTATTTTCAACTTTCAAAGTTAAAGCATCTAGCACTAATACAACACTTGTAAAAGATTAGTTATATTTTTTGAAGCAGCACTGCTATACTCAGAGCAAAGAATGGTCCATTTTTCTGCACCAACATATCCACAGCACTACCTTGAAATAAAAATTGTTAATATGAATTACAATTATAGAATAGCCTCAGTTGGAAGGGACCTCAAAGATCATCCAGTTCCAACCACCTTGGCATGGGCAGGGACACCTCCCACTAGACCAGGATCCTTAAAGCCCCATCCACTTGCCTTGGACACTGCCAGGGGTGGGGCACAAAAAATTAACCCCTGGGCATATTTATTGCACTAAAAAAACAACCAAACAAAAAAATTAACCTGAAGGCAAGTTTAAGTGCTGCACAGTAGCACAGTTCCACAACATTTTACCTATAACTAAGCAAAGCTTCAATACTTTTCCAATAGTCTTTATTATGTATTTACAGTAGGCATTTTTTGTCTCAATTACACTTTGGGAATAACACCAAAAAGGCTTAGTAATTTTAGTTTTCTTAGAGAAGTTGATTCATATTATATTAAATTTGATCTTTGAAATAATTTAATGAAAAGTGACACATCTTCTATTAACTATAATCATGTTACTGGCATAGCCAATTCTAGGCAGAGTTGTATCAGTGAGTTTTGCCTTTGAACAACCATCACCACCATACACTGTACCTTCAGTACAACATCTCCTTCCTGGATATTGCCATCTCTTGCTGCCAGGCTATCCTGTGATATTTCTTTCACAAATATGTGACTTGCCAACCGTAGACCATATTCTACATAATAAAAGAAAAAGGAAAGTGATGAAGTTACAGTAGAAAGGAGGGAGGTATCTGGAGATTTACAACACTGATTTGTATAGCATTTACACAGGCAACACAAGGGGGAAAGTGAAGCTGGCACACAATGGGCTGTAACAGGATATGTCACAGCTTTACCTTTATATCAGTCTCTTTTTCTAACACTGCCTATAATCAGAGATGTAGTTCAACAGCTTAACTGAGGTGCTACCTACAATTTTTCTTCTTCCAAACAAGACACCCAGCTTGTTTGGACACCCAAAGACTCAGCTAAAGTGTAGGTATGTAACTGCTGACTACCAGATGTTGGCTGCAGCTGGAATTTATTTACATTATATAGTACTTTACCCTTAACTAAGCACACAGATTTTGGAATATGAAAAATAGAATCAGAAATAGAATAGCACTTTTTAAGTTTTCAGCCAGCTACTGGTAAAATGGACAAACTGGTCACAGCACTGTTCATTCAGCTCACACAACACTGAGGAAAGCAGTACAAGTTTCAGCAAGAGATGCACACACAAGTTACCTTCATTTTTCCTGGATTTCACCAGTGTGACTTTGGTGGGCTTGGCAGGCTGGCTGGAGGTGACAGACCTCCTGTCTGACCTGGGAGACAAGCTCCTGTCCCTGCTGGCGCTGCGCTCCCTGCCCCAGCTCTTCTCGTGCCTCCTGCCGGCGCTGGGGCCGCCGCGGCTGCTGCGGGGGTCGCGGAGCTCCTCGTCGTAGCTGTCGTCCTCGTTCTCAGACACCGGGTCAGGCTCTGCTCGAGTCACCGGGATCTGAATCTTCTTCATCCTTCGGATAGTCTGCAAGCCAACAGCAGCAATCAGCCTCTGGCTGTGGAATGCTAATGGTGGCACTAACGTCAGAAACCAAGCTAATCCCTGCATTCACAACATGCAGATGTATTGGTGAATGCCCTGAATTGTTGCATTCTCATTATAAAATTATATCTAATTAATACAGATTATTAGAAACATGATTTTGCCGTTCTTTTACTTCTTTTTAATGCTTTTGCGCAAATGGTAAAAGGGTAACAATCAACAGCCTTTGTAGCACAACACCATATTCTGTCTTCAGAGCTGCATATTTGAACGCCCTCTCTCTGCTTAAAACCACAAAATCAGTTACTGGCACTGCTAAAAACCCTTCTTGCTAACATGTAATCTAGTGCATACTCAGTATGCTATTGACAATGATTCTCCTCAACTTTGAAGTCTCCCAGTCTTCCAAAAAAATGTTTATGCAAGACATGGAGGAAGGGGAGCAGTCGCTCTGGAAGTTCAAAGTTGGTTTGTACAGCACAGACAGCTGGTTCCAGAATATGAGCCAGCCTTGTTCAGAGATTTATTTGCTATGTATTGCAGAACAAAACCAAGTTCTACCATAAAGTTTTCATTAATTATCTTCTTTTAACCTAAATCCACACACCAAATATTTAAGATACTGAAAGCCCTGCACAGCTTGCCACACATTGCTTTCTGTAAGCTTTAAAGAACTGCTGCCAAATCTACAAATGCAAAACATCACACTTTCTTTGCAACTGCATTAAAGCACATAAATGCACTAAAAATGTGTCAGCAGAAAAGCTTTTCTACAAGAGCTAGAAGTCTGTTTTCATTAATTAAGCAACTTCTAAACACTGTGCATTTTTTATTCTATTTTTTTGTAACATAACCCCCAAACTTCTACAGAAAGCTGGACTACTACCCTTTGGTGATGACCCTTTTCTGTTTTGCAAAAGTTCAAAAACCAACCACTTAGAATAAGCCTACAAAATTATAGGAATTAAAGTAATTATACTTTATTTTGGCAAAGTGTTTACTGAGCACAAAAAGAACTGTTAGTGCCTGAACAGCTTGTCCTTTGGCATACACCAGCCTTTGAAAAACTCAGTAAAAGTGTATCCAACAAAGTAAACAAATATTAAACAAAGCTGACTTGCCACAATTTGGCAATCTGAGAACTTTACCATAAAGAAAAGGAGTCTGAATTATCCTGTGCCACACTACGCAACCATCATTCTTCACATTTGAAAAACATTTTGAGTGACCCACTTGAAAAACATACCACGATCATCACTTAACCTGACACATCACACAGGTGTTATTCCAGCACCTTGCATCATGCCTGAATTTCATGGCAGACATTACACTATTTCACTTTTGCTCTATGACTATGGAACTTTAAATCTTCAAGACATTCACTTACAATTTTGGCATTCTTCCCACTTTTCCTCAGCTGCTGAACAGCAAACGCATGCTCCACATTATCCATTGAAACTCCATTAACCATTGCAACACGGTCATTTTCTCTAATGAAAAACATCACAAGACACACTATAAATACTTTATGCCAAAAAGAAATTATTGGTGAATAGGTGCCCCCAAGCAAACTGCCTGCATTACAAACCTACTACTCCAACAGTTACAGACAGACAACTTGAGACCAAAACAATTGGGAGGTTAAGCTACTGCTGACAAAGATGAATGCCCCTGAATCAGCACCCAGGTACAGTCTGGCACTTACTGTAGCAGTCCTTCTGCTGGGCCTCCTTTCAGCACATCAGAAATAACTATTGATGTCTCACCACTCTGAAAGTGAGGATTATCTCTTCCTCCAGATATTGCAATACCAAATCCAAATCCAGGGGCCTATAAAAACAAGAGAAATACTTTTATTTTCCAGTATCTAATGGTCACAATTTGCATTCCCATACCAAACACAAAAACACCCCATGAGATCAATACAAGTTTTTGAAAGAAGGCAGGATCAATGAATCAATCAATGCTATGCAATCCAGTAACAGGAGATAGATTAAAAATAAACCCTTTTAGAATGCAGAGAGTTTTGGAGTAAGTACCCAGTCTCTTCCAAGAGATTAGAGTTCTCATTTGCATTTTTATGGCCTGGACCTTAGGAGGTCATCAGCAAGACCTCAATCTTCAGTAAGCACAACAAACTATTGCACTGAGCTGCAACTCTGACTCAAGCCCTATATCACTTCCTGCAACACTTTCTGTGAGTTTTCCCATTTTGGTATTTACCCAGCTCGACCTCAGCAGCTCAGGAGCTGACAGGACTGCAGCACACAGGAGTATGACTGCAGGCTCAGTTCCTACGAATAATACCAAGATCACTTGTACCATTAAATACATCAAAACCTTGTCAGCACTTGCAAATCATCTGCATCTTAACAAAAGTAATTTGCTTCAATCTTTTCCCTCTAGGGTGACCTGCCACTACAGCAAGGTCAATGCCTCTGAAAAGTTATTCCTGTTAGATATTTCAAGATACAACAATGATGCTTACATTTCTGCCTGGAAGCAGCGAGGGTGGGAAATAAGCTTTCTAAATATAACTGATCTGCAAACCATCCAGCTCTTTTACCATTGCCCAGAAAACATTTTGAGGATATTACCATTAAAATGCTGTATTTTACTCAAGAATTTATTCTGCAATTTTCAACTACACAAAATGCAGTCACTAGATAGAAAATATCAGATTTGGGTCAATCTCACCCCTCTATCTCACAGAGCACACACTTTGTGCTGGCAGACTTCACCTTCTCTTTTTCTGACTTTTTAACAAACATGACCCAGCTTCAGCAAGGAGTTTCATAACCTTACTGTGACAGCAGAGGCAACATGGCAGTCTGCATCTGGCTGCAAGACACATGATGTTCAGCTTTTTGGACATTAATTACTGCCCAAAACCAACCTGTTCCTGATTTCCTCCCAAATCAGAGGTCATAAAAAGATGTTCCAGACTTGCCTGTAAGCAGTGAATAGGAACAGAACTAAAACACAGATTCGGAGATTCACTGTTCAGAAGCAGTTAGTCCATACTTTGCCAAGAAGGAAGTTGATCTAAGTGTAGGGGACATGGGAAGGGGACACCTCACTGTCCATTTTCATTCATTAGAGGATGAATGGACTTATTTTCAAAATACATCCCACACAGATCAACCAGAAATCAGGGCTGGGATGCAAGAATTAAGTGAAACTTGGTGCCATGAAGGAGGATCTGAAATGTCCACTTGTGACCAGAGCTGAGGGTTTTTTAAGTTTTATTTTTTAAAGTCAAAGAGAATATATAATAGCCTATACAAATATGCTACTAAAAAACCTTCCAAAACAGTAATATTTCCCCTCTCATGACACTCCTACTTTTAGTTTTCCATTACTTTAAAAACCAGAACTTAGTTTGCACCATATTTGGGTGGGGAAGGAAAGGGAGAATAGAGATAACAGCAAAGACATTTATGTCAAACTTCACTTAAATATTATCTTTCCTTCACCATAAACAAAAATGTTTTTAGAATTCTCCACTTATGGTAAGGAATACAGACATCAGGCTAAGGGTAGCAGAAACTCACTGTAAACCTTATCTTGCTGCTTGCCATACTACTTTTAAAGGTAGATTTGCAAATCAAATCAGTATGGAGATTAGTACATTTCATACTTTGATGTTGTCTTCCAGAAGCCCTGAAACAATGCACTCTCATACACAGACAGTTAATAGGGCCTACAAGTCAGATAAAGAATTTCTAATAAAATAAATCAATGTCTTCACAAACACTCTCAATTCAAAAAATCAAATCCTAAATCCTTCTGAAAATTTAAGTGGTCACATAAGAAACGTTCTAGTAAAAACCAGCCTACCTACTTTCCATTTTATCCTGCTGCCTATCATCATCTTGAGAGACAAATGACTATCAGAACTGCTGAGCCCAGCTCCTAGACATGTCTGGACATAGCAAGATGTTGATCACTACAGATTATACAAGATACTAACATGTACCTTAAGTAAAACTGTGTTAAATAAATCCTTGTATCAGAACTTCACCTGTCAGATGTTGTAGAAAAAAACCACAAAAAAAAGAGAGCGGTACTATTCTACTTTCCCACAGGAATGCAGTGTGGGACGGGCTAAAGGTAGGTACATACCTGGTGTCTGTGCTTTGGGGGAAGGACACACATCTACCACAGACTCACAGAACTTAGCTCCAAGTAGGAAAAACCCCATGGGATATACAAACTACATGGTTCCTCCTTCAAGTACTTTCAATTAAGTATATAAACCCAGAAGCCCTCTCAATAAAAGATAAACTGTAGCTACCTAATAAATTTTAGCTGAATCTGAGACTGGCTCAATCTCTTAAGAGTTAAGTAGCAGTCACTCCAGTAAACTGGAAGGGTGGTAAAGAAAAGCAATAAAAAATCATGGTGAAAAATTCCAGCCCCTCCTTCCCAAAAGACTTTCTAATGAGGCTTTTGATAGTAGTCTTGGAATTCACCAGTAAACCTCTTCCCAGTGTTAAGGACAATTTTCAGCACATCTTTGTTTAATATTAGCATAAGGGGTTTGGTTTTGTTATCTGGCAGATGGAAATAACTGTTTGTTTTTAACTGACTAAATTAATGCTATTGAAGTGATTAACAGTACATATCATCAGCTTTCAACACCTAATTAAGAGCTACTTAGTCAGGTAACAACACAGTCATACCAGAAGAGTTGGCAGAATTTTGACACATAAAAGATCATAACCAAAATTATAATCAAATCATTCTTTCACATCAATGCTATTGAAGGTCTTCTGACTATACTGCAAGTGTAACCAAAAATGAGACCTCTGGATCCCACCAGTTATTGAAAATTTTGTTCAAGGTAACATCTTATTTCTTTGTGCATGGACTAAATGTCTCACTTCTGGTGTCACTGACATTACTACTCCAATTGACCAGGAAATGTCCCCTTCAAGAGAAAATGAGTTATCACCAAGCCTATGAGCCAACCTTGTATTAGTATGGCATTTTTTGCTTGGTTTAGTCTATAAAGCACTACTGATTTAATCAGTAATATGAGCAAAAAAATGAAGTTTATAGAGATTACAGGGATGACTACACAGCTTCAAGATGAAAACATAAGGGGCAATTAATTATATATAGAAATAACACTTCTTGCTCAAAAACTTGTTGACCTAAAAACTGCTGGAAGCTTAAAGAGTATCCTAGATAAGCATCACTACACATTTCCATTTTGACTTAAACTTTCCTTTCAATGTGGCCACAGCCAGAGATGGGATACTTTGTCAGCCTTTGGGTCACACTGAGTGTAACTGTTCCCTTCACAAAAGGGCACCTGCCCAAACAGTTACATCGAATCAACAACACTAAAGCCTTTAGTATCAACAGCTAGCAGGTCTGACAGAATTAACATTTTATCTGCCCAGCTGCCCTACACGCATTTTTGTCCAAGGTCCATTCATCCCACCAAAGGCACAATTTTAAAATACCTTTATTCTATGATGAACTGAAGGCAAATGATATAACTTGCCCCCTTGAGGAAACACTTGCACATCTCTCTGGTTTTTTGTGATGAATACAGCATTTGGAGCATGATTCCGTGGCTGCTTTAATACTAACTTGCTGCCAGAAGTGGCATCCCACCCTGCTCTGACCTTTCCTATGCAATTAATTCCTTCCTTAATCTCTTGTACAGCTTCATGATAGCTGCACCAGACCTCCATTTCATTCAGGACTAACTCAAACAAGAGGAGTCAGTGTAAATGCAAAAGCAGTTTTGCTATTCACTGGTTCCCAGCACACATTCCTTTGTGCAGGGTGCCCATTCTGACCATCCAGAACTACAACTTCCAGCCAGCTGGTTTAAGAAAGTGGCAGCAAATAAGAGTTTTGAATACATTTATTTATACACACTACATTGCTTTATGTCTCTGCAAATAAAGTTTGAGAACTTTCACAAAGAGTTACAGCACTGCCATGAATGAACACAGATTTCTGCCTCCCTTCAGTTGGTACAGATGTAATCTAAAGCTTTGCTTCCAGCATGCTTATTCGTAGGCAGGCTTATCTCTGAAACCAACAAACAAACAGAGCTATCACATGGAGCTTTTACAACACTTCTAAATTTAAACAAGGGAATATGACAGCTTCCTCTCCTTTTACTTCCTGACATCTGGCTTTTTCCCATTGTTTTCAAAAACTACCAGTATCCTGCGTTAGGCACACACAGGCAATTGTATGAACTCACCCTGTGAAGAGTCACCGTGTGTTGTTCCCATATAGCTGTTTCTTCCATTGTTGTGCTCTAAGGAGAAAAAAAACCCCAAAGATTAGACTTCACTTTCAATAGCTGTGTAATACCCCAAGCAGAAACTTACATTCAAAAGTAGCATTAATATTCATATAGAATAGCTACAGAAGAAATTGGCCTGGCTCATTCATTACACATTTCCTGCCTTTATATGTCACGGCTGAACTTCCTGTGCTCCTGTGGAAGGAGGTGGGGGGAAAAGAGGCAAAACAGATTACAGAGCTTGAAGTTATAAATTCCAAGGGAAGGATTACAAGCAGCATTTGTGAGATAGGCTCTCTTGGTTGCTCATTAAGATTGTAGTAGATGTAGGTAGTCCATTCAGCTGTATTTATACTCTAACATTTATACTTACACTCTCCTTTTGCTTGTTTTAACTGTGTGCCAATTACCACTAATTCATGAACACCCAGCTAGAGATTACAGTGCCTGTGCTACTGTATTAAGCACACAGGTCAAATTTAATGGACTGCAGTTTAGTGTAGGCTAATTATTTTGGTGAATAGTAGCACTGCAGAAATTACAAGGTCCTCTCTAAGGTAACTAGATTAAACAGTAACACTATGACAATATTGACATACCTGCATTTCTGCTTGAAAGAGCACTACTTAGTGTGCCAGGACAAGCAAACATTTGGAAAGGACAAAATAGCATGAGGGAGGAAACCCAGCAGAGCCCAGGGCCTGGAAACAGGCAGGAAGGCAGCAGGAAATACATAGAGAACATCCTGCTGCTGCATTTTCTACCTTTCCAGAGGGAGTGTCCAGTGTTTTGCTCCATACCCACCCCCCTCATAAGCATGCAAGCCACTAATTAAAGAACAGAACCAGAACACAAACATCCCTGCAACATGGAGGTGTTGGATTTTTGAAAATCTACTTTGCTCTCTATTTGTTTCAGTTACAGTAACTCAGTCACTACAACAAAAAGTACTCCAAACTTTTAATCCAGTCCTGTATCACAAGGAACAGCAGTAGGAGTGTTTACTCTCACAAACAACACCTCTGAAAACTTTATCCAACTTCAGAACATCAGAACTTGCAATTGGGTTCAAAAAGCAAGTTCTTCTCATAATGCCAAAAAAGCTCTGCATTTTTTCTTCTGTATTTTGTGCTTGAATTTCAAGGGTCAGGATGTGCCACATTACTGCTCATTTCTCTTTCAGGGTTCATTTCTCCTGAAAGTGCTGTTGCAACTTAACTGTGACATATTTAATTCAAACAGCTGTAATTCTGCTCAATTCAGTACCAAATGTTGCTCCTTTGCATTATAAATTGATTAAACCCTACCCCAGAATTAAATTATTTCTCTCCAGCTCTTTAAACACAGACCAAATATACACAAAACCAGCAACAATTTACACACACAAAGCCATCTCTGAAACAAAACAGAATGTTTTGCTTGCTAAACGGTCAAGGAATACTGATTTTCTTCCTTATTTCTGATGTTCTCATTCTGTCTTAGTTTTGGCAAGAGCTTTTCAGGCTACACATCTCATCAACAAGTGAAGACTCATCTCTGCAAGTAAACTTCCACAGCAAGAAGCTCTAAGTAGCTCCTGTTCAGAAGAAGGTGCAACAGGAATCCAATAAAGGTGTCATTTACACGGCAATTGAAATAGGCAGCCTGATTTCTACCTGCAATGACCGAGAGCAGCTGACCCTGCTCATTCGCTGTGCCTGGCCTGGCAGCACTGTGCAGGTCCAGCCCTGTGGCAGCAGCACAGCCCCAGCTCCCTGGCTCAGGGGGCTGATTTCCATGATTTCCATGGCTCTGAGTCCTTGTCCCTCCCTGCTGCAGCTTGGTGTGCAGAGCAAACAACACCCTGGCTCTGGAAATGGCACAAGCTGATAAAACCCAGTTTAACCAGCACAGCACTGCTCCCACTGGATCTAGGAGAACTGGCAAACCCAGAGTTGGAGCAGGGCAAGATAACAGATAAGCCATGAGTAAGAAAAAAAGCAATTCCATATGTAACATGCTTCTGAGAACTGTGAGAAGACTTACTACTTCATAAAAAACCCCAAGACAAATGTGAAAAAAACCCAAACGAACCTCACAAACTTGCCAGCCTTTCTAAACCTGGACAGGGCACTCACTGCTCAGTCAGAATGAGGCTGCCATTTTTCAAGCCCTTCTCCTTTCTGCAGCAGCTCAGTCTTTCCATTTTGTTCTCCATTTCTTTGTTCACACTATTGCTATCACCTCCCCTGGATTTTACTAATACATCCATTTCAAATGCACAAGACTTGGAAACATCAAATATCCATTAGTTACACAGCAAAGCAAGTAATATGTTATTTTCATTCTTTCTGCATGCCCAAACAGTCCAATCAAGAACAGTGAAAACAGTTCAAAGGCAGTCTGAGGTGAGTGCTGGCTTTGACACAAACTGCTTACTTGAGTTAGTTCCTATCTGTAAAGAACTGCATCCAGTCACCAAAGACTAAGGGGAGTTTGAAGAAGACCTGTGAAGGTACTCACCCCACTTAGCACTGACAACTGAGGCAGAAGAATGAGCCTGTGCTACCATCCCTCAGCTGAGGTCCCTGCTGCGATGCTGCTCTTAGGCCATACCCAAAGTGTTCTATTTTTCATGCTATCCACCACTACTTTAAGGAAAATCAAGGTGACTCAGCAGGAACTGAGAAATATATACATCTTAACACCCAGAAACTAGGAATAAAGGAGAATATTATGATTCCCCAGTTTAGAGTTAGAATATTTTAACACAGATCCTTTAATACCTTTGAAATGCAAGTGGACAAACTCCTACATCTGCATTACCAATGACTTTACATCCCAGAATCACACAGAACCACTTTATTTTTAAGGCTGGAAGGGACCTCTGGAGATGATCCAGTCCAACCTCCCTGCCAAGGCAGGGTCACCTGGAGCAGGTGACACAGGAATGTCCCCAGAGAGGGAGACCCCACACCCTCCCTGGGCCGCTCTCCCAGTGCTCTGCCACTCTCCAAGCAAAGAAGTTCTTCCAGGCTGAGGTGAAACTTCTTGTGTTTAATTTATGGCCATTGCTCCTCAGCCCGTCGCTGGGCACCACTGAAGAGTCTGGCACCTCCTCTTGGCACCTGCCTGGGAGATTATTTATATGCATTAATGAGATTTCCCTCTGTCTTCTCCAGACTAAACAGAGCCAGTTTTTCCCTCCTAAGAGATGTTCCAGACCCTTCATTAACTTTGTGGCCAATGCTAGGCCCTCTCCAGCAGCTCCTGGTCTTTTTTCTACTGAGGAGCCCAGAACTGAGCACATATATTAAGAATAAAAAGAACAAAAGAATGATGGTATCAAACTCCAGTGATTCATTTGATGCTTTTGCTTTATTAAAGTGAAAAGTTTCCTTAAGCTTATCCTAAACACCATTTTAGAGACAATTAGTATTCCTAGCTCTGTATATGGGAAATGGATGTGTTTGTGGGCTGGGTGTTTTATTACTATTTAAAGGATAGAGTCATACATGACATTGCAATTCATCAATATGGAAGTTATGAAACTTATCATTTACCCAAAATCTTGGAAACATCAAATCTTGTTCAACTCTTTCATCTTTGGAATTGCCCTGAGAAATAAACATTTCAAAGTAAACATCTTTGCAGAAAGCTCCCTTTGTGGGCTTATAAGAGTCCTTCAAACAACAACAAATTTTTCTTCTCCTTCTCAACATATTTCTTTCCTTCTTCTCAAGGGCTGGTTTGGTTGTTTTTATTGGGGGGGTTTGTGGTGTTTTGGTGGGGTTTTTTTTGATACCACGCCTTTTGTCATCCAACTTTTACCTTTTCCCACACATATCTGGGTATGTGTGCACATGCACACAGATGCTTTTCTTTTAAGCATCCTGAAGGAAAAAACCAACCCAAAAAACCACTGGCTACTGAACTGGGCAATACAGTGATGCTGCAAATGGGATTGCTCAGTCTACCTGCACTGCAGGTGAAACAGCTGTTGCCAGCAGCAGCACCGAAGCCACCCACAGGCTTGAGAGGACAGTTCTGGTTTACATTTGGAAAGCTTCAAAAAATAGCCACAGAAATGAGTATTCTACCTTAAAATAATGCAAGTTCCCAAGGACAGGTTTCCTGCAGATGAACACTTTTTAGATTTCTACACCTCAGCTCAGACTAAGGCCAGAGCTCCTACACACTCTTGAAATCCAAGCCAGAATAGTCTCCCAATGTTTCTTTCCAGCTCTAGAGGGACTTACTGGAGGAATTATTGTTCCCTTTTAAACTCTACTGCTTTTCATAGGAAGTGAATTGTATTCCAAACAACAAGACAGATTTTAAGGAATTGTTCCCTCAATGGTGATCAAATTTTGATACGTGAAGTTAAATGAGTTTTTAAACCATGTTACTTCTTAGTAAAGTTTAACAGTAATTTTTGATAAATAAATATAAGTCTTTAATATCTACAGTTGCCATCCATTCCCATACATTCCTCACTAAGGTCAATGAGATTATTACATTTTCAGAAAAAACAATATCAAGCAATCTACCCAAAACAGATTTTCCGCTGGACTACACAAGAGGAACCTCCTGTGGGAAGCACTACATTGCATTTGGTGTCTCTGATTTTTCAGATCAGCACTGACAGCTGTCCTAAGGACAATAAAATGAAGGAATTGCTTCTGCTACCTCAGGGGGCTCATTGCTCCTGTTCTCCACAGAGCACAGTGGGGAGAGGAAAGGTGCCTGACAGCTGGGAGCTCTTTCAACCACAGCAAGCAAACCACAGGAAGGAACAGTCAGATCACAAACTCAACCACAGAAAGAACACCAGCTTTGCTTCAAGCTTGCAGTCTCATGTTGTGTACACCATACTTACAATAAAATGTTCATGTCAAAAAGCATTTATACTTATCCTGAAAAAATCATAACAGCTGTGACAGTGTTCTTATTCAAGAGACAAAAATGGGAAGGAAGAACTAGTATTGGGCTGTGTCAAAAAAGGGAAAAAATATTATATTTACTCTCTGTATACTGTATAATACTATATCACACATAGTATTATCTGTAATATTATATTTAGAGTGAGAGCTCCTCTTCAGAATGACACACCAGACATACATACACCTCGCCCATCTTGCTGCATTTCAATTTGGCTTCTAAAATTATTTTCCATTATTCATGGGGAAGTCCAGTTCAGCAGTAGGATGTTATTGAACTTCCAAGTTCTAAAGGTTAAATGAAGGATCAATACATTTTGATTGCACTTGTGGGAACAAGAATTAAAAGTGCTTATCAGAACCATCAGAATTTAAAGCTCTTATAAGAATTTCTTATGTTTGTTATGTATACAGGGGGTGATGTTTATCATTCACTTTAAAAAAATCAACATAATCAAAGTCAATATCCAAAACACTCAGCTTCCTGAGGAAGTATAAGAAAAGAAAACAGAATCTTCCTCAGCCAGCCCAGAACAAGGAACGAAGAGGTCATTTCCCTACACACAGCATCCTTCATTTCCCCACACAGTATCCTTCAGCACTCAGCTGCAGCACAGCGCTGTTTCCAACACCGACCAGGATGACTTCCTACAGATTCTCACCTTTGTCCTCGCCTAGTTAAACTACAGCCACCTTAAATTCCAACAGATTCCCTCCAATTGTCTTATCATAAAAGCCTTCAGCTGACTGGGGGCAGGGGGCCCATTTTTTAACAGTTGTTCCCCAGCAATTAGTGCAATGAGGTCAGAATCCCATTATCTGACTGATTTTATCAGCTGAAAGGAGAGCTTTGTCTTCCATAGTCTAACACATCCACAATGCACCACAGACTCTCACAAGGAACCTCAGAGTTCCTTGAGGTATTTCAAACACCGGCAGCCAACTCCTGGAGCGAGTGCAGGCACTCAGGAGAGCACTGAGGCAGGGTCACCACAGCAAACTGCTCATTGCCACAGCTGCACCCCCACCCCAGCCTGCTGGGGCTGCCCCACACTGCCAACAGCCTGCATCTGCGGCTTTTCACTGCATCATCACCCCAAGGAGAAGGATTCTGCTTCCATCATCCCAAGGAGAAGGATTCTGCTTCCCTGAACGTTTTTCTGAGAGAAGAGATTCAAGAGATCAGGCTAAGGACTCAGGGACTGTCCCAGAGCATCAGGTGCATGTTGTTTGTCTATTTCATCATCTCTTTTACACAGCAGTGGGAAATGCAGAAGAGAACACTCACTAAAGGGCTCTCTTGAGATGTGTATAAAAAAAACTCTGCAGCATCACTGAAGCTGAGAAGCCAGTCTTTAGTCCCACCTTTTGTCTGAGTGTACATCCACAGAAGTGACATCAATCATCTCTTGAAACAGAAATAATAACCTTATTCCTCTCTGAACACATGTACTAACCACTGAAAGTACAGCAGTGCTCATTGCAATTTTTTTCCATTCGGTACCTTGGGTTCCAAGCTCTAGTGAAGAGCTCCACTCCTCCCAAACATCCACCTATATTAAACAGCCACCTCATGAAAAATCTGTATGAGGAAAACCACACTTAAAGCTGCTCTTCAGATGACAATGCACAACCCAAGTTTAAAAAACCCAGAATTTTCAACACTGCAGGTCAGTAAAATGAACCTACTTTGATTTAGATCACTCTGGAAGTACAAAGTCTCTATAATAGCATACATGCACAGTTTGAACAGTACAAGTCAAATTTACATCACAAAGAACAAGTTGAGAGGAAAAGCTAGGACTAAATATATACACACACATTTTAACCATAACTAGGTTGTTCAAGCATTCCACTCAATTCTCCCAGTGCTTCCAAACCCACAAGACACTACCTTACCCTACACAATTTCCACTGCCTCCTGATCTAGAATTCCAAAGGTCAGTGGCTACCTTTTGAACATAAAGATACTGCATGTATCTAAAAACATTCCTTAATCACTGGTTTTCTTGACAAATTTTTCTACAAGAGACATTTCTGCTCCAACCTCTGGGCACTGTTGTCTCCAAGCTAAAAAAGCAGCTCAGTGTTTAACTCCCCACATCCATGCACAGCTCGTTTAGCATGACTCACTTTTCCAGAATGGCCTCTCAAGTCCAAGCTCCACACATCAGACAGGATCACAGAACCTTCTGCTTGGTGGTACTGCTGCTCAATGCAAAAAACACTAGACCTCTCTCCCAAAAAAAGCCCTAATCAAGAACTGTATGCACAAATTTGGAGGGATGCTGCATTGTAGTTAAATAATTAAATACTGGATTACAGATCCAGTTAAATCTGAGTATTTATAGAAGTGTTTATGACACAGGCCTAGTAAATCACATTATCCATGAAAGGCAGAAGGCTGACACTCAGGAATAAGGCAGAACAAACCAGAGTGCAAGACCCACAGGCAGCTACATCTCAAATGATCTCAGGTCAAGTTACTTCAGATGAAGAATCCCACTCAAACACCCTGGTAACAGTATCAGCCAGCAGCCAAGCACAGCCTAGCAGCTCCTGAGGGCTAAGGCGTGGGAAAACCGTGCTGGAGTTTGGGATCCTCGTCTGTTTTGCTTCTTTCCATTTTGCTTTCCAGCTGGCAGTGAAACCACGTAGGATCACAAATCCCAAAGTGCTGGCAGTAGTGCTTCACAGATCACTACTCCAGGCCAGTGCACCAGCAAAAGATAGCAAAATCACCCAGAACAGAGAGGCTAAAAAGGCAAAGTGGCAAGCCACGTTTCTCCCCTCAGCAAGGGGTGCTGCCACAGAGAAGCACAGACAACCTGAAATTTGCTTTTGCTTTAAGCAGTTTCTCTGTCATACTGACCCAGGTCAGTATTATTAGGACCTAAAGATTCCTAATTTAGAGTATAAATTTTAACACGTAATTGAAAGGATTCATCCTCTCATTATTCACCTCAAATTTGATTTTTTTGTATTATTTTAAAACCAAGATCTTCAAGGAGCTCATGTAATATTTCAATGTTTAAACCTTGGGATGCAACTTTAAAAGCAATTATTTTACCACAATACAAGCAGCTTAAGCAGCAAACACTGCCCTCCTACTAGTTTCCATCCTCAAAAAATTCCCCTCCATCATATCTTATGCAAGTGTTATGTGGTCATTGTTACCTGTATCCCCACCAGTTCATCTCACAACAACAGCAACTGCTCCAGTTTGGAAGGCAGTCCTGGGAATGTCAGAGCTCAGACAACAGCCTGCCACCAAAGTAAAAGCAGCCCTGCTGAAATGCACCAGTGGAGCTCAGAAGTGCACACAGCTGGGATCCGTGTCACAGCAACTGACACAGCTCAGAGCAGCCAACTCCAGTCACACACTGCCTGCCTGGTGGGTCTGGTTTAACACCACAGTGGGGCTCTAACAGTGGTGCAGACTGGCCAGGAAGCCATGGAATATCATCCTTGGAGGTGCTCAGAGCGGATCTGTGCAAGATTCTGGGCAGCCTTGTAGCTGACCCTGCCCTGAGTGTGGGGCTAGACCAGATGATCTCCAGAGCTCTGGATGATGTGACCTCACTGTTCTGCAATTATTCTATAAATCAGATTTGGTGAGAATTGCCTTGAGCACACACTTGGACTGGTTGATCCCCAGAGTCCCTTCCAACATTAATTACTGTGTGATTCTATGTAAGTCGCATTTCCAGCACATTTCTGAAACCAAATCAAATCATCCTACTGCAGACACAACCTCCATCTCTGCTCTTACACACAGCTTGCCTTCAGTGCTTTATCACTCACAGAGAACATCAGCTGGAGTTATTTCAGTTTAGTTTTTCCCTTAGGGAAGGAGAAGAGCACAGTATCAGTATCAAAGAAAGCAAAATAATACTGTATTAGCTTTATGTAAGAAGCCTAAATAAAGCATCTCAATCTATGGCTTATTTAAAAAGTACAAAGACAAAATGCACACAAGTAACAGAGATGTCCACCAAGAAGTAACCAACGTGAATGTAGACTTCAGAGCAGCAATCAAAGTACCCAAGCACTTCACCTGAAGACAGAATGCCTCTCACCTTGTTTTTAATCAAGAGAATCATAATCCAGTTACCAAGCACTGGAGCATATAAATTTTAGATCATTATACTCTGAAGATCTGTCAAATAAGAGCCTCAGGACAGGTAACAGTATCCCACTAAGCCAGAGCTGGGCTGGTTTTCCAAGATCAGAGCTTGCAAGTATGAATAAATGTTTAAGAGGCTTGCATTACAATTCCAGTTACAGGTGCACAACAACAGCCTTGACATCTTCCATTGTGCCAATAAAAGAGGAGCCCAGAGAAGTTAATTTCTCTTTAGAATTTTGAGGGAGGGGAGAGTATTGCTCGTTTTGTTTTTTCTTTTTACAGTCAACATAGCCACAGCAAAATTATACATTCTCTAGTTAATTTCCCAATTCTCCTAGAATTAACAGTTGAAATGCAGGTGTTCTGAACATGTGCACACAATTACATTTTGCCCCATGGAAGCAGCTGACAACTATTGCTGTAGTAACAGGATTAGCAGGGTGGGAGTGTGTTTCCCTGGTATTTTATCCCTTGAATCTCAGTATGAAGAAATATGTCACTGGGCAGTAAAACTTTCACCTCTGCCCTGCTGGTGGGTACAGAATTTCTTCCTGTGAATCTCAAGCAACCATTCTTAGCAAGAAATTTCAGGAAAAGTGTCCTTCCCTACCCTGAACAACCACACACCCAGATGGCATCTTCCCACCCTCAACTTGGGTAGCTGTCAGTTAAGAACATTCAATTTTAGCAGTCACATGGCTACTAGAGCATCTCCAGAACACAGTACAACTCTGAGCTCACTTCACTTCACACATCCAAAGAAAGCAAGCCTCAAATCAAGGGTACAGAAAGACAGAAGTTCAAAAAAGAAGAGAGGGTAAATAATGTTAAGTCTTCCAGATTCTTAAAAAAGAGTAAATTCTTGTGTTAGAAGTTTTTGGTGCCTTTGCAGTAAGAACACAATGGTAACAAATAGTTTGGTTTAAAAAGCACAATCCAGGGAACACAGCAGGGTTCTGTTTTACTTTCAAATGCAGTGCTTGTGCATTGAGAGGGGAAGAGAAACAAGTCCAGGAAGTCACTGGGAGAGAAGAGAATGAGAGCTAGAGCAGCCATAGCTCCCTGGGATGGCTTGGACTGGGAGGACAAGGTAACAAAACCACCACAGCATACAAAAGGCTGATTCAGTTATCAGCAAGGTAAACATTCCTAAACCTTCTTATCAGGCAAGTGCGGAAAGCAGAAAACACCTCATTTTTCCTCAGCAAAAAGGACCACCCCCATTCTGTTAACATCTAGCTGCCATATTACCTCACCATGAAATGGATTTTCCTATTTTTTGAAAACATCTACCTTGAAGAACTATCTGTTTAAACAGACAATCTACTACGCTTTGAGAGACAGTTGGGAAGTGTCAGTCTCTCCTTGCTTATATGCACATAAGTCTGTTCCAGAATTTTCCTGATGAAAAAACTCTTTCTAAAGCCAACACATTAATGATTAGTAGGTGTTACAAAAAAAAAAACCAGCATGCTATAATTGTCCCTGCATTCAATCTCAAAACTGAGTAACGGAGCTCTGACAGAACTCAAAGCCAGGTAATAAGTTGAAGGTGTAGAGATTAAAAAAACCACTAAGATGGATTAGTCAGTAAAACCAGTATTTAAATTCTGAACATATAGTGCAGAACAAGAGATGGGGGAAAAATTCCTTTGCTTTTTTAAGCTAAGTTGTTCCATTGCATTCAGCAGCCCACAGACCTGCAGATGAGCTCACACATTGCAAGGAGCATCTTCCTACAGCTCAATGAACAACTTGATTTTTATCAGCCCTTTATACCCTTTTTGTTTAGTGTCTATGTAATATAAATTAGACATCCATTGCTGCTATGAAAAATCAAAGTGACTGGGAAGGTTCAGTTTCCAAAGAGTGGTGCAAAGGGTGAATGGGGTCTGAGAAAAAGCAATTCATCGTGTGGAGCAAGTGAGGAGGTATCCTACAACATAACCAAGGCAAGGCACAGCAGGCAGGGGTGTGGAGCAAAGCCTGGGTCAGACCCAGCACACCAGAGAACATCAGTGTGTCCTCAGAACAGCACCCTGAGGCCACACAAAGGGTTAAGGAACAGCCACAGCCTGAAGGCTTAAGGCTCTGCTCATTCTCAGCACAGAGAATCTCCTTTATTCACAAAGCTACTGTGAACTGAAACCAGGAATCAGCCTGGCACTGAGGATGGCTTGCCTGGGATGGGAAAGGACCAGCCAAGAAGAGAAGCTAGCACAGGAAAACCTGCTCAGGTGGGTTATTCATTGACTATGAATGTAGAAACACTGCCCATACAACAACACACCTGCAGACACTGATAAACCCTCTCTGCTGCTTTCATGGGTAATAATTACTTATTCACAGCCAGTCAGAGTGGGATTTTTTTCTCTTAATTCTGGCTATGCTATTAGATATTTGCAAAATATGGCATTTCAGATATGGTTTCATTTCAGAGGACAAAAGAAACCTCATTTTTACCAAAGCATGTTTTATAGAAAACACATTTTTCTAACTTCCAATTTATTAATATTTTCCCTTTTTTTAAAGTGATCTCTTCCCTTCTCTTGAGGAGCCAAGGCCACTAACAAGCACAAGAGAATATAACAGCAGCTCCAGAAGAATCAGGAAGAGCCAGTAAGACACATCCATGCTTTTTCCCCTTTCCTTAAAAGGACACACAGCAGCAACAGGGGTGACCCTGCCACACAAAACATCTTTTTAGTTCAATCATAACTCCTCATCTTCCCAAAGAGCAGCAATGAAACCAGCTCCACTGGGGAGCCCAGACTGGACAAGAGGCACTAAAAGCAGCCCTGAGACCGTGCCCAGCACCATCAGCTGCCCTGCTCCCAGTTCTCCTCTCTCATTTCCTACTGGCAGCAGTCCCACCACTGCCTTTCACTACACCACTGGTTCACAACCAGACCTCTTCAGAAAACCTGGATACAAACTGGACACAAAGCACTATATACTAACTTAGGAAAGCACTTTTTAAAAACACCATGTTCTTGTTTTTTGGGGGTTGGATTTTCTCTTTTATAGACCGCATCCCTAGCCTACTCCAAATAGCTGAATTCCTATGAACTCCAGGCTGAAGAATTACCCCAGACATTTCTGACTCTGAGTCAGGAGCCAACTCAGTCTCCTTCCCTGCTCTCACTGAAAGGGCAGAACAGACACTGATACAGTCACTGGGAAAAAATGACAGAGTAATTACTGGACAGGAGGCTTCCCACTGACCTCTGTAGGTATTCACATCTACATAACCACCACATCAGTTCCCATCCCACCCTACAGACACCCAGCTAGGACCTCTTTATTTCCTGTTTGCACATCAAAGTAGAGGAATGAAACAAGGAAACTCACTAACATGCTCAAGAGCAATAATTGTTGACCAGATTAAAACTTCCTAGCAGCAAGCTGCCTTATGCATACCATGCAAAACAGCACACTTCAAACGCAGTTCCTCTCATGAAAATCCATTTGGCAGACTTAAAATTATTTCCACCACTGTAGATGAACTACCACTGAATTTTACATAAAACCCAGTATACAAATCCAGAAAGCTTAAATTACATTCTTTCAGATCAAGTAGCTTCAAGGCCTGCCTTTTCAGTTCCAACTTGACCTTCCACTTCCCAGATTCAGTTTTAAGGTGACAAAAAGCCCAAATAGACCTAAAAACACAGTCCCTTCAAAGGGGGAAAGAGAGCCACACCCAGAAAGCCAAAGGTTAACTGTAAAAATGGTCACAAAGCTACTTTTGCATTTACATCAGCAATTAAAAATACACTCATTTCAGTGGAGCAAACTGCCTCACCAACAGACAGCTTTAACCATATGACACCAACTTCTATTCCCACAAGTTCATGTGTATCAATGACACAAGATTTTATTCTTGACCAAAACTGCATCATGTCCATTCATCACCACTCTGGAATGCACATTCTCAAGTATGCAAGTAAACTATGAGGGCAGAAATTATCAAAGCAATTTTAAAATATGCACTGGCCTTCTATAGAATTGCATCCTCTTGCTACCTCAAACTGTATTTAAAAATGGAGTTGGCAAACCCAAAGTTCTTAAACAAGAGCAAATTCCTCGTTTTTAAAGTTATTCTGATTATATTTCACATTAAGAACTGCAAGAAGTAAAATCTCCAGAACTATAACCTGACATTGCAGTTTACAACCTGAAAACAAACCCAAGTTTACACAGCCTTTACCTCACCCCTGGATTGCCCCAGCACTCCTTGTGCTACAGAAAGCAGCTCTACTGAACTTCAACATTCTGAATGCAATAAATTCTAAGAAAATATCAAAAAGGTTACAGACCAGGGGAAATAACAGTGTAAATGTTTAAGTCTTGCCCCATCTGTTACCTAAGGTTCCACATTCTAGAGCAAGTTAAGACTTTAACTGACAAAAGACAACAAATTGACCTCAAGAGTGAAAAAGTTGAAAAAGAAGGAAAAAGGGTAACAGAAATCCCACTGTATTTTACTCTCTGTCAACATTTGTTCACATTGCTGTGCATTAACTCCAATCTGTTCAACAATAAAAAAGGAAATCAGAAATCAATGGCAGAAGGGCTTCCACACTCTTGCCTGATGTGAGTCAGCACCTTGACTCTTGAGGGAAGGTGCACATGAAACAATGTCATTTAATTTCACTGCTAAACAAATTCTTTCAAGAGCAGAACTTCACTTGTGCCACACTCTTGCCCTTGGATGTTACCACCAGCACCCCAACCATCAGGTGTACATTGGCATCTGAAGTAAACGGTGCAAAAGGCCAATTTTGTGACAACATGGGCCTCAGATAAATCAGCAACATATTTTTAGGATTGCTTCATGAATTTTTTGAGGAACTAAGTCATTACAAGGCAATACAGGAAAAAACTGAAGTACTTAAAAGCTCTTTTCCTACTCCACCTCTGCTCTACATCTTGCAACTACACTGAACTAAAGATTTTAGCTGCCCAGTCCTGACACATTGAGCACACCAAGGTTCCAGGAGCAGGTACCAATTATCAGTTTGCATGCTTTTATCAGCCTGGTGACATTTTCCTTGCCAGTGCATTGTCAGCTTGGGAGGCAGTGCTGTTTACCCTCAGAAGATCAAAGACAACACGTGCTTTACCATAACAATAGTGCAGATTATTGACGAACACACTCAGCAGACCTAAGGACTGAGAGCAGTGGCAGTGACACTTCACAGAAGGGACAAGTTCTGCTCCTCTCTCCAAACTGGAGGGAAGGGTAACATCAGTAAAGCATTAGGTATAGAACAGATTAAAATCCTTATTTCACATAACCTATAGCCCCACATAGCTACATAGAACACACGATTGCATTGGTACATTGTGCATTTGAATTAAATACAAACATCAGTGCTACTTTGAAATAATTTTCAAAAGCAGTATTTTAGGTTTTCTTTATTTTTAGGATACAATACAAGCATCTTTTCAGTTTGGCTTATCTTTTGCTACTGCTATTAGAGATGGGTATACATTTTTTACACAATGAAATCTGAGCTCATGTAAGCAAGTGATAAGCACCAAGACACAGAATTTTAGTATCTGAAGTTTGCACTTGGAACTCAGCCTAAACAAGGCTAATAGAATGGAAAACTTAAGTTGCAAAACATTTTTACTTTTTAAGGGGTTCACTTTACATTTGTTCCACAATACATTTCCCTACCACCAAAAAAATCAGTCTCCTCCAGGGTAAGTTAGAGAGAACACTTAGCCTAAACCATTTACACCAGTCCACAAAAAATATCATCCCACATCACCAAAAGTAATGCTCTTATTTAAATGCATGTCTGTTACTTTTATAGACTTGTTTTCAATATTGAGAAGAGGAAGAAAAAAAGGCTGCACACTGTACAAGCACTCACCAACAAAATAAAAAATGGAGATATCAGAGAAAGCTACAAATAAACCCCAGTAAATACTGGCAGAAGTTGGACAGCCATCATGTATGTCTGACAGTGAAAATCTAGCACTGTAAGTGACACCAAAAGCTCTCTGTTGGCAGGTTGAATAGAAGGAGAATGTCATGGCATTTTTAGCATTGCCTTTAAACTGCTGGTGGCCTCCCTGTCTGTAACCACCTTTACTCTCAGCCCTAAGTACCTGATACAGAGACACATCACAAATCATTTTCTATAGCAGTCAGTTGGGAAACAGAAAAATGAATTATGTTCAATTACATGGTTCTGATTCTGCACAGATAAGACACACCAAGAGAAGATCCCAAATTAATCACTACACCAAGACACGTCCACAATGTAATAGTGGATGCCATGGCTTCAATACAACTTTGAAATAAATCAACTATGCAGTAACTCAAGCAGAGGAAGACCTGTGAGAAGCTGCTCTCTCTCTCAGTCATCATCATTTCATCAAGATTAATCCCTGCTTGCAAGCCAAGCCATGGTGAAGATGAGAAGCACGTAGAGTATTCCAGAAGAGGAACTCTGCACACAACGACTAAAAATAAAAGTCTATACATAATTACTGAGAGATGCTACCCATCAAATCCACCTCTTAGCAAGTATTTCCCATCTGTGCTTAATGGGCAGATGTCTTTTTCATTCACTCAGCACATTTTTTGAAATGGAAAACTATGAATGACATTCTAGTTGTTTATCCAACCAGCTGGAGAAGAAACTGGGTAAGCACTTGGTTAACAGCTGAAAAGCCTGAATAATTGTGGTGAATTACCTGTTTATGCCAAATTAGAGCTTCAGTTCATTCAACTATTGCCCCAAAAAGCTACCAAGTCACTGCCACTGAGAATGAGTTATTGGGGAAAAGAGCAACTGGGTTATCTACAAACCTGCAAATTCAGCAAGGAATAGTTTTTTCAAAGAAGCATTCCCCTAAATGGGTAAGAAACCAGAAAAGTTCAGCTCCAGGACACCAGACAAATCTGCTTGATGAGTCAGTTCAATGGAAAAACCTATCAGGAGACCACAGATTGCAGGGAAACCATTCAACCCAAAGTATTCTTTGGAAAAAATCCTAAGGACTACATATGTGAGGATAAAATCAGTGAAAAACTTCATCAGAAAGGTGAGATGTGAAAGGTTAGTTCCAGCCAAGATAGCTTAGTACAATTTTATCATTAAAGTGAAAACTGAACAGCAAAACAAAACCTGCTGCCAGAATGCTTTCAAAGTTTGACTGATAATAGTCATATCTTCAGCCATGCAACTTCTAATGATCTGCACAAAAAAATTAAGTGCAGTGAACATATCTAAATCTGTACCTCTTGTATTGATTTAGTTGCATCTTTTCCACTCATTTTTGTAGGTTTCACCTTCAGAAGTCACTTCTGCAACGTAATCCTCTCAAAGACACTGAAATGTTATTAATACCTGTAAGTTATGCATCCTTTCAGCCTCACTGTGCCATTTAAATTGATCCAGATTCACACATGTTGAACTGAGCTGTGGAAAATGTTTTCTTCTATGAAAGTTGAAGTACAACTATGAACTACATATGAGAATATATACAAAACAAATATTTTTGTGCTACCAATTACCACAAGAAGAACAGAGTTCATATCAAAAAAGAGAAAACACTCACTCTGTAACTACACTGTTCAGTTAGTTTCCTGCTGTAAAATCATTACTCGTTCTATTCTCTTCACTGCACTGTTACAGCAGGAAAAATACCTTACATTCTTTTACAACTTGAAATTTATGTTTTAGTGCATTGTCACTGTATAGTACGTGGTCAAAGAGCAAAGGTAACTGTAAGTACACCAGTCCTTGTATACACAGCTCTACTGCTTCAGGAGATTTTAGGCACAGGTTGTCCATATTTTGCAGTGACTGGAACTGCAGTAAACAGGTGAATTCCTGATGTCACTGCCCCCAAACAAGGGGACAACGATGCCATGCTGTACAACAGAAGCTCAGGATTATATCAAATGCCATACATGATAGATACAGTACCAATCAGATGTTACCTCTTTATTTTCTACCTCTCAGCAGAATAGAACAGAGATGCTTAGCTTTTGATCCAAATGCACTGAACTCTAACAGGCTTAGAACCTGAGACAGAGACAACCAATAGAATACATTAAATATACACATATTCCCTGGGAACAAAGATTAGATTATGAAATGCTAAACTTGCCTTCATAGGCAATAGGCTATTGTGCTTGTTATGTAGTGTCTTGATTTAGGAGTCTACCAACCCCAAAATCCAGAACCTTATTTTCAGAGAAAATATAGATTCTCTGTGTTTTGTGGAAAAAATAAAAAACAATTTATCCTTCCAACAGTCTCACCAGGCTACTGGTACTAAAGATTTTACTCTTTTGTATTTATTTCTCCTCTTCCCATGATCTCTGCAATTCAGACACTACCTGATATAGCAACTATTAATAAAACTAAATAAAAGGAAAGACAGTAAACAAAAAAATCAAGTCAGCTTAATCTCTATTCCTGTTTTAGTCCTGTGTCTTCATACCAAAGAAGGTACTGACATAATCACCATGTGTGATGCCCATTAAGCATCAGACACTAAAAGGAAACATTTGCCAAATTCTTGTTCTTCAGAGCAATTCAAGAAAAGACATTCGAGCTCAAACTATAGGACAGATGCTCCACTGCAGTAACGACTCTGCACTGTACTCAAAGGACCATTGTTGTTTAATCCCTGCTCTGCCCAGTCACACACACTTTCTTCTCCCTAATCCACCCACTCTTTAAAGCCACCGAGTGAACTTTTCAAGGCTGCTTGTTTGCAGCAGCTCTGAATAAACCACAAAAACCGCATCTCTCACACACGTGATTAGTTTTGAAGTGAAAATTAACACAAATACAATTTAAATGCAGACAAGTCAACACTTGGGCCCAGATAACCGTGTGTGTAGTCAGCAGGGAAGAAGTGTTGTTATAGAAAATGGGGGCGAAAAGCACGGAATGAGAGCTGGCTTTGTTCACAGGCAGTAGCCTAAGTGCCTATCAGTCAGCAAAAGCATTTTTAAAACAGCTGCATCAAAGCTTTCTGCAAGTTAGTCAGCATGTGACAGGCCAGCACATTACAACAGTGCCACAGCAATCTCTGCATAATAGGAGTGCTCGAGTGACCTGAAAGGTCAGTGTTTTCAAGCATTCCAGTAATCTGTAAATTGCCTTGGCTTATCACTTGGAAGCAACATAATTACATTGCTTGAAGGGCTAGGACAGTAAAGACAGATTTTAGGTATTATGTTTTGGTCAGCTACATACTAACCTCTACACTGTAAGCATATCCAGGAAACTCAGAATAATGTACAAATTTAAAATGAACATTAAAACATCAAAGTCTGCACTTCTGATAGAGGGAAAGCTATTGACAAAGTTTTGTAACAATCTATAGTAGTTTATCAAGTAGAAATATCTTCGAAGGGTTTTTAAAATTTCTTAACAAATGTCCCAAAACTTTTAAAGACACTTCCCACAAAACTAATTTTTAAATACAGCAAGACTGCAACTACTACTGAGTAAATGAAAAGGTCCTGTTCTGGAAGTTAAAAAGTGGAACAAGCAAAATATAATTTTCATAATAAGGGTTTAGTTCCAGTTGAAAATCAGTATTTTCTGTTAGAGAAAAGAAAAATTATTGTTGCCAGCTATAAACATCCCAAGCAATTTACTCATAGGCCAATCATTGATTTTAACAAGAGATTTTCTAGAAATAGAAAAGCAAAATTAGATCTACCAGTCCATCTCCCTCACAAGATTACAAATGCTGCCACTGAGTTGCCAACAGGCCAAACCATTCCAACCCACTGTGGCTGAGGTGTTGTGTGGTGCCCCAAAGCACAGAACGCCGGCACCAGCCCAGCCAGGGCTCCTGCACAGATGGGTCCCGGCAGCCCCAGCCCCCTCGCCCTGCCCGTGCAGCCCCAGCTGCTTCCACTGCCAGCGACCAACGCACCCAGCCCTGTGCTGCACTAGGGGCGAATTCCTGCACTCACACAGGACGGACAAACACCCAATACAAACAGCAAAAAATCTCCATTTTAATTCCATCATAAAGAAGAAAGAAAAAAGCTATGCAATATTTCTCTGACACTGCTTGCTTTTGTTTAAAGTACTTTTAAGGCATGGTGATTTTTTTTTTTAAATGGAGATGATAAATGCAGTCAGAAGTTCATTCTAGTGAAACACATACTGCAGAAACATGACATTTATGTTTAAAAGGCACCTCCTGCCTGTTTAAACTACAATGCTAGCACAGCTTCCAGTGCAGGACATAAATCTCACATTACTGTAAACCAAACTAAGTTTACAGCCAGAAAGACAATACCAGTATTACCAATAATGCAACTGACTTAAAAGGTGCACTCATCATGCAGAAAGGAAAAAAAATCCAGCACCATTGGTCATTCTAAAGGAGAAACTATCTCAGGAACTCTCAACCACAGGCTCCTTGCTGTTCCTTACACACCTTCCCAAGACAGAGACATTTACTGACTGCAAATAAACACAACAAGTAAGAAAACCTTTTATGTGAGCATTGGTATTCAAACAATTTAAACAACAGATCCCCTCATTTGAGACTCAGCACTTTCCTGGGCAGTTCTAGGGTGGATTTACCATTGAACTACCAACAATAAACAAACCACAGAGCACTGGGGAAAAATAACCCCACAGAATGCTTCTACAGCACTCTGATTCAGATGAAACATGCCCTTCATTCAAGCCATCAACACTGTTTCTGTAAACCTGGATACCTTCCCTGTACTTCCTAGCTAAATGCTCCCAGCTTTAGGAATATTAATCCAGCCTACATTTTCCATAGAGAACAAAACCCAATCAAAATGCAAGAGCATTTAGCTCTCTCATGAGATTACACTCCAGGAATTTCCATTCTTACATAGCTGGGTTATTAACAGAGAGGTTTATCCTGAATGCAATGGCCAATCACTTTCCACAACTTAATTTCAATCCTGAAGGAAACACAAGTTCTTTTGTCAGAAAGCCATGCCTTTAAGCTTGGCTTTAAGATCTTAATACCCACTGAAAAAATGATTTGAGGAGTCCAGGTTTCAGGAAAAGCCAGTACCCCTGTCACCTAACACTGTGCTGGGAAATTAATTCATGTTAAGGCATTCATGGGCAAAGGGGCATTTTTTCCAAATAACATGTAGGAACAATGCTGGGTCAAGTGACATTAAAAAGGTTTTAAACAACCATCCTGTGATAAAGAGGGTTAACAGGATCTGGCCTTCTCCCAAATTCAGTTCTGGGGAAGTCAGTCATCCAAAATGAACATGAATTACGTATTTATTACAGCCTTGGAATTTGTTCAGATAAACAATAATTGGCAGAATTAGCCCCAGGTACTATCCTGATTCCATGCAAATTACAAATAACTAATTAACTGATATCACATTGTCAAGTAGCACCCCAAAGTTACTCCTAGAGCCTTACAGCTACAGTCATTCCAATTCTAAAAGATCTACTGAAACCAATAAATCTTTAGACCACATAATTTACATCTATTATATTTTCAATGCAGCTGAAAGCATCTGTGTACATACTCTTTGGTTTGGGTTTTTTCAGGTTTTTGTTTGTTTGTTTTGGGGTTTTTTACTTTTAAATATGTTTTTATACACCTTTTCATAGCAACATGTGCCTGGTCAGTCCTTTGTCAAAGTCATGTCACCACTGCTGTCATTTAAGTAACAGAAAAACTGACATCATTGCTCAAATTTCACAATCTGTCCTGTTTCATTACGCTACTGCTTCTGGTTATAATTTAAGGTTATTACTTCCTTTTAATTAACTTGAAAAATTGAGCAGTGTCTCTGCAGCCACAAGTTACTCCTTATTAATTTTTGTGTTATTGAATTCACGGTGAGTATAACTGAGGCATCAATGCTGCTGCAGGAGCACCATGGCTGCCTGAAGAAAGAGACCCAAGAAGGTTTGCAGGAAAGGGCAGGGGGTGTTATTTCAGCCCAACAAACTCGCCTCCCAGAGCTGTGTCCAAAGGCTTGACCATATGTTCTGAAGTGTATTAACAAGTCTCCAAGCACCTTGCTCATTCCATCTCCCATCTGGATACATCCTAAGAAACAGTCACCAGCCCAGAGTGTAAATAGCTGGAACAGGTCCATTTAATATTTACAAGAAAATTTCTAAGCTGGATACAGAGAAGGGGGCCATCTGTTAAAGTGATTGCTGACCCAGTGGGGCAGAGGGGAAGACACTGTTACTGGACCCCATTCAAACTAGGCAAGGAACTGCCCAAACAGTCCCAGAGGATCACAAGCTGAAAACTAATTACTGCCTTTTTAGGAGGGGTGGGGAAGATTTTAGAATTGAGTTCCTAAGAAGAAGTCAAATGTAAAAGGCAAACGTGAGGAAGACAGAAGGCAGCTCTGCAGTGCAGTCCTTACTGGGAAAAGCCTTGGGAACTACAAATCAAACAAACTGCCGACTTTTGCTCAATTTCTATTTTCAGCATATCACTACTTTGGAGATGTGGGGGCGGGGAGACAAAAAGGCCATCAGAGCCATACCAAGTTCTGTTGTTGCTTCCTCTGCTCAGGGAAGTTAACCATACACCTTCTGATGAGCTATATAGGCCAAAAAGGTCACATTTGCCCACTTCTCCTAAGAATGTGAACTTCTCCAATGCAGCACTCCCTACTGCTGTCATCTTACTGAATTTAGGCTGCCCTCCCCCACCACAAAAGGGAGGAACATCTGTTTATAATGGATTAGGAAACAAGAATCCTATTAGAGATTACCAAATACTCTTGAGAAAATAAATACTTTTTTAATGTACAGCCAATATTTAAATTTTTAGCACCAACAATACAGGTAATTTTTCCAAGTGTCTAAATAAATCCTGATGTGCAAATGCAGGAAAGACCTCTAAAGAACTACTGAAGATCCTACAGTCAGGAACAGCAAATGCAAGCCAAGTGCCCAGCCCTGCACACACTGGGCAGGTTCTCCAAGCCTGCAGTAGCCCAAAGAGCCCACAGAGCTTGGGGCTCAGGGAGCTGCCTGAGAGCACAGCCCAGCAGGAAAACCCCATGGATAACCCAGCAGGAAAACCCCATGGATAACCCAGCAGGAAAACCCCATGGATAACCCAGCAGACACCACTGTCCCTGGACAAGCCACCACACTTGTGGCCTCAGCAGCACTTGTTACTCTGGGATCCAAGGGATCCACGCTGGACCTTAAATATTCATCTGAACGTGTCCCTCCATTTCCTCAGATCCTTCACTCGAGCACATCACAGCCCTGAAACAAGAGCACCCCTACTATTTATGACTGTGCAGCACATATTTGAATAATCTGTCCCTAAAATAGCATAATTATAAGACAAGACAGTGTTTTCATTTCAGGACTTTTTGGACTCAGCATAAATACACTGCACAGAACCATGGAATTCATTTTAAGACTTCCCTACGGCTGTTTGCTTAATCAGTACATTCAGTGAAGAAGTCATTAGTAATATATTTGCCTGAGAAAACACTGGGCATAGTTTGATATTAATTTCTGTTGTATTTATACCATGATAACATAGAAATACTTGTGGGGATATAAATGACAAATGTCTTTTTGAACCCATAACAAAAACAATAAAAGCATTTGTTTCAAATACTATCCCTTAACTCAAACTGACACGTAGAATTTGACAGTGATACAAACCAAATGTTGGGACCATTAATTTTGAAATGGACATGTACATGGCTTTACTCCCCCCACACTGTGACTAATCAGATTTTCCCTCTGCCACTCCAGTGTGTACACAAGACAAGGCCTTTCCTCAAGGTATAGAGGACAGGAGAAGAAAACAGAAAGGAGGATCTTATTTCACACTGAAAGCTTATTGGCAAAAAAATGGGTGAACACTTCAGTCCTTGGTGAGAACTTCAACTTTGATACAGAGCCTTCATGAGTGCTTTGACCTGAGATAGACAATACTTTTACACAGCATTTCAAGGAATAAACCCAACATATTTAGCACAATTCAGAGCTTGAGTAGTCAACTAGTTACAGTTCTGTTTCCAACTCAGTACCTTATGCTGAGTAGTTAAAAGCCAAGTATTTTCACGAGTACCCAGAAGGTTTTGACAAACACGGTACATTGCAGTGTGAACACAGACATATTCAAGCTCAATAATCACTCCTGACTTCAAGAACAAATTCAAAATACTGTGGTTTAGATTTTTTTAGTACAGACAGAAGCCCAGCACCTATTCTCATAGAACCTAAGCAGTAGCACAATGTGCATCTTAGAATACCTACGATGTACAGTAACCCATTTCTAGAGGTTTTTCTTGACACAAAGATTAGCTAGCTGGTCACTGATAAGGCCTTGCTGATTTTCCACTCTATAAAGGTGGAGCCAGTTGCCAGGCACCGTCAGATTTCAGCTCTGTTTACATTACAGTAATCTTTACACTGCACGTTGAACCAGAAGCAAACTCCAGCACTCACTTCATAATGACCTACAGAGTGTGGAGCCTGCAGCTCCTCTCACACTGCAAAATGTACCCCAAGTATCATCTGGTAATTGAAATTACTGATAGTCCTAACTGGAACAATGAAATCAAGAAAATCCAAGCCTGAAATACAAGCTACTCATATAAATTGTTCTTTGAAAAATACCTACCAGTATTAGTATTTCCTAAGTTCCAAATACAACTTACAGAAAAACTAGCAAAACTAAATGCAGTATTTTAAAGGTTCTCTTTTCTATATAAGAGGTAAATTCTTAGGTTAAACTCAATTGTCAGTTACTTTCCCATATATGTTTTCTATATATTTATTTTTGTTGTTACAGTTGAAGAATCTCACAAACAACCAAAGATCTAACTTTACAGTGCCCATATACAGAATTACATAAGAAAAATAAAACACTGCTCCAAACTTAGCTACCTCACAGACTGAATTAAAAACCACTTTAAAACCATTTGCACATATATGCTCTACAAGAAACAAATCCATTGGTGTTTCCAAGAAAGATTTAGGGTACAATGCTAACCCCAATTAGGAAAACCACAGGACATTGCCCCTAGAACAGAAAACCAAGGAGTCCTTGCAATCAGCATGCCTTGAACCATTAACACAGCCATGTTCTCAGCTCCTGATTCAATGGTAGTTAACAGATACCTGCCTGGAGCTAGAGAACCAGTTAAAATAACCAAAATTCAGTTTGTTACATGATTGACGTGAAAGACTGAAATACTCTTCACGAATGTATTTTAAAACAGAAGGGAGTCTCAAGAACTCAGGTTCAGCATACAAAAAGGCTCAGGGATTCAGTAAGTTGTCCCTTCTCAGGATGATGTTTTTGTTTGTTTGGTTTGGGTTTTTTTACCAATGTGGACTATATTACAACCTCCAACTTGCAGGCAAAAAGAAAGTTTACACCCCATTACTAAGACCCTGAGAGTCATTCCCACAGCATCCATTAGCACAGTTCAAAAAGACACCAGAAGAGATGAGGCCCCTCAAATTTCGCAGTAACAGCCACAACCAGATTAAACTTCCAGCCAGTCTTCATTTCCCCACCATTTTCTATTGTATTTTACCAACAGCTACAACAAACACATGGCACCTTAATAAAACCACATTCTTATACAGCATAGCAGGGGAATAAGCTAAGTAGTCAAAACTGAAGGGCAGTGAAACTGTTTGTGAAGACTGTTGATAGTAGGGTGTAATATAATCAATCACAGCTGCCAAGATTATCTCATGTACAAATAAGAATTATTCAGCTAATCAAAAAGAATTTTTTCTCTCTTTTTTGTTTTGGTTTTTTTGTTTTGGTTTTTTTTTTGTTTTGTCCAGTCAAGTGTGACACAATAACTGTGGATATGGACACAGAGGTCAAATATATTAAGTAAATGTTAAGAGAAAACCATTCATCATTTAATGCATTACAATTCCAAAAATGAGAAACCAGATACCATACCCAAAGGGATGACTTTGGAAGTAAAGGAAACAAGACCTGGAATGTGAATACAGAAATCCCCCAGTATTCTTGTAGTTCCAAAATACTTTTTAATCTCCTTGTCTATGACTATTAAAACTACATGGAGAGCAGCCCAGGAACTAATGATTGAAACGCAATTAACAATATCCACTGACAGAAAGCACCTCTGTTTTGACAACAAAACTGATAAATTGCATGCAACAGATTCTAGTCTTTAAAGACATTTCTGTGATCAAGATAAAAAGATAATAAATAATTCTGATAAAAAGCTATCACAGATTCAGAACTTACTCTGACAGTCCCAAGTCCTACAAAATGAGATTTTTCCCAAGAAAGAGATGCTATTTCAATTACATGACTTCCATAAATCTGAAAGCATCCCAGTGAAGAGTTAAACCCCAGTGAGACTATATTTTGCAACATTCTTAAATTAACATACCTTTCAGTATAATTAGTTTGGCTGATACTGCATGCATGTATGCAAGCTCCAAGGGCCAACGTGATATGACCATGAGCAGGAGGAGTTTCAAATAACTGCTATGGCAAGATACAACCTCCAATGAACACAGTCTGTACACAGCCAAAACAGATACACTTTCTGTACACTTCTGCAACTTTAAATACACTTCCGTATTTAAAAATAGAAAGACACTTCAAGACAGTACATGCATGTGTGGAAGGCAATATTTTTCCACAGCCTCACAAAATAGCTGTATTTTAAGAGAGCATTTTGAGCCAGAATTGAGAATTTTATACCCCGATTTTACAACAGCAACAAAAAAAATCTGCAAAATTTAAGCTGATGCAATTTCTCACAATCCCTCACAAAGCAGAGTTTTAACACAACACTATTCAATACAACATTTATCTTCAACTCCTATTTGTTATTAATATAAATGCATTTGAAAAGGGCTAAAAAGTATGTTTTATCTATCTCCATAGCTAGGTGATAGCAGAAGTAAGAAATATTATCTAAAACAGGTTACTCTTTCAACAACAAACATTTAATGTTGACATGTGCTTGTCTATATGTTAAAATGTAACACAATACCTCCGGAAGAATACTTAAAACGAGGCATGAAACTCAGTAGTCAACATTAGCTTTTAAATTTTTTAAATTCCACTCTGGAAGCCGAGGCTGCCTCGAACACACCTCTGAAGTAAGACTGGGAGTTGGTAAAATCGCCATCTAACAGTACCTCACAACTAGAGTCAGTTTGTTACTTAGTATCTCGAGCACCCAAGTTTTTCGGTGCTAACACAGCAAGGTGTACATTTGACTTCAGCCTGCAGAACACCACTTGTGAGTAAGTGCATACCAGCAAGTGACATCAGACCGAAACCACGCAGTTTCACTCGAAAGCAAACACCACTAAGCCGAGCTCCGGTAGCACCGGCCAGCACACACGACGGGAACTCGTCGCGCTGAAGCCGGAGCAACTACTCAGGCGCCACAAGCTAAAAGTCAGCTCGAAATTCAAATTCAAACTAGTTTCAAAGCAAACCTTTAATTCTGCGCGAAGGAGAAATAACCTGTTGAGCGTTGCTAGCTCCACCTCTGGGCCCCGGGGCCGCTCGGCATTACTCACCGCCGCGCAGCCGGGGCAGGTCAGAGTACACACCCCGCAACGTGCACCTGCACCGGCAACACCTACGGATCAGGTGGAGGACCGGCACAAGTTTCTGACGGATTACTGCCGCCCCAAAGCTGTTTACCGTATGTCAGCAACAATCATCCCCGACTGATTCAGCGGCCACAGAAAAAAATCCTGCACTACTGGACTCTCCCGGTTGAACCTTTCCTAATTGCTACCCGGCTCCAGCCTGGAACAAAAGGGCACGGCCAGCGCACCGGCGGGACCACGGGGGCTTCTCCCGGGGGCAGGCCCGGCTGCCGCAGCCGTCCCGGGGCCGGGGCGCGCACGTCCAACAGGTGGGCGGCCGGGCGGGACCGGGGCGGGGTCGGCCGGCGGGGCAGCGGCCCGGGCCAGGGGGGTGCGGGCCACCTGCGCGCCCCTCCCGGCAGGCAGGAGGGAAGCGCTGCGGGGAAGGCAGCCGGGAAGCTCCGGCCCGCCTCGCCCACCTCCTCGGTCCGCGGCAGCCCCTGCCCTCAGCACGGGCGGGGGTAAAGCCGCGGCCACCGCGGTGCGGGCTCGGCGGGGCAATGGGAAAACCGCGCCGGGGACACCGCAGGATCGGAGCGGGCACGGAATGCGGCCGCCCCGGGGCCGAGCCTTACCTTCGTGGAAGCCGCCGCGGCCCTGGCAGACATTTTGTTTCCTTCTCTCCCCCGGAGCCGGGCGAGCGTGTGCGCGCCTGCAACTCTTCAGGCCGGGGGAGAGAAACTCGGCGCCGCCACCACCCGCGCCTCACGCAGCCGCCCGAATAAACATCCCAGGGCGCGGGGGGGAGGAGGAAGAGGAGGACGGCAGGGAAGGGGCGGGGACGGGGGAGGAGGGAGAGAGGAAGAAAGAGGAAGGGGAGCGAAGGCTCAAGTTTGATAAAAGTGCGGTCTCTCTCCTGCGGCGCCTGGCGCGCCGGGGCCGGGTTCCGCCGCCGGGGCACAGAGCGCGGGAGCGACCGCGCTGCCCCCGGGCCCGCCCGCTCAGCGGCCGCGCCGCCCGCCCGCCTCGTGCCTCTCCCCCCGCGCAGCCACCGACATGTCCGACTGCCGGCACGGCCCATCCCGCCGCGGGGGGACTGCCCGCCCCGCCGCCGCCTGCCCCCGCTTTGCCGCAGCACCCGGAGCTCTGGAGGGCAGCGGAGCGGCGGCGGCGGAGCGGCCGGTCCCGGCCCCGCGAGCTGCGCCGGGCGCGGCGCCGTGAGGGCCGCCCGCGGGGCTCGCTGGCCGCCGGGCTCCCCCCGCGCCATGGTCGGGGCGGCGGGGGCCGAGCGCGGCCGGGCGGCGCAGCCTATGGGAGCGCGGGGGGCGTTTGAACGCGGGGAGCGGAGCAGGCCGGGACCGGCACCGGGACCGCCCCGAGCGCTGCGGGGCTGCGGGACCGGGCGGCTGCGGGGGCTCGGCCGGGCCCGGGGCCGCGCTCTCCGCCGCACGCGGTCCTGCAGCGCTCACGGAATTCTCTTCCCCCTGGAGCCGGCAGCAGAGCTGGGATGTCGATCAGTGCGGGCTCAAACCTGCTCTTGCGTTTGCCCATTGTTTGAAGGGGCGGGACGTTAGTTTTCGAGTTCCTTAATTGTACATCTTGTTCTTGAGATAAAAGCAATAAAGACACAAAAAGAAAACAACTTGGGAGTTTTGCTTTGCTTTAAGGTGGTGACTGCATGGCCTTAGCATTTCCTATAGCACCATGAACTGCTGCCTGTGGCTTTGAAAAATAAACTTTTCCCAGCATTTTAGAGTGCCTTTTACAAAGTAAGTATTTACTTAAGCACTAAGAGAAATACTGCAATTTTTTTTCCATTTAAAAGGCAAGGCTTTTAAAAATGTTATTTTACTTTTGGGCGTTGGATGCCCAACCCATGCACGATGAGGCTGTCTGAAAATGCAGCTGGAGATTCTGACATTCGAGATGGCTCATGGCACAGAAAGCTGAGCACACTCCCAAATTTTGTAGTGCCAAGTCATAAACCAACCAAGTGACCTTCCAGAAGCATCACCCGTTAAAGTGCTTCAAACCCCACTGAAAAGATGGCACACTGGTTATTATCCATATCACTACGGTCCATAGTTTATGATGTTGATTAATTTACTCTTCAGAATTAGATAAGAGCCCAAGTGGCATGACTAATCAGGTACATAAGGTTCCAGTGAAGGAAAAGTAGGTGAGAAAAATCCCAAATCGAAATGGGAGTACTTTGCACTCAGCAAACATTTCATGAGATATACATGGCAGTAAAAGCCATGGTATCAGGGCCAGATTTTCTAGCAGTTGTACAATTTATGTGCCACCAGCTGCTTTGTGCTCCATGCAAGCTCCAGAAGTACTGAAATTCTTAAAAAGAGGCTATAATTCAACGATCCAAATCACTCTTCTACCAAGAAACGCCCTACCCAAAGCCACTGTATGAGTTTTACGTTTGTTCTCTTTTGAAAATAAACAAATTCATATTCCAGGAAATAGCTGAATCAAATTCCCAAGGCAGCAGTCCGAATTCGGGGAAGGGCCAGCTCCTCCACCATGGCCCTGCAGGGCCGGGAAAGGCACCGGGAGCTCTCGGTAGCACACTCCGGGACAGCCTGGCAGCTCCGGGGGCTCTGTCAGCACCGTCCCCGGTTTCTGACCCCGGACTGATCCCGAGTGCCCGAACACCCGGCTGGGCCCCCTCCTTCCCCCGGAGCCCCGCGGGAGCCCCCCGTGCTGCAGCGTGGCCCCCTGCCATGGAAACACCACAGCACACGTTTTATTTGTTCACTGCTAGATGGAACTAAGCCTCCGATTATTTTTTTAAACTCTATCTACACCCGCAGAAGGCGGAATGTGATGGGTTTTGTGCCCACATGCTTTACTGTCAGAGTATTCACCAGAGCAGGCAGGAAGGAAAACGCTGAGATCACAACAGGAAGGAGGGGGAAGATTTCAAGGTGTGGAGACTGCATGAAAAGAAACTCAGGGGAGGATGACCTGATAAACTGTAGGGTAAAATAATCCCTCCCTTTCATCTTTTTCTCCTTGAATAGTTCTGGGGAGAGTGGACAAGACCTACAGGTTGGGGAGGAGACAAACTGAGAACAGAGGGTAAAGATGATCAACCAAGATGAGGCAAGGGAATGAAAGAGGACTGAAGACATACAGAGGTGCAGATAGATTCCCTACAATGAGGGAGAAGGACCATGGGAAAGAAAAGCAGTTATTAAAGTGTTGGGAGAAAGATGGGGAACAAATAAAAAGATGAAAGAATGGTATTAAGCAAAGAAAGCAAAGATAAAGGCACCATTTTTGTATCATATGTTGGATAAGAAAATGCTATCAATGCATACACTGAATTTAACAAGGAGGGAGACCATTTAACAAGGAAGGACTTCTGCCAGGGGTTCAAAACAGCTGGATATGCATAACTCTTTTAGCCCACAGAAACTAAGGAGACTTCCTTCCTTCCTTCCTTCCTTCCTTCCTTCCTTCCTTCCTTCCTTCCTTCCTTCCTTCCTTCCTTCCTTCCTTCCTTCCTTCCTTCCTTCCTTCCTTCCTTCCTTCCTTCCTTCCTTCCTTCCTTCCTTCCTTCCTTCCTTCCTTCCTTCCTTCCTTCCTTCCTTCCTTCCTTCCTTCCTTCCTTCCTTCCTTCTTTTATAATTTTTCCTTCCCTCTCTTCACCATCTTCCTTCTCTTTCCATCCAACAATTATTTAAATCTTCATCTCTACTCTTGATACAAATTAGAGGAGCCAGAAATGTTATCTTATTCTATTAGCATTGGTAAAATGCATCTATTTTTCAGTAGATACCAATTCTTTCTAATGAATGGGTTTGCTTGTTTTTATACAAAGCAATAGCAGAATCATGTTGCTGTCCTTTGAAATTCTTTCTTTAGGAGGATTTTTGCATCTCTTCATTAACAAATTGCTCACAAGCTAATCTACCATCAACAGTACTGAAAATGCCAAATCAAACTTTGGCCAAGTCAACATAGAATTATTAGCTTAAGTGTAAATAACTTGGAATTTTATAGTCCTTTATATTTAACCTTGAGTGGATTTTAAATTTTTAAATAAATATTACAAAATTCATGTCTGAAAGTGCAAGTTCTATATTGTTAAGACTGTTAGGATTCCAGTGTATTCATGTGTTCCCTTTAAAAATCTTCAATGAAACAGCAGATGTCTATATATTTATATACACATATTGATATATAGCAAGAGAGATGCATGTGTTAGTGTTTAGGTATATATATATATATATATGCCTTATATATACAATACATTCAGTCAGATGCAGTTATACAGCAAGTCCCATCTGTTAGCTAAGGGATCAGAATTTTAAAGCATATTTCTGATTCTACCCATATAAGTCCTGAAAAGAGGATCATCTTTAACCCCTATCTTTAGATATAAAATTGTCTTAGAAGTCAAAGGCTGAAGAAAAGCAAGCACTTTGCTCATCCTTTAAACAACAGCTACTGGGAGATGTCTAAAAAAAGTACTATTATATTCTCTTGGTAGGAAACCTAAAAATAAAACTATTATTTAATAAGTTCAAGCCCTAACCCCACATTGATTCAAAGGACGCAGAAGGACAGTCAGATGTGTGAATCCTCCTTTCTGAGGGCATGGGTGTCTGTTACACCACAAGAACAGGAAGTCTGTTCTCTACTTTGTGTTGACTTAACTTTTTAAGAACTGTTTTGACCACTTAAAGATGGGGAAGAAGGAAACTGCAGAACCGCAGCCACTACAGAGACAACTTCCTGTGGGTTTTGTGGTGTGTGTGGCTCAGAAAGAGAACAATTCATAGAAGATCTCTCAGAGATAGCAGACAGTTTTGCTGTGAGGTAGTCTTATCTATAAATAGGCCAATATATTATCAATTATGTCATGCAGTTTAGTTGATATTGTACATTCTGTATTTGTAGTTGACGCATGATTTCAGCACTTCAAGAACAAAAACAAGGGGAAGAGAAAATTAGAGTTCACCATATAAACCACAAGAAAGTATCTGTTTCTACCTCAAGACGTAAAAAAGTAGTTTACAGAAAGCTGTGAGAAATCCATGTCCTTAAAATTACACAGAACTTCAGTGTCTTGATGAATCAAGTCCCTAAGGAAAAAATTAATGCAGTGATGATGCCTAGTAATGATTCTTATCTTCCTCCCACTTCCACATAGTTAAAGCTTTGTTCCTATACCTAGTGATTCTTTAAAAGGCTGTACATCACTGCAGTACCTCTTCTAAAAACACTGCAGGCAATTGCTCAATATACAGGGAATAGAGTTTTCCAGTAATTCACTGCCTCTCCCATACTGGAACTGTTAGACAAAGACAAAATCCCCAAAGACAAAATCCCAAAATCTGTACTTCACCTCTCATGAAGAGGTTAAAGCACATACCTCAGGTACACTCCAGAGGCTGGATCTGCTCAGAATGGGAATAAACCCAACATGTTCATCCAGGTGCCTGTCTTAACTCCTGTTGTTTAAACTCATTGTTATTTCCTTTTAACACCTTAAAAATAGTACTAGGTTTAGCAAAGTGCAAGCGCATTTTATCTGTTCAGCCTGAATATCACTTCAACTTGTAAGCAAATGGGAAATGTACAAATAGAAATAAAAATAGGTTGCAGTGGCAATGCAACATTATTTTCAGCCTTAAAGTACTTGACGAATGTATCACTGCAGAGCTGAAATCTAGTCTCTTCAGTTATCATTTTGGGATATCCTTCTAAAAAGAAACTCATCTCCATGGTTTGGATCAGGTCTTGGAGAAACTTTGTCATCTGTATAATTGTGTAGTGACAAAATCTGAGACTACTGTTGAAGAAAATATTATCTGTGAGTTTTAGTTGTGCTTCATGGCAGCAGAGCTAATTTATTACAGAAATTCATTACAGAAATGTTATGTAACCATTCTACTTCCCATCTCAGACATTTTATGAACGGGACTGTAAACTTCAGTGCACTGCAGCTGATCAAGGCTGATTTTACAAAATGCTTCACTGTTAAGTAGCCACTGGATGTCAAAATGTCAGATATTCAGAACTGTTCTGCTTTCTCCAGGTTTATTTGGTAGAGAGGGGACTGTTAAAATAATCAAAGACAGCTGTGAGAGTTCAGCAGGCACAAATTCAGTGCTGATGTGATTCCAGCCCCTGAACAGTCACGCTGCACACAGCACCACACACGCTCCACTGATCTAGAATTCTTATTTATCATATTTAGATTTTACAAAGCCTGACTAGCAGTTCATCCTAAAAAGTGCTTGCCCAGACAACAAGCAACATGCACCAAAGATTAACTGCACAGGCAACTTTAGAAAGTAAAAGTGAAGACTGAAGGCACACAGGTTTCGTTACTTACAAACACCGAGTGATTTGCAAAGGCAGGCCAGGGTCAGCTTAACAAAATTGATGCATTTAATTACCTTTCTGGCAAACAACTTTGTATTCAAACCCAGAAATTTTCCAGGAACCCTTGCACAAGATACAAGTGACAAAACTGTTCTCTGAAACCCAAACAGAATCACCACTATAAGGAGGAGGGAAGATGGGGAGGCTGCAGAGGTGTGGTTTTCTAAGCCAGATAGTTTTGAAAGGTGAGATCACTTCTACAGTTTCTTGAGCACAAATATCAGACTTGCAATGAGTACTACAGGAAATTATCATGACTCATTCTTGCTAATGAGAAGGGCATGCATACAGAAAATGAAAATATGTACTGAAAATTTTTACATTCAACACAAAAATACATACTGAATATTGTTACGCTGGTAAAAGTGTTTATAGATAATGATGCAAAAGTGTGAGCTCATCTGCTTCTCAATTCTTCATACCAAAAAGACCTTATTGCATAATTGCAAAAAATGTAGAAACTTAGATTACTGAACTCTATAACCTATAATCTATTTTTATTGCCACTCAGCTTTCATCTCCTAGAATCTCAAATTTATTTTTATCCTCTTGCCTTTCTTATTACAACTGGTACAAGACTCCATCTACTCTTTTAAAATTCACATGCACAAATCCATCAAGTCAAGGAACTAACACTGTGCTTAAAAGTAGGAGCACAGATTATTCCAGTTAATTCCAGTGTAATCTTTACCTTAGGTGGTAGCTCTGTCCCAGCAGCACCTGCTTTACAACAGCAACTTCAGTAAGGTTCAGAGGAGCCAAGTAAGGTGAGTAAGCCTCTGATGGTCACACCCATGGGGTTATGAACCCTTTCCATCTTGGTGTTTGCTTTTGTTTCTACCTCCAAATATTTAAAACTATTTAAAAAAAACCCAAACACTTAAAAAAGATTGCTGTTTGTGTCACTGGAAGAAACTCAAGTTACCTTGTTTCTACCCCCTGCAGGTTTCTTAACTATGTATTATTAGGTCATTATATTACACAGGAGTGTCACCACTGGTCTGAGATGGTTTTCTGGGGCTCCCTTTCAAAATCATTATAATTCTAAAATATATATAAAGCCTGAGACATGAGTGCATAAAATATTATTTTGGTTTAAAACACTACAGCAGAACATAGTTTAATGAGTTTTAACTCCATATTTCAATAATTCAGACTAAATCCTCAAGGGATCTTATTTAAGACACATTCATTGAGCACCACATACTTTCCATTTAAAAGCTGAGTGCTTTTCAGTTACTTTTAGTCTGTAGCAAGTAGATATCTGGTTATCTGTAATAATATAGATATAGATATAGATATAGATATAGATATAGATATAGATTAGATATCGATATCTGTGATACTATATTTTAGCTGTGTCAATAGAAATTAATAGAAAAATTTACCTCCCAGGGACAACATGTTTTGCAGCCCTAATTCACCTTTAACTGTTACAGTTTGGTTAATATTAGTATTTTTAATTATATAAATAAATGCCGCTACAAGTTTTTTAAATAAGTTAAAAAGTTTTCAGTGCATGTAACAGTTTCAACACGACAATTTACGGAGAGGCTCCTAGAACAGAAAGTGCTTAGTGTGGAAGGATATTGCATTATTTCCTGACCTGTTGTCGCCAGGAAAGGAAAGCACGTCACGGGCTGGCTCTGAGGCTCTGGTGTGTCCCAGCCCATGAAATCAGGGATGGGAGCCCCACACTCTGTGACTTGGCCACTCACTCCTACTCTGGCACTCTGGATGGGGATTTCTGCACTTTAAAAATTATCCTTGGAGCACAGAGGCAGGAATAAGTAGCCAAAGATGGGGACTTTTCAAGCTGAATTTACTGGCAAAGGTAACATCACTATGTATCTACACTCCCACAGCATTTACCGACACTTCAAGCACAGAGATCACCTTGCCTGCAGATTTCTGTGGGCAAAAGGCACCCTGTGCCTAACAGAGGTAGGGCACCTGTACCCATCTGAGACAGCAGGGCTTCCTTCACTCCTTGCACAATTGCATGACATTTTCCATATCAGTACTCCTGTATGATATGCCATCATGCATGTGCAAGAAATTCTCAGATGCTCGTTTTTTTTTAGTATGGAGATTCATACAGTATTGGCTGTATAAAGGCACAGTGAAACCAGTTGTTACTGAATCACTCAGAACCTTTAAAAAGCATGCAGGCATTTTACACTTGTTACCATTAACTGCAACTTGTAATGCCTTTTCAGTAAGAGATTTTTCAGAAAAAAACTAGATATGATTTTAGTTCAGAATTTACAAAATCAAGCTTTGACCACAGAGTAATACTGGGTATAGTTAACACAGTAAACAAGAGGTTCAAAAAGATGTGAAATACCAAATGAGATCTTTTTATGAGTCATCACACTGCCTATACTGATACAGAGTCCAAACTTCACTTCTTTCTCTCAGTGGATTAGATTCAGCTCAGCTCTCTAGGCACTTACACTGCAAACAGATCTGTAAACTGATTTACATTTGCCAAAACAGAAGTTTTTCAGAGAAACTCACAGTTGGCATCTGTCTCCAGGACTGTCAGGGCTCAGCTCTGTTCTGATAAAACTGGTGTTGCATTACCCAGGAAGCATTAGTATTTGGCAAGATAAACATATATTACTACAGGTGTATCTTTACTCAAATTCCAACTCTAAAGCTAAGAAATAACAGTCAGAAATTCTCCTGACTGCCTCAGTACCAGAGAAACCATCTCTTTGGAATATCAACACATTCCACAACCTATATTGTAGTGAAGCCCAGAGGCTCTAACCAGAACAATGCTTTAATCTAGCTAAACCTATACAGTCAGTACAGAAGGATTCAAAGCAAAAATATTTACAGTGCAAAGCTCAAAGCTAACAGGGCAAATGCTCTATTTACCACAGTTGGATGGCTGTTTCTCATTCAAGTGTTTAGGCCTCACAGAATCCACATTATATCAATATCATTAGCTAAATCTTTTCTTTACACATCTGTCAGTTCAACTCTATGTGCCAGCTGAAAAACTGAAACTGTCACATCCCTTTTTAAATGTGTGAGATTATAATACTTGTGAAAAGTGCTAAGGCAAGAGCCTAGGGACTGAAATTCTTCTTGTTCTCCAAGCAGGTAAAGCAAGGACAAGCCTTACAGCAAGTTTCCCAGTGCAGTCCAGCCTGTGGCTCTTTGCAGTCCCTCACTCCCTCTGTGTGAAAGCTCATCCAGTATTTCCTGTGTTATGCTTTAGTCTAATCAAAGATACAGCTTCTCACCATAAAACTTGCTCCCTAACTGGAAAATGTTTCTGAAAGCCTTTTCAAAGCTGGAGAAACCAATTTTTGCCAAGTGTGCAAACTTCCATGAGTCACATAATACTCTGACTTCTGTTGTAAGATGAGTAAATATGATAATTGACAACAAGATGCTGAAGTGATTTATACCATTTCTTATGATAAATTTAAGAAGTGTTTTAAAGAAGGTCTTCCACAGAAACTTTATTCATTTTCCCATATTTTTTCAAGAGCTTCTCATTAGAAGCAGCAGTCTTCAAAGCAGACTTGTTTGCTTTTTTCCCTATGACCCAATTATAAATACAGAGTTTGAAATCAAGCCTATGACTCTTTCCTGGCTATGTGTCATACTGACATTTAACATCAAATACATGCACTGTGCTTTTTAGACATGCACTGCTGGACAAGTAGATTGCATACTACTTCTAAATATTTCTCTCAGGGTACCCATATGCTATTTTCACAAATGGGCATCTCTGGTTTCTGAATAATACATGTCAAGACCAGGAAAAAAAAAACAAAAAAGAAGAAAGAACAAGCCTAGTCCCTAGGTCACCACAGAAAGCATCCAAAACTACTTCACTAGAAGAAACACCTTCTTTGTACACTTGTCCTACAGTATGGACTAATTTTTTTCCAGCCTACTCTTTTTTCTTTCTCTAACTGTATCAGGGCCCTGGCTGCACTAATAGACCTGACAAACTGATTATGAAGATAATTAATTATTTCTCTTTAAAAGCCCTGTAATCTGGAAGCGGTAGCAGGGGTTGACAGAGATTTACATGGAAGAGGAAAGAAGGTGGAGGCATCTTTCCCCCATGAACACTCCAGTGTTGCCATAACTCACATGAAACCTCCTCTCTCTGCTCCCCAGCCAGAGATGCATCATGAGCTGTTAACACACTCATTACTCTTGGCACAGAAATAAATTAGAGAGGTAACCACTGAATGCTTAGATCATTGGGGAAAATCAGTGAAACAATCTCTACCTACAGAAGCATATTCAAGAAGGATTACAAATCATGTACGATGTTTATTATATCTGCAAAAGCTCAAGATATTATAGTAGCTGTTGCCCTCATTATATTAAAACCAACAGATAAAATGTGAGCTTTGCAAAACCTTTGCTCACATATATGCAGGGTCAGCTTTACCCATGCATGGTCAGGAAAGGCCCAGAGACAAGGGTGTGAACAGTGATGCTTCCCTGCAGCAGCACAAGCCCCATCTTGTACAACCTGTACAACCTGAGAGCCAGGAGAGCAACAAGGTGAATGAGCCTTCAGAACATGTCAATGTCTTGCTGCTTTATAATACAACACAAGTAATGAGATCTTATCAAAACATGATTTAATGTCATGACTCGAGCTGGATGGTGAGCACAGGAACATTGCTATTTGAATTTAAATTAAAATTTCATTAGGTATTATATTATATTTTAAAATTAGTATTTTGTTTCTAAGTGAACAGAGTTGATTGTGCAACTGAAGGCTATCTACATCACAGCCTCTTCCATGCCACTGCAAAAACAATTCCACTGGTCTCAAGGATGAGTTGGCTGAGGTCTCTCAAATGTATGTGTTATATATGCAGATAAACTTCATGTTGTTTTTAAATTAAAATTATTATTTTCCATCTTCCTGCCTGCACTGAAAAGGCAAATCCAGTCCTTACATGACCCTCCTCCAACTCTCCTTGCAGAGTGTCATGTGTCAGCAGCGAGGATGGCCAGTGCCCCCGCCACACACTATTGTGTGGCAGGCAGGGACAGAGAAAGGAAGAGTCTCAGTGAGCAGTACAGCTGGGGACATCCTGCCCTACCAGCCTTCTATTCTTCTCCAGACAGGATGAAAAATAGCACTCTAAAGCACCAGCGTGTTCCCTGGTTTAAAAAGATGGTGCTTGTGAAACTGAAATTAATTCAGCCAAGGTATGCAGTCCTTTATTGAAAGGCTCTTTGAGTGTAAGGAAACAGAGCCACTTGAAGAAGTCACGCATCTGAAATTGTTTGGCAGCGATTTCTCATTCATTCAGAGCGGGCACTCAGCTGCGGGCTGCGCCCCTCGGACAAACCCTCTCAGTGCGCAGGGAGGCACCTGGAGACAGTTCTGGGGTTCACCAGTGTGTGCTGGCTGAGGAAAAGCCGGCAGCCTGGCACAGCTGCTCCCCTGTGCCCAGGGACTGGGCCGACAGCACCGGGGCAGCAGCCGAGGAGCGGGGAGTGAGGGCAGGCCCCGGGGAGTGAGGGCAGGCCCCGGAGAGTGAGGGCAGGCCCCGGGCAGCGCCGTGCCCCGAGCGCCCCGCTCAGCCCAGCCCGGCTCCGGCAGCGCTCCCGCCGCGGAAAACTGCTCCAAAATCCGGATCAGCCCCACTCCCTGCGCTGCTCCTGCCAGGGAAACCTGCTCCAAAATCCGGAGCGTGGAACAGCCTCACTCCCTGCCATGGAAACCTGCCCCAAACTCCGGAGCTGCCTCACTCCCTGCACTGCCAATATTTTCAATAATTACCCTGTTGTTGCAGTGTATTGCAAATGAAACAAATGCACCCTTACATAACATTATTACAACTATATTGCAGGGTTTGCCTCTGAGGTGCTCAGTAGCACCTCGTCTACTGAGGTTTGGCCACAGCAAGGGGCAGAAGGCACCACCCAGCTGGACAGTGCTTTGTATCCTGCACAAAAATAAAGGTATAACGGGACTCTTGGATTGAGGATATCCCCTTACTCCATCAAAAAGTTATGCTTCTACAAATCTTAAATGACTTGCAGCATGAAAACAAATTGCTAGGCCACCAGCTGAGATTTCAACTCATTTTGAGTCTCTAATTATGCTTGAACAGCTCTTGAAAACACTGAAATCTGTTTCTGACTGCATAGCAAAGCATGGAATGGGCAAGACAAATATTGTAGTAACCTTCATAAGCAACCTGATAGTTATTGTGGAATCTGTCCTCTCCCCTTTTTGTTCTCTGGGGAAGTTGGTGCTGATTATGAAAACACCTTCAATAATAAGATGTTCCAGAAATTGATCATTTTGTTTATCTATTTTTAACATTTATTTTAATATTTTAAACAAATACTTAATTTTCTGATGTTATCTTTCCATTTCCATTCTCTGCTGTATGGAAGAAGTACTTAACAGACACACTTTGATGTCAGTACAGATTCACAGACAGATAATTCTCTTCTGAACAAACTTGTTTCTGTAAATATAAATGCAATGCAAACATAACTGGCACAGTCCAGTCTGTGGTAACAGCTGTTATTAAATCATACCTGTTTCTATTGTCAGGGAGTTTAATAACCTCCACAGTATAAAGAAAGGGCAAACAACTGTGACTACACCCATATTTTAGCAGCAGCAGGATACAGATGTTGAATTCTGGACTGTACTAGCCTCACATTCCTCCAGCTTTGAAAATGGCCTCAAAGCCAGTGTTTTTAATTTTTATTTTTGTTTAGTTTTTTGATTTTTCTTTATATGGGGATCATTTACTAGGCTCTTAAACTTTGCTACATCACATACCCGAGGAAAAAACAGTGCAAAATACAAAGCATGAAACAAGCTATATTCAGCATTCCTTCTTCAAGCATTTTCTGAACCTTTTCAGGAGAAAATATTCAATGTTCACAGAGAATTCTCTTGTATGACCTTGCTACTGTCACTTCTCCCTTGCAGAGAAGGATCACTGAGGTACAAATAGCACAAAACCTGTGTTTTTCCACCCAGCTGCCACCTGCATGCTCAGGGACCTTGGGTTAACCACTTCTCTGAACATCAGTAAAGCAGCAACTGGGGCTACATGGCCAAATAAATACAACAAAGAAGTTCTCATGTGCTTTAAAAATTAACTGGTGGTACATAAATGCACAATCTAGCTGTAAACATGTAATTGAAAAAGACAAAATTAGGACAAATATTGGTAGCTGTCCTTAAGAACTCATGCAACTTGCCCAATCATTAATATTTTTATTGCCCTTTGTCTTCCCTGACTGAGTGCCTTGAAGGGCTTGTTACCTCAGCAAGGTACCTTATTGCAGCTCATTAAGTACCAGCAAAATAGGGGTATTTTTTGAAACCTGCATTACTCTGCAAAAGACAAACTGATTTTTAATTCCTTCATTATTACCACCCCTATTCCTCCTTGAGCATTACAGTTGTGTAATCTCTGCCCTGGGAGGTTTTCAAGAGCAGACTGGTCACAGCCCTGAGCAGCCTGGCCTGGCCTCAGAGCTGCTCCTGCTTTCAGAACAGGTTGGAGCCCTTGTTAGGTCCCTGCTAACCCGAATTATTCCATGATCCTTTCTGGCAGCTTCTTTCTGCCTTCTCTCTGCTGTTTTTCAGGATTTCCTTTGCAGACCTGGGACTTTTACAAAGAGATTGTTCTCTTGGTAGAAAACTCAGGTGCCCAATCTTTCTTGTGTTATGAAAGATTCAGTATATTGCAGGAAAATCAGTACTTCTGGTAGATTTGCATATTATTCAGTTTTGATTAAAATGTTGGTTTTGTCAAATCTCCAGGAACTTCCACAAAATTGAAGGAAAAAAGCCCACCCAAGTTATTTATACTTATTTATACTTTCTGCTTTTCGGTTCTTCGCTGTAATCGCTGCTACTTTTTAACTGCTGTTTGTATGTTTCAAATTTTAGGTATTGCCCTGTTGTGCCTGATCCATTGCCTTCTTGGCTTTCCAGAAACTGGTTTGTAGGAACTTGCTGTAAACATTTTAAGTGATTAAAGCCCTGCAAAGGATAGTGAGTTACATGTAAAAATCTCTCTTCTGACTTAGCTTTCTCCTAGTGAAAATTAGAATTTCTCAAGGTTTTCACCTCAGTATTAACTTGTGTTTACAACAGAATACTAATTTTGTGTTCTGCACATTCTCAGGGTCCCTAAATAGCTTCCTGAAGTATTTTCCAACTCGATTACAGGTCAGTTTTTCAATCTTCTTAAGTAATAGCAGTGAGTTTTATTATACCTTTTCCCCCTCTCCCTACTGACAGGAGGCATTACTGCCATTTGGCAAACACTGTGCTTTTACTTTTTTTTCCTGTTCCTTTCTCGAAGGGATTTTGTAAGAGTTGTAAAAAGCAGGTCAGCTCTGCAAGCACCTATAGACAAGTTTCTGCTGTCTTTAAAAGGTAATGTGAAAAGAAAATAATTTGCATTCAAAACCTATTAAAAAGATTGCTGAAGCCAGGAACCAGAAGAAAAAAGCTGGAAAATGATCAGCTAAGATCCAGTTGTTTTTACTTCCACCTTATCTAAACTTAGATTCTTCAGCAAATTTCAGCAGATTTTTCAGTTGTTGCTGTTTTATCTCCTTTAAGCACCATTCAATATGCAAACATAATGACTTTCAGTATTTTTCTTTTACAGATTTAAGATCTCTAATGCTAGACCAAAATATCTTTTTTTTTTTTCTCCCTGCCTTGCAAATACAAGCTGGTATAAATGGCTCCAGTGAGTAATTTTCCCTAAGGGCCACTACATAAGTCTGGCATATTCTCTGACTATCCACATTACTGAAGGTTGCTTACAGCTCTGAGCAAAACAGAGAGCGTCCTGCCATCCTCATGATCAGGCACCCAAGGAAACAACTCTTGTGGGAAGTCACAGAAAAAAGGACTCTCTGTTTGCTCAAACACTTGCACACTTCAGCTTCCTGCCAAAGCCTGCTCACACTTCAGGCTCCTGGCGGATTCTGGATATGCAAGCCCAGCAATCCACCATGATCAGTGAGTCACCATGGCATGATTATCCTGTGATTAAACCACTTTTGCTTCCTTTTGCTGTGGCCAATCCACACTGGAGCCTTTCCAGGCAAGTGCACATCCTCTTGCTCAGAGATCTGTTGATCTCTTCAGCACACCACATTTGAGAGTAGCACCAAGGATTGCTGGATTGAGCACCACTGACAGGGGAAAAAAAGTACAATGCCAAATGTAATAATTTCTATGGTTTCATCTATTTTCATCTATTTTCATCCTCTTAGCCAGCTCATCCAGGACAATCAGCACCACTTCCCAGTTGTGGCAAGCCATGTGGAAGAAGCACTGTTAAGACTTTTTGGTGCCATGACAATGACTGCAAAGGAGCCACTGCACAAATGAGTAGGGAATACAGGAATGGGCCAAAAAGGTGATGCTAAAATGAGGAGCTGGGAGGTGGGTAAGGTTGTTTAGGGGGACTGGGATCTGCTCTGGCTGCTTTCATCTGTGTAAATTCAACCCACAAATCAAACTGAATCCAGTGCAGTAATAAAAGTGACAGATAACTCCCCACAAAATAGGGGAATGAGATGGCTTTTCTGGAAAAAGCCTCAAACAACTGGAAAAACATAAGCAGTCTGTAAAACCCAGCCCAAGGTGCAGCAGTGTGAAATGGTGGGCAGCAGAGCATGGCCATGCACAGCAGCACTGCAGCTCTGCCTGGAACCCAGGGATGGAAATGGCTGCAACTGTCTTTGGTTCCTTGTTTGAGATCTGTGGCTCTTTGCTGCATCCCTCAAGGTTCTTGTGCCTTAAAGATAAATCTTGTCAGCCAGAGACAGAACCCCTCTGGTGTTTTATGGAATGTTTCTGCTCTCTTTTAGGATGTACTGAGAGGTATTTTCTCTGTGGTTTGTAAGCTGGTAGCTACTATAACCCAGGCAGTACAAGATGCCTGTTTTCAAAGACTGTTTCAATTTTCTAGAAGTTTGCAAAATGATGGTGTCCTTAAAAGAACAACCTCATCATGCAGAGGACTGAAGGAAAACTCTAATTTAACTAAAGAGCCCCAAAGCTGCCTCAGTTCAGACTTGTTCCCAAGAGAACATTGCTGGGAGCCAACTACTGCTGCTTCCTTCTTTGCTTTCTGTTCCTGGCAAGACTGAATCTATTTTTTACTGACATGCCACTTATAATATGCTGTGAAATGCAGACAAAATGCAAAGAGAAATTGCAGGCTGTCTTGATAAAAACTTGACATCAGTTTCCAAAGCCTAGGAATAGTTTTGTGATGCTCTGAACACAGGTAAGAGGGCAATGGTATTACAGCAGTTCAGCATTTTGGGGGTGTAACTGCACAGAAAGGCCAGCTGTGAGATGAACAGCTCCCTGTGTGGAAGAGCAAATTCTAGCATCTTTATACTCAGACAGAGTGGCTCTTCAGCAGCAACCTGTCTGGGCTACTGACTTTTTCAGGAACTGCCCAAGTCACTTAATTTGTTGTTTGATCAGCTATGAAGTAAAAATAAAATCTGTAATATACTAATATACTAATGCAATTTATTATGGCAAACATTTCTTTGCTACATTCACAATTTTCTTATCTAGGTCCAAACAGAATTGAAAACATCTTGTTAATATTTCATTGACACCCTTTACTTCGCAACTTGGCTTTTAAACATGGGTGTCCTCCCCTGCTCAATCGACTTCCAGCCTTGCTCTCTCCAACCTTTTTCCTGATCCCCTGACAGGAGTTGCTCTGTCATTTGTGCTGCTTCAGCAGTCTCAAACTCCTGACTGCCTTTAACCCACTGAATCACTTCCTGACTCCATGTGATGCCTGTAAACTTCTCTTTACCTGAATTTGAAGATGAGCATTTCAATCAATTTCTCCACTCTAGTAATCTCACATGCTGAAATGAATTTTGCAAGAGAGTAATTTTTGCTGCATTTTAAATCCAGCTTTTCTTTTGCCATCTCTGTCATGTTGCTTTGCCTTGCTAGGTAAACTGCCTGCACTTACTTTGATAGACTTTATACTTCTTTCCTTCTGTTTCTTTTTGTAAATAGTTTTGAACAACAAAAAATAATGTTATCTAAGGATGCAGGTACATTTACAAAATGTCACAAAAACATATTTTTGGCAATAATCCCAGAGCAAAACAAAGATATTCTGGGAAGGCTTCCATTTAAAAATAAATTCTATTCTAAACCAGGGATCTCTGTGCTTTGTCAGAGGAGTTCTGTCATTCCTTACCCACAGCTATGAGAACCTTACACACAGTAAGGTCCTCACTGAGCTGAGATCAGAGACAGGGAGTAACAGCCCTGCCTCATATCTCCATATCTCTCACACTACCTTGAGTGAAGCCTCCCAGCTGCTGCCAACACTCCTCTTCCCAGCAGCACAGTAACCACAGAAATTATCTGCAAGGGGAGAATTATAAGGGTACTATCTACCTCATTTTCAGTTGTCTTTTAAAGGAGTAAACAGCTGGAAATAAAGGGGAGAAGCAGCAGCTGGTTTCTGCAATGTAATAATGAGGAGAGCATTACAGTAGCTCTGTGGAAGAGCTTGTGGAGTTTGTTCACTGAGTGCAGGAGTAGAATCAAAGAATTTTTAAAGATGTGCTTCCATTACAGTCCCCTGCTCATCAAGTGACCCAGCAAAATTAAAATTAAGTTTTTAGTTGTCCATATTTCTTTGGGCAGATACTGTAGTAATTACATATCCTCTGAACAGAGAGAGACATGTTCTCCCAGGAAAATCCTGGGAAGCTGTGCAGAAGCTGTAGGAAACTTAGAGGAATGAATTCAAACAATTATTATCTCTCTTTCTGTAACCACTGCTTATAGATATAGTTCTCCAAAGTGTGCTGTTCATAGCTCACCAATAGTGTGAGAAGTTTTCACTTTGAGACCAATCAGGTATCAGCTTAGTGAGTCAGACTATAAAAGTCACAACTTCTTCCTAATAAAAAATTCTATTTCACCTTCTAGTGACTAAAGTCTTCTTTCTATCCCTGACTCAACAGGGTCAAGACACAGCATTTAATTCCTCCTGGAAGGTGCAGCCCAGAGCAAGGCAAGTCCTGTCTGCACTGCCTGGACCCTGTCCATGCCTGTGTAAATTAGCAGAATGCTACAAGCACACTTCCCCATCCTCAGTGGATCTCCTATGATGTCCTGAAGAAGGGAAAAACCAGACCTCCAAGCATCAAGGATATGAGGGGAATTCTCTCATAAGTCCTCTGGATTTCTCCATGGCACTGCAGCACAAGGGAGGAAACCAGATTCCCAGTTGAGCTAAGGGAAAATAGAACCCTTACTCAATAAGACTCAATGTATTTCTCAGTCACACTGACTGACTGTCAGAAGTAAAAAAGGTTATAAAAATTACACTCATAGCCTGAACAATAAAACTTCATGCAAGCTAAACCTGAACAGAGGCCAAAGCTCCAGGAAAGTGCTGGAGGACCAGGCTGGCAATGGGACACTTCTTGTGAATGCCAGGCTTCCACATCCTTCTGCTGCTGGTGACATTGCTGGGGCCTTAGAAAAAAAGGCAGCTGCAGCCCAGCCCATTGCAAATTCTGCTTTATTTCTGATTCCTTGTTATTTTCTTTAGAATAAATACTAATATTCTGCATGTTTCTATATCTGAAACAGATCATATAAAATAATGAAGGTACTGTACAGTTACCTTCAAACATGCACAGGAGACACTCCTAAAATCTATTTGCAACACTAGCCTCAATCATCTTATAGCCAAAATTGCAGCTCTTCAGAGGGACTGCAGTGCCATGTGGGATGAATAGATGCTGTATATGGGATTACAGTGCTTCCAGATTTCCACCCTGCAGATGGTCATGGCATTTTCCACATGGCTCCTACTGTAACACCAGAACCACATAAGTCATTTATAAGTAACTGATATGTCCCAGCACCTTGTAGTGCACTGGGCAGTAGTCACAGCTGAACAGACAATGCAAAAGGAAAATTAGCATGTCTTCCTGTCTTAATTTTATAGAGAGCATATATGCATCCAGCAAAGTGGAAAAGCAGAATCAATACTGATATATATGTTTACTAGCACATGAAAATATCAGAACTTCCATTAAATATGATAATCTTAAACACAACAAAACATGCCCAGAGAAAATAAAATATTATTTTGTGTTGTGGTCAAAGCCTCTGAAAATACTGTTATCATTGATCTGAATTCACCTGTATAATTGGCAATTACTTTGTTAGTGGAGAAAGAGGTGTCTAATTGCTCAGAATGACCCTTCAGTCTTTGTTTTCCATTCTCCTTCTTGGAGAAAGAAAGGTGCAGGGTGGAAAGACAGAACAATTACAACACAGGAACTGGCTCTGAGTGTCTGACACCACTATGACAATAAATGATAATCAAACTATAATTCAAATCCACTGGCTCCCTTTAAGGAGTCTGATAAATCTTCACTGTGCCATGGTGCAAGAGCAATGGTCAGAAATCAGAATATTTGATCTTGTTTTGGAAATGTGCTTGCTTGTGAATGCCAAGCAGCTCCAGTTTGGCCAGAACCTGGGCTCTGTGAATGGAGAGCAGTTTCAGAGTGGAACATAATCCCTGGTGAGGCTGCAGTACTGCAAGGCATTCACTTCATAGCTGGAATGTCTTTGCTTCAACACAGCTCTCCTTTTGCAAAGCTGATATCAAATTATCAACAATTTTTTTACAAATATAAAAGGGCTCATTAAACAAATATGGATCACTGAAAAAGGATAGATTTCTTGTCCAGTACATGAGCAATAATTTAAAAAGAGTTGCTCTAGTAATGAAGATTTTGCTTACGGAGCCCTGGGCATATAAAAATAAATCCATAGCTGCAGTGTAGGTTTAGTGCCAGCACATCAGTGATCACAAAGAAAGTGGATTTAAACTACCCATTTTTCCCCTGGAGTTTAGTCTCCAGCACAATTTGGAAACAGATCAGCCCAACTTAAATTAACTGTAGCAGTAAGGACCTTAATGGAATTTCACAGGAGCCACCAGAGTAGAGTGCAGAGAGCAGATCTGAGCTGCAGCCTTGCTTTCTCCTTCCCACCCAGTGAAGCCCAGCAGAGGCTGGTGATGAGGCAGCAGCTGGGCTGCTTTTATTTCACCATGCCAGCTGGGAATCCCTATGGAACTTGTCAGGCCAGTTCTGAAGCTGCACTGACACCAAGGCACCCTGCACTAGCCAGTCCAGTTGACTACAGCAATTGCATTAAGCTGTGCAATGTTTTCCTCTTTTTTGGAAACTGCTTATCAATGAGGTCAGTCAGCTAAGAATACAGCACTTCTGAACATTAATGATCATAGCTCAGTCAGGTAGACACCATGTCTTTGAAGAAAATTTGACATTTGTTTCAATGATGGAGACAGGTTTGTAAAGAAACATGAAGAAGAGGGGAACATTCCTTTTTTATTATGTGAACTCCCACATGCGATGTCATGAGGAATTTGAGTGGGAATTTATTTACAAAACTGGGACTTACTGTCATTACACTGTGCTGAAGCAGGGGAAAAAATTACCATGCTGTAAGTCAAATGTCACAGTAGAATTTAATATGCTGGAATTCTTGGAAAGTGTTCTAATGCTTCCAGCTCAAAAGCAGCACATACTGCTTTTTATAGCAAGGAATTTTAATTATTATTAGTTTTTGGCAATCCCCATAGTCTGCTGGCATTTTCTAAGCCACAGAGATTAAAACCTGAAGAGAAACAGAAGGTGGAAGGAAAGGGAAGAATGCCTAATTGAAGTAATCAACATCTACTTATCCATGACATATGAATACAGATATGTGGGTAGGAGTGCAAGATCAAGACATTATTCCTACCTTCCTCCCCAGATGTGCATTATTAACCAACAGAATTCTCATAGCAGCCAAAACAGGTCAGAGAGAAGTGGGCAAGTGACTGTATCACATAAGGGATGAGCAAAGGGTAGCAAAACAGTTTGCCTGGAGAACAGAAAGGAATTCTGGAAAGGTTGTGCTGGGATCCATGGCACCCACCTGCTATTCTTAGTGGATTTATGGGTAAACAAGCTACTGCCCTGCAGTGCTTTCAGTATGAAGACATGCTGACATCACCACAGGCTCCACCTCCCTTTCTCCCTTTTTAGCATTTCTGTCCCTACTCTATCTTACAAGGCAAACCCAGCCTCCCTTCACCAGGTGCATCTGTGTCCACTGCATCTTCCCTGGACATGTCACTGTGGCTGCCACACAGCTGGGAAGGAAGGACTCAGGGCAACTCCATAGCTCCCACTCCTTTGCTCCAGGAGCCACATCCTGCACCTTCCACGGAGTGCTGAATGCCCTCAGCAGCTCCTGCCTGCTCAGGAACCTTTCCTCACCAGCCCCAGACTCCAGCTTGTACCTTCTGCCTCCAGACCTTTGAGTAACTCTTTCTCAGCCACCCTGAGGCTGGGACCCAGGTTTGCAAGCGCCCACTCACATGGTGATGAACACAAAGGAATACTTTGGGCACTGTAATTCCGACCATGGCAGCAAGGCAGGGACTGCAGCACCAGCCCAGGGCAGCTTGCTCACTGTGTGTGTGGCAGAACTCATGGGTGTGTGCAGCACTGATATGCAGCAGAGCTGGATGGGGACGTGAAGCAACTCCACCACAAGGCTCCATGCCTATGTCTGATGATTTGTCTGAGAGACAGTTTCCTCAGTGATGCCATTGACCACAAGCCTTTTTTACTGGGAAAACAGGAAAAAGGATTTTGGGAAAGCTCCTGGGATGCAACAGTGAGAGTGGTGCTTCTATCCCAAGCAAACCCCAAGTAACAAATTGTCCCTCTGAACATTCAGGGAAAATATTCTGAAGACCTGTTCAGCACTAGATCCATGGGATGCCCCATGCTCCCTCTTCTCACTCCAAGATGTACTTCAAAAATTAAAGAAAAGAAGGACACAACATTAGCAGCTAATTAACACTCCCTATACTTGCCATTGCTGATTCCAGATTAGGTATAAAGAGACAGCAATTTCCTACTGGGTGACCAACTTCACAGGACCCCCTGCACTTTGGCATTTTATGAACTGTGGCAATGCAGTATTGTCTGTAACAAAAGGATTTGCTCAGCACAGGATTTGCTCCCTGCACCACCTCTGCTTTCACCTTTACACTTTACACAGTTTCCCTAAGAGGAAAAACATTTGCATAAAACAAACACCAAAAATGTCACACTATAAAAATATCCTTTAGGATTCTCTCTATTCTCTATGCTCTAATGCTGTGTGCTATATGAATAATAAAGCATTACACAACTTGTAAAACTGCTATATTCATAGATTTGCATCATATAAGTTTTATATAAATTTAAAACTTTGATTTGTCATGGAACCTTCTTCAATGATTAACATTTATCAACATCCAACAGTCAAAAGCTATCAGATGTCAGTGTTGTCCTCGTTAATCCTTTTCCCCTGGGAAATGTCTTAAGGATCAGTAGGCTGCTATACTAAGCTCCCCTTCAGCACACAAAATTCATCCAGATATCTGCAATGACAAAGTTCATACCAGATAATTTTTGTTATTCTGGGAGGGACTGAACTTCTTGCCACTGAAAGAGATCACTTTGTAGTTAGCAATCAAACAAGGACTCATTACCTCTTATCAGTATTTCTCTGGGCCTTCTCCTACTTTCACAAGTCTCCCTGTAAACTTAATGCTTGAAATTTAGTTATGCAACTTGAATTTTCACTGACTGATTAGGATAGATGATAAGAGAAACACTGCTCTTGCACATCATTGTTTCTGCCACTTATTTTACCCTACTGCCATCACAGTAGTGAAAATCTGCTTTGGAAAGGCTGAAGATCTGCCTTCTGGACACAGAGCAGCATCTCATTTATTCAGGAACAGCAAAATTCTCCCTGATGTGCTCTTTAAACCTGTTGTGAAACCCAAGATGGTAACATATGGTCTGCTAGGAAACACCTTGCCCTTCTCCAGTCTCAGTAGGCCAGGGCTCTGTAAAAATCTGCATTTACTGAAAGTCATTAAACCTTAATACCAAGGAAAACTTGCTCGGGTGTTCTCAGCCTTAAACTTTCTATTTGTCACCTGCTACTCCTAGACAGATGAACTCACAGATGGGAGAGACTGCAGATCAGAAATTATAAACCTTGCAAGCACTGAAGTACAGAAATAGCATTGCAGAAATTCATTGTTGCCACTTTTCCTGTTCCTGGGGGAAATGTAGACCATAATATCGATATTTATTGACTTTTTTTTTTCTTTGCAAGCACTTCAACATCTGAAGGGGCAGCCATTGCACCCAGGAGCAGGAGCAAACCCACTTGGCTGTAGGAGAAAACAAGTGAGCCATGGGAGGTTTGAATTGAATAAATGCCATTCTCCAGCCATTTAGGACCAATGCTGTTCCATGATCCCCAGGAGAAGCAGAATTTGAGCAACTGCAGAAGGCACATGAGCACCTGGCACGTGATCTGCACAAAACACTGAGCCAAAATACTGCAAGAAGAGGTAAGAGAGGAAGAAAAATAAAAGGAGCAGCTCCCACTCCATTTAAGATGACTGATTAAGCAAAAAAATGACAGGTTGTTTTTAATTCCTTGTTGGCAGTAGCTAGTCTCATTTCACTGCCTTTAATTCCTCCTCTGGTCTATCTGCAAGTTTAATAAAGGTCTTTGTGCATGCTCAGGACTTGTTCACTTAATTGAGTGAAACTAGAAGCCACAGTTATGCCAGAAGGTTTTATTAGGATATTCGAGAATAACCAGCAATCTTTTCCCAACCTATCCTCAATTAGATTCCACAAAGATTCAGCTGATGTTTTATTTAAATGCAGGCTTACTACACTGCCCACTGCAGTCCTTAAAATCAGTCAGACATGAAAAACTTCCCAAGTACAGGGTCTCCCCACTCAAGGAAATAAAGGCAAGTAGGCAAAAAATCTGTTAACATTGGTATTACCACTACAATGTACTCCAAGAAATTCCAGTCCACAAGGCTGTGCTTGTACTTACAACCTCTCTCAGTGAGTCCATGTCACATTTATGAAGAGTAGGAAAACATAATATTCCTTGCAAACTTGTGCTGGTATTACATGTTGGGGTATTTTTCATTTGTGTAAACTCACTAAGAAATTCATTTGTCTTTCCAGTCCATCCCCATTTTCTGGTATGCTGATAATGCACCCAGATCCTTTAGCCACTGCTACACTACTTGCAACATTGCTTCCAAATTGTTTTGAAGGTAGAGCTTTCTCCTTCAGCCTTCTAAAATTGGACTTTACCCCCCACTTAGCAGCTGAATAATTACTGGCTCCATGTTGTCTGGGGGCTGGCTTCAAGAGCAGGAAAAATCTGGCAAGATGCTCCACTGTCAGTTTAGGCTTTCTTCACACTTTCTCCCTTGAATAGACATATTCCTGCTCATTTTCCCCTTTCTTTTCCATTCTTTATTATACTTAATAGTCATCCTCTGCTTGTGTTATGCTCCCTTATTCTGAACTTCTCAACCTACCTACCATTAACTATTTTTAGGACTTGTGTTTACATCCTCTCTTAAGATCACTTAAGCAGAACAAAGAGCAATTTGAAGCACTGAACTCTAAGGAGGAGAAGCAGGGTGGAGCAGGCCCACGCTGTTTTAGGAAAGGCAGTTTGGAAACTGGGAACAGAAAGCTCAGTTCCTAAATGATAACAGTGGCATCTTGCTCACACTGAACAGGCTGACTCTGCAGTCCCTCCAGACCAAATACCTGCTCCAACAGAGCAGAGCAGAGCAGCAAACAGCTTCTGGCTCTAACAGCTGGTAATGCAATGCACAAACCCCTCCACCAAACTTTCCCTGATAGGCTCCCACCTCACCAGAGGCTACAGTTTTTAATTCCTTGCACTAGAGCTAAGGGAAAATGAGGTGACCTTGGCAACAGCTCAGCATCCCACCCATACCAAGTTCAGGAACATCTGCAGAACAGTGTTCAGACACAGACCAACAAAAAAATTTCTGACATAGGTTAGTCAGACTGGAAATGCAGTTAAACCATGTGTGAACTATCTGCTCTATCTGACTTCTTGAACAGTTCACAGAGCCTAGGAATCATTTGTGTATGGTCTTGCAACTAAACACTGCCATCAATCACCTTTGCCATGCAGAATTTTCCTACACACACACACACAGACATACACCCTCTGTTACCTTCCTCAAAGGATGCTTGGATGCTTCTGGAGAAGCTTTTGCTCTTAATATCTGTACTCAATTCATTTTGAATACAGTTTGCCTTTATGATGACCATTTTTTTACACTAAACTTCAAAGACACCCACCTGGTCAGGATTAATGTTTCTGTACAGGCCTGGCACAAATCTCGATCTGAAAGCAGTAAAACTTTTTCATTCTGCTGATGTGTTTTCAACCTGTCCTCTGCCTGCCAAAATATAACCCTTGCAAGCAGACTCCATATGACTTGCCCCTCAACTATAGATCCTGTCAACTTGCATTATCCATGGTAACAGTAATATTTAAGAAACACCCTCTAGCAAAATGCTTACACTGTTTTTCCAGCTTGAGCTGAATAAATAGCAGATATCAACAGCACCTCAAACATATTTTAATGCTGATAAACAGCTCAAAGTGGAATTTTGTTTTTCTAATTCCTTAAACCTATGAATAGTTTACATCATATTCTTTACTTTCATCCAAAACCTGTATTTTTAATATTAAAATTATTTTATGCTTAGTAGCAGCCAGCTATAGGAAGAAGAGAAAAGGAAATTAGAAAAGGTAAACAGTAGTGAAGGGCTATTTCTTCTGCCATCAAAGTACAGTTAACCATTATTTCTTTCACCTTAAAATGCATTTTTGACTGCCTCTGCCAAGTGCCAGTTTACTGAGGAAAATCCATGCACAAATCTTTGTAACTTACATTTTAAAGTCATCCATGTGTTTTAATGACAAAGACAACAGAACTGCAACCTGGAAAGGCACTGGAAATACACAATGTTAATTGATTATCACGCCAAACTGAACTTTGCAGATGAAGTAAAAGCAAGATCTGACAAATGTATGTAGCTCCTGATTACTAACAGCCTCCAGTGAAATGATGACAACATGACTACATTGCTTCCTCTTACAAGCTCATTTACAATACTCTTTGTGATGGTATTTAAACAATAGCTAGTGCCAAATGGGCAGTGATGACTGTATTAGCAGCCTTCTTCAAAATCAGCAAGTGTAGGTTCATCACTTTTCTAGGTTTCCTAGGAAAACAAACTTGTTTTATCATCTTGTCTACCTGCTATCTCTACTTAACAGTAGATTGAAACCCTGGTGAATATGGAGGACAAGTGAATTCCGTACAATTTAGAGGCCATCATTATGGGGGAAGATATGGCAGTATGAGGTGTAGGGCGTTCAGGCACTAACTCACAGAAAATGGCAGATCAGTATTTCTGCTGCTCAAGAAGAAGCTTTTTCCCAGCTCTCAAACTAGGGAGAATATTTTGGTTTTATTCACTCTATGGGGGTCAATAAAAAGCAATGGCCTTTTAAATCTCTTTTCCAAAACTGCAGTGCAAACCTACACACACATACAGGAATGCAAACAAAGCTGAATTCCAGCAGAATTCTCCTATCCAGGAAGCCTACCACAGGTATCACTCATTACTGCTGCAAAGGATTTTTCAAAGATTTTCCAAAGCACTTTCCAGTGCTAAGGAAAAACAAAAGAGATGTAGAATGAGAATTGCTATTTTTACTGCTATCAGTGAAAAATTACTTTATCTGCATACAGATAATGTGGAATCAATTTTGCATGGTGTCAAATGACCAGAAAACCCACAGTTCCTCAGCAGCAGTCTGACATTACTACCTTGAAGTTTAAAAGTAAAATGCAGCTTTAAATGGGAGCACACATGCCTTGGAAAGTCCGTGGAAGGTTTGTTTTTATGCTGGCCAAAACAGGTCCCTGAATGCAATCTGTTCCAGCTAAAGCAGAAACCATTTCTGCCTCAGCCTGTACTCAGAGCCAGGCTGGGCCAGGGAGCAGGAGCCCTGCACTTGAGATCCACACCCTCAAATACCTCCCCACAGCACGCAGCCACTATAAACACACTGTTTCTATCATCTGCCTCACTGGCCTCCCATCCTTTGCAAATTTTATTGCAAATAAGAAACAGTGGAATGAAATATATTCAAATATACACTAGAAATATAGGAGGCATCATTTACAGACAGTTTGTGTTATTACAGGCTCCAAAGATGCATAAAACATCTTGCATTCATAGTCTTGACATGAAAAGGCTAAAACAAGGTATTTTTGCCTGAAACTCTGCTAACGACAACACATAGTTCCAGCAGTTTAAAAATATCCCTTCTATATTCTCTTTTAAAAACCTATAAATAGCCTGTAAAAAAAATTGACTTTAACCTCTCTGTTATTTGAACAAATAACAGAGTAATTCAACATTAGGTGTGGCCTTGAGGTCACAAATTTCAAAGAGTATTAGGAAAACAGAAAATTGAGGACAAAGCCTTGCATGAAACACACAGAAGGAAGAAAGGAACAAATATCCTCTTGCTAATAAATTGCTATCATCAGCAGACACTGCATAAATCAGCACTGCTCAACTGTGAAGATTTCTGGATTATCTATCAGAGTTTTTTAACAATTTGCTTACATAGCTCAGCCAGTACAGAGTTAAGAAAGAGCCTCTTGTCAAATAATTCTGTTGGACCTGTTCCTGCTGCTACTGATGCCAATGGGAGTGTTGTCCTAGAATTCAGGAAGAGCAGGACAGGATCCAAAGTCGTGGTGTGATCAGTTTTACTGTTTATATTAGTGCTGTAACTATCAGTCTCCAACTGGAGATGATGCTACCAATGGTAATGAGACTTATCAACACCAATTCCATTTGCAGCCTGGCCTTCATCCAAGACATCTACAGCAGTGAAGTAAATTACATTCAGGCAAATTAAAGAATCCATCCACTAATCAGATTTTAACTTCCATTATCATCCAAAAGTTTCCATCAATGCAACTTTTATTCTAACAAAGCTCTAAAAATTTACTCACTAGAGTGATCTTTTGAAAATCTTATCCAGCCAGTCAAGCCATCAGATTAGACAAACATGATTTCCCCTTGGTGAATGTATATGGAATAACCCTTTCTGCCTCCACATGCTTAGAGATGACATCCAGGATGTGTTGTTATCCCCTTTACAGGGATAGAGGTGAGGCAGGTTGGTCTGTAGTTTTCTGAGTCCTCCCTCCAGCCCTCAGGGAGGACTGGAATGACATTCACTTCTCTCCAGCCCTCAGGCTCTCCTGTCCTCCATGACAAAGATGATGTGGAATGACACAGCAATAACATTTGCTATCTCCCTCAGACCTCAATAGTGGATCCCATTGGAGCCCATGGATTTGTGGGTGTCAGGTTTGCCTAAATGATCTCCAACCCAATCTTCCTACACCAAGGTTAAGTCCTCCTTTCTCCAGACTTTCTCTTTTGCCTCCAGGCTCTGTGATTGCTGAGGAGTGGCCTTTGCAGTACAGATCGAGGCAAAGAAGTTTTCTCTGGTTTGCCATGCCAATTCCTGGCAGATCATGCTACATGACAAAGAGTTTAGCAAAACGACAAAGCTAAACGGCAGAGTTTCCAAAGCCAAGCTGGTTTTATGCTGCACAGTAAACCATGTTTTGAACTGCATGCAAACATTTAGCTAAACTGTCATTTCATTGTGGACTCAGACTCACAGGGATCATGCAAGTCACTGTGGGAAGGACCAGTGTTCCAATTAGCAAGTGGCCTCGTGCACCTTGTCCCCAACAGAGACACAGATGCTGCTGGCTGCATCTGGGTGGACTTGACAAGACCAAGGCATTTCTGCACATGGATGTGGGATGGATCTGACCCTTGAACTTCTGCCCAAACACCACACCCTGACTCCCAAGCAAAACCCTTTTTTGGCTGGCCTTAAGGAACATCAGAACAGACATCTTTGTATGTTCTGATGTACATAAATCTTAGCTTGCTGCACGATGGAAGTTTGCAGTAATGAAACACACACTTTGCCTCACCAGAAAGTGGAGAGTTATTTTTGATTGTGTTAAAAAATCATATGTATAACTAAGTTAGACGTTTTATAGGACTCCTACTCACCTCCTCAGCACCACATGCAGCTTTCTCTTTATTTCATTTCTTGGCAGACCATCCTCTCCAGCTAAGAGGACATACTGTGTCTAAAACAAAACTGTCTTTGTACTCCACATAACAGACTAACTTCTGAATTTGCATGAAAGTCACAGAGTTGACAGTTTAGGAGTTTAAATGATGGATTTTTATACCATTATGTAATTATTCCCAAGAAATGAAACATTCATTCTGGGTGAAATTCTCAGGAACACTAAATCAGTTATCAGGTATGCATACACTGGAAGCCCTGAGGATACACAATGGTAAAGAACATCATAATCTGTTCAGTTCCAACTCCACCCCTTTAGCATTAATTGGGAAGGAAGGTGAGATCTTTCAGAGTAAGTAAACTGGGGATTCCCTCCTGATTGAGAAACAATGAGGTGATGAAAAAATGACATATTTGGCACCATGCCACCCCACCATGGTTTAGCTAATACAGAAGCAGCAGCCATGGGATGTAATACAGGTTCCAGCACTGCGTATGACTCCACTTCACTACTGGTGCATAAGGAAGCATCCAGTTTGTAGGTTTTATTTTCATTTTCCCTTGATGTCCCTGTTCTTCATGCTCTCTATTCAGTTTGTGAACAAAAATTGTTCTGTGGTCATAATATAACTGTGTCTTAGTGACTAGGCAGCCTCAACACAGAACATATGGAAGGCTTACAAATATATAAATTAGGCTCTCTGCTTTCTATAGGATGCTTTGGCTGTTTTTTCCTGCTAAAAAAATTAATAGGAAACATCACCAAATAAATGACTGTTTAAGAAACAGTTAATTCTCCCACCCAGTTACTTCCCACAACAAATTAAAAGCTTTCAGATGAAGAGAATTTGTTAGCAAACAGTTCTTAAGACACATCCTTAGCCTGCCCAAGAGCCTGTTTATCTCTGTTTACTCCCCTGCCTGTCAAGGGGAACTGTGGTCTGCTGATATCAAACACCCATGAAACACTTTCTGAGCACTTCTTAACAGCTGATTTCATCTTCCCTTCCTCAAAGCCTGCTCTTTCCAAAGCTGTCTGTGCATAGTGAACGTCTCCTTCCAAGGGCAGGCAATTTTTGTGTGTAATTATGCTAAAAGCTAATCTGTGATACTGGAGTTGATTATTAAATGTGACAAACTTTTGGAGGCTTCTGATCCAAGATTCTGGAAGAAAGTTCAAAACAACGTGCTACAATATCTTCCTGTACAGATACTGAGTTACTTTTAGCGTGCACTAAATCTCTCTGATGTCAAGCCATACCTCTTTTTGAGCATCTTCAGTTTCCACTTGGTATCTCTAGGCTAAATAAATTTTTAATACCTGTATTGAAGGAAGTCAGCACTACTTTTTACTAGGAACCTCAGAAACTTCCGTGAAAGGTGCAGGCTGCTAACGTGGTTTCAAAGGCTGGTCTGGGAGAAGCTCTCCAGGGAGTGCTGCTGACTGACAGCTTCATGTGGGATTATATAAGCTTCAAAAAGTAACTACAGTGCTGCCTGCAAAATCTATCTTCTGAGAAGGACCAGAGTACTTCAGCTCTCTTCAGTTTCACATTATTTTCCCTTTTCTATTGCCAACAAAACCACGTTTTTGCATTAGATAGTAATAATCAAATAATGTTGATTTCATTGCCCTTAGTAAGAATTTTACATTGATACAACAGTTTGTATTTTACAAGCACTTGAAAAACAGTAAGATGTGAAATTTCAGTGTTTGTGAAAATATATTTAATAAAGTCAATGACAAACCCTTCTAAAGAAGCTGAAAAGCCCATGAAATGGAAGAGTCTGAAACAGGCTAAGACAACAGTTCCTTATATGATAAAAATGTTCCCTTCCTCTAGGACTTATTTAATTCCAAGTGTCATGATTTAACAAAAGAGAAATGTGTGAGACTTGCAGTCACACTGCATAAAATAAGTTTACATAAGTTGAAACTCTCTTTAGTAATCAAGCACTTTCTTAATTCCATGGGGTTGGACTGAATCCTCACTGATTATTAGCACTTCCCATGCAGATACCAGAATAGCTCCATATGCCTGGATATACTTGCAAAAATGCCTGAGGAGTCACTGCAGGAGTTATCTGAGCAGGCTTCAGAGCTATCTTACACTGGCCCATGTACAGTGTTCATATTGAACATCTTCACTTGCTTGACTTCCAGCAGCTCCATGGTCCAATATAAAAAATACAAAAATTTACCAGGAAGCTGTAGAAAGTTACAAACCTTCAATTCCTTTGTGATGCTACAAAGAACCCTGCTTAAGCCTTTGGGGCTGATGAACTCATCAGAAAAGTAGGAGAAGTGTGATGGGTGAGATGTGACTGCATAATAACATCAGAACATGGAAATATACTTAAATTGAGGTGTGCTTAACTTAACCAGAATAGCTAGGCATTAATTAGGCATTAACTACATACATCAAGGCCATTTAACATGAATTGCTGAAAAAACAGCAGAAGCCTCAGTACAAATATTCTGTAAATATCCAGAAGACTTGGAAGTTCCTACAATCAGTCTTACTTTGCAAGCTGGAAAACATTAACAAAAAGAGAAGCAGAAAACCCCTTTGGCTGGAGAGAAAATGAGAGTGCCATTTCTCAGGGGCTGCTTGACAAACAGAAATAGCATTGTCTCCAATAGATTGATATCCAGGGCCTCCTCCCCTGTGTTTCTCCCCATATAAGTGAAAAAGCAACTCCATTTTGTCCCCATGCACACACGTGTAAGTTCCTGCACATAGCATGTAAAACACAACACATTTTACAATTATCATCTTATTCTGCCATCAAAGGGGAGCCCCACCCCTGCATCTCCCCAAACACACCCACCCCTCATGTGACACTTGAACCAATACAGCTATTTGCATTTACTAATACTACTGAAGCATTAATAATACAGTGAGAATCAGGCTCCCCTCAAACAGCCTACCACCTAAATAGGAAAGAAAAAAAAATAGAGATATCAAACCATTTGGACAAGTGGCAGAGATGATGAAAATAAATAAATTACAAAAATGGGTTATTTACTCCTAATGCCCTCACCAAGGTTTTACTTCCTCACATGATCTTCCTCTAGAGCCCTGATACCATATAGTAAAGACAGAATTGGCTTTCAACAAAGCAATTTTGTCTTAAACAGGGCCACTGCTTGGCTTCAAGCTATGCTACTGAATAGTCTTTAAATATGGAAGGAGTTGCATGCCCTAACTAGAAATAGCAGCATAAGAAATCTAATGAAAGTGTGAAGTATTCATCAGGGAAATGTGGAAAAGCTATCATAGCAGTTTCTTTAAATGGCTTTGTGAATTTTATTCTTACAGATCAATGAAGTAAGTTACTTAGTAAACTTAACAACGGGTATAAAAATAGCCAGTAGAGAAATCAGAAACCCTCTCTTTAAAAAAAATAAATTTACAAGGTATTTTTTTCAGTAATAATGACTTTCAATGCTTTATAATTTCTCCTGCTTTCCTTCTCATTGGTGATGTTTAGCACTAACTGCAGAGCTGCCCCTAAACCCTACTGCTATGAACTGATGGAGATCCTAAGGTGCTGGCAAGGCCTACACAGGATGCATTCAAAATTCTTCAATTCAATGCCCCTGTGGCAATGTAAAAGGTAGCAATGTGCTAAAAAGACAACTCTACTGACAAACTACTATTTGGGAATTCATTCATTACAGCCTTAAAAATCCTTGGGTTTTGCAGCTTCATGGATCTGGCCATTAAAGCAAAGTGTAATTTTCACCTGGAGTAAGCAGGAAAAGAATAAGAATGTGGTGAAACTGAAGAGCCAGAGGAGTATCACCCTACTAGCAAAAAAAGACTGCTGCCTTTATTCTGTACAACCCAGACAAAATCTTCTCTACAATATTGTATCTAACTTTAGAGAAGCCAAAGAGGATGAATGATTTCTGAAGCATGGGATCATTGACTTTGCTAACAGGAAAATACACAACTTCAGGTCACTGTTTGGCATTTTTCAGTTTAAACACCAAGAGGGAACATGGCTAAAAGAATGGGAGCTAAAATCCTAAAAAAGATGGAGTCTCTGGTAAACTCAGCTTAATCACAGGGTCAGTTTAGGGGCATTCCCTCTAATTTGATCTTTCATTTCTCTCAGATAAACAAGCCTAATTACTTCTCTCCTTCAGGATAAATTGAGGGAATTATGGTACTTAATTTAAAGCTTCTGTTTCATCTTAATAGTCCCTTGGTATGAAGAGACTTCAAAATTGTTAATATCTAGACAGTCAGCAAGCCAAAGGCTTCCTCAGACTCTTAACAGCAGCAATCATTGATTCTCTTGTCATATTTCAAAAGCCAAACCAGAGATGACTAGTTTAAATTTAAGACTCCCAGTGGAATAACCTCTTTCATCTATGCTATGAGCTGAGTAGCTCTGCTATTATAAGCTCCTCAAAGTAGTCTTTGTAAAGCAAGAGTGCTTTCTAAATATCAGGTTTAACTGAACTCTGAACCCATATATTTTTTTGTTTGGATTTTTGGGGGGCTTTTTTGTTTGGTTGTTGTTGTTATTCAAAGGTTTTTCTGCTCAATTAGAAGTACTATAAAGCATTTTTCAAAAAATATAAAATATCATTTTTATTTCCTATGCATTTGAACATATATGTGTAGCAAGTATAGGTGACAACTAGAGAGTTTCATAGCACTATATTAAAAATATGCGATTTGCTGTCAGTAAAGGAATGGTAAAAAATTGCCTTTATTTCCACATCCTTCACTTACATGAAACCTCTCTCAATCTATTTATCAATCAGATCTTTTTAAACACTGCAACAGCAGTTCTCCTCCCTGATTTGGCTAAAATGCAAGCCTCTATTAAAGTTCATTACATTTTCACATCAGCATTTTTATGCTTCCTTCATTCTTGAAAAGAGAACCCTGAAATAAAAAAAAAATTTAACTCCTTTGTCTACAGAAACTTGGCAGGCATTAGACAGAGGGTGTGTTGAGAGCCTTCTTCTCAGACTGCCCAACAGTGTGTCCTTGCTTCCCCGTGCTGCCCCTCCTGTGCCATCATTTCCTCTCATCTTTTCCCTAAGTTGCAGGATCCTGAGCTGAAACCATGGTATCATTCAGTATCTGTGGAGTCCTGCACAGTAATCTAATCAGACATGTGTCTAAATAACAGCATCATCAAAATCCTATTGCTTCTTGCAGATATTTAGAATTAAAGTACAGCCCTTCCTTCAATTCTGCTGTATTACTGGGGATTTCATTGCAGTAGTTTACTGTATAAATACTGTCAAGAAATTAGTTTAACAGTATTTGTAACAATTACAGCCAAGCCAAGGAAAGGATTCTCTGTTCTGCTTGCTCTGAAGTCTGGATGAATGATCCTGCACAGCTGTAAAACCCCATCTTAACCTTGACCTTGGCTGGCCAGCCAGCTCACTGCAAAGTTAATGAGGGCACATGAGTATAAAGGACATCCTCTGCTAGGTGCACAACAGTGAGCTCAGCAAAATAAAGAAAACAACTCTGCTGCAAACACTCTGAAGTCAGATTCCACATGCTCACAGATCAGGCAGGTCAAAGCCAATCCTTTATGACTCTCATTTGGAAATGATTCTTTACAGGTGATGTTTCAGTTTAGGATTTAAGTGTTGTTCAAATAAGAGAATGCAAAATCCTCTCACACCCATTAATCAACAAATCCTCAAAGTTTCATTTAGCCTTTACAAAATATAAATTTTAAACAACAAAATGATTGGAATATTTCAGCCCAAATGGATAGGTTTTGAAAATAATATAAAGATCTATCCAATGCAGCTTTAATCAGGTTCACAGTAACCTGCACACATAAACACTTTTATCTGCATCTAAGCAATGCTAAATGAGGCACATATTATCAAATTTTAAAATAAATAAAGTAAAGAATATTGTTAGAACTTTTTAAAAACTATGTCCCACGGTATTGTTCATAGACTTGTCAGAAATGGTTTATCATTTAAAATATACCTTAAAACCTGATTTTGAACTAAATTCTATAATTTGTGTGACTTATGAAACCCTTCATTTTCTGTGCACATACAATGAGGAATTTGAAGTCCCTAAGCAAATGCCAGCTAATTGTAATATGTATTAAAAACATACTAAGGTTCCACCAGTGCTTACGTGTCTTTCCTATTTGTAGTTAAGTATAAAAGAGTCATATGCACAATCTGAAAAAACAGCAGTGTTGATAAATCCCTGGTTGTGTGTACTAGAAGAATAGCTCTTGGTCTGGTTTGGCATTTAAAGTCTGACTCCTTTTCACACACCCCAAACCCCACACACATTCTACTGCTAATACCCTAAACAATGGCACTAATACCAGCAGATTAGAACATGCTTCAATAGCATAATTGTCTAAAGGGAATGAATATCCTATAAGTTAAATGATGACACTAGGTTATATGAAATCCCAATTAGCTCAGCAGAAAAGAAGAAAGGCTTTAGAGATATGAAACTGTCAAAGCAGGCCATTCATAAAGGGGTATGATTTCCTCTTTGCTTTTCAATCTCATTTTCAAAACAGCTTCTTAAACTAGCATTTGAAAATGCATCTGTTTCTGTACAGAAAAGGGCTAATTCCATAGCCAAGTGCTTGTCAGTCCCACAACCACCAGGAATTAGGTCCCTGTTTTTAGCCTTCTGGCCATTTAGTTCTCAGAGGTTAAATCAGTGACAATGCTATGATACTATTTAAATGGCTTTTTAACAAAGACCAAAGCTATTTTTCACACAATAAAGTGAGCCTTCGTAAGATACTAATTTACATTGGTTAATGGAAACTTCATCACTGCTCTTCTATATTATGCTTGCTGTTTGCACTGTTTTACAAAGTGTATTTCTGTATTTTGAGAAGCTCTCCTGACATTTGCAACCTCCTGTCCTTTGTAAGAAGCTGCTCCTGAGTCTGCAAAGCTCTTTGGGTTGGATTGTGCTCGTAGGTGCAGAGGCAGGGCCACGCTGGCTGAATGAACAGTGCTCTGTCATCTCCAGGTCTCTCTGCAGTTCTGCAGCCTGGGAGTGACCTGGCACGGGAGCAGAAGGATGGAAAAGCCATCCAGCATGTCCTTCACAGCCCTGTGGAAGCCACCTGGAAATTACTGTGTCACTTGTGACTGTACTACCTGGTCTAACTCGCTTTACAACAGGTACTAGGGAAAGCGTAAAACTCTTCTTCCACAAAGATTTCTTGGAGAGCTGAATTTACAGTTTGTTTATGAAAGATGTTCTGTCGTAGATGAGTGCAAAAACACATGAAAACAAGAGTGTAAACATTGACTTGGATCCACTGGTCACCCATCTTTGGGAGATGAAGCTTTTGAACTGAATATTATGAATTGAACTGGCAATTGCCTTGCTGTGCCTTCTTCTCCTTCTCAGCACAGCCCAGCTGTTCAAAACTGCAGCACTTGCAAAACAGAAACTGGATTTACTTCACATGTATTCCTCTTGCAACCAAGAGTTTAAGAAGCAGCAGTAATTTTTTGAAGAAATGGTAACCTGAAGCCACTTTCATAACAATTGTTCTCACAGAGAGCGTCAGCAACAAATTAGAGGAAGTCAAGGCAAAAGAAGGGGCACACAAGAATCTCTGGCTGCAACTGATTCTGCTACTTCTTTGTTTAATCATAATTCCAAGTGTCGGAAGTGGGTGTAGCAGGAAAAGCAAATAACAAGAAGCTGAATGATAGATTAAAGGCCTTTTTAATTTGGACTTAAAGTTTAACCATACTGCCATGGAAAATGCTGTGGCACTCATCTATTTTGATGCAAATTTTCCCAGCATATGGTTAGGAAAATTATTATTTTTAGCATAACAATTAGGGATGGCTACAGCAGCCTTACAATTTTTTGTTGTGATGGAATTCTGGTTTTCCCCTGAGAGGATAATTTTCTGTATGGTCACACCCTACACCAAGAAGCAAGAAATAAAAAGGAACAAAAAAGGAAAAGAGGAAAAGGAAAAAAGGAAAAGGGAAGAAAAATCACCTAAATCTGCTATTGTATTTCTTTAGGTCCAGTAGTAAAGCACAACTACAAAATCACTAACAGGAAATATGCAATGAAAAGGTACCTGTATGTTTAAAGAAGCTGTCAGATGTTTTTGAAGGCAGGGAGCACTGCTACAGCACAGGGCTTTTCTGGCAGGCTCAGCAGAAGGAAAGCACCATCCAAAAGTGAATGAATGACTCTTCTCTTGTTTGTGACTCCCATGAATACCAACATCATTTTTAAAAAGAAGTGCTATACTGTGTCTCTGCTGAAACCTGGTCCAAAACCTCTGGAAAATAAAATGCATTCTTCCAAGATGAAATAGCATGTTCAGATTCATCCCTCTGACTGAGTTTTGAGACACTATTAAGATTGGAACAGATCACTTCCCCCACTCAAGGATAATGGCAATAGTGCGGGCAATTTAGCCCTAAAACAAGTTCCCAATGGAATTGTATCTGCATCAGCTCTAACATGGATGGAACCTGCTTTCAGTCAGAGCACTACTCCATTTTAAATGGATTGTTAGCCAGTAATTGTGGAAGTAAATCTTGGAGAAAAATTAAGCTACAATCACCACATGCTTACCCCTCAAAAATTCACGTTCTTCACTTGCTCTCATTTATGAATCAATGTACAAGGCAAACTAAATCTAATTGTGATCAGTGACACCCTCTCTGCATTGGAAAGTACAGCAGAGCAGTGAGAATTACAGAATACCAGGTTAGAAGGGGACCTCAAGCATTACCTGGCCCAGCCCAGGCTGACAACACTCTGAAAGAGGCCACTTTGAAAAGAGAGATTGTTGCTACTGTAGAGAAAAGTGTAGAAAAAGCCTCGCAGAACAACAGTGAGTTCACACACTCCCAAAGCTGCTGATCAGTGAAACTGTCAAACCCAGCTTTTGTTCATGTAAACAGAGGAAGACTGTTCCTATAACAAACTTGCCCCAATGTGCCCTGCAGGGATTCATGTTGCAATTCTTTATCAATTCCTGCCAGGCATCGTTCTGCCAGCTTGTAATCCTATAGGAGGAGAAATCTGCATAAAGAAATGCTCAGGAAAGAAAAAGTGCAATGGCTGGTCTTTCTTCATGCCATACATGCCAAAGCACTTTGTAAACATGCTATTGGTAATAAACAGGAATCTAATTTTTTTTCCTTTTAATTTGCTAGCTGTTATATATACGAGGGGCTGGATTCAGAGCCTTTCTGAAGGTGGCTTGAACAGCTTCTTGGTCACTTCTCAGTTACAGTGTGGTACTGCAAGAAAAATCAAAGAAGTTGGGAGCACTCTGGAGGGAGCTTTGAGGGAGCACCAGTAAGGTTTTGAACAAAGGCAGGGGCTCAAGATGTTCGGATAGTTATGCTTCTCATTCTCCTAAAACATGTTTGTTATTTAGGTACTAAGTATCAACTTGCAGATGCAACTATATACTAAGAAAATGCATATTTATTCTCTCATGCATTTCAATCACTTGGAAAGTAAACATTCCAGCTTTCACATGCATGTGTGCATCACACAGCTCTGCATTTCTCAACAGTCTGAGTCCAATCTACTTTGGGAAACTCCACATGGCCTGGAAGAAAAAGAATGAAAGGGAATTGCCAAAGTCAGCCCAGCTCCAGTGAAAACTGCCTGCACCATTAACCTTACAGCATGGCAGGTTACTTTTACATGAAGCTCATTGAAGCAATTAGAGTGAAAAGTATGCATTTCCTGTTCATACTTTTAGAACATTCCAAGACAGGGCTTTTTTTTCTCCTCCAAATTCATTCAAGCACAACACTGTTCCAGAAAGGAATCTCAACTCTGGCTGTCCTAATCAAACCTTTATGGGAAATTCCAAAAGACAGTTTGCAATGACAGCACTTACAGTGATATATTCCTCTGCATTATATAGACAAGTTTACTTTGACAGAAGCAACAACCAAGATTTCCACCACTATTCATCCTAGTGGTCAGTGGCTCAGAGTCCCAATGGGGATCAGTGACAAGTGGGGTCCCTCAGGGGTCTGTAATGGGGCCAGTTTTATTTAATACCCTCATTGATCACAAAGACAAAGGGATTGAGTGCACCCTCAGCAAGTTTGCAGTTGACACCAAGCTGAGAGGCGCTGACAAACGTGAGGGATGGAGCTCTCCAGAGGGACCTGGACAAGCTGAAGAAGAGGAACCATGGGAACCTCATGTGGTTGAACAGTAGCCTGTGTCCAGGCAGCCCCAGCACCAGCACAGGCTGGGCTGAACAGACCAAGGCACCTGGACCAGAAGGGCTCGAGGGCCCTGGGTTCTGAGAGGCTGAACATGCCCCAGCCATGGGCCTTGCAGCCCTGAAAGCCAAACGTGTCCTGAGCTGCATCCAAAGCACCACGGGCAGCAGGGCAGGGAGGGGATTCTGCCCCTGCTCTGCTGAGACCCCACCTGCAGTGCTGCATCCAGCTCTGGGGCCTCCAGCACAGGAAGGACATCAGCCACAGCAGTGAGAGCCCAGAGCAGGCCACCATATGATCGGGGGATGGAGCACCTCTCCCATGAGAAAAAGCAGGGAAAATCAGGATTGTTCAGCCTGGAAAAGAGAAAGCTTCAGGGTGACCTAATTGCAGCCTTCCAGTACCTGCAGGGAGCTGACAAGAAAGCAGGAGAAAGACTTTTTACAAGAGCATGGAGTGACAGGACAAGGGGAAATGGCTTCAAACTGGAAGAAAGCAGGTTTAGATTATCTATTGAGAAGAAATTCTGTACTGAGAGGGTGGCTGGCCACCAGCACAGCTTGCCCAGAGAAGCTGTGGATGCCCCACCTGAGGTGTTCATGGCCAGGTTGGCTGGGACACCGAACAACCTGGTTTAGTGAAAGGTGGCCCTGCTCACAGCAGGGGGGTTGGAACTGATCTTTAATGTCCCTTCCAACACAAGCCATTATATAATTCTGTGATTCTCAAATGCCTATCACAACTGAAACCTCTGAAAACAAGTATTTTCTGATCTCTCAGTCTATTGCAGTTCACAGAACGCAGAGAGACAATTAACAAGAATATCCAAACACTGGGAACGACCCTCGCCCTAGACAAGCTGCAAGCTGTAACGTTCCCCATTCACCTTACACGAGGAGCAAGAGGCTGACATGTGAATCAATTAGTGTCTGACAACTCCATTTAGCCCTAAACATATGCCATCATCTCATTCTGTAAATGTCATCTGCAAACTGTTTCTTCTCCCACCAGGCCCTGTGCAAAGAAATTACTACGAGGATTGCAGGAAACCATGTATGGCATTTAACCTCAGGAGAATATGGAGGAAAGGGTAGATCAGTAACTTCACAGTACTTACAGAGAAAATGAAAAGCAAGCACAGCAACTGAGCTTCTCCAAAAATATTCACCTATGGCAAAGCCAACACAGCCACTGGATTTTTATTGTCCAAAATGCCACACGTGTCTGTGGAACTGTGTGGGATGTGGTAATGTAAATGTGGAACTATGCCATGAAAAGAAAGAAAGGGAGAGGACAGGAGGAGAACAGGAGAGGAGCCCATTTAAATTTTGTCTCTACTGGGATACATAAATTAATAAAAATGTTTGTGCATGACTCAGAAAAATAATGGAGGGATTAATTACTTCCAAACATATGAACTGATATTTGTTATCCCAAATGAAAATGAGAAAAGGAGGTCTACTGCTTTTCACTGTGTTCAGTGGACTGGGAGAGTTAGATCTATCTCTTTTGTTCATAACTTTTGAGCTTTTGCTACTTCTTATTTAAGTGGAAAAGGCAGTTACATTAAAATATCATTCCCACCCAAGTTCAAGCCCCAATACCTGAAAGTTTGCCAATTTTTTTGTGTATTACCAAAAAATAGCACTGCACTATTTTCCAGGATTGGTCTGCCACTCCTATGTACTTTTCTCCATCCAAATATTTTCTCAGAACATCTTTTGTTGTGATATTTTTACATCTTTCAGAGTGGGGAAAGTTTATTTTACAGACAACTAGCTCAGGCCATGTTGAACTGCACAAGTACAAATTTCCCAAGTACAAATACTGCTGCTATTGTTTGCAGTTGAAGACATAAATAATGCAAAATAGTGCTACTAAGTATGCACAAAGTTTGATCCCCTATGCCCAAAACATTTTAAATTTTCATAACTCAAAGCAAATATATTTTTGTGTTATCAGAGTTGTTGGAAAAAAGTTTCCTTTAAACTACTCAGGATTAGCTTCACTATGTATTTGTATAAAATGTCATCAGGGAGAAGGTACAGGTGTTACTAGAAATGCTCATGGTTATGATCCAGTTGGCCAGTTGGTTTCCCTCAGGTCAGCACTGGATAGGGCAGTAAGGTTCTGCTTTCAATCAGATAAAGGAAAAAGTGTCTTGGAACTGCATGGCCATGAAAAAGCATACATGTCTGGGTGTCAATGCATGTAATGTATTAGCAGGTCATTTTTAAAAAATGAATCACTATCTTATACTTAATATTTTCCTGATAAGTGCTCTATTTAGTTGTCCCTCCCCATTAAACAATGACAATGTTGCAGCCTAGAGGTAGCTTCTTTTCAGTGATGGGTGAACTGATTTTTGTGTTTTTTCCTTGTATAATTCATAAGTTAGCATGACCAGAGTGTTGAATTGCAAAAGTAGGACATCTGTCACCATGGGGAAGCAATGGGGGAGTACACGGCGTTCTTCTGACAGCTGTGGGCTTGTTTGTGGTCACTAGAAAGGTGCCTACTTGATTTTTTTTTTTCTACTTCAGCATTCCAGACATCTTTCAAATTTCTTCTATAGAATATAACCTTCCTAATTTCTAGACAGTCATATTCTTTCCCAGCTTGGCCACTGGATCCTTCCTTTGAGTTCCTGGGACTCACCAAAGCACACTGAACCCTCTCATAGCCATTCTTGTCTAGCAGATAATGCAATATCTCAAGTTACACAACCACTGCAGAGAACAGGAGCTGGCTTAATTGATTTTTGTAAAAGGATGGATTCCAAGTTTGCTGCTAACATAGGCAAAGACGGGCTGAGCTGCAGTGTCACAAGTACAAAGGCATGAAGGAAAGCATCACACGGGACAGAATAATCAGACACAGCTGCCCAGGTAAAATGAAATAGAATTAGGCAGATTTGTTTCAGTCAATCCTTACTACAGGAATATTCTGCTACTTACATTAGCTCTCGCTGAGATTTCTCAGTGCAATCAACAGAAGCAGCTATGCAGATTTTATTAATGACACATATTTTCAGTCTCTTTTGAAGTTTGTGTCTTATTACTGCCAACCACTTTCTGCCTCTGCAAATGCAGTGGGAAATCATGAATATAAGTACTTCTGTAGGACGTTGGTGTTTGTTTACAGTTGAGAAGCACTGCTGCATTCACTGGCAGTGGCACAGCATTACACAAGGCTGAGGATCAGGAGACTCCAGCCCAGGAAGCAGTTGCTTCCTCAGCTGCTGAGGCAGCTCCATTTGTGGCCACACAGTACCACAGGCCGCTCCTCTGCTCTGTGCAGCCACCCCAAATGTGCTTCTGCTTTGGGGGAGCTCTGGTTTACAGCTGCAGGGATGTGCTCTGGCACAGAAACCCACACAGAGCCTGCATTCCAAAGGGCCACGGGGAAACAGACAGCGCTCAGCTCCGGAGCAGCACGGCAGGACACACAGACAGGGAGCATGGCCATGGCTGGGCACTGACAGACACACGGACAGGGAGCATGGCCATGGCTGGGCACGGACAGACACACGGACAGGGAGCATGGCCATGGCTGGGCACGGACAGACACACGGACACAGTGCAGATCGTGCCCGGCTCCTCCCCAGCAGAGGAGCCACGAAGGCGCTGCAGGGACAGGCAGGGCGCAGCTGGGGCAGTACCAGGAGTGGCTTTGAGGAGCTGCCCTGACCAGCAGGCTGGGCACCAGGCACGGCCTCAGAGCCTCCCAGGGGCCCGAGAATGAGAAGCAATTTCAGCCTGGGGACTTGGGGTGCTGCAGTTTCCAAGACTCTGCATCCTTGGGCACCATTTCACCTCTACTATTTAAACTGAGAAATATGCAATATTCCAGGAACAGCAACTATCTTCTACAGCAGCATTTCAGCTACGTCATTTCAGAGAGGAAGTCCTGTGAATCTCCACATTTTTATATTCCACCTTTTTCCAGGAAGTGTTTTTGCTTATCTCGATCTTTCTTTCATCAATAACAAAACAAAGACTTTTACAATTCACTAACAACAAATTTCTCCTGCTGCTGGATTCAGCTTTGAGTCAAATCTTGATGTCAGTCAAAGGCAAGGTTTCCTGCACCCCAACATGCATAAAGCTGTTTCAATTTTTATATTCTACCAGCAATGTAGCTTCTTTGCTACTGTTTTCCATGCTTTAATACTATCTTGTAAGACACCTTCTCCATTTCTGATTTTTGGCCCCTTAGAAAACTCAAGATAGGAACCAGAAATACCCAGGACTAAAGGGTACACATCAAAAACTGGAAAATCTCTCAACATTCAGAAAATCAGCTGAGGTGTAAGAAATTCCTTGATGATGCTTCTTATTTTCCAAAATAATTATATACCTCCCCCTAGGGGAATCTTAATTGCTCTGCCTGCACTAAACTAAAAGCCCTTTCACTTAAAGTAGTCCATATCTGGGAAGCACACTATCCCAGAGAGATGCACTTTTCCCATGTACTCTAATGCAGTCATGCTCTGTGAGCATCACCCAGCTTCCAGACTGTGACCTCTAATCATGTTCTCCCTCTCTTCAAAATATTCTAGGCTGGAAGTCTGAAGGCAATCATTCTAGAATCTTGTTTACTGTTACATTAAAACAGTAAGTGATAGAAAATGATTTAATGGCATTTTTATAACGTCACTTCTAGGGGAAGATTTCTACTGTGTGCTTTAACAGCCTGCAAGCTGCTATAAGGAATATTTTTGTAATATAACAAGACAGAGAATTCATGTTACATCATTCACATGAGGGAGTTCAACTGACATATTTCAGTCCATTATACTCGAAAAAACAGCAGATACAAGCTTCCCCTACACATCTCATCTGTACATCTGCCTGGACTCTGAACACGCAGGAATGCAGCTAACCCAGGCAGATTGGCTCTCAGATTGCTCCTGAGGAAGCAAACTCTGTTTGGCTGTTACTCACAGCTCACTGCAGAGCTCAAGGTGCCTGCAGCAGGTCTCAGTAAAGATTCTCAAGCACTCAAAATCCCTGAAGTGCTGGGGTTCAATGAAACCCTCACCAGGACACAGTAACTGGTGCTTCCAGTGCCAAAGAAACTGGGCAGTGCCATGGACTGTGGGGTCCAGCTCCTGAGTGATACCTTTGTGTATGGAACACTAAAGTATTTTTAGCAAAATACTGATTTTAATTAGTATTAATGTAAGTAAAATGTAAGTAATTATATTTAATTTAATGCAATGTAATGTAAGTCATTAATGTAAGTCAAAAATTAAAAATTATTTTCTACAGTCACAGTTTGCCTTAAGATGCAACAAGTGGGGTTTTTCAGTAATATGGAAAAGGTACATGCAAGAGATTTAATTATCTTACCATACAGGTTCATATTTCACATACTTCTATCTCATCAACTGTAGCAATATTTTAACATCATAATTTTGTTAGCATTCTAAACTTCTCCAAGTTTCTGTTTTAGGGAAATACACAGAAACAAAGAATTCTTTTAACCTGGATGCTGAAAAAAAAATTATTTTTCCCTATCAAGTACTGACTAGCTACATGTTTATCACCCACAGTAAACCAACGGACCAGAATGGGTTTTTTAGTCAATGAACCATGTCTAAATAGAACTTGCTGTTTTAGCCTCTAAGTATGACCACAGAAAATGACATTTAAATAACCAGAGAATCATAGAATTAGATGCTGTAACAGACCATCAGGCCATTGGAGCTTGACTGACAGCCTGAAGGACAATTCAGCCAAGCCAAGGTCCATTCCTTTTTCCCAAGAAGCCACAAGGAGCAAGCTGTGAGTCACAGGAACTGTTCTGGAGGTGCTGCCCTGCTCACCACCATCTTTGCTGGGGACTCACATCCCTTACTAGATGGCAACAAAGGACCTGGCAAGACTGTACCTGACCTGGTAAGAATCAGGTAAGGCTGTAGAACAAAATCCAGCCTTTATTTCACTAAAATGTTCTCTATGATTTAGTCCATTGTCTCCCAGGGTGTCCAGATAAATACAACTAAAACTCCCATAGGTGTTTTTCAGACTTGTTTACAAAAATCCCCAAAGCACAGTACATGCACGTGTACCTCAGCACAAACTGCAGTTCATGACTTTGCTTAAATGTGATGGGGGATTGAAGACAAAATGATGGATTTTGCACTGACCTGTGTCAGTCACTTTTGCTGCCAACAAAGCACTTTATATCTCTGAGCCTACAGCCAGTGGTCCTGGGGAACAATGGGTGCTCGTTATGTTTCAGCAGCTTTTCACCTATTTGAAAGCTGATGTTTCTTTTCTTCCCTTTTCTAGGTTTAGCAAACCCCATCTGGCTATTTTTGTAAACATTCCAGACTTGCTGTACAGTAAGTTTTCAGTGTTTTCCTCCTAAGAGCAGTGTCAAAAAGCAAATGCCTTACTCCTGGCTTCAGAGGAGGTCACATTAATACATCTGATATTGGCAAGCCTATGAATATATTGCAGAACAATGATTGCTTTTTTTGAAACAGCATCACAGTGTTGACACACTCAGCTCGCAGCCCTTCACAATTCCCCATTCATCCTTTGCATTATTGCTGCCAAGCAGTTATTCTTCATTTAATGTTTTGCATCTGATTTATTCTTTGTCTGCTTTGGCGTTTACTGAGTCATATGTTATTGATTTCAGGTTGTTTCTTCCATGAATTCTAAATCCAATCTGTTTCTCGAAGAAAGGATTTAGAAGCAGTTTCAGGTTATTATCACCCAGACATGTTATAAGCACACTCACTGCCCCCTTAAACTGTGCATGATATCTGTCCCCACAGGGATGGAAGGAGCTGCTGAACCCCATGTGAACCAGCTCCCCTTTCTGGCAGCAAACCTCTGCTAGCTGAATGCTGAGCATGTTGTTTTGAACAGTTTTGCAGTGGAATTCTATTTTTACCTCATTGGATTGCTCATCAGAATGCTACACAGAGTTTGGTTCAAAGCCTCACAAAGTCAGATACATGACAGCACTTGGACTTTCTCTTATCTACTTAACTATTGAAAATGCAAGGAACTTAACCTGATACTTGTACATCACAAAGGAACATTGAATGTTTTTTACCTCCTCACTATTCTCAAGATGGTTGTTCAACACTTTGGTCTCCTATCCTGCTGGTGCTAGTGAAACTGTTTTGCCTAGGATTCCTCAGCTCTTCTTCTGCTCCTGTCTAAAAAGAGATCCCGCACCACGTGCACCTCCAGACCAGCAGGACCTCTCCCCCCACCCTCTGTGGGTTTTCAGAGATAATTGCTAATGCTTCAGAAATTGCTTCAGCTACTCCTGTAAGTAGTCTAGGATGAGTTCCATCAGAAACTGCCAACTCGAATACATCCAATTTATCTACACACAGTTTAGCTCATTCTCCTCCTGTTCTAAACTGCCTTTCATTCTCTGCTAAAATCCTGCAGCCCTCTCGGAGTCTCTCATCTGTGCTGGTGCCTAAAGCTAAGCTAAAATCCATGTGATAATAACTGAAATGTCTGCCTGTCACATTTTAAATTTGTCTTAAAATAAATATTAAATAATTCCAAGCAGAACAATTAACTCTCTGAATCTGTATCTACAACAGTATATCCTAAGCAAATAAATTTCTAAATAATTTTAAAAGCTTTTCCTGCTTTTTTGAAGTATCTATTTATAAATTACAACTATTGAGAGATATGGAGGTTAAACCACAGCTAAATCATCTCATTTACACAGTGATATATACTTAATTATTAATACAGCAGCTTCACCATTCAATGTCATTTCTAGCAACAAATCATAAGAGAAACACACTGTCACCAGTTTTTAATTTCTTTAGCTATGCACTATTTAATTTTTTGTAATTTTAATTTTGAGATATATACTGCAGATTTATCTAGCTAAAGCCTTTGAAATATTTTGCCAAATTGGTGGATATAGCTATTTCTTCCCTGCCCTTGTCATTGTGGCACCTCTCTGCAGCACACATTAGCAGTCTTCCTTTGGCAAACTCTTTCTTTTTTTCCAAAGAGAACCACACTGCACATCTTTTCATTTTAAATTTTTAAAGCAGTCCTTTGGCAGATAAGGTATGTAAGTTACACATAAAAAATGCTAAAGGTGAACTTCAATCTGTACATCCTTTGCTTATTCTGGGCCAGATATATAACAGCAAAGAGTTTGTAGCAAATGTGATTTCTCATTTCCGTCGATATGTTAAGCAGCTATTCATACCCTTTTGAAATTAATGCAGGAATGAATGCTTTTCAACCACATTTACTGTTGGTTTGCAAGCTAATTACAAGTGTGTGGTCCCAGGACTTAATTCTATAGTTAGAATTCTGCTCAAATAAAAAAAAAATCTAGAATTGCTTTGCTCTATTGAAATGTAATGTGCCATTAACCTAAAAAATATTTATTTCAAGTTTTACTTGCCAAACCATGAAATCCATAGTGAAGAAAAAAAAAAAAAAGAAAAGTTGCTCTGTTCCAAATTTTTCTTTTTACCAATGAACAATACCTACTGAAAGTGTTTGTATACTGAGATGGTAAACAATGGTTAAAAATGATATGGAAGTTCATGTGTTCCTTTCCCTCCTTTTTTTGCTCTCCCTGGAATCAGACTAAAAAGGTAAAAATGGATAGAAAGAATGAAAAAAGCCCAATGGATTTATAAAAGCGATGTGAATGCAGATACAATTGTGTATATTTTCAGATTTCCTGACACCTGGGCATAGCAGCTGACAGAGTATAAACCTGAAGCTGAATCACTCTTATTTCATTTGAGGAATGGAACCAACCGGCCCAAACTTCTTCACTGGAGCAGCTTGACAAGGAGCCCCCTCTCCAGAGGCAGCTGCAGTTCCTCTTTTGCTTTCTCATGGCCTGAGTTTGCAGGAACGAGCTCTGTGCCGCTCTCTGATGTCCCAGCAGCGCAGGGATCACCTGGGAGCAGCGTCAGCAGCTCAGTGCCAGCCCCGGCGTGCTGAGCCAGCAGCCCCAGCTGTCCCTGCCACTGCGGGCTCTGCTTGCCTTCAGCAAACATGCTGTGCATCCACATGTGTCCAAATGCCTCTCACTGCAGAGCCTGCACTTCAGCGAGGGACAGCTCTGGACAAGCATCTTTCAGGAGCGTTTCATGTTTTATTTATCAATGTGCTGCTTTAGAAATCGTTTCCCATCGTGCAGGGCTGGAAGCAAGAGTGGAAGGATGCATCCACGGATCTTATCTGCTGCCTCTCCACAAAGGAAGGGGCCAAAGTGAAGATGCTAAAGTGGCATGGACACACTCATTCTGTGGCAAATGGACTGCCACTTACCTGCAGCATAAATGCTGATGATGTGTAAGCACTTGGAGAGTTACAGAATTCTCTTCTTTTTTTCTGCTGCTCCCAGCAGCTAAATTGCATTAGAAGAAATGTGAAATGTATTTAATAATTTCATGGTATGATCACCTCTTTAGAAATTTAAGTCCATATTACTGGCTAATGAATGAGAAATCCTGAAAATATAAAGAGATTATGCATTATCCAGAGAAGTCTCTTGAGGAAGCTGAGAGATGATAGACACAAGAATAGTCAGAGCACATGATGGGATACATGACAAATTAGATATCAAATTTATGTTTTCACATAACTTCATTGAGAGACATGAAGCAAGGGAGATTTCTAAAGGGAGGGGAGATTTGATTTTGCTTTGCAATTACAGTGCACTAAGTAAAAGGTAAGTGCCAAAATAGAATTTGCTTCATGTTGTGTTTAATTTTGAAGAGTTCCTACCACAATTGCTGTTCTGGGAGTAGTAAATGGAATATGTAACACGCCCTGGAAAGATCTGACATGCTCCTTGTACATGCAACTCCTTTGTGCAGTTAATGAAATCTTTCACACCACTCCACATATAAATAAGTTTGATTCTGACTTTTTTCTATTTAAGAATGGAACAAGGGTACTCAGTAAGCACCCTGACCAAAACAAGCAAATATTACTTAAACTGTGCAATTTCCCACAGGCTCTGGTCAAAATTGCTTTCAAAAAGTCGTTTTCTCAATTCAAAAACCAGAGTGTTTTGTAGTGAGGGATAAAACTATATCCCCATCTACTGTATGTACACTGAAGCAGTTATTCTGCCATCTGGAGGATTTTTCTAACGTTTCAGAAAATCTCAATCCAAACATAGTCCACTTTGGACAATGCTTTTTAATGATATATTAATAAATATTCTACAGAACAGACATAAATCATCTGGAATTTAATCTAGGGGGTGCATTTGTAAAGCCAGAGTATTGACCATCTCAAGAAAAAATAATACAAGTTTACTGCTCCTACTTTGGTTTTTTTTGTTTGTTTTTTTTTTTTTTTTTTCCCTAAAGCACTCTCCTTTAGTGTACAGATGCCTGGCCCAGAGATCCAGCAGCATCCTGGATGGCTCTCTTGCTGTCCCGGTGAACAACTACTCACACGTTTCCTTCCTTTGCTTTGTTTATCTTTTCTGTTTTAACTCAGTAAACTCTCCAGGGCAGGCACTGCCTCGCACTCCCCAGACACTCAATGACAGCTCTGAGCACACCCAGAGGCTCTCACCAGCTGAGCTCTCCCATGCCAGCCCCGAAACAACAGCGAACACCAGGGAGCTGCTCCGTGGCACTGCACCACCCAGCTTCAGCAGCTTTTCATACACACAGCTCATTTTCACTCTCTCAGGAAGGACTTTGGACATAAGAAATTGGATTCACACAAAGAAAGAAAAATCCTTCTGGATTTTTCTATCTAACACAGATTTTGGTGCAGTTTTTCTTGAGCTACTCACAGGGAAGGCTGAAGAAAAAGACTTTAGTCTTCTATGCCTCCTCTGTAGGTTGTTTTTTCCAAGATAAAGATGGCTGCTAGGTAATGAAGTCACTTCCAAAAAGTTTTCTGCCATCTATATCATAACTTTTTCTTCTAGTGGCAAACAACTGTCAAAGGCTGCAAATGTTACCACTGAGCCCCTGGAGGAAGAGAGTAGTCTTATTTCTTCCTCTTCCTCAATTAAAACTATAGAATAATTCCACAAGAGCGGCAATTAATTGAAAGAGAAATCATAGGGAAAATGCTTTGAGAGAATGTTGCAGATATTAGCTAATTTATATTTCAGACTAGTGCAGTGCAAGGTAGGACTGTTCTGACATCATACTTAGAAGTCTCCTCTGAAATAACCATATAAAAAGTGGTTCCCAAAAATCAAATAAGAAGTGCAGAAGCTCTGTCTCATAGACTTTATATTTAAGCATACTAAAAGAAAGACATGCAATTTTAGAAACTGTTAAAGAGGTTTATAACATATATAAACTACCACTTTTTATATAACAGAAATATACATTTTGAGTCCTATATAAAATTGGAAATAATACTGCTTCATACTAGACCATCATTGAGGTAATAGCAAATATATGCCTAAAAACCTCTGGTTGTCTGTGTGAATATAAAACAGTGAGGAGGTGTCTGCAAACTGAATAAAGTGTTTCAACTCAAGCGATTAAAATCATGAGAAGAAGAATAAAAAAAGAGAGACATCAGTAAATCCTTTTGGAGAGACATCAGTAAATCATTTTGCTTGACCTTTTTTAACTTAGAATCCCTTATTAGCACAACATGTTTTTTCCCACTTGCCTTTGGAATTATGATTATCACCACATCATTCTTACTGAACAAACTCTTGTAGAACTCCTCAAATTCTACAACAGTTATAGAAATTTAAATTGTCCCTTGGTATTTTTTATCCTGGGAATGGATTTTTACACTAAAGATTCATATATCTGGATCTACCACACCCACACAATCTCACTGACACCAGGGGAACTGGAATAGGCCAGTAGCCATGGGAGTACTAAACTATCCACAGTTACAATGAAAACCAAAATACACAACTGCCAATCCTGGAAACTGGTCCTAGGTATCAGCTGTACAAAGCAGTGGAAAAGTCTTTTATATTTCAAAGATAAGCCTTATTTATTTCTACAATGTTGTCTAGAGATTGTAACTTTGATTAAATTAAGCCAAAACATCCTTTTATAATTTGCTTTAAAACTTTAAATGACATTAAAAAACTCAATCAAAAAAAAGAATATAAAATAATTTTTGTAATTGAATTTCCCACTTTTTATGCTCTTATGCAAAGAGACATGCTGTGAGTTAAAATTCAGCTAAGCATTTCCACTTCTGAAATCACTGTGAAATACAAACTGCAAGATATTAACAGAACACAGGATATTTATTCTGTTCATGGAATCAACTTGTTGTTAAATACTAAAGGAAATGTGCACCATTATTCTCTGTGACTCCACCCTTCCCTGAGGGAATAATAAAAGGAAAGCAAAAAAATCACCTTTCTACTTTCGATTAATTTTACTTTTCCTTACCAGGATTCTTTCTGGCAGGCTGGTAACAACAATTTCATTGTCCCAAGGGCCATTCCTGGTGGAGAGACTTTTTGTCATGCAGTTATCACTCCATGGAGAGCCTTGTGAGCAAAGCACAGCTTGGAACACAGGCCAGCCCAGCTCCTCAGGTCCCTCACAAAGCTGCAGTGAGCAACCACAGCACGAACAGAGTGAGAATGCCAGGAATCTGTGGTATTCATCCTTTGCATAATGCTTCTACTTAAAGACAGCCTGCAATGAAATTGTTTTTAAATGAGATTTCTATCATTTTTTTTTTAATCTTTGAAATGGATAAAGACTTACTGCAAGCAAGCATTTTCTTGCTTTTTTTCAAGAGACGCTTTGCATTGATCACCTAAAGTCAAATGTACAATAGAGAAAGAATTTTTTTCTTCTGTATTTTCTTTTAAGTTAGTCCTTTTCTCTGTGCAGTTATGATCAGGGCAGCATTTCAAAAAGTGTGTCTTTCTGTTCTTCAGTCTGTTTAATCACTTCTCAATATTTCAGTGTTATTGCTGTGAGCATTATTTTATTAACTTTCCAATTTTAGGGTCTGTTTCTCCATATCATCTTGTTTCAAAAAAGATTTTCTTAGCCCTTGATTATCTTCTTGCTTTTGGAAACATCTTTTTCCTCAGTATGCCACGTACATATCTCATGCCTTACACTTCCCAACTACTTCACTCAACCTCAATGAAATTAGGGATGAAATACTTCAGTTGATAAAATAACATAGGACAAAAGATACAGGTCACATCATCAGCAAGATCTTTGCTTTATAGGCTCAAATGACCTAGAAAAAAATCATGCATTACTGAGTTATCTACTGACAGATCCAACAGAAGCTACTTTTAAGGGTGGCATCTTGCCTTTTGGCAAGAATTTTAATTTTTCACTCCATGAGCATTAGCGATAAATAAGTGGGACGATGCAAAGTAGATCAAAAAGTAGAAACAAAAGTAGAAAAGCTCACTAAGCACTAGTGTAACTGCTCTCAGGAACCTAAAAATAATATTTTCCATGGGATATATTTCAGTGTTGAAAATAAACAGAATGTCTTTACTTCCTTGACTAGTTTTACACACTTTATACCTCACCCCAAACTCATCTAGAGAGGATGGATTTCACAGCTACATGCACCTTGTTACCTAATGAATTTGCTTGGGAAAAATATGGTAGTGGAAAAACACACTTGGACTCAGACACAAAATAAAATAGACAAAGTTCTGGAAACTTTTAAAATTCCCATTTAGTGGTTCTTCAATTGTACTAATATGTAACATAGGCAATAGGCTAAATTTTAGTTTCACTGTTAAGAGTCATGTATATCTTCTGAGAGCGCAAATCTGGGGTATCTTTTAAGTGTGGCTGTAGTCAGAATTATTTGTTTAAAGGGGGCAGTATATGCCCTTAAACACAACCAGCACAAAACCTCTGATTTTATATGAAGTGTAAACCATATATTACATCAGTCTGCTGCATCTACTTGTCCCCTCTTTTTTTAAAAGAAAATCTAAATGGAGTTGGCATATATCACAGAATGTTTACAGCCTTTGTGGGTCCCAATGGCATGTTTTTCTACCAGGGCTCATTCTGTCATATCTAGAAACTTTATTTTTAGCCAATGGCAAGTTATTTGGTTTAAAAGACCAGTCTTAGTACCAGTACTTCATTTGTAAGTTGCCAGGTTTAGGTACTGTTACTTAACAGAAACTTCCTTGGTATCCTCAGGACAGCTCCAGTCCATCAGCAGCCCTGGCAGCAAGCTTGTCTCTGCTGGAGCCAGGAAACACCCACGGACACACGAAGGGCTTGTTCCCCCTTTTCCCAGGAGAGAGGGACAAACCTCTGCCTTCTGCTGCTGTGCTTCACCGCCTTTTATTCCTACTCCGTTTCCGAGCAGGAACTACTCACTTACTGAGGTAGTCTAGCAGAACAAAGGAACCAAGTGTTAAATTAGGTGTATAAAGCCCCTCATTTCTCTCAAGATTTAAATTTCCACTCCCTAAAGAGAGATGAAATCTCCAACTCAGCAGCTAATGCAGCAATAAGTGAACGAATGTTTCATGTGCTGATTACTTCCCAGATAGCAGAAAGCCTGTGCAGGTGGCTAAACTTACTGGACCAATAGTGAATACAGATATTTCAGATAATTGGATTGATTCCTTAGTGGGTGGTTAATGTCACCAGTGCAGCACTCACTGCCAGGAATTCCTACAGCAGAACCCAGCAAATCAAAGTAGGGATGTCTCTGACTGACACCACACCACTTCAAAAACAAAATACCACTGTAGCTGGTATTTCTGTGTAAATGGGTATCACTGCTGTTGTAGTGTTCTAAATTAATTAAACTATCTTCATACCCAGTTAAGTGTAGACCTATCTAAATCAATTTAAATAACACTCTGAGGAATTAGATTCATCCATTAATTCATTAAATCAAATTAAAACTATATAAGTGCAGCTGAAGCAATTTTAATTGCATTCAGAAAAACAAAATCAATTGCATTACATGAATGTAAATTATTAAGCTAATGAGTCCTTTACTGATTGCTATTGATTTGTTTACTAGTAAAAGAAATATTTTATAATTGGCATTTTGAGCCAACCCATGTGACTTCTAGTTTCCATACATGTGCACCCACACACACATGAATGGAGGCTTGCACCATCCACAGCAATCTTTAGCCAAAAACCTTGGGGCTCTTTTCAGACCTGAAAAATGAGCAGCTTCTTTTGACCAGTGTTACAACTGGAACCCAAGAGTAACAGAACTCACAGCACAGCTTTTGATTTGCTGCACAAATTGGGCATACTTGCTTTAAAATTTGGCATGTAAGAATTACAATTATCAATAAAGGGACATTAATTGCTCTTCTGGACTGTATTTGGCTAAATCTGTCCCTGTAGAAGAAAAAACTCATCCAGTATGCAATGCACAGAGTGCTACCTACATATTCCATTAGCAACTGAATAGAAATCGTGTCTGTTGTGACCCCCTGGGATGTTTCTCAGGGTGTTTCTAAATTTCCAGTGCCAGGGGATGCTTCAGGCCCTGGCACACAACACATGGCCAGACCCTCAGTGCCACCTCCTGCCTGTGCCCTCCAGGCACAGAACCTGTGCAGAGTCAGGTAATGGAAATATAATATATTTCCATTTATATATTCAATTATATAATATAATAATATAATAATAGTGCCTTTCATTGGGTAAAAAAAGGAAATTGCCAACACTACAACAGAATAAAATTGTTATATCAGGTATCTGCTTCTAATCCTGCTTATATCGGCACAAGTTAGAAAAGAGACCATAATGATGTTACCAATTGAAAGCTACAAAATATAATGAAATCATTATTAAATGAGTGGATTCTAAAGACAGAGAAAAATAGTTTGTTATTTTAGAAGTGCAAACAGCTTCTAAATATTTTGCAAAAATTTTTTTTAAAATTCAGCTCAAAAAAAACTACTCTAATATTACATTGTATATAACCTATAACATTAGCAAAATTACTACAGTAAAAAACTTGGCTTCTAACAAGTGGTTATTTAGGAATTGGATTTTAAACCTGGAGCTCCTTCTCCATCTTGTAAATTCTCAAACTTGTTTCTGTAGAAACACTATTCCTTTATTCAGCAGAGCAAAGATGGAGATCTGCCAAACTGTTATGCAAGATAATGAAGCAGTTTCTCAGAGGGTGAGAGATCACATGAAATCACATGCACCACAGAAGGATTAAAATTTCAGGAATGTTGAAAGTTTTACCTTCCATTAACTTCATAAATTACGTGACATTTTAGTTCCAAATAACTACTTTGCTCTCAAAGTTTTAAGAGTACATAATAAATTGAGGATTTGTGTTTTCAAAACCTTATTTCATTTTTACCATTTTTCACATGGGCAGTAAATTCAAATCCTAAATGGAAGAAAAACAGTAAATTTTCTCTAACAATGGCAACTGCTCAAACTGAGGCACAGTTTTTCATTTAGTCTTTTGTTTTCTTCTGCTGATGAAAATGACACAGCTAAAGGTAATATTTCACGAAAATCCAGATTTTTGCACTGATATTGATTTCCATACTTGCTATGATATATCAGCTTACATTGGAAAGGCTCTGACTAAGCCTCAATCCCTATTTTGACTCTGCATGTCGGGATACTTATGCCCACACAGAATTTATATTTCAATTTCAAAAGACCAATTTTGTTAAGGATTTTGTAAGTAGAACCTGTCATAATGATATAAACACAGAATTGATACTTCATATAGTACAAGTCACAAGAGGGCTGCATATATATATTTTATCATCAATCTACAAAAAAGAGAAATTTTCAATAGTTGTCCCTGCTCCAGCATTTCCTTACAAGGAGTCCAAAATTTACCTTCAGTATGAATCACTTTTTTACAATCTGCTTATGAGCTGCACTGATCAGTGTCCAGCAACTCAAACAATGCAGAAGTTCTCATCAAAAGATTACTGTGATGATGCCACGCAAGGTAGACAGATGATGGTCTTCTCAGATGATGTTTGGAGAGAAAAAATATGTTTCAAGGGTTTTTTTCCTTTGGCAGAATTAAACTAGCTTTTAAGTTGGGGAGCTTTTTATTTTCACTTTTAGAATACGTAATATAAAAATTTAGAGTTTGCAATTTTTTCAACAGGAAAATGAACATCTTGAGACCAAACACAATAAAAGGAGGCACATTATATGTTCTATCATGAATCTTAAGCTTTTAAAGCATTAGTTTTCCTATATATTACTAAGTAGTCAAATAAAACCACTAAAAGAAAATTATACTTTAGCTGTCCCTTTAGAGCTTTTTCCTATACTGGAAGAGACAGTTCTTTAAGGATTAATTATACACATGTAATTCAAGGCACTGGCTGTGCTGGCTGGTACAGTTCCAGCACACAAGTTACTCACCAAACACATAACAAATGGGGTACAGCCCAGAAATCTGCCAGAAGGTCCCACAGACTGCTCCTCACATTCCAAACCCCAAACCCTCTATCAGAGTCACAGGCTATTCCTTGAGAATCACTTTTTACTTCAAGTAAACCATTACAAATAAACACTTAACATGAAAAGCTCCAAAGCTCAGCCCCAGCTCATCATGGCTTGTGGCAGATGAGAAGTCTTACACCCTAGGACCAGTGAACCAGTATTCCTCCTGGGCATCTCTCAACTTCGAAAAGGTATGTATTTTATTTCTTTTAATTAAACAGACTCCAAGATGTATATAGAGAGCTCAGTTGAGACTACTGCAAGCTAGACAGCTTTTCAGTAATATCAATCCATAATTGGTTAGTTAAGATCCTCCAGTGTCACAAATTATTCCAACCATGAGATGTACAGCTTTACATCCTACTCTATAGATCAGGCAGCCTGGAATAAATATATGACTCTGCTGAGCTCAGAATTTTACCAATATAATACTGAGATGCTTGAGAAGTCGGCTGCCATAGTATTAAACTAAAACCCAGAGCCACTGATTCTCAGCTTCTTGGCAAGAAGTGCCTGACAGTACAGAAATAGGATGCAGGTCTGCTCAGTCATGTGTCCCTTTAGACATTGGTAATATTTTGTCACTTTGCCAGTGTTCATTCATGCCTTTTGGGTATGATACACCACAGCCACACACACACAGAGATGCTCTGAATCAACAGTCAGTTCTTACCTGACTGGTCTGCAGGTCAAAGTTTAAGCACATACAGAGGAGAAATGTTGCAATGGGATAATTATATGTACAATGGATCAGTGTCAGGGTTTCCAGCTGAAGAACTACAAACCATTCTCAAGTAGGCAGAGCATTAGAGAATATCCCTGTGGAGAAGCTTGTGCTGGCAAGAGATGGACTGGATGACCTAACAGGACTTTTCTGTCACTAATATGATTCTCTGAATTTCATGCTTTTTGACAGTATTACAAGGTTCGACAGCATTTCTCTTCAGAAGAGGGATTAAGGTCAGTAAGTATCAGCATCAACTAAAAAAGTGCACACGAGGCAATTGTGATTGCAGTAGGCAAAAAGACATTCACAGTCAGAAAATATACAGTGCTTGTGTCTTCTGTGCATGCTAAAATCTGTGATGTAATCAAAGATCTATATGGAGGAACAAGGAATACGAGACTCAGGCTTCCTCACTGGTTTTCCTCTTACAGAGAAAGAAGACAGGTGTAAGATGCTATAAAATAAAAGTAGAAAAGGTCAATATCAGAGGCACAAAAAAGAAATACTAATTTTAAAAATGGGTTTGGAGCAAATTGCACAAAAAGTCACATTAATTAGTATTCATCACTAAAAGTTCAATGCCTACTAAGAATTGAACTTCAGAAAACAAGTTTTGCTGTAAAATCAAAGGAGCACAGGAAGAGGTTTCAGAAAACCATGAGGTATTTTTATTTCATTCTCATCTGTGTTCTTTCACAGGGACTATCACAGGGAAAGGCTGTAATCCCCACTAAGGCAGTGGGATAACACACCATATCCAACAACCATGAGACATAACAAACTTGAGCAATCTATGCCAGAGGGGCCAACGTGTGGCTCTTGAGCTCCACACAGTCCTGAAGCAGCTCCAGTCAGCTCTGATCTGTCACAGGGTCAGCAGTGTGCCTGTCCCAGAAAGTGGCTGCTCCGGGACCAGAGTGTGACAGTGAGTCACTGAGCAGCTTCTTGGTCACCATCCAACCCAGCTGTGCTCCCATCCTACTATTTTTAAAGCTTCCCTTCCTTTCTGTTCTCTAAATGTACCAGCAAGATGTCTCTGCAGTGTCCATGGAGTGTTGGATAAACACAGATAACGAACCCAAATACTCAAACTTTAACGTTGGAAATGTTGGCAATACAGAGTAATCAGTGTAGAAAGATTAATTATGTAACCATTATACTCCCATCACCATATGATGCTACACATCCATCTTCTCCACAAAACATCATAGAGATCTACTAAACTTCAAAGAGAATTCAGTGTGAGAAAATAAAACATTTTTTCTTCTGACCCAGAAGGTACTCAGTCTGTGATGGCACCTCATCCTTCAATAAGTTACCTGCATGCTTAACCCTGAGCATGCTTCTTTTCCAAACTGATTTATTACCTTCCTCTCTCTGTAAAAAGAAATTCATCAAATTAATTTCATCAGTCAGTTGCATAACTCTCAATCTACAGGCAGCTCAAAAGCCAAGATAAGTGCATCTACTTAGTGAAATCACCAGTGTTTTCAGGAATCTTAGGTTCTGTAGAGGTAAAAGAGTTAGAAATTTACCAGAGGATATTCAGAAATTCCTCTGAATTATTTCGTCATAGAATTTACACAACTTATAGTTCTGGGTCACTGGTTTTCTTTCATTAACAGTTTTAGATTTTGTTTAAAGCACTCTCAGGTCTACAGTTCACAATAAGAGACAGTATCAGTATTTTCTTCAAAGACAGTCTGCAGGTTTCTTCACGACTCGTGCTATACAGCACTCTGCTGCATTCCAGGATACTATGTGAACTTATGCCTTGAACTGATACTAAAAATGATTTATCTACAACATAATTTGACATTTAATTTACTCATAAAGCTGACAAAATTCCTTATGTCAGCAGATTTTGTAGTTTTCCTTAAAGAAACAGTAATAAAGGAATTACAAGTTCAACACAGGAACCATTGGCCAAGGCCCAGAAATGAAGCCAGCTGAGGTGAAAGAAAACTTGGTTCAAAAGGGTTTGAAAATAGTTTCTATACATATTTAAATACTCTGGTATGTGTGTGGGCTGGGTTAGATCTCCAGGGAAAAGTAATGAGATAAGCCCCTTCCTGCTGGTAAATGGTAACTGCAAGTCAGCAGCTTTGTGACTCCAAATTCCCTGGACTTTCCCATCCTACTGTCTGCTGCTTGTCACGTTGTAACAGCTGGTGAAAGCAAAACCAACCAGCTCAAATAAAATAGGAATCTTTAAAAATGTATGGTGTTTATTTCCTGTAATCCAGCCTTTTAGAACAATAACTGACCATCTTAGTCTCATAATTGTATCAAAGAGATAGTCAGAATAAACAGAGGTTTCAAGCTAGATGGACTTAAAGCAGCAGCAAACCTGTGAAGGTGCTCAGAGGGAGATCCTGTGCCAACCTCCCACCAGCCCAAGGGCTGAGCTGTGCCTGCAGACGTGACACACCCTGGGCAAGCTGGAAATTCCATACCCAGCCAGGTGCCCTGCTGCAAATGCCCAAGAACAAACCTCCACACAAGCACATTCCAAAGGACAATGACAAAAAAGGGAGCTTGCACAGAAGCCAAATTCTTTGCTCTCTAACCTCTGTGTCAGATCTCATCAGCCACCTTTGTTCCCATCTGTCAGGAGGGTGTGATTACCAAGTATTCCAGCTAACACTGGTGGGAGCAATACTCCAATTTTTAAATTGTAGCAATTCACTTCTGAGCATTCCCTCCTGACTCTTGGATACCAGAAAAGAGCAATCTCATTTAGAGTATTAATGGATTTAAAGAAAATCTATTAAAAGTGAAGCAAGATAGCACTAATGAGGTCTGAACACTATGTGGCAAAAAAAAGACAAAAATAGCCAAGTAAGATTAGAAGTAGGCATTGACAACATTGAACTAAAGGATTTACACTCAATTAATGTTTGGTATTTTTTTATTTCACTCTTCATTTATATTATTATAAGCTGCTTCCTTTCTGTTGAAGCAAGGAAGGGAGTGGCACAGCAGCAGAAATAAAGCCAATGGATGGTGAAAGGTCCTTATTAAGTAAAATGCCTCACTTTATTCTGGGTGTCCCTATGCTTGCAAAAAGCATGCACAGGGTTACAGGTTTGCTGTTTGCTAGGAAATAAGAAATACCACAATATATTTTGCTGCGGCACATTGAATAAATATACAATTAAGTTCTTTAAAACATGAAAAAACTTGAGGCTAGCCACAATAATCAAATTTTATGAAACCTGTGATTTTCATAGAATTGTTCTCTTGTGTTAAGGTAGCACAGAAATGTTTTAGATCTTTTGTTCAAAACTCACCCTTAATGTGGAAGGCATATTTTGGCCCAATATAGAATAGTCATATTGAATCAAAATCTGGATATAAAGTGAAGAATAAAAAATAAAAGTTTATTTTTACTGTGGCAATGAATTGCTCCATAATTCTGGCTGAATCTCGTAGAAATAATAGTCTGTAGAAAAAAAATATATGCAGGTGACATAAAACAACTGTCAACTCATAACCAAAAGTGCCATGAAAGCTTTAAAAATCCTAAACAATAAAGCTAAATAGGCAACATAAAAGCAAATAAAATTTAATGTTCAAAAATCCAAATAAAGCAAAGTTTTAGCATTACAGTTGTAAATTAATTCTGTCAAATCAGAAAATTTTGTGACCGTTGATTTAATGGCAGAAAGCTCAGCAGAAACGTCTGATCATTGTACCAAAAAAAGGTAACAAAGTGTTAAGATAGTCAGGGAACTGAATGAAGATTAGCACGGAAAACACTATAATTTCCTCAAGGAATAAATAATAGGTCTTCACCTCAACTCTATGTTTATGAGTCATTGCTTCTAAAAAGGGAACTGCAGAGGAAAGACAAAAATTGCATTAAAAAATCTCTTCTAAGTAAGAAAAGGACTGCAACAGGGCAAACAGGTATGTTTTTAGATGGATAAAGATTACATTTTTGTCTTAGATTAGCAGAAAGAAGATTTAACAAATTAATATCTGGACTTCCTAAAGCCAGTTAAAAAAATATCATAAAAAGAACAAGATTTTTGAATTCTTGACATTTAAATTACAGAATTCATTGCCAGTGGAAGTGTTCAGGGCAGAAACTTCACCTCTCCTGTGTGTATACATTTCTAGATTATACAAGCACTGTCAACAGTTTTGAAAAAGATGTTAAAACTTGGGATTAAGGCCTAACCTAATTTCTTCTGAAATCAGAGCAGCACAGAGTTATTCAGGGGAAATATTTTCCTGCCCATGCTTGCTTGAAACATCTCCAGCATCTGGTTCTCGCCGTTCCCGCAGCCAGGAAGCTGCACCACTGTAATCTCTGTGTGTTATCATTTGCTACCCTCAGTGACATCAAGACTACATAAATAGAGCATTTAATAGCTGGGAGAGACTGGGGCTTTCCTTAGGGACAAACTGGTCATCTGCTAATGATGCATCACACAGCCAATGCGACCCAAATGCATAGTTCTGCACAAATGGTACAAATTCCATCTACTCCTCTGTACTGCAATGCACTTTGCAGCAGCGCAGCTCTGGTCCCACTGATCACTGCCATTGAAGCATTCCCCTCCCTGCACATTTTCAATGCATTGAAAATGGACAGGGGAAGCAGAGATGCAACCAGAGATAAACTACTGCAGGATGCATTTCTGGCTGGCTGATACTTTGAGTTTCTAGGGATTAGAGAGAAGCATATATTTGAAATTGCAGAGCATATATGAAAATACAGGTATTCTGTAAGAAACTATGCTATCAGTATGTGTGATTAAATAAAAAAAAGTTTATATATCAGTCCAGTGTATGAGAAAATTAATTAACATATTTAGCATGCAGAGAGATGGATTTCAGCCAGCACAAGACAGAAGGAAGAGGATTCAAGCACTGAACATGGTGTGAGACAGTCAGAACTGGCATCAGGAAAAGGCAGGTAGGAGGCTAATTAGCACAAGATTTGGAGAATGGGAGAAAAGCCCTTACTAAGAAAACTCCAGTAGGCTTTCCCATGGAAATATCCCTAAATTTCAAATAAAAATGCTAGACTATATACTAAAAAATTGTATTAGCTTCTCTAACCCTACTTCTTTTCTGTGAGTAGATTGTTTTTGATACAATTATTTCCTACCAAGCACATAGCCATTTATTTGTGGTTAACCATTCTCTTCAGAAACTTTATAATAGGGTTCAGCATCCTATATTTGTGAAGTATGCCTTGTTTAATGTGTTACACAGGCACATATGTCTGCAAAATTACAGTGGTATCAGCTGTACGTCTCATCTGGGGTATCACTGTTCGTCTCATCCATTCTAGCTGCTTTACCTGCTTAAAACTTCATTTCTTCCTTGCCTTCAAAGTGAGATGGCAACACCCTTTGCATCCCTTATACATTGTGCCTACACACAACTGCGACAATATGGTGTTGTCAAAGCTTTGTCGTGAAGGAATTACCAGGTTGTGAGGGTTCTCTTGCCACTAGAAGTGTAACAAGATTAGTATGGAAACATGGAACGGTTAAAAGAAAGGAAGGAAGAGAAGAAAGGGAGCACGAACCACATTGCACCACTCCTGTACTAGCACAGGGTGTGTCCTAATGCTGCAGAAGCAACCATGGACATGATGCGCTCTGCAACCTGCCCGACGTGACCCTCACACACTGACACTGCTGCTTCCTAGAAGGACAGAAGGACACTAAGCTTGGGGTGGCTCCCCAAAAGCAGATACAGGGTTTTCCTACATGCCTTTTGAAGCAAAAAATATTCAAACATCCAAAAAAGGTCGAAAAGCAATGTCAAGAGGGCTGGATTACAATGCAATATTATTTACTTATTTTGTAAGTTCATTAGTTTGATTAATTATACATACTGAAAATCACAGCTAAGCAAAGTGCAAGTGAGCAAGCCAGAGAACTGTCCCTATGGGACACAAAGTAACTGTTTAGTCAAAATTAATTCAACATATTTACAGAATTAAACAAAAAGAAAAAATCAAAAAGAAGAAAATTGTTCATTGTATTTAAAGTCTCTACCTTTGTATTAAAAGACTGGCTCAGAACAAATCACCTTCTGCACCTGAAAATACTGCAGCTCTATTACTTGTGGTACTGTTCTGCCAATATTCAAAGAGCTTTAACCAAGTATCAGTGCCTGGTTTTTGTATAAAACATACACAACTCTGAGAAGCAATCTACCCCCAAGTTTACACTACTTTATCTATAACATCCTTTCAACACTATTCTTCAAACTGTGAACTGAGCTCTGAGAAGTTAAAAAAAGACTGAAGTTTTTATTTGACATAATTCAATTTCATAAAGAATCTTTGACATAAGACAGTATTGCTGCATAGTACTTTAATATCTTCTTTAAAGACTAATACACCTTATTCAAATACACCTAATATACCTTATTCTAACATATCTTATTGCATTTTGAGTTGTTTAATCAAAGAATGGAAAGCAGGTTTAGATGGTTCTCCTTTCTTTGAGCATCAGAATAATTTCTTGAAAATCTTTGTCAAACATTTAATTTCTGCAATTTAATTTAATAAAACCACCATTTATTGGGGTTCAGTACTTGGACCCTGCCAAGCTTTGCACCCTCATACTAAACACTTAAAATCTTGAGCATCCTTAGTTTTTTCTGCTGACTCCTCCTAGCAGCCAGATTAGATGAGCTGAATCTAATGAGCCTCCAAAGCAGGCTGAAACCCTTCACTGCTGCCAGCTCCTATCGCCTAATCAAGGTGTGCAGGACACCTACACTGGAGCACGGACACTTGCATGTACATGCCTAGCAAAAACTGACAGTGAGGTTAGGACTAAGTCTTCTGTCTTGGGTGTGTGTGGCAGCCATCTTGGCAGTGTGATGCTTTTTATAAGCTACAAGGACGTAAAATTTGGTGGGTGACTGGTTGATAATTTATGATCATGGTTTGTATTTTTGTTTGGTTTTTTGGGGGGGTTGGTTCTGGGGTCAATGCTATGTTTGTTTGGGGGTGGTTATGGAGTGCCCAACAGGCTCCTGCAGCACGGGGCTGGCAGATCTGGGAGCCACGGTGGGGCAGAGCAGGATGTGGGACACAGCTCTGCAGAGCCGTCCCCGAGGACAGGCCAAGGGCAGGAACTGCAGCTCAGACCTCCTGCCGGCTGGCTCCAGCTGTGCAGGAGAAGGTACAGTCTGCTTTGGTCAAATGGCTGCTGACAGCAGGCCTTGCTTCCCACTGCTTCTGCCCCTGCTCCTCAAAGCTGCATACCCTGCTTTTGGCTCATTCTCCTCCACCTCCCTGTCTGCTCAGGTTTACACTCCAAATTCCCTTCCCTTTTCTATAGGAGGCACAGTCCCTGCCAACTTCTTACTCCTGGCCCTGCTCCCAGGCTTTCTGCCCCTTATTAAAGGATAGAAAACCTCCAAAGGAGATCACACTTTCTTTACATAATCTATTTAATAATACTTTTCAAGTAATTCAAAGCTAACTCTCACTCCTGAAAAGATCTCAAAGGACTCCAACAATTTAAAAAGACTAAAATCTGTGTTGAATTATTGAATACAAAGGATGACAAAACCCACTATTGTGGGCTTCCACAAATATACCCAAAATACCGAAAATGCTGCCAAGTTCGGTCAGTCAAAACTGTGAGTCATAAGTGACTTAAAAGGCATAAGGGCCGAGCACTTGAGCTTCTTTCACATTTTTTTCAGGTCTGACACTTTCTTTGTCCTTTATCATTTGAGCTTTTGGTATATACTATCACCAAGTTCTAAAGCTGTTCCCACAGCTACAAGGGAAAAAAGATCAATGAAAACTTTCCTCAGGAAGAACAACTTAAAAAACCCACACCACATTCCATCAAAAAGTTTGGAGTAAAACTACAGCAAATGGCAACATCATATCACTGTGAAGCCCAACTATGCACCCTACTGGTGTTTTTCCAAAATGACCGTGAAAATGCATTGTGGCAACTGAGAGGAAGATTTTGATACATTCCAACCCATTTGATTCAAAGACCCTTCAATGAGGCATGCATCTCTGCATTCATTTTATCATTTTTGTATATTGCATAGTTCAAATTAGAAATTATCTAATTTATCTGCATCAAAGATGGCACACAGACAAATCTTGACTAGACCAGAGGCTCTCAATTTTTTTTTATTTCTTCAGGCTTCTAGTTGTAAGCAGCAAGGAATCACTTCTGAGTTTAGCCTACAAGTTAATTTACATATCACTTTTCTCTCAATGCCAGGTAAACTGTGGTAGAATTCCAACACACATACTGCTGTTTTCCTCTATGCTCCTTAGCAACTCTTCAATCAGAAAGGTCCCAGAAACTTTTCTTGTAGAAGAATAATTTCCTACACTCCCAGCTCCAAAAGTATATCTAATAACAACAGTTGCCAGGATGACAATTCTTATTAATTTTGAGCATCTCCACAGGTTATGTTCAGATGCAATTATCTTTAATTAGGTGTCATCCTAAAGCACTACCAAGATCAGACTCATTCATTAGTCAGGGAGCTTAAAAACTAACAATTAATGGGATTCATTCTTCTCATCTTTTTCCTTGACAGCAAGGAACTGTCTGAAAACAGTTCTCTGCACTCAAGAAAAGACAAGCAGCTGCATAAAAGAGAAAGTCACTTTTATTTTCTTATGTTCTGCTGAAACTTCTGCTTTCCCTGCACTATTACAAGTGAACAGAGTATTTTCTGACACTTAGGATTCCCAAAATAGTTAAAAAACATATTGCTTTATCCTCTAATATCACATTATCAACCATAAGCACAATTATGACAACTGATATTCTCTGATTTTTTTTCCTTTCAAAGGGCAAATATTTTTAAAAAGATCTACACCTCAGTCCTCCTCCTCTCAAATGTAGTTTATTTCACTTGAGGTGTTTACTCAATGATATTTCTACTAAGAACATTTGACCTTTAAACAAACATTCCAGACAATGTCCTTTGGGTGAAAACACACTGGTTGAATTTCCTTCCACGTGTTCCCCTGCAGCATGTTTGCTTTGTTCAATGCCATATTTATCCTGCTCATTGATTCTGGTCTGCCAACAACACCTCTTTTCAACAAACTCCCTTCTAATATCCTTATACAAGGTCTTCCCCATTGCTGGGATGCTGAACATCCCCTTCACTTTTAATTGGAGCAGCCACAGAAAAGGCAGCATGGGTGTCTGTTTCAACACCAGAGGAACCACAGATCCTGATAAAACCTGATTTCAGGGCAAATTCTCCCCAGTCTTCTGAATATTTAGTGTACCAAAATGAAACAGTAGAAGAGGAAAAGATTTAAGAGTTCCATGCAATGCCTTGAGGTAAATTTAGGGCCACTATCACTGTGGTGATAAACCATCTTTACCTTTTTAATTCCACTTGATACATCTGTACCAGTGACTTTTTAACACATGTTAACATATTTGACATGTAGAGAACTGAGTTTTCTTCTGTGTTTGTAGCTCATCTGATACAGTAGGACTCTGATGCTAACAGAGTGCTCTAACTACTACTGTAATATGAATAATCATCACCACAAAAGCTGAAGATGAAACAAGACAAACCGTGCCAACATTAGTGTGGAAGCCACTGTAAACCCTGGGTAAGGAAGATCATTAAGGGACAAAATATAACTGCAGATCTTCAGCTGGTCTCACTAGAAGTCATGAAGAATAATCAAGGACACCTCATGCCTCATGCCAAGCCCACACTGGTGGTTGCCCCACCAATTTATTACAGATTATCACCAATTTATTACAGATGCTTTTTGAAGGTGTGGTGTTGAAAGAACTCAATCCCATATAGAAAATCCTAGATTATCAGCAGAATCAGGAAGTCTATTAGAAAGATTTATGCTGGAAGGGGTCACTTATAATACTTTGCCTGACACTTTGCACTTGCAATTGCTGCCCACAGAGGTACATTTCCACAAGACAATATCAGCAGAAGATGCATAACACTGCAAATTGTGCCTTATCACTCCTGTGAGCACTCGACAGAGTGTAGGCACCATTCTAAGTATCATCTTAAACAGAAAAGTTTGCAGTGGTAGAAGAAAAAATGAAGCTTCTGTCAGGAAATTTTAGGTGGCTGGGATCAAGTCCAACAAATCCTCCTGACTCATCCATTATCTTCCTGGTTTTGCACTTGTTCTTAAAAATTGTCTGTTTTCCATCCTAAATTGTATTTCTTCATGGGCTCATCCTAAAGCCCTAAAATACCCTCTCAGAATGCACAGCAGCAGATCTGAATCCACGAGGCAGATACAGCAGCTATTAATAATGCAAATATGAGATTATAAAGTATTGGCTGCAGAACTTTCAGATTAATTCATCACATTTCTGGGCACGTGTCTGAACTCACTCTAGCTGACCTGAGAACATGCACAAGAATTGTTATGAAGTGGAGAAATGAAGGCAGGCCAGTTCTCTGTGCTTGCATCCCAGAGCTGTTACTGCCTAGTGAGTACTGGATTCTGCAGCAATCAATCATCCAGGTATCCAATGCTACTTTGTTATATTGCCCAAAACTGCTCTGAGTGAAAGTAGAAGAAATACTGCGCCCAGTTACTGGAAACAGCATTTAGTTAAATGGTGCAATATGAAAATCCCTGATTTAGGCCATCCCTGCCTTACCTTGAAGGTAGAGAAAGCAAAAGCCATGTGGTTCTCTGGTTATGCAAGCACTGGTAGATAACCAAGAAAGGCAAACTTGGCTAATTTGGCCAACCAAGTTTCACAGGGATCACATGTTTAAGAATGAAATAATATAGACCACATATCCAGTTATAAATTGTGAAAAGCTTTCTAGCAGCTGTTGAGAGTCTCTTCATCTTGGAGCTCACATCCCTATCTCGTTACAGTAAATGAATCATGATTTCACAAAGCTGTGTTTAACAGTCCATATATAAAAACAGGCCTAACAAAGGCCAGCTGAAATGCTGCCTGAGCACTCAGGCAGCATCCAACTTCAGTGTGCAGATTTGACTGGCAATCATATTATTCTGCATTATCAGAGTCAAATAAATAATTAATATATTATAATAATTTTATAAGACATGCTGCCTTCCTGAGAGGGGCAAAACAAGAATTGTGTTTGTAGTCGAATGCTGAACATTCTCTATTCACACACTCTAGTATGTGACTCCAGTGTTTTTCCTTTACCTGAAGAACTGCAAGAAACCTCACTGAAAAGCCAATTGCTCAGACTTGAGTACTGTATGCTCACAACTTATTTTCCAAGCAGGTTGAGAAAGCACTTTCTGGTTTCTGAACATCTGAGCAGCTCCAAGAGCAGATCTTCTCCTTGCTGGTTTTTGCCCTTCTTTGTCATTACCAACCTTTAAGCCCTCTCTCCCTGGGCTGTCCTCAAGGGCAATGAAAGGTAACACATTATACAGCTGCAGATGTCAGTAGATACCAGAAGTTAAATGTTGAATCTTCATAAAAATACAAACACTAATATTTGCTTCCTTTCTATTCATGCAGTGGTACTCACCACAGCGAGAACAGTATATGTACTTTTCAAATTCTCTAGCTCTGAGGGGTTCTAGATAAGTATAGTGATAGTACAGCCAAGATTGCTAAATTTATTACAGGAGCCTGTGATCCCAATAGTATATTGCTAATAACAGTGCCAAATATCCAAAGGCAGCTGCTCTGTAGAGGTTATCCAGTCCTGTATGCTCCCCCACAGAATGCTGCAGAGCAATAAGCAGAGGCATATTATACCAGAGGGAGAAGCAAGCTGCTCTTCTTAGATATAGACGAGTAACAAACATCCAATATTTCTTTGAAAAATCAAGGAAAACTGTGCCAGAGGACAAAAAGGACATCTGTGCCAAAAGAAACCAGAATCTCTGCAAACTGGAAGTGTCTCTATTGCTGCAAGAGCGATGAGCCAGCCCACGCTAACTGCCCTATTCCATTAACGCAGTCTAACCCTTTTTTCAGTCTAAGCACAGCTTATAAACAATTTGTTTTCCATTCACAGCCCCAGACTTCAGAAATAAATTTCTTTGGATTAAAAAAAACGAACATTCTCCTAGAAGTTTGCTATGGCATTTTTGCAAATTCATGCAGTCTGAATTCCAAGGTGCTCACAATCCATCTTTTTTTTATTTTATTCTGCATTTAGGTTGAAGACTTGGGTGTTGGGTGCAATGCACTTCATTTTCAACTTTCGATGTGTGCAATTATGTTTCCATTATTTTAACAACATTTTCAGTTAATATTTTTCCAGTGACTGCAGCAAAACCTTATGCTACAGCCCATATTTCAATTTTTTTTTTTTTCTGCTGAGAGTATCCTGTCAGTTCTTCTACATTAGTACTGGCACATCCTCTTAAAATAAACCATCTGCTGAAGACAAATTCCTTTGTCCCCTGCCTGGGCATACTCCCCAGCCATTTGGACAACAAAGATGGGAAAAGGGCTAGATGGAGAATTCTTTGGGATGCTGAAGAATATTCAAAAAAAGTCATATTTTACTTGAGCGATAAATGACACATCCCTGAACGCCCACTGGGACTTGCAGAGAGCAGAGGGAACAAAGTTGGTAAAGGCAGACCTTGACAGGGTGACGGTGACATTTTACAACTGCTGTTGAAGGACTGCCTGTGTAGGGTCAGGCCCTGCCCTTGGAGATGTTTGCTACTGGCAGAGATGGTACAATGTGACAGGCAGAGTTTTGTCAACAAGACTCTAAAAATTTATGTAGAGATCATGCTGACAAAGAGTGACCCTAACCAGTAGTGTTTTCTGTATTAAATGCAAAGTGTATGCATGTGTGCACATATTACACATGTATATTTATGTTTATATAATTTATATAGACAGATATGCACATCAGCGTCTGGACAGTGACAGATAAACTTGAGCATGGCTCACTTTAAAAAGAGGAATTCTGCAGCTGCTGAGGCACTCACACTATCTTCTCAACCCTTTGTGTAACCAAAAAAGACTTTCTTCCAAAGTGTAAGGAAAGAAATATAACCCAGCGCTGTGAAATCCTACTTTGAAGTGTTCCAGTAGCTATCCTTACTGGAGTGTCTGAGTTACAGCTATGGAATACTTTGATTATTATTTTTTTTATTGTAACTTGAAAAGCTGAAACTTGAAAGAAAAAGAAAATAATTTACAAGACGTTCTAAGGAGGCCGAATGTATTTCAAGATCTTGCCCAGCCCACCCTCAGCACCATCAGCATTTGGCCAAGTGCATCTTTGGGCTTATCAAAACAAAGCTGAGAATTACTGCAACCCTTGCAGACATTCTGTCTGCATCATTTCCACATGCACCAGTACCTGCTCCTCTGGAACGCTCCAGAAGTACCTCCACACCAAGCTGGCATGTCTGACTAAAACCCTGCTTGCTGAGAATACCAACGGATGGGCACTTGGAGAGAATCCCACTGAGTGAAAGGCTTGAGGCCTAAAATCTCTCAAAAACCTGAAGGCCTTAATTATAACTGCAGCTATTGTCTTTGTGCATAAGTTATGAAGATGCTCTGACTTTTAATGTAGATCAATTCTCCTACTTCAGGAAGAAAACATTTTTCCATTCATTCCAGCGCACAAACAAGTTCTAAGTGCAGGTGGAATATTAAATATTCCCATCCTTAACCTTCTTTGGTATTGCCAGGCATGGATCAAGGAATGCTGTTTCTGAGACAGTAACAGTTACTCAGTTTCTCAGTTACTTCTGAGAAAGTAGGTGTCTGAAGGTCAAAGGAAACATTTCCATTTCGTTTGCTAGAAAAAGCAGCAAGAAAAATTTCTGTCCCCAGCACAGACTGCATGCTGACACTGACTGTACCTGCATTATAGGATCATTATTATTTCCATGAAATTATTATATCTTTGCAGACATGCCAGTGGTGCCCACACATAGACAAGTATTTAACAACAGAAGGTTCCAAGCAGCTTTTGCAAACAAAAACAACATATTTTGTTTCATAATAAAAATCAAATTTTAAAAGCCATTAGAATTAATCACCCAAACTCTAGTTTCCAAGGGGAAGCAGTTTTGGTGAGGCAAAAAATTAGCAAAACCCAAAAACCCCCAAACATCCAACAAACCTAAACCGAAAAAACCTCCAGCAACCTAATAAAAATATTAAAACAGACATGCTACTAGCATATGCATTCTAGTGATATATTTGAAAAGCCACTCATACTGACACTTCTGTTATTTGCTATTTTTAAGCACAAGGCTGAGAGCCTGCAATAGAAATTGTTGCAGTCTTTGCTTTCTCATATATAACACGTCTGCCTCTTTTTGAGCACAACAGTAGAGAAAGGTCAAACAAATAAAATCTATCAATAACAGGAAAATAGATTGAGCAATATAATCTTAACTTCTACTCCAGAAATAAATCTGGGAAGAATTTTTGGCATGAAAGATAAACGCACTTAGACTCAAAGCCAGTTTAGAGTCACTCACATAAAATTCTTTTGGACAGAAACAATTATTTATTATACAAGTATCTAATGCCTAACAAAACATTAAGGTATCTAATCTACAATAAGAAACCTTGATTTTTCAGAAAAAAAAAAAACAACTTTAGCATTGACCTAGAGAAGCTCACATTTATATGAGAGTTACTCTTTTCCCTGAGTCATCCCATCAATTTGCTTTAATACAACACTGATCATCATGTGGCTCCATACAGAGTTCAGCTCAGAAACTGAGACATTCAGAGGAGCTCAGAAGTATCTGAAAAGCAGGGATAGTGGTCATTCTAAATCCCCCTCCATCTCTGGGCCAGCTGAAGGACAAACAACTGGACCCTCACTCTGCTTGGGGCTGGCTGCAGCTCACTGCCAGGTGGGCACTGACACTGAGACTCAATGACAACAGCATCCCACAGCACCACACAAAGAGGAGCTGATATTATGTAACCTAAAGACAAAATACACCATGGCCTACATATCTTGTGACATTTTAAGAGATGATGGACCTGACAAGTCACAATCATCCGCCAAGTATAATGGTGGTGGAGTAATCAAGCAGGTATTACCCCAACAAATGCCAAAGAGTATTTCAGTACAGCTCCATCTGCCCAAATTCACAGTGCCATTCTGAGAAGAAATAAAAATAACCCAAAACATGCGCTCAAAAATATATTTCTAATCTAAATTAAATGTAAACACAGTCATCAGTTAACATCCTTGGTAGACTTAGACTGGAACACTGAATTTGTTGAGAAACGTAAATCAATCAGTCTGAATCAATTCAGAAACACAAATCAAGGTCAATCACAATTCAGAATTTAGCAAATTAAATTACTTGTTCATTTATGGTTAACTTCCTTAGGTTAATCTTAAGGCTGTATAAGCTTCACCTAGTATTATGCTTGAGACTTAATAATTTGCCTTGACATTTAGAATAGCTCTTACATAAAACTTTGGATTTGTTTTTAAATAAAAAGCAAGATGACAGAATAAACAATGCTGAAAATATACTCTTTCCCAGAAGAATTGTAATCTTGGATCAAAAGCCTCCAGTTTTTTTCCCTCCTTCCATCAGTACTATATTTCCACACTTGTTCAAATTAAACTCTTTTTCCTCTGTACTTAAAACGATTAACTATATATATTAAAACAAATAATATGCATATTTTTGAGTTTTTTCAATATACTTGCCCAATAAAAATACACATGTAAGACAAAGCATTTTCATTTCATTAACTGTAAAATGTGTAAACTGCTTAAATGTTCCTTTTTTTCATTATTTAGACTATCTTAGGTAAAATAAACCAGCCAAAACTGTATAAAGTCTGTACTGTGTTCATACACCATCAATAGATTAAATTATTCTAATAAATGGGTTACAGTACAACAACAATATTGTGAAGCAAGGCTAAGCTACCAGAGAGGATTTAAATCTCAGAAACAGCTGCATAACAACCACACTTCTCTGAACAGTAACAAATTAAGGGCATCCACAAGACTCCAGCTGTGCTAATGAGTTCTTCCTTCCACATCTACAGAGATGACCAAAATACCTGCAGGACTTTTTAAAGAACATGAGCTCTTTTATGTGTCCATCCTAAAAAACTGAGTCTGATACATACCATTTGTGCTATTATTCATTTCTCATTTTACAAGTTTTACAGACATTTATTCAAATTAAAATGCTCAGCAGGAAAATCAAGATAAATGGAAATATAAAAGCTGAAGAATTTTATTTTAAAAAGAGAAAACAATAATCAAATACTGAATAATATCTAGCACCTCAGCAATCATTTGTAAGATGATTCAATGGGAAGATGAGTTTGCAATAGATGAAATTAAATAAAAAACTGCAATAAATCTCTGCTTTGGTACAGACCAGGCTGCCTTGCTCAGCAATAGGCTCCATGACAAGTTAACCAATATAGTGCAGTATTGTGTTTTGATCATTACATTTTTTCACTGGGGGAATGGGGCTACTCACAGCAACAGCTACCCAACACAGTGGTAAGGACATTTCTGACAACAAACTGATTCTGAGCCTGCTGTATCCTATAAAAATCTACCAGGGAGACTGGGGAAGTGAAATAAGGATGTCATCACACACATCCATTAAAGTTAATCAGTAAAGCCTCTAAAGAGCCCTGAAACTTCATTAGAAATGGTAAGGCACGTGAAAGGGCAGCAGCAGCACAACGCCACAGCCCTGTGGGAGCCGCTCCCGGGCTGGGCGCTCACGCAGCTCCCTGCACACAGAGCACGCCGGGCACACGCCCCCACAGAGCATGCGAGGTCAATCACTCCATCCTGCTAATGAGAGCAGGCAAGCACACAGAAACACCGAGTTTCTGCAGCTCCCCCGCAAGAAATTATACAAGGTATCACCCCCCGTTCAAAGGCATAACACTTACTACAGTGCACTAAAAATTACTGTTCTAGGTGAACATGTGTGCTCCCCATCTAACGAAGGCAACAGCACATGAGCTAATTCTCACTTTCTGATTATCTTTTCCTTTGTTGCCTCTTCCATTTTGTCATGCATTCCACAGTGCTTTATTCAGACTGTTCTTTGTACTTAGCTGTCTTTCTTTTCTCCTCTTTTAGGTAATCTCCTACCCTACTGTGTTACTTTTGTGCTTAACATGCTGACATCAGGAACCTCTAAAGCATTGGTGCACAGCGATTCTAGCCAACATCACCTCATTGGCAGGATATGGCAAGGAGAGACAAAAAATGCACCTGGAAAAGGAATTGCTAGAAAGGAATGGAAAAGTGAGAAAAAGAAACCAGCATCAGTATAAACATTTTGCAAAATTATTCCTTGGATTTTAACTCCAGTGCAAATGGAAGTACACTGGAGATGTTCTGCTTTCTCCAGCTGCAGGTGAACTGACCCTAGCTGTGTGCATGTTCAGTGAGAGCAGGCTAGCAGCCACTGCCTACAGGACTGGGCTTGCTCATATTGGAAATAACTGCAGTGCTCTGATTTCCAAGATGAGCTCCTTTGTCCAAAGGGCTGCTTTTTGCAAGAAAGGCTTAAATCTGTACTCCTTTAAAAATACACTTTTCAAGGTGCTGATTTCAATAATTTCTCAAGTCCAATCAAAGAGTTACAAAACTAAAAAGTATCTTAGACATAAAATTTCATTATATGAGCTCTTTATAAAGGCTTTCAAAGTCTCCCTTTCCCAGAAAACATCAGCACTGACTAAAAGGAAAAGAAGGGAACAGTTTCTCTGCATCCTCACATTATAGGGTGGTCAGTGTTTGTAGTGCTATGAGACCTGCACAAATTCTGTCACACAGGGCAGCAACCAAACCACGAGATCCATTCAAACACCTCAGAGCTGTCACACAGCCTCCCAAGGCATCTCCACACCAGACAGGAGAACAACTCCCAGGGCTCTATCAAGCAGGGCAGTCCCAAAATGCACCTGCATCCCACCGTGACCTTCAGAAGCCCTGGCATCAGCGCAGCGCTTGAGCAGCTTCAGAGCCATATGCAGCTAAAGAATCAAAGTTTAGTCACATCTTACCTATTATTAGAAATGGATTGTAAGGTCCTTGAGAGTAAACATTTCGTGTTTGCACAATGCCTAATACAACAAAAACCCTGTCAACAAATTGGGCTCAGAAGTGCTACTGCTATCTGGGGTAGCTTGTACAGAGCCAGGGCTTGGTTCAGAGTAACAAAGACTAAAATATGGATGTAATGAAACATTAGCACAACAGGCTCAATCTACAAGGAAGGAGGTATTCCACATGTGCCCCCAAGAGCTGATAATGCTTTTCTTTACCTTTTCTTCCTTTTTGCACAATGTAGACTAGGAGTTCTGCAACATTTTGGGGTTGAAAACAAACATTTGCCAATGTTCAACATAAAACACAGGCATATTTTTTTATACATAGCACTAAAACCGAGTTTTTCAAGGGCTAATATCTGGCACAGAACAGCATGATGATACTCCTTTAAAGAAGAACTGAAGGGCAAAAAACAGATTTTACTTTGTTTGGGTGAACAGGTGCTAATCTGACTAAGTGGTACTGCTAATACATGGAGAGGATAAAGAAAAGAAAAAAAGGTGCAAGAAGTTGAAAATGGATATGCTTTCTAAGGGAGTTGCTGTGCTATCACTCTGTGGCTTAACATAATTTCATCACTTTATCTTCTCACTTGCTGCCTTAGCAAAATGGTAAAAGGAGGCATCACTTACAAACCCCAGTATCATCCACTTAAGACAGCAGAGGTATCACTAAGAAATAAAATTGAGATTTTGTCAGCAATCCTGCAGACTCTCACCACTTGTAATCAGGAAGAACTTAGGCCTTCTGGAAGGGTGTTGTGAGCTTAACACAGGTGAGCCAGCTGTGAGATGTTAATACAGGTAGGCAGTGCACCAGCTGGGAACTGTGTGCTTTGACAGTCTCACCCAAACCATAGAATGGCTGGGTTTGGAAGGGACCGTAAAGGTCACCTAGTTCCCTCCCTCACAATGGTCAGGGATGCCATCCACTAGACCAGGTTGCCCAGAATGCCATCCAGCCTGGCCTTGAGCAGGGACACCCATCCCTGAGGCCTGCAATGGGTCACTGCAGCAGCAGGGCATCAGCCACTGAGGCTCCACAGGGAAGGAGCTCTGCTGCACTCTGGGGTACATCACCCATACAAAGAGCCACAGGTGTAACCAAAAGCTACAAACAGCACAAACTTCACATGTTACTAACTGCAGAAACAACAGACTTGGCAGCACCACCCTGCCCAGACAACCCTCTAAAGGCACCCATGGCAGTCCCTCCCTGGCCTCTGCTGAAATTTCACACATGCAAAAGGCTCTTCACTGGTTAATCCCTCCCTTGCAAAGAATAAACCTGTTTTTAAAAGAGCCTCTCAGTTTAATGCAGTTCCCACAACTTGTCCCCAGCTTCAGGTGAAGTCACAGTCAGGTAGTAAACACAGCATTTTCATGTATTGAACTTTTGTATGGGCATACTGCATTGAAATGCAGAACTTCCCCACTGGGGACACACTTATTCACTTCAAGAAAAGAAAGCATAAGTTATTTTTTACGTCTTTCTGCTGTTAGGATTTGTCATCAGTAAGAATTTGCAGAGTGAAACCTTTAAACAAAAGGTTTCCAAAAAAGATTAGTTTAGGATTTACGTTGACATTACTTATTTTAAAGTGAAATCCAGCAACATTCAGAATTATTAATGGATCTCACTCTCATTAGATGATGAATGAAACCAACAGTTCACTGGATGCTGTCAGCATATAAGTTATCCACATATTTAAATACGAAACTTTTCAACTTCACTGTGCAGAAAATGAATATACTACATAATAAAATAGTTGTAAAGAGAACGTTTTTAAAAGCTTCTTTGTGTTTTAATTTTTATTTTTAATTGTTTTCTGTCTGCCAGTGCCTGAGTGTTTTAACTAGATGAAGACTCTTAATATGAAAAATGTTACATTCTGAGAGCACTCTTGAAAGGCTTAGGCATACTAATTTCTTCAATTACTTCTTTAGATCTATTTTTAATCACAATTTGATAACAATAAAACCTCAATTATACAATATCAAGAAATATTTCAGTATAATTCTAAATCATGTAGCAGCAAGAAAATCCATACTTTTAACTCTGATTTGTGTGCTTAGCTATTTAAATCTGTGTCATCCTTTAACATGGGACCTCAGAAAAAGTGAACTTCCTTTACTGATCTTAATTATCAATACTTAGCTATTAGTGTATGAATTTATCCATGACACACTCTACACATTGTATGTTATAGACACAGTTGTGCCCATTATTATCTGTCTCAAATCTCTCTGCAAAGGTTCTATGGCATGCAAGAAATTCTTTTTACCGTTGGCTATAATCTCTTTTTCTTTGAAGGCCCCAGGAGTAGAGATAGATTTAGATAAAACTCCTTAATAGGACCACACAGATGAAGAGCCATATAGCAGAAGGAAATTTTGCTCCCTGGGGGAATTTGTAACCTTCAGCAGAGCAATGATTGCAGCGGGATCAGTGCTGTGACAGGAGCACAGACACAGCAAGGGCAGCGGGGATGGGGCAGCACAGCCCCAGCACAGCTCCCTCAGCCCAGGGCACACGGCCCTGCAGGACTGGCCAGAGCCCACACAACACACCACAGCCCAAATCCTTCCCAGCAACTTCAGCACTTCCTTCAACAGCAAACAACAAGCTCTTTGTCCCAGAGATAGCGCTGTGAGACTTGGCAATTAGAAACAAAGCTGTCCTGGGGAAAAAAATACCAATTATGCTATTGGCATCATCTGTGAAAAACATCCCACTGAAAGACAACACGCTCCAACCACTGTTATGCCTTCAAGATGTTTCCCCAAATCCCATCTGAATATTTTAGTGATATTGTTTCTAGTACCATGCAATGCCACACAATATCTTCACATCACTATTGATTTCTGCATTTTAAAGACAGCACATATTTTTTAGCTCTTTCATCCTCATATTTCATAACCAATTTATAATTCAACATATTCTTTGACACTGTTTAAATACTTAAAGAGTAAATTATTTTAGCTTATCAGAAAATAATTTGTTTTGACCAAATTCCCTCCAGTTAGCTGAGAGGTTGTCATGGTTCTTTACCATGATCACATTGAAGTTTCTGAAACTGTAACACAAACACATCTACCCCCTAAGCAAAGAGAAGAGAAAAGGAATACACCAGTACTGCCTAATTGAAGTAACCTATCACCTGTGACACCAGCTTTCAAGTGCTATAAACATACACATCTTTTAGAAAAATATATTTCCTTTTCTAGCACTTAATTATAGCCATAGGCAACTGAAATAGTTATTTGGGTTTTGTAAAAAGTCGTGTTTAACTTTAAACACAATTTCCAAAATCTTAATATAAAAATAAGACTTGAAATCATATTTTTTTTCATATTTACTTCATTTGCAAGTCAATTTCTTAATCTTATGGAAGCAACAATGTTAAAATTTGAGATGGGAATTTCTGTCTCATGGTTGCTGAAGAACAAGAATGTAGTTGCACATCACCAATCATATAAGTGACACCACAGCTCACAATATCTGGCAGTAGCAAGGCAATTAAAACATTAAGTACAATACCTTTGCTAATCTGACAAACAGGCAAACCCAATGCAAGAAGCAAACTGCTTCATTAATAAGGTTCTTTTAACTTCATATAAGATAAAAGTAAAAGATATAGTACTTACAGTGAATTCACAGAAATCAATGCTATCAAGACTTTTGCTTCTGTGTATTCTCCCTTTTATTCTTCTTAAAGAGGGCTTTCCCTGACTTACACTACAGGTAGCACCATTGGGATTTTCGGAAGATGGAGTTACCCTGCCAAACAAAAAGAGCCACATATCAGACAAATAATACATTCTTTTATTTGCTTAAAATAAAACATTTACAAAGAAAAACACATCACCATGCTATACATACAAGAAATGTCATTTCAAGTGACAGTTTTCAATCACTAAGTGCCAAAATAAGACCACAAGTATGTGGAAGTCTAGCTCCCATCAGGACCACATTGCTTGCAGATTTTGTCAAAAACATTCTGATCTTTTTTTTACAAAAGTGTGTAGAATCAGAAAAAAGACATTGTAGAAAAATATATTTTACTTCTGAAGATTTTAAAGGACTATTTTTCTTTGTTTCTTCAGTAGAAACCCAAGTCCTGTGACACACATTGATGGCTGTCAGCTAAATCACCAGGAGCCTGGCAGTATTTGGCTTTTGACCTTTTCCAGTTTGAGGGCTGATGGTGCTTCAGCTATTCTAGCAATGAGTAACAACCAATAATAATGACATTAACAGCATCTGTTAAAGTTATAGGGGTAATATATTAAGCAACTACACTTGATAAGGCCTTTCATCATATTGGAATCTACACATAATCCTAGGGGGAGTCCATAACTAAAATATTTGGAGGAAGCAATTCATATTTCAATGAGCTTGTTGGAAATCACTAATAAGCAGAACTAAGTTAACAATTAACTAAGTGTACTTAATATTTTAAATACAAAATAGTCCCTAGTCAGACTGGCCCCTAAGGAAAAGGAAAACTCCATTCCAGCAAATACACTCACCAAGAATTACCTAAAAACCTGAAGTCTTCATGCCCAGATTTATACTTATTTCATATTATTTCTCAACTGCAGCCATAGAAGATTTCAAAAAACAGCTTAAAAAAGAAATAATATGTATTTTTTTGCATTTCCATAGTCTTTGGACAGCAGTTCAGTATTTCTCCCAAAAACCATTAAGATTCCTCTCACAGAAAAAAACACTTCAGGATGTTTTTTGTGTTCTTTAACTTAGAATTAATGGCTTTTGTATGCACATAAATGTTTGTGAAAAAAATAAAGGTGGAGATGTCTTAAACATATAACATGTCTTAAACAGGAAATTGGATAGTGGGTTATATCAATTCCTGAAATACCAAATTCCAAATACAAAATACAGTAACCACATGCTGAATACTCTTGTTTGATTAGCAAGACTTCCAGGCCTACACAACGTCACGGTCAGGATAACACGGCCATGGGACTGCTAGGGAGAAGAAATTACCATATCCAAACGTGAAAATTAAAGCAAATCCTTTCAAATCTCTTATTTCTTATTCAATTTATAAAGATTAAACCTTTCATTTTTTTGTTGAATCACTGCAACTACCAAATAACTATTTTGTTTTCAGATGCCTGATTTTGGGGCTTTTTTACACATGCACACAGACCCACATTCAAACAGCTTGCTCCAAGTTCTCTTGATAACATAGTCATTTGGTTTAGATGGTTTTTCCCCTTGGGTTATTTTACTGCCAACTTCAAACTGCAAATTTCTACCTGAACACATAACTGTAATATCCATACATCTTAATTACAATATGAAACTCCTGCTGAGACTGCACTGGAATTTTTTGTCTAATCATATATGGACTGAATTCTGAGACCATGCCTGCCTACTACAGTAACATATTTGTTCACACAGCAGAAACTTCAAGAACACCACGGATTCCCTGCTAAAATGTCTTCAAGAATTACCAGGACAGATTTCCAAAGAAAGACAACTGCTCAGCCTCTATCTTGTTGCACAGACAGTGGCATTTCCAATGGCAGCACATTGCTGTTGTGTGAACGTCTCTTCTGTAACAGAGCGCTCAAACATCTCTGCTCGAGTACCTAACTGAACACACTCTGTGTCCATGGCAGATGCAGATGCTGGAGCCCTCAGAGAGATCAATTGTTCCCCTGCTGTCAGAGTCTCTGTTTATTCTCTCTACAGGGAATCTTTGAGGGCTGCCTACTCCATTACTTATAATTTGAGTTAATTAATCTTCAAATGCACCTCTGATTAATTAAATGCTTGGCACGTTAAGACTTCCTCCTTATACTTAATAGAAAAGTTAAACAGCTGTAAGCTACACTGGGCTTTTCCTTATTTTGAATAACATTTCAAGTCATTTACTTTAGGGCCTTACCCACAAATGTGCATTTCTTTAGGCTGCAAGTCTTTTAATGTTTTCTGATACAAAAAAAACTTTAAAAAAAAAAAAAAAGAAAACTACTTACATGGAAAAACCCAAACAAACACAAATAACAAGCTAATCAAAGTTACACAGTTTTAACAAAGAACCACACTAATGACATGTTTTCAAGGCTCTTCTGTTTAGGAGTTTCACTCTTTACAGCCACTTGAAAAAATGAACGTGCTGCCGCAGGAATCCAGCTATCATTTCATTCTGCTGAAGAATAAATTATGGCTGTCACTTGCTAGCTTCTAAGATACATAAAAGAATTTTTAAAGTTACAAAATATAATTACAGAGAAGGAGTATCACAATTTATCTATTCCCTCCAATCCTTTACAAAATCATTAGTTTCTAGATCTCTTTACATGCAAATAAAGCACTACTTAACCAACCAAAGAAAAATCCAATCAATATCATTGATATTGGGAATTGGGAAGCTTTGCACTGTATGGACAGCAAAGGAAGGATGTGAGGCAAGATATCCATACTGACAGCATCACAGGGGGCTTGACTCTGGGTGAAGAGGAGACTTTGGGACAAGTGCAAACCAATGAACTACCAGCTTCTCCAGGGCCTCCACTCCTCCCTGAGTTTCAGCAAAGGGAAGCAGTAAGAGCAGTAAGAGACCCGAGACAGACTTGGGCCGGTTTTACCCAGGCTTTGCACAATGCTGGATACAGCAACGAGACTCTCAAGAATCCATTTCTAGCAGCACTCATGCAGTATTGCACAGGAATCCCTTCAAATACTCGTGACTTCCACAGTGAGTACATCTCTAAAGTTCAGAATATAAAGCTCCAAAATAAACCCATGAGTGCAAAGCCATGAGAAAAGGACCAAAGCGTCTTGAGATTGACTCAAAATGAAATTATTTTAAAATCTGATAAACAACTTTTTAAAATCCTTCTCTCTTTTGAATCATGTTTTATGTTCCCAAAGTGTTCACTGTAATCAGAGAAACAAACTTTATTCTTCATAAGTGAATACTGAAACTATAATGCAATGTACCATGGTTCTGGCATCTGAACCTTAAGTTTAAAAAAACACTTATTAATAAAATTTGCTGCATCTGATTGTCTCCTTTCAACTTTTATTTTAATCTCTGAATTAATATTAATACAATATTAATAGCAGATTAATAAGTGAATTGCTAAGTCACTGTAATACCTGCATCAGGAGTAGAGAGGAACTATCGCAGGCTAAAGGAGAAAAATATCTAAGAGCCCTTTTAAAGTACCTGCAGGCCATCAACTACTTTAAAGCAAGTACTCCTGAACAAAAGTCTAGGAATGAAATGCTCAAGGAAGTCTGGGGCTTCAAAAAGTAGAATATAGCATAAGGATCTTTGAAGGTAGTGAACAATTCCTGATGCCTTGCTTCAAATTTGCTGTTTCTGTTCAAATAGTGTGCTTGCTATTCTGGAAACATAACACCTTTTTAATGGAGCTCATCACAGGAATCCTAAATTAAGGCACCCAATTCATTAACTTTTGAAAATATTAGTCAAGTAAAATGGAACCATTCTGTATATCCCACCTGGAGTCTGAAGCCCTTATTTATTATCCACAATTCTTACAACGGTTTCATTGACCTTGACTTCTTCCTGATCATATATCACATTACATAACCATGACTCTAAATTATTTCTCTAGTTTGTAAAATAAGCAAAAAACCCCTAAACTTTCACTATCTGTATTCCACCGACAAGCACAGTAGCCGAACAAGATAATGTGTAACAGTGACTTCAAGGTGAAGTGTCATATCAAGGGCTAATGACTTAATACATGTTTTAAAATAATCAGATGGTCCAAGTATAATATGAGTCTATGAATAAAAGTGATATACTACTCACATATAATTACTATTTATAAAAAATTTCAATATCACCTGATTTTTTTGTAGTTAAATTATGTCTGAAATTACTGCTATCATCTTAATTTCTAGACACACCAGTTACATTGAAAATCTTTTAAGAACTTCATAAACTCTCTTCTTGTTCAGTGATTAGAATTCTGAGCAATTTTATAAAAGTCAGCATCAGAATGTTTAAAAAACGGGTCTGTAAATGACACATTTTCTGTATTTGTTTTCCAGGTGCAGTATTAGTGCTGGAGTCAATGCAGAGTGGACAAGGTTTTGACAACCATGCAGCCTCCACAAGATTTCTAATGGGGACATAATTATTGCACTTTTCATACACTGCAAGTTGCCTGCCTATCCTATAAAGAAAGCATTTAAGTTCTTGCAGCAACATCCAAGGCAAGCTTCTCAAAAACTTCTGCCTCTGGCAACTACACAGATCTCAGCTGGGAGATGTATGAAATTCCCATAATTGTTATACCTCCCATTAGGAGCCAAGCTTCCTCAGCAGCACCAAAAGTGAGGACGCAGGCTGGGCTGAGCTCAGTGTGAGCACTGGCTTCTGTCTCAAACACAAGGCTGGAAAAGCTGACATTTACACCCATTGATCAGACTGGAAATACTAACAATTATAGTTACTCAATATTAATATTTGTTTGAGAAAAGGCAAGTTTGAAACAATGCTAGAGACACTGAGCACTCAGCTGCAGTGTTGAATTTTTGTGCACCTCTGCAAGTATGTTGATTCTAAGGATGTATCCTTAACCACACATCCCTCAAGAAAAAAATTAAGTATTAATTAACTCGCAACATAAATAAAGATTTACAATGGGCTAAACTAAAGTTTTTATCCTCATTTCAAACAATATTAACTGGAACTAGTAATCAAAAATGGAAAATATCCATTCTGAAGATCTGTACTTTTCCATAGAGTTCTGTAGAGACACCAAGAAGATTAATCTTCGATGTTTTCTTTCTCCCACATTAAGGTGACATTTTCCATTATTTAATTATACTAAATATGATTCTACTTGGAACATAAACAAACCATGACACTTTTCTCCCTAGGGATGGTCCTAATGATAAAACAGACATTCTTCATTATAAGCCTGGGCTTCTACAGCCAATAAGCTTAAATACAAAGACTCTGAGACAAGAAAGCATTCAGTGCTTAATTCCAGACATGCTGGTTACTCCTCACTGATTCCAAATAAGTTTACTCCTATGCCTGAAAATAAATGTGCCTGTGCAATATCTTACAAGAAGCAGCAATCATTTAACATCCAGGCTTCTATATCACACATTCTTTTAACAACACCACCAAACAGGGGAACTGGATCCTGTCAAAATTCAAATTCTGTAGTGCACTGCATCTGCATTCTTTTCTGTAACCTAGATTGCCTCAGACAACTACCAATCATTCTTAAAAGAATGTAAATATGGAATAGTCTCAGTCATTTCCATAATCTCCCCAATGAAAACCTATCACTAAGTGAGCTTTTTGCCTTTTTTCACAATGCTGCACTCCCCTGCACCAAGGGGAGCAGCGGGGTGTTCACCAAAGCACAGGAACTCTGAAAGAGTCAAGGCAAATGCTGTAGGAACCAGAAGGGAATATTAGTGAGAAGAACTATTAGAATGGATAGAATTTCCTGTTGGGGGTTTTGTTGTTGTTTTTTCTTTTTCATTTGTTTATTTATTTGCCCGCTATCTTCTCCTTGCAGCAGAAAAACGCAATAGTCATTTTGACAAGAAATTATGTTCTACCTGTGTAACTCCCCTTAATAATGTGATTTAGCATTTCTCTATTGTAAAAGGACTCAGGTTGCACATATTGGGATTTCAGTAAATATTTATAAAAATTGACTATTTTTAAACTACGCCCAGTTCAGCTGTCAGTTTCTTCTTGACCACCTTTGCAGATGTCAGTCCCTGCTGCACTCTACCTGTACTAGCAGAGTTATGGTGGTGGGTTTTGTATCCAAATGCTGTCCCTCCAGCAAGAGGATTAAAAACATCCTACTCATCTCGTTTAGGCTCCCACATATTAGATTACAACACTGCACACACACAGGAAAGGATCTGAATCAGCAGTTCAGGACTCCAGCAGCTTCCTCCAGCACCGAGTCCAGAACTACTGCCCCAAGTAAACCTCATCATAAAATTACAAACTCCATACAAAGCAGGTTTCTGTCTCCTCATCTCCCACTGCAAGCCTGTGGCATAGCTTCCTTGTCTCTAATTGCCTGGTTTATTCCTAGCCACTTAATAACTATTTATTCTTAACCCATCGTGAGACATTGATATTTTCATTTGTAGCTCTGCTTCCATGCATCACAGAACAGGACATAGACTTTGGTGGGGGGGAAAGCTGGAGAAAATTGGAGTGACAGATGCTCCCTAAAGAAATAAAACATTGCTGTTATTTGCTGTTACCTTTTTCATTTTCTTTCAGTAGGATTCAGGTGGATTATCTCCACCAACAAAAGGATGAGCATTTTAACCCTTTTTTATTAAATTATATCTTCGTTTCCACTTACAATATGGATTCACACATCAAAGAGCTTATGAATCTCATTGGTTAAGGAGAATTTTTTAAGCTTTTAAAAATAAGCAAATAAAAATAGATTTAAAAGCACCCCCTGACTATAGGCGAACTTGATTTATGTGTTTTCTTTTGGTATTTTTGAGACTTCCAGTGATACAGTATTGGAATATGCTTTTGGTTTATGTATTGTGAATATACACATATATTGCATTGATTTGAGTAACAGCAACACTTTGAGTAACAGTAACACTTTTAGTCAATTAAATCTTCACACAGCATTGCATTGCAGCAACATGATGCCAAGTTAGAAATGTTATGAAATGCAATGCTTGTGGTATATATTAGTGTGGAGCCACTAGCATATTTTGCTGTACCTCGAAAAGCACAGAATCTCATCATGAAACAGGACAATATAGAGCTGATCTAACTCCAAGGAAGACAAAGCAGGAGTTGAATCAGGTCCTTTCAGATGTACTTTTAAAGCACACAATTACATATAGCTTTCCCTTAACATGCCAGCAAACAAAATACTTCCAAGAAAATATACAAAATATTAAATAGAACACTGTCATAATTACGTTTTCCATAATTAAATTTCTCAAAAGATGTAAGACACAACTGCATCCACTGCTGCACACAGGCAGGAGTGGCATTTGGGGAGAATAAAAAAGGTATGGTACACTTTATATAACTTACATAATCAGAATCAAACCACCAAATACATTGCAAAAACATCTGATTAAACATAATAAAACTTATCTGCATGATAACATATTTTTGTCTAAAACTTAATTTGATTTTTTTCTTTACCAGCAGGAAGAACAGAGTCATCAAACTGTGTTCTATCTGCAAGGAATACCAAGACCTGGAATTAATGACAGAAAGCTTACTAGTTCCACACATTATGTTTCTTCAATTGATACATTTTCTTGACACTGTCTCTACTGTGAGGAAAAGCAAAGTATTAAAAACTCCACATTCTACAATTCATGTAAGGCCCATTTTTGTTACAACTGCTGACAATAATTTTATTTGCAAACTATCTATGTTCAAATAAAATGACCTATCATGCCTTCTCTGATGCTTTACTTTGCTTCACTAGGGCCAGGTAAGTACAGTGAAAGAAAACTGTATAACCACTACCACCTTAATATTACTCCTGGTTCCTTTCAGATAAGAAATCCTCAGTGTACAAATTTGTGATTTGACATCTCCCTCTCAGAAGATGTGACAATATTTCCTCCTCAGGATTTGTCCTGATGATGACACAGGTCCCGCTGCTCCCATGGAGCTAACAGTGGGCTCCTGCCCGCCCACGAGTGCCTGGGTATTGCAGTGCCATACGCCTGCCGGTGCCCTACTCACCCACATTACACCACTATACTTTAATACATTTTTCATAACATGTTGTTGATTCATCCAGAAAAATCAGTTCAGCACACAATCAGCAAGCACAAAAGGAGTGAGAATCAGTGAGGGGAAACGCAGGGTTCAAGGAAAAATGACCATATTTGAACAGCACTACTCTGGGGCTCTCACTAATCTATTGGACCTGCGTCTCCTTGTTCCCATTTTCTCGGTACACCTGTCAGCAGCAGCAGCAGCAGGGGCAGGGAATCCGGACCCGGCTCTGCACAGCCCGGGGCGGGAGCACACTGCGCTACATCGGCGGCAACACTCGGGCTGTCACGCAAGCGGAGCCCCCGCCGGAGCCGCTCCCGCGCCCTCAGCCCGCGCTGCCATTGCCGCTGTGCCGGTCCGGCAGCGCCGTGCCCGCGGGAGCGGAGCCTGCTCCAGCCGCGTCCTCCGCCGGGCCGGGCGCGGACAGCTCCGCCGGCACCGCCAACGCCTCCCGGCGTTTCCATGCGGCTGCCGACGAATCCGCCGGGAACTTTGTGCCCCGGCGATGCCGGCCGGGAGCCGCAGGCCGGGTCTGGGCACGGCGCCCCTCATGTCCGCGGGGACCCCCCGCCGCCGCGCCCGCCCGTCCCGCCGCGGCCCGCGCTCGGCCCGGCCCGGCCCGCAGTGCCCGCGGCCCCGTTTGTGCCTACTCACCACAGCTTCCTCTTTAAGGGCATCAGACTGCCCCTGTTGGAGGCGGTCACCCCTATGGCCATCTGCAAGACAGTCAGGTATTTCTGATACTTCATTTTGCCGTCGCCCCCCCTGTCCCTGCCTCGTCCCCGCCGCCGCCACCGACAGAGTCTCTCCAGCCGCTGCATGCAATCATCAAATTTTTATTTCCAGGCATCTGCCGTCCCTGCGTCGCGCTTCTTCCCCTCCTCCTCCTCCTCCTCCTGCCGCGCTCCCTCTCTCTCTGCCCCCCCGGCTCACGCTCTCCTCCTCCTCCTGCCGCACTCCCTCTATCTCTGCCCCCAGCTGACGCTCTCCTCCTCCGCCTCCCGCCGCGCTCCCGCTATCCCCGCTCCAGCTGACGCTCTCCTCCGCCTCCCGCCGCGCTCTGCCCTCCCCCGGGCCCGCGCTCCTCTCCTCCTCCCGCTGTCGCACTCCTTTCCTCGCAGCCCACCGCGCTTTTTCCCCCGACCCACAGCCGCGCCTCCCTCTCTCCCGCCGCGCTCCCACCGCGCCGCGCTCCCCGCCCCCGACCAGGCCCCCCACTTCGCCTTCTCCTCACCTGGGCTATCTCGGGGCGGCCGCCGCCTCCCCTCGCCCCCGGGGCGAGCAGGCCTTCCCCACCATCCCTGCCCGCCGCCGGGGCGCTCCCGCCCCGCTGCCCTCCCCGATTACCTGGGGTATCCCGCCCCCGCCCATGAGGCGCAGCCGCCGCGCTGCCCTCCCGCCATCAGAGGCGCGCCATGGCCGCAGCGCTGCCCGTGCTTCGCCGGCCTCGCCGCTAATCCCATTAGCGCCTAGAGGAGCCCCATGTTATTTTAATCGCCCTCCCGGCTAACGGTGTCGGTTGTGGGGTCGCAGTCACCGAGCAGCGGGGCAAACGCCTCACCGCCCGCGGGGCGGCCCCGTGAGGGGCAGGTCAGCAGGAGGGTGGGGTGAGGCGAGGCGAGGGCAGGTGCGGGGGCGCTGAGGGTGAGGCCGAGCGGGCAGCGCGTCCCGCCAAGTGCCCCTCAGCAAGGGCGGCTGAAGGCAGCTCCCGCCGCGGGAGCACCGGAGCCGCCCCGAGCACCTGCACGGGCAGTCGCACCTAAAAACCCTGCTGAGGCCACAGCGAACAGCAAGGCAGCCTCTTTTAAATCGTTTTATTTCCATGTGAGGAAAACAACTGAAGTGTGTTTGAGAATCATATGGTGATAAAGCCAAACTAAAACTGTTAAATGATTTTAAAGGGGTGCCCACCTTCTGGGTGCTTAAGCACAAATAGCTGAACACGTATCTGTGTCACGGCCTCAGGTGTGACACAGTTGTCACGGCTTTAATCTGTTATGTGCCTTCCTCCTGAAGATCAGCTTTAACAGCAGCACAACACTGGTGTCTGAGGAGTTCATTTGGAATAAGTTCTAACACCTGGTACAATACAATCAGAGACCCTCAGTGCAAACATCCCTGAAGTGAGGGGTAGCACCTACCTGGACACATTGACCAATGGTGGTGGGAAACACTTTGGCGTGAGATACCCTGTTTAAGCTTATAAATAGATATTTTGCAAGTGCAGGTAAGAACAAATCCATGCTGAAGCAACAAATTTTCATTAAGTTGCAATAATGTAAATAGTATGAGCTGTAATCCTTACCCAGAGTTGAGGTCCTAAAGTGGTGCTGTCAGCTAGGAAGAAATAATGTGAATAACATTGACACTTTATGGCTCACAGATGAGCATTTCAGTGACTTTTTGTGTATGAATGTATAATATATACCTCAACACTGCAGTAGGCTGCATTCTGCCTAGGCCTATTCACTGCACAGGAAGCAGAGAAGATAAATACAATACTTAACAAGCACAACAGATTTTAATTAGAAACACAATAGTTCCATTACTGTAGTTAATGAGTTCAATGGCCTTGCATCTTCAGCCAAGAAATCTGATGTGCACAAATATCTGTATCACAAATGCTTTAAAAAATTCAAATGGCAGCTTGATGTCCAGTGTGAACGTGTACAGCTCCAGCTCTCAAGATACTGTTAATGGGTACTTGGACTTTGAAGAACTCAGGCATTACAAGGAATGAGGGATCACTAACTTGAAATGATTAGGAAGATTAAGGGGGTGGCATTAATTGTTGTGCTTAAACAATGCTCTTAGTATACTAACTGGGAAGTATATATCTTATATACACAGTCTATCAAATTAGTTTGAATACCTGTAGAGATCCTACTTTGCCTTAAAACCAAGAACCCTAAAACAAACCTGTTGCTTTCTCCTTTGTATCTAGTCATCATTAGCTGACTAAAAAAACTCTTGTTGCCCACACATATGAGAGTAAGTGTGGGCTGGGTTTTGAACTCAACAACATTAACAGAATGATAGTGACATTGTAATTGAAGTTGTCAATTACATTTGTGCACTACTCTCAAGAAAATAATACACACCTTAAAATGGTAGGAAGTGCTGACTAAAATAATGATGAGACTGTATTAGTTTAAATATTTGGTGGTGTTATTATTAAATATTTGAATGTAACATCTGCTAGTTATAAAAATACATCTCATATAGAAATTCTTCCCCAAAAAATCTAGTCTTAATCTGGTTGTAGTGGTGAAAATTTTGTAGATCTTTGTAGAATCTAAGGATATGGAATGTGAAGTTTATTTGAAAGATGATAAATCTGGAAGAAGCAGGTAAGCTGTCGGAGGTTTTTACTTTGTAAAGGAACTGCGTATTAGAGAAGCTCAAAATTATGGGTTTTTATTTTCCCATTGGCAGATTTGGGACATATATTTGTTTTAGGCATTTATCTACAAAAGAGTTAAGAAATGTGACTGCAGTACCTTGCATAAAGACTTAGAGTGGAGCTTGGGTATATATTCAAAACTTCTTTCTGATGTGATTCCTGTTCCTAATTTAATAGGGATTCCTAAATCTATTTAAATTTGCTGAATAATGACAGCTATTCCAAATTTAGCTCTATAGTTTTCAACTATGATAGTCTATCCATCTGGTATTAACAAATTAACTTATGTCCATTTTATGCATCATCTTCTGTACTTCTTGATGTGCATTACAGAGATAAAAACCAGTTATTAATGAAGACATTTTTTTAATTGGCATTATTTCTGGTTTTCTTGCATCTATTCCCTCTTAGTGTGGCTCCATTATATATTGCCTTTCAGAACATCTTGTTTTAAGCACCAATGTTTTGCATGTATGCTAAAAGAGTAAAAAGATCCTATCTTTCTTTCCTTTTAGATGAACAGGCTATTTTTAACAGGGGTCAATCAGCAGCTTTCAGATTAGGGGAAGCATCCAGACATCCCACTGTTATCTCCTAGGCCTGCACGGACCTGTCTGCTGAGAACAACATTTCTAAGGTGGAGCTCTGTGCAAGAGAGGCTCTCTGATGGTATTTTCTGTGCTTCATCAAACCCTTTCTGTCTAACAGAATATACTCTCCTTCACTGCAGAAAGCTGAAACTTTTGAACCTAGTGTGTGTTTTAAAACCAATTTAATTCCCATTAGGTTAATACAGCTGTTTTATAGGGGTTTTTTCAGTGCAAACCAAGCAGAACCATATTAATTTCTTAATTTTATTTGCTCAGGTAACTCAGCTGCAGACTTTACCTTAGAACAAGCTGTACAATCTATTTCTTACCATGTGTGATGCCCTGGCCTCCTCTGAAGCCTGTCTCCAGAATGACCTTCCAATGCACCTCTTGGCTCAGAGAGCTCTTTTACACAGTTACAGGCTGCAATGTTGTGTGTGGCTGCTACACTGAGTGGATGTGCTCTTGGCATAACTCCACTGATGATTGGTTACACCAGGACAGTGGTATATCCAGAAAATTGATGGAAAGAACCTGAGAAGGTGGAGTTTGATCCAGTGTGTGCCAGTCTTGGCCCACGCCATGGTGATTTTAGGCTGCTGTCAGCAGCAGCAGACTGACTCACTGCAACTTAGAGGGTGCCACGGAGAAGCTGAACAGCAGGAGCTCCCATCAGCTGCTAAGACTGAGGAAGTGTAATTGTGATGTAAAGCTTCTTCATCCTAAGTTGTGCCTCTCATTTTTTCCATCTTAATATTGATAGCATAAATATGACATTTCAGAAAACGCAAAGCAAGATTTTTGCATTATCTACCCCTGCAGACTTTAGATTTGATTTCAGTACAAGATTGCAGAACCTTGTCTTACTTTCTCCTTATCATCAGCCCATCACACAACCCTGCAGTGCCAGTTGTCACTAGCTGCCATCCTTTTCAAACCCTAACCTGTGTCAGTTTGGACTGTGCTTCCAGGACCAGGGGAAATTTGACTCAAAAGACTCTTTGGAGACACTATAGACTTAAATTATTTCAGATAATGTTTTTCAGCAAGAATGTGAGGAAAAAGAAGCTGCACTTCAAACTGGCGTAGCTGTGCTGGTAAAAAAGTAAAAATACTTTTTATTTGCTGATGTAGCTTGTTTTGTTCAACAAACCTGTATAAGCTACTGTTTGGCAAAAATTTAAAAAATAATTTTACCAGAATAACTGGCATTTTTATTAGTAACATAATGGTTGCATCAGCAACTTCTGAGGCCAGATTACATCTTAATGGCACATTTCAAGCACTCAGTTGCATTGATTTTTAGGTTTGCAAAATTTATTAGAACTAAATCAAATGTTAAATAAACTTGTTGCCAGTTTCTTGGAATATTAAATAACTTTTTATTTGAATTTTAGGATAGAGTTAATTTTGGCTGTACTGTGCATATAACAGACACTTCTAATAACATTACATCATCTGTTCCATATAGCTCTCAATACTGTGCTACTGAGTGGGCTGAAGAATTAACATTTTGTTTACTTCCAAGATGAACCTGTTCCCCTTGCTGACTTTTACTCTAATGAGTGACAAACAAATCTTGATATATGTCATGTTCTATGCTTCTGTGGTATTTAAAATTAATTGAGAACCTTTTATTACACAGTTCAGTTGGTAGGGTACAGTAGTGACATTAAAACATGACATTAGTTGACTGATCTCCATCTCTAAATTAATCAAAATGTTCCTATTTACTAAGGAAGGTTTTTTCCTGCAGGAGTTGTTAGTAATGTGAATTTGTATAGGTAGTCAATTATAGTAATAATATTAATAAAGATTTCCATCAAAGCTACTGTAACAACTCCCTTGCTATTTCAGTCTGTCTGTAAACTTGTTACAGCTTCTATTTTCTTTCCAGAAAGAAAAAGGGAGGAATCATATCTGTCAAAGACAAAACAATTCCTTAGAATCTACAAGTTTGTCAAGTGCAATGACTCTGGGGTTATTCTCTCCCTTCTCAAAAGTGTGTGTTTGTATGTTTCCTAATTTTTAAAATGATGCATTTAAAATACATCGTTCTCTGACTTTTTCGATCTACTAGGGCTTCTTTGTACTCACATTAAATTATTGAATATAATGCAAAGTGTTTTTTCTTGCCTCATGCTTTTTTTTCATAAAATACAAGTCAAGTGATAATATAAATATATATAGAGAGATACATACAGTACCATCATAAAAAAGTAAACAGAAATGCTTGAAGGAATTTTCCTGTGGCCTTTTACTACATAATTGACCATGCACACAAAGGCAAGTTTTCACATTTCTTTGAAGTGCCTTCATGATAGGCTGGCCTGACTGGTGGCAGAGAGCTGTGGGTCTAAGTGGAAACAGAAATGAACTGACACAGTCATTTAAAACTACCTTGCCTTTTCTGAAACTGTTCATCCTGATCATTTATTTGGGTTGCCAAAATGAAGAGAGGTGAATAATTTTGCTTTGGAAGGAAAGAATGTTCACCTTGTTTTCTCAGAAGAAGAGATTGTTTTAAGAGAATAGAATCTCTTGAGAGATTCTCTATTCTCTTAAGAGAATAGACTCTCACAGAATATATAAGTTTACTGTGCGTTATCAAGACGAAAGTGTTCTCTAGAATAAAAAATTGAAATATTTATAAGAAACTTGTAAGCAAGTATCCCTGTTTCACTACAGTTAGGGCATTTAGAAGGTTTTCCATACAAATAGTATTAGTACTGTTCTTTTAAATCTGATGTGGATTGCTTTATAGTGTTACAAGCAAATTTCAAGTTACTACAGTAATAAGAATACTGTTCAAGTGAGGAATTCAGGCTAGAGCAAAGTGGACTTGAACAGCCACTGTCCAGTGGTTTTAGATATCCCCATTCCTTGCAAGCTTGTAATGCTAAGATTTTGCTCTTAACAAAAAAAAAAAAAAGAAAAGAAAACCACCCGAAGTCAAAATTATCCAAATATCACATTATGCCTGACAAGCATGACCCTCTCACAGGATAAAATAAGCTTAATGTAGAAAAAAATAAGCATATGCATGAATTCCATTAGTGCTCTCTGATACGGCTTATTCATGTAGAAAACTACTGGAGGGAAGAAATCACCAAGCATACAATTTCAATGTGAGATGCAAAGAGAGAGAAGCGTAAGTAACATCGCTTCCCAAAAAAGATTCTAAGGAGTAGACTGCCATCTGCAACACAAAGATCTAATTAATTCATCTTGCTAACTGTGTATTGAGGCTCTGTAACTCTGAGGTGAGGTGTTATCAGACCTTGCTATGATTTTGGGATGTGGAGTTGTTAATAACTTTCATTTTTAGAAGCTATGCCTGGTGGGCAAACCTCCTAGCACACAACAGTTAAAAGAAAATAAAAGATTGTGAAGAGCAGGGGATAATTACTGTTCCCCAGAGGAAGGGTGTAAAATTCTGAAAAACAAAAATTCAAAATATCACAGGCTGAGAAACTGAACTGCTGTGGTTGTTGTGTTATAGAACCACTGTGAAAAATCTGGAACCAGGACATATCCAACCATTCAATTCATGTGTTTGTACTCAGTTGTCTAGAAAAGCTGCTTGCTTACCTCGCCCCTTTTCTTTTCAGTTCGATAGTGAGTTTTGTGCATGGCACCTTACACATCAGGATAAGTAGATCAAAATGACAGACTAAAATTTAAGGTGTTTCTCTTGCCAAAATTTATGAACATGCCTAATTTTATAAATTATCTTTATGTTATAAATAAAAATGTGTATCTATAATTTTTACAAGACTATCAATATGAAATTTATAAATTCTGAGCCTTATTTAGCATCTTCTTAATATCTTTAATTAAATGCTGATAGGAATGTTTCCGCATTCATGAGATGTGAGTCTGAAGCTTAGAGGGATGTTTCCTGAATGTATTGAAATTGTTTATAATCTGAGTTGAGGACAGTTTTATATGTCTAGTTGAGTATTTGCACATTTATCACAAATATCAAAACCATTTTTCACTTTCAAGAAGAAAGTTGTTCTCATTAGAGTATATAAAGCTTAGAGTGTATAAAGCTTTCTCATTATCATGTGTGTGACTGTTAACGTTATACTATTTTAATCAGATTAGCATTACAATGGAAATTAATGTAATAGGATTTGCTATAATTAGAGGCAAGTATACAGTAATCTACTATGAAAAGAACACAAAAAATGTCAGTGATGCTCATTACAGGGATATTGTTTATGGTAATGATTCAAATGTTTTAAAAATCATGCTAAGTCTGATTTTAATAAGATTTTTTTATACACAACTTTAATAAAACAATTAAACCCAAAAACATTATTTCTGTTCAAGCATCACTCTTTTATATCATGGGAAGAAGAGGAACCTATGACAAACAATTTTTAAAAATGATGGACTACAGCTACTCTTTTCATTGTCCTGTCCAAACAAAAGATATCATAAAAATGAAGAGTAAAAATGGTAAAATAGTGATAAACAAGATTTTTACAACATAAATGAAGAAACTAAGTGCTCAATATTTATCAGTGTTAGTATACCCCAAATGTACCTGTAATTCCAGTGTAGGGAAACCCACATGAAATTTGTACCAGATTCCAGACCTGTTTCCCAGATGATTAAACTGTTATTATATACCTGTTTCTCATAACATTCTCATAGATCATAAAACATAACATACACAAACGAAGCCTAACAGGTGGAAATTAGGAAATGAAAAGCTAATTTAAAATATAGCTAAATGTAATAGCAAAATCTCTGATGCTGCAGGGAATTTTTATTTTTTTGTATCTGGGCCTCCACATGGTGAAAGCATCAGCCTGAACCCAGCAGGGTGAAGGGCCAGTTCCTAGGATGTCACTTTTGCTGTCACCAGTAATTAGCTGATGCCATCCCCAGTGCCATGACACCCTCTCCTACTGGAGATTCAAAATGCTGTTCTGGCTCACAGTGTGCATCTCCAAAGCTTTCAGAAGTCCAGTATGAATATTTTCAAGAAAAAGAACTACTCATGTGGCAAAGAACCTGCAAGATCTGGTCTTTTAGTCACTGACTTTTTCATTTTGGGAAAACAGCAGAGGTAGCACTTACTACATTCCAGTGAGACAGCTTTCCCATTAATGATGTGCATGTGAAGGGGGGGGGGGTTATATATTAAAAAAAAGAGACATGAGAGAGATAAAAATCAGCTTAAAGGAATTCTTGAGCCAAAGTGTTGAAAACGTTTCAGTTTATGAAAGCTTAGCTTCATATAGTATATGTCTGGGTATCCCAATTCAACTTTGTTTTGTTAAAAATATTTCTATTAATTTGGACCACTATTTTCAATGTGACAAAAATTTAAGATATGTCATTCTTTCAGGTGTATGAAGACTATAAAGCAAGACTATCTAATATGATAGAAAGAAAAAATTGATCTATTATACTAGATACTCAATTTTGAGTATCAAGCATTTTTTACTGCATTAAACACATAAGGGATTTACATTCATCTATCTTTAACTAGCCAGTGTCAAGGCTTTTCTAGATTCTAGTCAGTTATTTATAAACAATAAGAATTAATGTGCAGATCAACAATCTTGCTACAAACCAGATTTTTGTATCAAATAAGCAAATCCCTGTCCTCTGCTTTAGAGAAGACACAATCAATTCTAGCTTCTATTATACACTGCAGTTATTGCTACTTTTGGCATAGATGATCTGGCTCCAAATTTGCTGTGAGTAGCCCAATTTTTTTAACATTTTCCCAGTATAAAAATAAAACTGCCTTTATGGCATTCCTGATGTTACACTATCAAATTGCACAAGGCCTTCCATCCCGGGGAAAGCATGATTAGTGAAAGAGAAGAGGGGGATAATTAAGCAATTTGCCATTCCCCCCTTAGAAGAGAGCACAAAGTTTTGGATTTGATTTCTGGGGTGTGGTGTGAGTCAGTCATTTGGTTTTAAGCAGAGTAATTTAAGAAGAATAGAAGAATTTTAAGCAGAATGAATTAAGAAGAATAACACAAATAATGCACTGGTAAGGTTTTGTCTGGTAATGTAAACAGACTTAGCTTTTGCTGTTATGGCAGTTTATGTAACATTTTTCTGGTTTACATAATACTTCCTTTGCTTGTTTTTAGGTATTAAAAAACCAGAAGCCTGCACAATACTGTTGGACTACATTTTATTTGTCCAATTTCAAATTGATCATTGCATTAGTATTCTCTGATACAGCAATATTTCTACTTCCTATCATGTTTCAAAAACAAATTAGCAGAAGATATGAAACGAAATTATATTTTAGTATACGCTCTGTCCTCTACCTTTGTTTGCCTCTAATTATTTAGCATGTTCGATTGGAGCTTTGAAATAAAGACCATGGGGGGTCAGGTGTACTCAGCTGGCATAAAATAACAAGGCCACCTGGAAGTGATCATTTCTACCACGTGAGGGTCCGGTAGCATCATCCAATCCGTGCATTTGGGTGAGTGTTGGGAGCAGTATTTCTGACAAGTGATTTCCTGAAGGTGACCTGGATCCTGTCTGTCCTGAGATGTGTCCTGCTGTGATCTGCCCTGCTGCAATGGCAGCAGGCACCAAGTTAACAGGTACAGGATAACCACTCTTCCCACTATCACTTACTACTTTTTTTTTGTCTCCTTACACACTAGCAGGTTTGAGAGCTCACTTGCTCTCTTGCCAACTAATCAATCTGCCCCCCATCTGCATATGAAGAGCACCCAAGCAGTCAGGAAACTGACTGGTTTGCTAAAAACACTCTGGTGTGTTGGTTTGGGGCTTTTGTTTTGTTTTAGTTAAAGGACCCCAGGCAGGTTCTTTGAAAAAATTTTAGTAACGTACAAATGATAAATTTTGAAGATTAACTATAAGAGCCATGAATAGAGATCTCTCCTGGCACCCTGAACATCTCAGCAAATCTGTTCATTTTATTGCAGTAGTGCAACCTCTTCCTCAGAACCATCTGCAACACCACTGAGATTTGAAAGCCAGAACACAGAAAAAAACATTGCTTAATGGATAATGATCAAGGACATTCTCAAACTCGCTGCACTTATCTCCCAGACAAGTGCCCAAGCAGCTAAAGCCCTTCTTCATTGGTCTCACTTCCATGTGAAAGATACAAACAACACAGAGCCAGACAACTTCTCTAAAGAAAACCAGCTGATTTCTCACACAAATCTAGTGTGATATTCCTCCTCAAAATCTTTGCTGGACCTTAATGATGAACAAATAGAATGAATCAAGCTGTGACTGCACAACAGAACGAATAAACAGCAGTGAATATTCAAATGGAATTAACAAAATCAAGCTTCTGATGGGCTCATGTAACCAAAAATGACGTTGTTCCACTTATTGGGAGTGACCTCACAGTGGCTGGAGATAACATTTCCAGTGCTGCCAGTTTGAATGTGTACCAGAGTACACTGACACTAAAAGAAAACACAGATCTCTGTAGAAGACAGAAGACATAGTGTTTGTAGGAACAAAGCAAAAATACCAACACTTGCAAGTAGTCACTGCAAAACACATTCAGTCTGGTGATCTGTGCACATCACTGTGACAGCAGCAATAAATCACAGGCTCTGCAGCTGTTCAGAGGGAAGGCTTCCTGTGAACCTGAAGCCAAAGATTAAGGTGGATCACATGATATTGAATTCACTCCATTCAATAGATAAGTTTCTGGTCATCTTATGTAAAAAACATACATACCATCTGTCTTGAGCATTTGAAATGTTAGTACTGTGATATCTACACGGTGAGCAAAACAGAAACAGACTCTGCTCCTGCCTTCCTCTATTTTCATATGATCACATCTCTCAGTAAGATGCTTTTTCTTAAATGATCTCTTCTACTGCAACCTTTGAAAGTACAGCTGTCAGCACTGAATTGCACCTTTTACCTGGTCACCTGATCAAAGGCAGTTATCTATGTAATTCCTACTGACTCCTGTAAATTTTGACAAAGTAGTAGTATTCCACCAGAATAAAACATTAAACTCTCTTATACAACTCAAATCTGAAAAATTTCTAGTGGCTGGAAAACACACTAAGAAAAATCATTCAGCATAGGAATGGAATAGAGTTGTCTAGTAGCAAAGAAAATAAGTTCTACTTAAATATCCTGATGCTCTTCTCGTTGCAAGGAATTTTATTCTTTTGATGGATTTAGGATTAGGGTAGCACCAATGTCATTTCTCAGCTACTTGTCATCCTACTTGATGCAGTCATCTGACATCTCATAACAAATCTGATGCTGTTGAAGCTCAGCCTGTCTCTGGTGAACTGTACTACAAATTCAACCAAATTCAAGGTCATAGCTGAGATTCTAAGTGACTATGATAAGATAAAATTAAATATAATGCATAGAATCTCATTTGCATTTCTGTCATTTCTTATATGAGCATCTCTGAAGGTGATAATGGTGAACAGCTCCAACCTCAAGAGTGATGAATTTCTGGGGGAGTTGGCTACAAATGTTATCTGAATCTTCATATTCTTTTCTTCTTGAAGAGACATTCTGGTTCTTCACATGTTTTGATTTAATAGAAAGAGACTAGTAATGAAATAACCCATATAAAAGCACTATAGATTTCATCTTAACTTCTTCTGCAGGCCCAATATTGAGACATCTTGAGACATTTTCATGGCATTTGTTGCTAGCTTGTGATGCACTCTCTTTTTTGATGTTTCCCTCTCCAATATCATAAGCTAATTTTTTCTTTGCAGTCTGTTGCAAGTGTTTTACAAAGAACAAATTCATCTTGTATCACCTACACAAAGTGACAATGCTGTCTTCCATTTTTTGCAGCAGAAGCAATGCTGAAGTTACTCATAAATTGTGCTGTGCATTTGACATACAGCCAACAACTGGGAGAAGCAAACTCACCCCTCCCCAGGTATTATTCTTCATTCTATAATTTCACTGTATTTACCAGACACTGCTAGTTACAGTGGTACATAGAATTATTCTTACTTTGGTCAACCCAGAGAAAAGAAGAGCCCTCACCTGATTTGCACTTGCCAGTTTTATGTAATCTTCCGAATAATTAATGGGACCATATAATTCAGCTTTGTTCATATGAACAAGGTTACATGTGGTTTATAAAGATTGTTCCTTTTTTTGCATTTGTTTATAGAAGGAATACATATCCTCTCACCTATGGTTTAGTAATAACTTTGTAAAGTTTTAAGGAAATTCACATGAAGAATAGGAAAATGATACTAAAGGGATGAATAAACCCAGGAAATCCAAGAACTTTGAAACTGAACTTAAATTATCCTCTTGTACCTGCCTGCTGTATATTGTCTTTATTTTGCTGTGTGTCTACAAATAACAATGGCATATTTGCTTGTGAAAGTAGAGGAAACCAGTGGGCCAAAGCCATATGTAAAATATGTTTCAAACTTCTGCAGAGTGGGCTAAATGTGTAATCTAATGTTTCTTTATCAGGCAGCCATCATATGTCTGTATGCTGCCTGTAGCAACAGATAGCACAATAATATAACATTCTGAATTCTGTAGCTGAGAAACACATCAAGCAAAAATCCTGTGCCTGGTTCCAAAAGTACTATCTGTATTTCTTCTTAGCTGAATTTGCAGGGGTTATTAGCAGGCACTGTTTACCATTTCTTTTGGGGAGGATCTGAGGAAGGGAAGGAAAAAAATCTAGCTATGTTTCAATGTCCTATGGGCTTTCTTATGTCCTCCGTGGGTTGATTAAAATGATGTGTTCCCACTTGTCCCTTATCCTTTATCCCCTACAGAAGGAGCAAGTAGCAAGAATTTGCAGCAAGATTTTTATGTAAGTGTCCCCCTTAAATGGGTTTTGTGCAGAAGGGAAACATATGGTTCTGAAAGAGCATTAATACCCAGGTACAGCTGGCCTTTGAAGATTTTAAGTGATCTAGATAAGAAGAATGATCAAATGCCTCCCAAGGGAGACTGTAGCTGTTCTGACATAGTTCCTCATAACAAGTGTAACACTTATAGGGAGATGTCTATGGAGACCCAAGAATAGATTGAGGTTTGTATTGGCAAAAGAAAAATAGACATATAAACCAATAAGACAAAAATAAACCCCCCAGCATGGCCAGCAGTGGAGAACTTAATCACAGTCTACCAGGTTGGCAATGAAGAAAAGTAAAGTAATTAATTCATCTATTGTTATTAGTTAATGCAAGAACCAAGCATTTCTCCATGACAGGAATATCTCTGTGCCAGGTTTTTAGTATCCTGCGGCACTGGCACTCCTATTACTCAGGGAGTTTACATTGATTTAACACAGTTTTGTTTGCTGGATTTAAAGTCAGCTATCACAAAAAGATTAGAGTCAGACCTTAGTGAGTATGAACCTGGCTTCCTATTCAAAAGACTCATTTGTTTTAAAGAAAAATTGCTTTTAAAGAAGGGAAGATCTAAGGCAACAGATTTATTTGAGGAGCTGATCCCAAATAATGTTGTTCAATCTGTATTTTTATTGTACAGAAGTACCACAGAGCTCCTACCATACTTAATCAGGCTTCATTACTGCATACTCCAGAGGCTCACATGGAAGTGCAAGAGCTGAGACTGGGTAGTCATTAACTGCTCCTGTGCAGGGAAAAATTTCCCAAGGTGTACATTCCCAGGAGAGACCAGATTGCCAGAGGGATAGAGAATAAACTTGATATAGAGAATGTGAAATTCAGAACAGAAAGTTCACAACAGAAGGTTGAGTGAACCTGGAAAATTTATGAAACTCCTATAGTTTCAGGACTGCAAGAGGTAAATTAAAGGAGCAGTAGAAAGTCAAGAGGAAAGATGGAAGAGAATTGTGTAATCCAGGCAGTGCTCTGAGAAGAGGAGCCTTGTCTCACTGAGATTGGTAGCAAATCCAAAGCTTACTGTCAAATACAAACAAGAAAGCCAAACTACAGCATCAGAAGCTGTGGGTCAATTCCACAGAATGAAGCTATATTTTGCAGGACTGCTCAAGGTAAAAGTCTATTTCAGAAATAGACCGCTATCACATCTATATTTACAGCAGCAATGAGAATGAAACTGCTAATATAAAATAAAAACAAATCCATCATTTTTCTTGAATTGTGCAGCAAGAATGTTTGCAGATAAGATGCAAATCTAGTCCGGGGGCTGCCACTGGATAACATGTCCCTAACTAGAAGGATTAAAACTACCATGACATAAGAAATCCTAAGCTAATTTAGAAGTAGAACAGCTGAAGAAAGGCTGTTAACAGAAGCTGGAATTAGAATGCAAGGTTAAATTGCTTCAGATTATTTCTATCTGTGCTGATACTAGTGCCAGATGTGAAAGCCTGGGTGAGATAACCACCTTTGAAACCACCAAATCTTCCATAAATCAGGAAGTTTAGGAGGCAAGATCAGAGATATTGTACCTATGAGTGTAAAGAAGAAAAAATTCATTTTAACCTTCTCATATAAGATTAGAGCAATAAAAAAAATGAAAAATTATATGAAGGGAGGTTTATCTTTTTTTTTAATGAGGAGACTAAATATATTAAGAAAAAGTAAAAATTGTAAGTTATGGTAATTATTTTAAAGTAACTAAAAGTGGCTTCACAGATTTTTAACAAAATATATCCAGGAACTGAATACCTTGACTAAATAATTTCTCAAACCAAAAGTAGATGTGGTCTTAAGTAGGTCTAAGCTGCAGTCTTGTTCTACAACATCTGCATGTGTATTTTATAATGTTACAGGTTATTAAGCATGTTGAGGTATAAAAATATGCAGAAATGTTGGCTGCTCAAAGATCACAGAGCACAAAGAGATAGTAGCTACATAACAGATTAGTAACAGCTGGATGATTTGGAACCAGAAGGCCTAACATGCCAGTCCAGGGAAAATTTCACTCCATTTACGAAACAAGACTGCCTTACCTGGGGCAATGAAACAATGCCTCTGGATTGGGCTCTGCAGAACCCGGGGCTCCCTTGTGAAACTGCACAATAACTTGGGCATGACAAAGATGTCACAGGATCAGAGAGCCCAGCAGAGAAATTCAGCTGCCTGGAAAGATTCTGACTTGAGAAATTCTGATTGCTTGAAGAGTTGAAGCAAATAAAGGAATTAAGCTTGAGGTTACAAAATTAAAAATGGAAGTCTATACTTTTGTGCTGTAGTGTCTCTATGAATCTTTTGATTTCTTTAAGTAATAGAGCTGCATTCTGTCATCTTTTATCTTTACAAAGATTTCATTGTGTGAAGTGCTTAAGATTTCCCACTTTTAGATTCTCTTTTTGCAGAGGAGTGGGTTTTTTTCAGTAGAAAGACTTTTCAGCTATAATGTCATATTTCAAAATAATTTTTTTTTGCTGTGTTTTGCTCTTTCCCTTTGACAGCCATCTTGCTGAGTAATGCCCAGGGTCATACTTTTGAAAAGCAAATTCTTCCTCTGCAGCATTGCTGCAGGACCTATAGCAGAGTGTTTATCCAGAGAACCAGGTGCTCATCCTTCTGTAAGATATAGGTTGATGCCTTATATCAACTTTGATATCTGGCAGAAAAGTGCCAGATGCAGATTGCTGAAGAAATACAAAAGGGAATATCAGCAACTTTAGAAATGGTTTTAGGAATATATAGACATGTGTTCACATTTATATATAATTTTGAAATATTAAGCAAGAAATGCATTAAATATAAATTAATTTGTTGCACCAGAAAAGCGCTAGTCCAGGTCCACTTGCTTGGATTAAACTCCAGACTGAACCAAAATCTTCACCACAGAGAACAGAGAGCTTCAACAGAAGTCAACAGAGTTGACCCAAAGTATCAAAGATAAAATTAGTCTGGACAAAAAGTCCTGAAATAATGCCTAGATAGCAGCTATTTTCCTAACAGAATTTATTACCAAAACAAAACCTGGAAAGACCCTCCAACTTTCTCACATCTGTTGGCAGATCATCAGTATGTTTAGTAAAATACAATCATTTTCTCCTGTAACAGATTTCCACCCTTAATAAATCTTAGTGCAAAAAGTCACCAGCATTCAGTTCACCTTTAGTGTCAAAATTGGACCAATGTCTCTAATGGGACATTGAGCATTAAGATGGCATTGCAGAGGATTCAGATCCCTCATTGCTAAATTTTGCTTCAACAAAACAAAGAAACTATTACTTGCAGAGAAAGCAGAAGTGGACCTTAAATCACAAGATTGTCTCTTGAATTATCTCTTCAATCCTGGAAGAGTAGGGGTTTTGCCCCTGAAGGTGAACAATAAAGAGATCCTGACTGTGATGGTTACTTTTGGGGTTATTAGAAGGGGACAAGCTTGTTAGTAAGGCCTGTTGTGATAAGGACAAGGGGCAATGGTTTAAACTGAAGGAGGATCAATTTAGATTACACAGAAGAAAGGAATTTTTCACAGTGAGGGTGGTGAAACCCTGGCACAGGTTGCCAAGGTAGAGCTGGTAGATGCCCAGTCCCTGGAAACAGTCAAGGTCAGGCAGGATGGGGCTCTGAGCCACCTGCTCTGCAGTGGGGTTTGGACCAGACAACCTTTAAAAGGTCCCTTCCAACCCCAACTATTCTATAATTCTATTTTTATGGTCATATGCCAGATCTTTACAAGAACCTTAAAATTATTCCCACTTATAATTTGATTTCCACTCCCCTGTTCCAGCATTTTTGTTCAACTGGTTTTCTAGTTGGCCAAGATAAAATATGACTAGTTGGTATATGACATGTTACCTCTGCAGTAGATGAACATATTTTGATTTCTACAGCACTGAGTCAGCATTCTGATGAGTTAGCATTTATATTCCCGACAGCTGTTTATTCCTCTCAATGTAATTTCAGAGATAAATGTCCAGAAGGGCTTTGCTGCCCCAGATCTATCAGAAAACATATTTAAGATATTCTGTGGTATTTAAGTCATAAAAAAAACTTATTCAGTAATGCTAGGACAAAATGTGTTTAATTTTTAACATTAAATAACTAATTTAAACCTCACCATATTATTTTGAAATATAATCTGGTGAAAAGTCAAATTATTTTTATTTCCTTTGCAAAATCCCATAATTGGTTTCTAGGGACATTATAAATTTAAGGAATATACAGAAACTTCCAATCAGTGCTTTCACTTTAGTCCTTTAATTTAGAGTTGAGAAAGTAGCCTTGAGAATAAAAGAGATAAGACTCAGTGCACATAAAGAACCCAACGGCTCCTGGAACAGCTGATTGATTGTGTCTCACTAAAGCCATGGGAGCAGTTGGCACAGTGGAATGTAAATCTTGATAGAAAGCAGAACCAGCAGACAAGGATTCACTGAATGCTGAAATTCTTCAGGTAATGCTGCAGGGTTATGTTGGCAAACATGGTGTAGGCTGTGGTCATTCATATGCTGCCATTTTAATCTGCATTTTTGGTTTTAGTCATCCCATAAAGCAGTGCAGATGTTGCAGAGCAGCACAGATTTCATTTTCCTGCATCAGCCCTGTAGAGTTTGTGAGGTGTTTCAGTACAGCTGCTTTAGCTTTGGACTTTAGCAAGAGTAAACTCTTTCTAAAAGATGTTTTCTTCTAAACGCTCTTCTGATAAATGTACATTTACAATATTTTAGGGAAATGAAATTTACTGTTAGCAAGGTTACAGAAGTGCCTGTTACTCATGCAAAAACAAAATCCAGTTCTGAATCCCATTAAATTAATGGTTTTGATCATATGTGGTGGCAATTAATTCTACAGATTACTTATGATTTTGCTAAGATAATACTTAATTGTTCTGTTCCTTTAGCCTTCATTTTGCCTTGTCACAGAACAAAAAGAAAAAATATTTCTAATTGTTTGGTTCATCTCCTCTATTACCTACCTTTTGCTTACACTAATCTCTAGTTTGAATCAAACAGTGCCTTTTTCAGGCTCAGAAAACAAGACATCTTTGCTTATTAAACTAATAATGTTTTGCCTCATTTTTAATTTTGTTCTTACTGATTTTTTTCTTCTTCCTTTCTGGGATGGAGTATAAAGAGCAGTGAACAGTATTAGAGGAGTTTTCCAATAGATTCTTTCTGTATCAGTACTTTGGCTGCTCTGGACCACCAACCACCAGTTCTTACTAAGATTTCTGTATTACTGGCAAGTAATTTTCCTTTTATTTGTCCCACGGTACATATAAATTTAGAAATAAAGATAATAGGCCAAATTAACTTGCAGGCAATTCCATTCATCTCACTTATAACTGTGCCCATAAATGAACTTGCAAGCCAATGAAGAAAAGCATCATGGTTACTACTCCAGTAAAGTAAGATTCTAAAATACAAACAGTACTTTTATGCTAAACTCCTTAATAAACACCCCAAACTTGAATGTTATTACCCTGGGACTTTTTCCCAAGTGTTTACTTATGTCAGTAAATGAGGTTAAAGAGGAGGTGAAAATCTTCAGTGTACACCAGTGAAACCAAGCTATGATGCAAACTTTATTATGGAAAGAAACCTAATCTAAGCATTTAGGATAATTTCTTTGGCTGTGACATATACACAATAAAAATGTGTAAGTAGAAGATGATAATCTTTTTGATCTATTAATGAAGATTTATTTGGGCCATTTCTGTACAATGTTGCACTGCCAAGACAGACTAATGTACAGCTGTCTCAAAAATCATTAAATGCATCATGAAATTGAACACTGGTTACAAATTATTATTGTTCCTTCTAAAATCAGTTCATTATTCTATATCTGTATTTATCTGCCAGTTTTCTGCTGGCATTATGAAACATCCTGAAGATTGCAGTGCCCATACTGCAGTTTTGTGGATATTTGCTCAACATTCCACTTGGGTTTAAAAACATAGTGAAGAATGGCCATTGGGGTCAATATACTACATAAAAGCGTTCTCATTTTAATGCTTTGCTTTATTCCCATATCAGTCTTAAAAGACATGGAAAAAGAAAAGTAATTTGATTAATTGAAATACTGCTTTAAGCGACTGTGTACATAGCTCTCCACCTCTTGAGAAATCATTAGCTTGCACAGCAAACAGCTCCATATACTCTCACTGCAGGAACTCTAAAAACTTCATGCTGACCTTTGCAAAACTATTCATGCTGTATACAACACAGACTTTTCCAAACACTCAACTAAATACATATATTTGAAGTTATACCAAAAGCAACAATGATTTTTTTAGCCCCCCCCCCCCCCCATAAACTGAGTATCTGTTTCTTGGTGCTACTGTTGCTTAGGATTCCAATGCCTGGAGTTCCCAGGTGCCTCTGACAGAGATTTATTCTGGACTAAAAGTACTTACAATCTAAGTATGTCTTTATGGAAGTATTGCTATGACAAAAAGGTCAAAATTATGTTATTACATACAGTTTAATGCATTTTTTCCTCAGCATGCAAGCAGAGCATAAGCCAACAGCACTCACAGAAGAAATATTTTTATAGCAATTCTATGATGCAGTGCTGTTGGGGCTGGGCACCAGCAAAGAATGTGTTATTAATATTACAGAGGAAATCTTCCCAAGCATAGCCAAGTCTTAAGACAGAAGGCTTCTGTGAGAAAATCTTACTAAGCTGCAGTCATTGTGTTATGATCTCTTACTCAAAGACTAGTTTAAATATAAATTAAATTACAGCAAGAATATGTACATCCCCCAAGTGACGGATGAGCACAGTGACAGTGGGAATGCACACTGCCAGCTCCAGCTCATCCCTCACACAGCCCTTCTCAAACCCAACACTTCCATGTCTTAACCTGCATCAAAACCCTTAGAGCAGGGAGAAGTCATCTTAAAACAAGACTTTTGGGTGGCCGGAAATGCAGCTGGCTGTGTCTGGTCTGCTCTAACAATGCCAGCTGTACCTGGGATGCACAAGAAATTGAAAAAGGCTCCCCTGGATACTGAAGAGTTGGCCCAAGATGCAAATAGAAGCCCAACCACAGCTCCCAGAGTGTGGGATTTAGCTGGAATACCACTGTACTCTGATGTTTTCTGATGCAAAGGACAATCTTTTGGGCATTCCTTTCCAAGAACAGCCAAAACTAATTTAGAGACTGCTGTCTTATATATTGAGAGTTCTACTGTTGTTATAGGGCAAAGATTCCATATCACCAGGGTTTCATACCTCCTCAGTGTTTCTCATAGGCAGCTCCTCTAAGCACTGACTGCTCCTGGTCATTGTAGTAGACAACTAACTTCAGAGTCCACCAATCCACTCTTTTATACCACTGCTCTTATTGGCCACAGGTGTGGCCTGTTAACATCAGGCCTGTTCCTAATCTTTGGTAATTAGCTCAGCTGCAACTCTTTAGGGGATAAGATAACATTCTATACCACCTTCATTTACCCATACTGTATCCCCCCTACAGAGATTGCAGTAATTAAATGTAAAAGTCAAAAATTAGAGAAATTCAAAGATCAGAAAAAATGTTTTCAAGGCCAAAGGTTTGCTTTTAGGTTTTGTTGAAAGCAAAATTCAGGGAGAATAGACAAGGGAGGTCTGGATATTTTGAGACATGGGATATTGTGTGAGGAAGCATACATAATGCATTGCTATGGTAATGGTTGCCAGAGTTGGTAGGTTTTGTGGAAAAAAAATAAATTCTGTAAAAGTGTAGTTACATAAGCAACTGCTACTTCAGTCACAAGAGCCATTCAGTTATCTATATTATCATAGAACTTCTCATATTTTACATTTTGTGTGGCAAGGGGAGCAGTTTACTGAAGTGGCAATTTATGTAGAGGAAATGTAGATTTCCCAGAGGCGAGCAGGTTATTAAGGAGAGAGTCTGGTCTTTACTCCAACATATTGTACTAACAGTACCATTAACTACAGGGTCTGATAGCTGCTAATGTGTCAACAGTGGCAAGAAATTAAAATAAGAGACTGAAGAGTATTCAAAATGGTAATTCTGAAGTGGAAATACCCATAATACTTGGGAAAGACACTTGTTCTCAGCTCTCTATTTCCTTTTCTCTTCTCTTCCTTCACTTCTCTTTTACACTTCTTTCTCCTGCTGTCTGTAGCCATGGCTAATCTGTTCCAGGTTCCAAACTGAGATAAGCAGCTTCCTGTCAAATAAGCCAATGCTGCTGGATGAATTGACCTTGACATGACTGCTGTGATGCCAAAAGCCACAAGCCAATGGTGACAATTGTTACATATTGTCACCTGATTGGTATTGTTGATGCATGTCATAAAAATACCAGGTGGTAAAGACACAAAGAGTGCAGTCCCTTGCTACATCAAAATCTAACATCTTGAACCTCAATGAACAGTTGTGTCAGGCACAATCTGAATAAAACCTTTCCATATGTATGTTACCTGGGTTATTACCTCCCACTTTGCAAAATACATTTGCTCTGAAAATACATGCAAAATTGGGGATGGGACCATCAAAGCAGGAATACTGGCAGTGACTTGGGCATGCCAAGTAATAGGTGTTTGCAGGAAGCCAGTCAAGGTTTTCTCTCAGTATTTGCTGGCAAGAAATGGCTGTTTTTCCTGATCCTTGATTGCATTGGCTCAGTGCACCCTCTCTTGCAGAATACCATCCACGAGGAGGTGCATAATCCATGAGAATTTTCTCTTATAGATTCTTCCCACGTAAATTTCATTAGGAGAGTAGGATTTCTTTTCTATTTCCAATGCCACTCCAAATCATTCAGATGTGGAGAAAAGCATGACCATTCATTAAGGAGCTCTGTACTCCCAGCACATCCTAAAACCTCTTTGAGGACTGGCTACTTCTCTAAGTGAACACTGGAAGCAGGAAATACGAGGTGCAAGCACCAGAGCAGCACACAGTATTCCAAGTTTTTATAATTTTTTTGTATAGCCGTATATTGACATCTGACACCTCTAAACATCATTACTAATGTAGGTAGTAGAGTGTTTATGTCATTTTTTGCATGTGTTTTGTGTTCCTTCAAAAACTTAATAACAATAACAATAATAAAAAGCATTTGAGCAAATTATGGCTTTATCAACTGGCATCATTTTATGTCCTGTTTTGTTCTTTTTCCTTTCCTAACAAACATTTGTATTTTTGGATTGGTGTCATGCACTGAGTTGATGTTTTTATGAAAATGTTTGTCACAATCCAAAACTTTCACTTTGAGTGGTAACAGGCAACTCAGAGTTCATCACTTTATTCATAAAGCCAAGAACACTAGTCCACATATATAATTTCACGTTTATCTACACTAAATTTCCTCTGCCATTTTATTAACCAGCCAGCCTTAAGACCCATTTACAGTTCTGTGCATAGCTCTCACACTACCTACATTGAGTAAATGTATATCCTCAGCAAATTTTTCCACTTCACTGCCAAGATCTTCTTCCAATCAATTTTTGAGTTGGTTAGGAAAAATCAATCCCCTGCAGATTTCTGCTAGTGACTTCTCTCTGTACTGTGCCAGTGCTCACATGGTTGAAGCCTTGGTGCTGGGGAACGTGGCATTCAGCACAGGTCTGTAAGGGTGCTGGGGAGCTGCATGGTCCCTGGTCTGGGATTTCCTCTGTAAGGATCACCTGCACTTCTGTGCTGTGCTCTGTCCCTTGCGCTGGGATCTGCACTCCAGCAGAGCTCACAACCTGATGTGTGCCTCCCTCTGTGCCTGGCACACTGGGCAGCAAGTGAGGGGATTTTTAGGCATTTCCAGCAGTGGAGAACTGTGTGATTTCCATCAGGATTCTACATTGACTGAGGTCTTCTCAAAAGGAATTTTTTCTATATGCAGTCCAGACTTATGTTCTTTGTCATGTGATTTGACCCCCATGTTACATATCCCTTTTCATATGATCAGACACACATAAGAAAGAATGAACTTCAGAAATCTGATTTCACACAGAAGGTAGGACACTAATAGCCTTTGCTAAAGGAATGTTTTGGGGCATAGAAAAAGTGTTTTAGAGCACAAATAACAATGCATAATCTTGTGATCCAGTACTCAGGACCCAATACAGCAGTTCGGTAGGGAAACTGCAGAAAATGAGTAGGAAGTCTGTGGTAATATGATTTGTTTTCATAAAGATGCAAAAAAAAGGAATTGTTTATTAATCTGTTGGAGGTGAATGAATATAGCCAGACAAATAAAACCTAGATGTTCGAATAGATGTGGCTTTTTCACTTGGTTTGGACTTCACAGGCTTGATTTACCACTATGGTGCACTTAACTTTGCTGTTTGCAAATGGAATGTGGGTATGAAGGTCTCCAAAAGCAAGGAATTCAAAATCACATCTCTGAATTTGGGCTCATACTCTTCACTGGTTTGTGTTTGAGTGCCATTTATTCCTCTCAGGGAAGACAGTGTGTGAATTTTGTTTGCCACATTCAGTGAAGGAAAGGAAGTATTTGCCACTATGCCTTTGAAACACCAAAGTTCCATTTGTATGGGTTGTAAGGAACATGGGCTCTTTATTGATGCTAGCAAATCAAACCAAGAAATGCTTCTAAAAATCCTCTGCATCTGTCTCTGTGTGTGTGTGTGTATTGTGCCTAGGAAAACTGGGCAAACAAGTCATTATGCTATTGTTGCAATTCTAAATAATCATTCACAGTTATAATTTCAAATAGGCAGCCGAGGAATTGTCCTGTGGTGCAGTACCATCTAGTGGCCCTATTGAACAGGGTTTTTTGGAGACAGGTACTGGTGCTCAGTATTAACTGCCAAACGCTGCATTTGTTCATGCTTTTTATTATTGTTATTGTTGTTAAGTTTCTGAAGGAACACAAATCACATGTAAAGAATTACATAAACACCCTACTACCTAAATTAGTAATGATGGTTAGAGGTGTCCGATGCCAATATACATCTATGCAAAAAAATTATATCTGTTGCTGTGGCTTAACTCTGCACTTCTTTCTGAATAAATGCTGCTTACATGCTTTGTACACATTATTTTTTGTTATTTAAAGCAAGTCGAAGACTATCACTTTTACAATAGAATTTATAATTAGCAGTGAAGTTTTGACACACATAAGCTTTGTTTCCCTGTGCAAAATGTTCATTTCCAAATGACAGATTCCAAAATATTCCGAGTTGAAAGGGACCCACAAGGATAATCAAGTCCAAATTCAAGCGACTTAAGGCAATCATATACAGGGACTGAACCCACAGCCTAGGTTGGGTTATCAGCACCTTATTGTAACAAACTGAGCTATTGTGAGCTGTAGTCCATTCTCAGTTAGATTCCTTATCAACTTAGGCAAAGCATGACTCCAAACACACAACTGCAAATGTTGGAACTGAATGCTAACTACACAAAATGAAGCATTTTAGGAGTTTCCAAGGTTTTATTTCCCCTATTTTTATGTTCAAATCCCTGGAGAAGGAACTTAAATCCCAGTATCACAGCATGTATCAGGTTACACGCTGTTCTTACATAGGTCTTCCTCAGTTTCTATTAATCTGAAAGTAAATAAATAAAAATAACAGAAACTGTGATACTAACTTAGGCTGTCTGCCATACTCCAAGAAAATGTATGAGGAAAATATTCTTCTACATATGTACTTAGCCCTTAATGCTGAAAACTAGCAGTGTCATCAATGCATTACATCACTACTGAATACCTGTAGTAGAGACCAGGGATGTTTCCTAGCACAGCATCCAAAAATCAACATCTAAAAATGTTCTTTATACAAAGCAGAATTGTACTTTACAAATGCCAGGTAAAATCAAATGCAATTAAAGCTTCAGTGGTACTTCACTTATACAGAAATTAACTCATGGGAAATGTGATTATTAAAGACATCATGACAGTGATAATTTTAACCTGTATTTGTTGAATGATTGGTTCAGTTGCTCCTCAGCAGAAAGGCTTCCTTCTTGGTCACTCATCTGACAGGTTTCGTGGAGCTCCATCTCTGCCACAGCTCTCAGTTTTGTTTGCTCTGGTAACGCTGGGAAACGCATACGGTCAGGAAACAAAGAAATTTCTCTAATAGATGATGAGTAATTCAAAATAACATCTACAGTTTGGTGTAATTCTGTCAGTTATGTTAAATTTGGGTAAGTGGCTGGCTTAGGTAAACACAATATTTTTTGACCTTATATTCATAAAGTGGTTTCCCTATTCATACTTCCAATAGACCTGGGATACTCAGGTCAGACAATTTATAGAAATTTGGGATTAATAAAAAGTCTTACTCCACATAAAATTCTGTCTGGTCAATGAAGAACTGACTTTCTATGGTATCATATGGGCAAGTTGTAACCCACAGTTTCTCCCCATGAAATCACTAGGGGCTTTGTTTTATATTATAGGGAGAATTTTAAGTAAAGGAATCAAGTCACTAATCTTGATGCATCAGTGGTGCTGTAACACCCCCTAAGTTACTGTGAGGGTAATTCTTTGAAATAATGAGGTGAAAGAGTTCAAAGTGGTGTGAAAACAACTATGTGCAAGCAACACATCATCCTTCAGTGACCACATCTCACTAGCACAGTTCACAGTTTTTGCAGTGAGCCACAGCAATAGTCCACAGCCTGAGTGACCTCTTGGAGCCATGCCACATTTCCAGCACCTGTCAAATGGTTCTTTCTGTAGGGCATGCAGACAATGGAAACCCATTAAAATAACCATATCTGCCAACAGAGGCAGGTCCAGAGAACAGAAATTGGCCTCACTGTACATGGAGCTGATCAATAACCGAGATTGATTCTATTCTGTGTGCTCAGTCAGCCTGCCATAAAGAGTGTCTTTAACCAGCACAGTGGGCAGGATGGCACTGCTCTGTAGCTGGGTGCCGATGCCACACAGCACAGCCATAGCAGCTTCTCATCATGCATCTAGACTGCATTCCCTCCTTTTGATTCCTTTGCCCTATCAGTCAGCTTTTAGAGGGTGGAGAAGAAAATTATTGTAATGGAAATAATGAACAATGTTCTTTTTCATCATATCTTTCTGTGCACCTTGTAACACGGTTTATCAAAATCGATCTATAAAAATCCACAATGCCATAACACATCATGCATTTTAATTGAATCTGCAATATATGTATGCATGAATTTAAACAGATTATTTGCATTAATTAATGTGAATATATAGCATGTGTTTTCCTTTGCCTGTTATCTAGTCAATTATTACTAGCAAAAACGGATTCTGAAACTAGCTTTGCACATTTGATAAGCGCTGCTGGGGGAGGGGAAGGAAGAAAGAGTGTAATAGTGGCTGAGCTAAGGCAGCCTGAGGCATTTTTCTGCCTGCACAAGGCACAGACAGACAGAATGGATTGGGGACATTGTTCCAACAGTATCCTTTACTCTTTTGGAAATGTGTGGCATTTGCTTTCTCCTTTTTCTCTGTATCTCCTGTGATGTTGTCAGGGAGACAGAGTCCTTGACTTGCACCCCGCAGCTGAGGCCATCCCCCTTTAGAGCAGTTCTACCCCCAAACCTTGTACCCGCTGGAAGATTGAAATCTGTTCTGTGACAGGCCTCTGCACGATCTGTTTAGGTGGCATAGAATAAAAACCTCCCTGCACTGTCTCTTCAGTTAACTCAGAGGAAGCCTAAACTTCATCCCAAAAAGTATATTCCAAAAGACCTGGCTTTATAATGTATTTATGATCAATTGTATTTAAATGTATATGGTTTTTGAAAAAATGATAGCATAAAGAGGCTCTTTTTATAACATTGTAGTCTGTGAAGCACATTGTACATGTAATAAATTCCCCAACAACATTTGTGAACTCCCTTTGATTTCCCTGCTATAAAACCTTACTGTAAATTGATCTTGAAAAGTTACATTAAATGGGCATCTTTTGTAATTAAATTAGGGTAAAATGTCTGTTGCTTTCTCATGTAATTAGAACTCCAACTGTCAATTTTAAAAGTAATCAGGTTGTCAAGAGAGAGCACAATCTAGTTATTTTAAAGGTCAAAATGGTTTTTATATTTCAATTTTTTATATTTAGTTTATTAATATTTTTACAGGACTCAGACTTCTTTCATTTATAAATAGTTGTAATTTTAAGGTGTTTAAAGCTGGTACTGAAAGATGTGACTATTTTAATTACATTCTAAAAGGACATTTCTATATAACCTTGGAGCACAACCCTGCAGTCATTGCTGAGAAAAACTCTAGCTGACTTGATAGACTGAAATTTAGAATATAACAGACACAAAAAATAAAAATAGGTCAGTAAGATATAATTGTGAGCACTCTGCACGTTTTCACATTATCTTTGCTAATATCAAGCACAATATTGTTCCGCAAATCAGCACGGCTAGTGCCTGATGTCCAAATAACCATTTGATTCACTTCACTTGTATTGTTGGTATTTAGTAATTCAATTCTTTTTCACACAGTTGTTTACAGACAGACACAGTAACTAACCAGAAAAATGTGAACAGGATCACTTACTCGGGCTTTTGCCTACAGAATTTCTCAATCTATTTTTAATATTTCGGAAAGCGGAAGGAACATAAACGATCAGTCTTACATTTCTTATCTGAGCGTTATCAGTAATACCTAGAAATCCTTTTCCCTATCCTGACTTTCATTTCTTAATAGCAGCAATTTGAGTATTCAGCATTTTTTCAGGTTAAATATTCTAAGTATAACAATAAAATATGTTTAAATTTATTTCTCCATATTATTTTCTCTTTGATAACAAAGAACCATAAAGGCAGCAAATACTATCTCTGGTTTAGTGCAAGAGAGAAAGTAAACACTAATTATAGCAAATAACTATTAGTGTCAAAGGATTGCAAGACATTACCAATATACACTTAAGCATTTCAGAGCAGACAGTGACCTTACCTTCATAGCCAAGGAGAAAGCATGTCAGCAAGTTAGGAGAGACCTCCTCCAAAATGGAACAAAAGGCAGAGAAAGCACCTGGGCCTTTTAAATAGAGTTTTTCTAGAAAATATTCAGTTCTCTTCTTGTAGCTCTCCTGGGACCAAATGTCTTTGTATTCCTCCAAGGAAAAGACTCTCTTGTAAACCAAATATGACAGCACTTTGTTCACATCCAGCTCCTCCAGTATTTTCTCTCTCTGATTGCTTGGGATTTCAGAAAGCCACTTACTCCTGCTTTCATTTTCTCTTCTGGTAGATTTTGCACAGTTGTAAAACCAAGACTTAGCTGTTCTTCCAAACATTTTGATATTTAAGTAGAAAATAGAAAATTCTGCTTCTGCATTTATTGTGCAGTACTCAGTATGCAAAATAAACATAACGTGGATGGCTAGAATGCAAATACATACTGCTGTCTGTGATTATTGTAATTCCAATGGAATAAAGAAGGCCTACATACAAATTATAAAGAAATCTAGCTCAATGCCTGCAGCCTCCTAAGAGGATTACATTACACTAATTAGCCCTTTACAACTGTTAACAGCTTCTGAACCGTAATGATGAGACTGAGAATTGCTTAGTTACTGTTACTTTTTAATTCTGTGACTGATCTTCAAAGATATCCCTTTGCAAAAAATAATTCATTCTAGAAGACAGCTGATCAAACTGAAATAATCTGTACAAGCTGGTGCAGGACATAAAATAAAGCATCCTTTGTACACTTTGATGTTATATTCCTCAGAGGCCATATCCAAACCACAGTACAAATGCCCTCCACTTCTTGTTCTCTCATAAAATATTGGCTTTAATATGCAATGGAATTACACATTTAGAAAGCATGTTTCTAAATATATTTTGTAAACCTGTATGCAAAAGGTAAAAAAAAAGGCTACAGATTAAGACCTTTTTGTGAAGGTAAATACATAACTACTAAGAATAACAACACTTCTGCATGTCCAGATTTTTATGCCATTTCCAAGCAAAATAATTCATGCAGCGTCCATTTCCTGAGCCAGGTTTACCAGTGGAGATTACTGCAATCCCAGTGGAGGTGTTCTGCCACTGATAATCATTCATTGAGGATCACACATTACATAACCTCCCTTATGCAAATGCTCCTTAGTACATGGACTGCTCGGGCTTGTTTTCATACTTTCTGTCAACACAAATTCCCTGTATAGAAAAGCTATGAATACTTTCTGCCTCCTCCTCCTGTTTCTTAGTCTATTTTTTCTATTTCTACTGCTGCCAGCTGATAATGCATCCATGGCCTTGCTCGTGTGGCCTTACCTGCACTTTTCTAAAGGGTAGTTGTGGAGGAAATAAAAATATTTTGCCAAGCTTTTAGTCCAACGAGTTTTGGAATATTTTCTGTCTTGTGATCTTAAGTTGCAACCACTGTATCCTCCTGTCAGGCTTCTTTTGTTTCCAAAATTTCAAGTACTTTTCAGTTAACGTAAAAGTTGACCACTGACCATATCATAATGCAGGAATTTTATTGACTATGTGAGCATCCAGTCAGCCAGCGAGGCTTCCCAGAATTGTTTGGCAGCATTGCCTGTCACCTTGTGGTTGTTTGCAGATACAACAAGCCTCTGTGTGACACATCGTGTTGAGCAAGGACCATGGGATTGTGTTTTATTTGAAGCAATATTAATGGTCCCAGTTTACAGTGTCATGGCTTATTTGCCATAGCAGTGAGATCCTCACGCTCCTGTGGACATCTCAGGTAGAGCTCCCTGTGCTCTGCACATCCCCACCAGAGAGGACCCTCTGGGGGGACAGGGATGGTACAAAGCAGCGGCAATCCCAACCATGAGCCATCCCAACCATGAGCCAGGGAGCACAGCTAAACCAGGGTCATCTGCAGAGGGCAGAGAAAGTAGCCAACCTATCTGGCATGTCTTCTAGGTAGCCTTTGAAAGCAGGGGCTCTTTAATTCTCAAAATTCCCTCTGGTTTTGAACATCCATAGAGGTAATACAATTTTTTTTCTCTCTTCAAATTGTTTCTGTCTCAGAAGTTGTACTAATTAACACCATATTATCTCAGCAGATAAAAGATCCTCATAGAGAGTACTGGCACTCCACATATGTTAGACAGCATCCTCTACAGCTTTGGAGGGGAAGTTCTTCCATTACTTTGCTAAATGCTAGAGCAAGCCCAAAATTACATGTGTTTGAGTTCATAAGGCACTACCCAAAGATGAGATACAGAGGATATAACCTGAATACATTTCTCAGAGTTTAATTTAAAAAACAAATCTGTCTGTATTTTGTCATCAGTATCCTAAGCAAAGTAACTAATTCTGCACAGCAGTGAATTTAAAAATTAAAGGAATAGGTAACCTATCAACTTAATAATGAACTGGATTTCTAAAGGAAGCTATAGATTATGTGTTACTTTCACACCTGCCAATCCAACCTCAAAGAAATACAACTTTGCTGTAGTGAGGGATAGACATAGGTGTTGTCAAGTTGCACCTCTTCAGGAAAGGAAGGAAGAATTGGTGCAAATGAAAAAAGTGCATTGGTATCAGTTTGCTGAGGTATATTAGCCTAAAATTTGTGAGTATACACTACAGGAGTGTCTTTGGACTTGATGCACTGAATAATTGACGTTTTTCTTCTGAAGGAGTACAAAGTTTGGAGCCAGAAATCTCCCCATTATTTTTGTTGGTAAAAAAATATATTCTTATAACCTCAACTGTGTTCTTATAAAATCTTAAAATCACAAAGAAGAGTAGATGATATAGGAAATGTATCAAGTTGTGAACAATTACAAAATTTATCTCTCTGCCTTCTTACATACCATGTATTTATTTCTCACTGTGTAAATAGAAGAATAAAATGCTAAGATTCTGATTTGGTAATTGCCAATTTGGTAATAAAAACGCACACCTTTTAAAGTCTGAGTATAGGTTAAAGGCAAAAATTTGAAAGTGTGTGTTGAGAAACTGAAGACTGAAAAGTGAATGTGAAGTGCGATAAAGGGTGGAAACTAGATAAATTGCAGATGGCAAGGAAGTGATTACGACAAAAGGATACATGAAAGTACGTGGTGCATATAAAAGATTTGTGATGGAGAGCTATTTTTTTCTCAGGGTCAAGGGTCTGAGGTGTTTAACTGCAATGACCTGTAAATGATGCAGCAGACTGATGGGTTGTGCAATAGGAGTTGTACAATCTGAGTCCTAATACCTGGCAACTCAAACCTCTTCGAAGTATTTACCTTCGTGCTAAGTTCTGCAATTTGTGCTAAGATGCTCAATAGTTTCAATCAGCCTGATTTCATACGAAATGGTGTCAGCCAGGAAGCATCCACTACAAATAAGCTCTGGCAGTGTTTATTTGACATTGAAGTCAAATAAGAATGCAATCGACCAACACGTTTTAACAATGCCATTGTTTCATAAAGCGTTTAAGGAAAGACTGAATGTGGCACATGGAGCCATGCTCCACTTGACGCGGTGGTCCTCGGTCATAGGTTGTACTCGATGATCTCAGAGGTGTTTTCCACCCCAATTGATTCTGTGGATATCTACGCTTCCCAATTGCTCACCGGCCTCGGGTAGGTTGATTGATCACCGGCACAGCACCAGCGGCTCCGTAGAGCCGTTTGCTCATTTAAAAGGAGCGATGGGAGCAGGAACGCCCCTCACAGCCCGGGCGGGCTCCGGCGGCAGCGGGCGGGGCGGGAGCGGAGCGCGCCGGGGCCAAGATGGCGGCAGCGGCGGCCGCCGAGGCGGTGGAGCTGCGGTTGTCGCGGCAGGAGCGGGAGTTGCGCTGGCTGGCGGCCGAGGTCGGGCGGCTGAAGGAGCCGCAGGAGCTGCACTGCCCCGGCAGCGCCAGCCCCGAGCTGCAGCGGCTGCGGGCCGAGAACGAGAAGCTGCGCTACCGCCTGCTGCACCTGCGCCGCAGCCTGGCGGCCGAGCTGGGCCGGGCGGCGCCGGCGCAGCCCCCGGCCGGCGGAGAGGTAGCGCCGGGAGCGCTCGGAGCGGGGCGGGACGATGACCCCGGGCGGGCGGGAAGGGACGGGATGATACAGGGGCACTCACGGGGCCGAGCCGCCTGTGCCCAGCCCCCGGGAGCAGAAGCCTGACGCGGTGTCTGCCCGCAGCACGGGGCAGTGGTCTCTGCCCTTGTGCCAAGGCAGCGCGTTCATAAAATTGTTTGGGTTGGGAAAGACCATAAAGATCATCTTGTTCCAAGCCCCTTGCCACGGGCAGGAACATCTTCCACTAGACCAGATTGATCATAGCTCCATCCAGCCTGGCCTGAACACTGCTAGGAATGGGCATCCACAGCATCACTGGGCAACCTGTTCAAGGTGTCACACCATTGAAAGTTGCTATGACTGCTCACTCCTCTGGTTTGATCTCCAACGGCCTCTCTGTGGTGATTTTGCTAATGATAGTTGTAGTAGTAAAATTTGGAAAATTTTGTTGAGAGGACTTTGCTTGGTGAGCAGCATTGCTGTGTCTGCTGAACATCAAAAGGATGTAGTTTAGATGTGCCATGAGAAGTCTTTGTACTGAGGACATACCTTCTTCCCTGTAATTGCCTTTCTAGCCCTATATTATACTGATTTGGTTTGTTTTGATGATTGCTGGGAAAAAAAGGTGATGGTATAATGGGGATATACTTTGTATTCTCACTGTTTTCAGAAAGTCTCCAGTGCAAGTCCAGCTGATGCAGTGAATCAAATTAAAGAGGAAAAGAAAAAGGAAAATGAAGCTGTGAACCAGCACCAGAATGATGTAAGTGGTTCGTTAATACCACGTAGTAATACAAATGGTTTTCAGCCAGGTCAAGAAAAGGCACTCAAATCTGGAATACTTTGCTGTATTTTAAAATCCCAGCTTTTGGGGAGAAAGCTTGCTATAGCACAGAGAAAAAAAACCTCACATTATTCAAGAGCTTAATCTTGCATTAGTAGGGTTACTGATACATTGTTAAATCTCTACCTTTTATATAACGAAAGGATTTAGGTTATTGGAAAATAAAGCTCATGGTTTTGTGGTGCGTAAGGAGGGTGATGGTTCATGAGCATTCATGATGGCTGAAGGGATGTTGGCAGTATTTCTGTAGTACAATAGAGCTTAATAATTCACCTTAAGCTAAGGTGAGTTTTACTTCTCTCAAAATACAGGAACCTTCATGTGAACTGTCTGGCTTGAATCTGATGCTTTGAATGTAGTGACAGAAGTGAGGGCTTGTTGGAGTGATCCAAATTTCTCCAGGACATCTGCCAAATGCAAATTTTGGGTCAGGAATATAAGCTGCTTTCTGAGGTCCAGCTCACAGACCCATTTAGACCCAGATTGATGAAAGTGCATGGAAAATGACTCTAAAATAGTCAGTAAGTTAGATGGGACTATCCTGTATATTATCATTTATAAATGCTTTATTGAATTTTAGTGTAAATTCCAGTACAGTTAAATCTGGACAAGTTGGAACCTCTGGGGATGCACCAACACTGTGAATCCTTTTACTCTCTGTCTCACAAATATGTGTATGTGACCGACTTTGTCTTACAGCTCCAGTGTGTGCCGAGCTTCATAGAAGACAGACTGAAGCTTTATGAAGTACTGAAAAAAGAACATGATGCTTTGCTAGCTTACAGAGCAGTCAACCAGAGCAAACCTATCAAAATTACTCTGACAGATGGGGAGACACTTGAAGGGGAATCTTGGAAAACCACGCCATATCAATTAGCTGTAGGAATTAGGTAACGGCACATTCAAGGAGTTGTACTTCTGTAGTGATCAAACTGTTACTATCATTTGTCTCTTACCTTGTTATATAAAATGTATATCATGGTCACTGGGTGGTGGTTCCCTTAAACTGGTTTGCTTGGGAAGCATTGCCACTTCAGCTTCATGTAGTAGAAACAGCTGGTTGCAGTTCTGATGCTTGGGATTCTGTGCTGGGATCATAATGCTTCCAGCTAAATCTGTGGCACTGCTGGGAATTGAGAGACATTTTGTGAGTCAGCAGAATCAGTAGAACCTGTTGTAAGGAGCAGCCTTTCCTCCAGATCCCCAGCACTGAAAAGTGTTAAACAAAACCTCTCAAGACCTTAAGGTTCTAAACCTTAAAAGTAGGCAAGTGTTTAAGAAGACCACAGAAGCAAAAGTTTATGGTCTTCAAGTGCTACAAGATGTGGATGTGATCTTTAGAAATCTAAAGTCTTTTACAAATCTGAACCTAAATATTCTTGTCTCTTGTCTCTTCTGTTTCTTTAGTCAAGTGTTGGCTTCAAACGCAGTCATAGCCAAAGTGAATGGTGAGCTCTGGGATCTGGACCGTCCACTGGAGGGAGATTGTACTCTAGAGCTGCTCACCTTTGATAATGAAGAAGCCAAAGCTGTGAGTAAACACTCTGCTTTCTGCTTGATTAAAGAAACTAATGACATAAAATTGATTGCCAGCATTAAGCTTTAAAAATCTTATATTAAAAAACTCCACAAAACTATTCTAGTAATGTATTTCCTATGATTCAACAAAGATTAAATTCTAAGTGCCTGTAGTCTGAGAGTGAGTAAAATCTGTGTCCTTTTCATCCTTCCTCTTTTACATAAACAAGTTATTTCTCAAAGGAGTTAGCACAGAAAGCCTTGATTTGTATGTGAACTTGAAGCAGTCTGTGGTTTGGCTCAGTGCATTTGAAGATCAGATGATGAAAGCAAAGTGAGGCAGTCTCAACTGTTTTCTAAAAGCTATCCAATATTAGACTTGAGCCATAAATAAAATCTACACCCCCTGGTACTGGCACTGTTTATTAGATCCTTAAGTAGACATTTCTTAGTCAATTAAACTGTATGTATACTTAGCAACTTGACTGAGATTTTTTTTTTAATGGTATTCAATCTGAAGCTTATGTTATCCTTATACGCTGGGATTGGACTTCAGTTTTGTCAAAGAATTATTCATGTGATTAAGCTTGTTGGAGACATTTCAGGAGCCTGCCAAGGCTTTATCTTATAGCAGTAGCTCTGAAATAGTCTCTATTAATAAGAAGTCAGAACATCAGACTGGTATTGATCTACTGTGTTGTTGGCTTCTCTGCTGACATTTCAGGTAATGTACTTTACAGACCCATTAATAAATGTACTGAATGTGAACAATGGCAGCCTAACTCACTACATTGCTTTAGATGTGATTAGTGGTGCACAGACTTCAACTGAAATTAACTTCTAAATAAACAAGGTACAGTAATTAAGTTGAAGGAATTGTGCAGAGGTAGAGTCATCCTCTTTCAGACTGAACTATGATGGGCCTTTATCTTTTCATTTTGAAGTATTCTAAATGAGTAATACAAAGTTGTTTTACTTCTCTCAAAATTTGAATAACATTGGTTCCAGTCTGTGTCCTACCTGCAAATATCTCTAGTTTGCTTTTTCTTCTTTTTAGTTACACAATGCCATTGACCTCATGGTTTGCTCAGCTGACTTCATTTACAGGTTTATTGGCATTCAAGTGCTCACATTCTTGGAGAGGCCATGGAAGGACATTTTGGGGGCTGCTTATGCTATGGACCACCAATTGAGAATGGATTTCATTATGACATGTATATTGAGGACAGGTAAAATTACAGTGTCTTTGAACTTTTGTAGTCCCTATTAAAGATTAGTACTAGAATTGTTTTGTTTGTTTCTGCATGTTAAAAGTATAATTCTGACTCTAATATGATTTGAAACATAGTCTTCTATATATACAGTTCAATTGAGTGTGTGTATATGTTTAAATTCAGAAGCAGTAAGAGCTGAAGCTGCTCTGTGGAAAAAAATGCAGTGTTTGGGTTGAACTTTCTGAAATTCCTGTGAGGCAAAGGGGATGGTTTCCTTCAAGAGTCCTGTTTGGTTTCCAGGGGCGACAGTCACTTGTAGAGAGGGCACAAATGTAACTTGTCTAGGTGTTCACTACTTTTCTAATCCTTGTGCACAGCTTTACAATTCTGTTTTTTCCTTCTTTATCCTTCTGTAGGCAGGGAGAATACTGAATCTGCATGAGCTGATAAACTGGCTCTTGGGGCTGGGTTGAGCCTTTTTCCCCCTTGGTTTGTTTTTTTCCTAAATCATATGTGTATTTTGAACTGTAGGTCTTCCAGACAGTCAATCATGTCAAAGACTGTTCCAGACATTCAAAGGAATGTTTGCAATGGATTTTTCAGGGTGGTACTATCTGTGTTTCTGGGTTTTATGTCTGAAAATACAGCTGATTGTAATTAATTAAGAAAAAAAAATACTGTGACAAATCACAACACATTCCATGTTTTTCGAATTAGACCATTAGAAAAATGGGAGTACCAAAATAATTAATTTACATTTCTTTTGCCTGTCTTTTTATCTAGAAGTGTATCTAGTACTGAATTCCCACTACTAGAGAACCGTTGTAAAAATATCATAAAAGAGAAACAGCCTTTTGAAAGGCTAGAAGTCAAAAAGGAGATCCTGTTAGACATGTTTAAGGTAAATCTTTAGAGTAGCTGTGAATCTGATGTGAGTTTTTTTGTTGTTGTTGGTTTGTTTTGATTTGTTTGGGGTTTTTGTTTGTTTTGGGGGCTTTTTGGTTTTTTTTTTTAGTTAGAAGTATCTTTTACTGATGCACTTGTAATATAAGAATGTAATGTTTGAAGAGAATTTTATTATCCATTTTGTTAACGTTTCTGGCTTTTCATGCTTCCACACACAGTATAACAAGTTTAAGTGTCGTATCCTTAATGAGAAGGTGAACACACCAACTACCACAGTATACAGGTAAAGAAATATACTTGAATGGTATTATTAGGTATTTTTATAGCTAATTAATTTAATTTTAGAGAAAAAATTGGGTTTTTTATTCTAAGTTCTGAATTCTTGTGTGATTGGGACTATAGTTTGCAAATATTATTGCTGCGTAGGTATAGTGTGATTTTCTTTCTCTACTGGGACAGATTAGGTCTCAATTTGTGGACAAATGTCAAATCCAGTTTTTATTTATCCCCTCTGGTTTCAGTAGACTGATTAAAATAAATTGCCATCTCCGACATTGTCTTGATGCATAATGTATAGAGCTAATTCTAGCTCAATGTGGGGTGAGGAGCCTGCTCCTTCAGTTACTTGTTAGTTGGTTGGAAAATGGCAACATCATTTTCTGTTTGATGTGCATACTTTAAAATTTCCTGGCCAACTTGAACAAGTTCACATATGGAACTGTATGAATTGGCAAATGTGAAATGATGCTCTTGAAAATGGATCAGTTGTTCTGAGCATTTACTGAGTGAATATTTCACTTCAGGTAGAAAGCACAGTTACATTTAAGGTGCACTGAGTTTGCTGCATTGTGCATATTTATATTTACTGGCATGTTTGAATGAGTCCAACATGAACTTGTGTGTCATTAGTGAATGTATTGAAAAATGTTGGGTTGCTTGGAAATGAACACTCTTTTTGTTTTGGCATGTAGATGTGGTCCATTGATTGATCTCTGCAAGGGACCACATGTGAGACACACTGGTAAAATTAAGGCCCTTAAAATAGTTAAGGTAAGTTTAAATTAACTGTGCATCAATATGAAATAAATTGTCTGTTGATTTATTTATATGTGTATTCTTCCTGATCTGACTGTACTAGGATTGGTCCTTTGTGTAGTTTTCTTTGGTTACTGTACAATAGTTCTTCATTTCTTTCCCAGTTCCCATTGCACAAGTAGAACTACTGACTTTAGTTGTTGATCTGTGTCGGACATTTACTGATTCTTGGCTAAGGCAGTAGTACCTCAGTGGAAGTTACCAGCATGTTTTTATCAGAGTATTAGTGTAGTAACCTGCTCATTTAGACTGATGAAGAGCACTGCAAAACTACTCTAGCTAGTGGTGACAGATGAGCTGTGGAGCCAATTCTGCTGTGTGCAGGAGGGAAGAGCAGCCTCAGTCCCTGTGGCAGGACTGTGCCACTGCCTCCCCTCAGCACTGCACTTCACAGCACAAGGGTCTGCTTAGTCTGACTGCAAGGGGGTGTACATGCTCTGTTCTGCAGTAAGTTAACATTAAGGTACTCACTGGGTCCGAAAAACAGTATTTTGACCTTGTCAGGTACAGGAGATCAAGTGGACCTCAGCAGGTCTGCAAGTGCTGCTGTTAAAAAATGGCATTGCTTCCAGGGAAGCCAGAGACAGTGTTTGCAGAGGCCTCTGAATGTGTGTTGTAGTTTAAGTTACTCACAGATCCTACTTTTGGTAACCTTATTAGACTGAGCTCTTTGGAACATTCATCACTGTGGCTTTTCCTGGCTTCCAAACTGAAGTGTGTGGAACTCTTGAGTTCTGGGGATTGGGTTGGTAGAGGGTTAAAACTGCTCAGATTTAATTGTGCAAGTTAGGTTTGGTTTGCTGTTCTTGTTTTCCTACTGCATTATGTTTTCAATGTAAACAACTCCTGTCTCTTTAAAAGCCATAACATGAAAAAATAAAATATGCCATGATGTGAGTTAAAACAAGGTACCTAAGCAGAATAAAATAGGATTTGACCTGTCACTTCTGCTTGTCTTCTGTATTAGTATGCTGACTAAAAGGCACTGCAAGTCTCTTTGTATTACAAACAAAAGCTGAAGGACTGCAAATAAATCTTCTCCCAAGGAAAAATGCAATGATGTTCAAATGGGTTAGTGTTTATCCCTCTTTCCCTGACATTATGTAATATTATCCTAAAGTATGGGTTGTGTGTATCAGAGTTCCTCTACATATTGGGAAGGAAAATCTGACATGGAAACTCTGCAGAGAATATATGGAATATCCTTTCCTGATAACAAAATGATGAAGGAATGGGAAAAAGTTCAGGAAGAAGCCAAAAACCGGGATCATAGGAAAATTGGAAAGGTACACTATTCCACTGTCTACTTTTTATACTTCTGTTGTAGAATTTATTCTCTTCTCTTGTATTTTAGTTTCGGTTTGATTTTTTGTTGTTGTTGTTTTTTGACAGTTTTAAGGGGAGCCAGTTCTATGTGCTTCTTGGTGTCACATTTGAAAATTTTAGTTCTACAAACTCATGACTTGCATATGAGTGTTAAACTAATGTTGGGAAGAAGTTAATGGCTTTAGTCTCTTAGTTTAGGGATATAAACCTTAAACCTATTAATGTAGAGTCTTTTCAGATCCTACCTACACCACTCTGTTTTTCACAGAAGAGAATTTATTTAGAATTTGTGTAAATAACATGGTTTGGTCATTCTTTATAATTGGTGGAAATTTGGGGAAATGTGTGTTTACATGGTCAAAGAATCAAATGGAATTTGGTGTTCTTACAATCTCTAGGAGTAAGAACTGCACATCAATTAACTTGTCTTGCTGAGAAATTTTAGACCATAAACATCTTGTTGCTGTAATGTCCCATCTTTGCAAGCAGTGTCTTGATATGTGTGAAGTAGTTACATTCTGCAATTCTCTCTGAATTGCTATTAGAGCATTCTGGTTTGGATTTACCTAGGAGCAAGAACTCTTCTTCTTTCATGATTTGAGTCCTGGAAGCTGCTTTTTCCTCCCTAGAGGTGCCTTTCTGTATAACACTCTCGTGGATTTCATACGGGTGAGTATGTCCTGATGTTACTGATACAAGTCCTGACAACTTGATTGTCATTTGTTGTTAAATGATAGGCCATTCATAGTGCTGAGCTGGCCACAGAAAGAGAAGCATCTATGTATGTAAACATAAACAAGATTTTTACAAGGATTATAAAAATTTAACCTTTTTGAAAATAAGGCAGAGTGAAGCTGTGTTTTTTCAATTGTGCCAACTCCACATGTGCAGTAGTCCTATTGTGTCCCTGTAAATTGCCATCATAATACCACAGTTGAAAAGAATCAAGCTGTTGCTTGTCAAAAGCTCTCTCACCTTTTCAACGTTGCGTTTGCTGTCCAGGGGGAATATCGCAGGCGCAATTTCACTGAAGTCGTGTCTCCAAACGTCTTCAACAGTAAACTCTGGGAAGCTTCAGGACACTGGCAGCACTACAGTGAAAATATGTTCTCATTTGAGATTGAGAAGGAAACCTTTGCCCTTAAACCCATGAATTGTCCAGGACACTGGTTTGTACTCTCAACTGGAAAATGTCTCATTTTATGGTATTTATCCTTTTTGGGGCTGAGGAGGAATAAAAGGAGTATTAATACACACAGTAATGTATGTATGCAGTAAGTCTGCCCTGAACTGGGTTTGTGCATGCTAATACTAGTCTGTACCACTAGTAAATATCAGTTCTGTGGGATAGAGGTGGGCATCAGATGTGGTGTTCCAAGAAGAGTATGGATTAACCAGTCTTGATTTACTCTTGCAGTGTTTTTTTCCTCAGTGATCTTTAGCAGCACACTGAGTAGTGTGCTCCTTGTGTTTGCCTGTCTTTCAGGATGTAGACACTCTGAATGAGTAAATAGTTAAAAATGTGATTACTGTCTGTACAGAGCTTTATTTCTGTGTTGCTGAGATCTCCTGTAAGAAGGGTAAAAGGAAGGTTCTGCCTTGTTCCTTTCAGCTTGATGTTTGCCCATCGGCCCCGATCCTGGAGGGAATTGCCTCTTAGACTGGCAGACTTTGGAGTTCTTCACCGAAATGAGCTCTCAGGCACTCTGAGTGGTTTGACTCGTGTGAGGCGCTTCCAGCAAGATGATGCTCACATCTTTTGCACAATGGAACAGGTAAAAAGAAAAAAGGCGCCTTCCACATCCCCACCAGTCAACCAAAATACCCCTTCCCTCTCTTAGTGCAAACTAACAGTAAGCAAGACAAAAATCCCCAAAGTATTTCAACTCTTGATTCTTCCATTGTATAGTGTAAAGCTGCTTTTGGTTGTTTTTTTCTAGGTGCTTCATTTTATTTAGAAAGATGCATTGGGTAGGTAAACCCCAGAAAGTAAGATTTGTTGCGTTTTCCATCTCCCTCTGCAAAAAAAATGCAGTTCATCCCATTGTTTTCTATAGTAATGCTGAATAAAAACTTTATTTTGTCAGTAATGCCATAAATTTTAGTGGAACTACAGGTAAAAATTGATTTACTTTAGTTCAAGATGCAATTTGACTCCAGAACCTCACGCTTAACAAAAATACCACTTTTCTTGCCATGCTATGAAGCCACAACACTTCAGGTCTTTCTTTGGCCATTAAATGGATTTGGGTTCCTTGGATGTCATTTTCAAGTGGCTTTTAATTCTTTCTTATGTTCTTGTTATGAGGAGTTCAGTATCTTCAATTACATTTTTATGTAAGTTAATTTTAACCTATTTAATATGTTTTATATTTAAGATTGAAGAGGAAATTAAGGACTGCCTTGATTTCTTGAAGTCAGTGTACGCTGTCTTTGGCTTTACCTTTCAATTACATCTTTCTACAAGACCAGAAAATTATCTTGGAGATTTAGAGATCTGGGATCATGCAGAAAAGGTGATTAATTTAAAAGCAAACAAACCAACCCCTTAATGTATGTACTTACAGAGATAGATATTTAACTGAGTTCTTCCATGCTGCATGGGGAAATTGCTTAAATCACATGCTAAATACTGCCCTTGGATTCTTGTAGGAAAATAGCACATTAAATCTGAAGTTTCTATAGAAAATCAGAACTTTCAGATTCTTACCTTGCCCCTTACCTTGAACTAGTTAAATTTCTATTTTTTTTTTTCTGATTAATCATTATATTTATACAAGGAACCACTATTTCCACATTATTTATCACAAATGAGCAAATGCTTGAACAATAGAGGTTGTGCTGCCTTTTGACTCCTTTTGAATTTCAAAGGCAATTGCTTTGACTTGCAGTAATTAGAGGCCCTTCTATACCTTTTTTAATTCCTCTCTCATTATTATGATTAGCAACTTCAGAACAGCTTGAATGACTTTGGAGAGCAATGGAGTTTGAATCCAGGAGATGGAGCATTTTATGGCCCTAAGGTTAGTGAGTCAGCATTTCAGTATAACTTTGGGATGGACAGAAATGCAGATGTACTGCAGGCAGACTATATTTAGTAACTGTGTCATTTTGCTTCACAGATTGATATTAAAATCAAAGATGCAATTGGCAGGTACCATCAGTGTGCCACCATCCAGCTTGACTTCCAGCTACCCATTCGCTTTAATCTTACTTATGTTGGGTGAGTGGTTCAGCTGAATATCTTCCTTTTTAAAATGGAATTGAACAATAGCTTTCATTATCTGCAATTCCCATTATGTACTAATGCTATATTGCTCATTTAACAAATGATTAGCTTGTAAATCAGTCAGCTGGTAGGCAGAGCAGACACCCCCAGTGGGTAGAGGAGCGAGTCATGAACTTGGAGATATTTTCTCACTGTAATGATAGCTCACTTTGATTGTGAATGCAGGAAAATCTCATTTTCTGTCTTGTCTGCCAATTTTGAAGACAATTGATCACAAGTAATGTTAAAAACCCCTCAGCTGAGTCAGTTTTCTTTTTCAGCCTAGTCATTGTGTCTCCTTGGAATAAACAGCACACAAATTCAAGTATGCCCTAAGGAGCAATGTATGTTTGTACTAAGTGGTTCTTTATTTTTGTCTGATTAAATTAGTTAACTTTGAACATAAACCAAGTGCAAACAGCTTTTAGTGAAAATCTGTCTGGTTTCCAGCTAAGCCCACTGAGGAAATTAATTTTAGTGCCATGTTGACGTGAATACTCATTTTCTGGGTTGTATTTTTGCAAATCTGTGTTTGACTTTTGCATATTTTGAAGATGGGGAAGATAGATAAGAATTTGTAATTTTTTGGTCCAGTGGTATATTCTACAGTACATTTCATAGCATTTATGATAAGTGATAATATTATTATGAACTGGTTTTTTTTTTTTAAAAAGCCAGTTTTTTAAAATTTCAGGATTGTAACTTAAGTAATGAAAAGTAAGGGCAGGTAAGTTCCTTTACAACAAAATAAAAGCAAGTCCTAATGGATAGGGAGTGCAAGGAAGAACATAAAATATTAAAATGCACAAAAATGGTGCTGAGTCAGTCAAGTGTCTTCTCAAGTTTAAGAGTGTGTCTCTGCCACTAGCTGCAGGCATGATTATTTTAAATTAGAATTTCTTTAAAAGCCCAGCTGACTTGAAGTACATTTTTAATAAAACCAGTAGACTTTTCATAAGTATAACTAAAATTTGTCTTTATGTTAAAAGTAGAATCAAAAATATTAGTAAGATTACATGTGTGTGAGCTAAGATAACTTTATTTTTAAACAAAAACCTTCTTTTTTTTCAGTAAGGATGGTGATGACAAGAAAAGGCCAGTGATTATTCACAGAGCTATTTTGGGATCTGTGGAGAGAATGATAGCTATTCTAGCAGAAAATTATGGAGGAAAATGGTATGTGGAAATCTAAGACTTTAACAGTTCTAACAAATGGAATTCTAAGAAGACTTTAACAATGTAGAAACTGCATATCCTTCCTATTGTCCCATATATTATAATGCAAAAATAATAACCCTAAAATTTTCTCAAAATTAGTAAGATTACAAGAAAAGTCAGGTTTTCTGGTCTGAGTTGTATGATATCCATACAATTTCATGAGGCTGCAGACAAAAAAATTAAAAAAGGCAGAAATAGGAATTGTAATTGAATGCGCAAGTCCTGCATTATTCTTGTTCCTTTTTTCTTCAAAATTGTGCTTGTGTACCAGCCGGATATCAGATGTATGTAAAGCAATTATTTGTGTATACACAGGCATTAAGTAATTGTAATATGTGAAATATTTTTGTACTTCTAAGATTGATCCTTTTATCTTGGATAAGATCTGGAAGTATTTCTTCATGAGTGTATTTAAAGTACTAAGGAAGAGTTAATTCTTATTTTCAGTCACCTGACTGTCCATCTTCACTGTTAAGTAACAGATAAAAGTGAAAATTATGCAGAAAAGAATTCTGTTTCAAGTTGTGAAGTCATCTGGGAAGAAACCAGAAGGTCCAACTTCCCAATATGTCATTTTACTGCAATCAATCTATTTGCTATTTTGTGTGAGCTTGAAATGAGGGAGAATACACTATCCAGCAGCCTTAGCTAACATAAATAATTCTATACAGAAATGATTATTGTGGAACATGGCTGTGGCTGTGAGTGGAAATGTAAAATGCACCTTTGTTTCCTGTGTCCCGTGCTGGCCAGGCCGCTGTGGCTGTCTCCACGGCAGGTGATGGTTGTGCCTGTGGGCCCCACCTCGGAGCAGTACGCCCAGCAGGTGAGAGCACAGCTTGTCTCCTTGTGCCTGCAGGCACATTGCAGAGAGCCTTTGTGCTTGTCCTAGAGCAGGGAATTAATGCGCGATAACTCTGGAGACATGGTGGGGGAGAGAGGTCAGTTTTTTGGTATAAAAGTTTCTGTCCAAAATTTGTGTATGTCTGAGTAAGGGGTATGCAACTTTGAGTATTTTGGGTTCTTTAATTATGTGCATTCTTCTGTAATTATTCAAGGATGAAGCATCCTGGATGACAAACCTTATATAACTGATGCTTCGTTACAGCACTCTCAGCTCTAAGTAGGCAGAGCCAGTTTCTTCCATTTCCCACCATGTGTATTATTGATTACATCCCTTTTGAACCATGGTGGGTTTTACACCTGTCCCATGTTCTCCTTTTAATGCAAGAATAAGTGTGTTTGTTCCTACTCCCCTTTGTTCTTTCTCTGAGAACATTTTTTGACATGCAGTAGCAGAGCAGCACGTGTTTGATATAGATGTTATCTTCTATTGTCTCCCAGCTGGAATGCTGCTGTGTGTGCAGGTTTATTCAGATAACTTCATCACTGAAATCGTTATAATCATCCACAAGAACAAAATTATGCATATGCATTAATTAATTATTGAAAGAAGTCAATAACTGCAGCGTTTACAAATGTATGTTGTAAACTATATAGTAATACTAAGAGGGTTTTGGTTTCTTTGGATTTTTTTTTTTTAGGTTTGCAACCAGTTTTTTGAAGCAGGATTTATGTCAGATGTGGATCTAGATCAAAGTTGCACATTAAACAAGAAAATTAGAAATGCACAGCTGGCTCAGTATAACTTCATTTTAGGTAATTACAGCATCTTACATTTCTGAATATCATTTAAGTTCTGATGTTGGACAAAGTTTGTTCTAGGCTCATTTTCTAATGTAGATTGTGTAATATTTTGTGCTATGTCTTGCAGTGGTTGGAGAAAAGGAGAAAGCAAATAATGCTGTCAATGTACGAACCAGAGACAACAAAGTTCATGGAGAGATTTCAGTATCTTCTACTATTGAAAAACTCAAGAAATTTAAGACTTCACAAATTGCAAACGCAGAAGAAGAATTCTGATGTTGCTGCTAGGAAAAAAAATATTAGCTGCCTATTTGAAATGTTTCTTTTATCCTGCACAGCAGTGATGCTCATCTAAGAGAATTTTCAGTTCATGGATACACAAACTAAGCAAATGGAGCACTGTTGGTGCTCCAGGAAAAGCATGAGAGGACAGATGCACCTGCCAGTTCCTTTAACAATCGCATGGGTTTCCAATCTGCCTGAATTGCAGAATGCTTATTTAGGAAGTCCTACACCTCTGATGTGGTGGGTTTGCTGTGGAAATAAGTCAGGGCTGTACCATGGTGGGGATCAGGAGGCTGGGAAGGACAGGGGAGATGCTGGGGGTGCTGAGCTCCCTCAGTCACGGAGCAGGTACCTGACTGTGACCTGGCATCCTGAGCCTGGCAGTGCACACATGCCTCAGGAGCAGTTTGCATTAGGTTTTCTTCTAGCTTCAGATGGTAACAAAAATTTGGGAGGAGATTGAATAGCTTGATTGTTTCAGAACGAGTGTTCAGAGACTGTGAATGCACTGGAGTCTTTGTTGGAATTCTCAGTGTAAAAGGCACTCGTGGAGCTGGTGGGATGGCTGGTTGCTGTGATGGTGGTTGCCAAGAGTGCAGTTCAATTACTATAACTTTGTGTGAAGTGTTTTATTTTTTTTCCCTCTGTTTGCTGCTGTTTTGGCTTTTTACTAAAACAAAAAAGTAAACTTTGAAAAACCTTTCTGTGTGTAGTTTATTATTTTATTTGCTACAAGTAGTTAGGATGCTGAAAAGGAGCAGAGGAAAATTTTAATTTTATAACAGTAAGCTGGACTTGAAGCTGGCCATATTTCTGTTTTGTTTATGCTTAGAAATTATTTTTAAAGCTGCTGTTGCAGGCAATTGAGCTGGATTTTTTTAGAGATTGATTTTGACCATTTTTTTCACTTTAATATGCTGTTATTTAGTTAACAGACTTAAATAGTGTTAAGTGTATTGCTCAGTTACCTAAGCTATACAGCTCTAATTGTGATTTAAATATCACAGCCGTGAAGCAGAAACTACAATTTAGTGTGTAACTATTAACACAAATACAAAGCTTATGTTTTGCTTTTGCCTCACACTCGTGCAGATCTGTGTTTAATAGGTCTGTGTTTGGTTTTGTATTTGTGGATCTGTTTTTATCTCCTGCTTGTAAAAGAAAAGGGGGAAAAGCAAACATTGAAGGAGCAATGGGAAAGCTTTCTGTTCCGCTTGACAGAATTAACGCGGGCAGTGGCGGGCGATTTTTATTTCTCTATTTTATACATACCTACATTTTTATGGACGATGTACTGAGCCTGCAGCATTGAGGTTCTGAGGGTGTTTAGGATGTTTCAGAGCGAATTTCGCGTTTTGCCGTGTCCGCTCCCGTGAGGGGCCGCCCTGGCGCCGCCCTCAGCCGGCCCGGCCCCGCCCCCTGGCGGCGGCGCGGGGCCCGCCGGCCGCACCAAGATGGCGGCGCGGTGGTGGCGGCGCGCCCTGCGCGGGCTCTGCGGGGCCGCGCTGTTCCTGTCACAGCTCTCCATCCTCTCGGGCCGCGGTGAGCGCGGCCACAGGGCCGAGACAGGGCGGCGGGGGTGGGAGAAGGGCCAGAGGCTCCGGCTGGGCCTCGGGTGGGGACGGCTGCTCCTGCGGCCAGGACTGAGCGCGGGTCCGGCTGCGGAGGCGGCGGTGCCCGCGGTGGGGTGAGGATCGCTGCCCCTTCCCTGACTGAGGGCGAAGCGGGTGTTTGGGCATGGCCGCATTTCGTTGTGCCGGCTCTGCGGGGTTCGGGCTGAGGCGCTCGGTGTGAGGGCAGAAGACGGGCCAGGCCCCGCTCGCCGGCTCGTGTGCTGCTTTATTACACAGCACCTTTTGTACCTGCTCTCTGTCGCGAGCGTGTGTGATTGAGAACGTCCTGGGGCTCCTCGGCGTGGTCAGGGTGGGTGGTGTGACAAAGCCGCCTCTCCTTCCTCCACCGTGCCCGGTGGCTGCCGTGAGGGCTCGGCACTGCTGGCGCATCGCGGCTGTCCCGGGCTCCCCGGCACGGTCAGGGTGGGTGGTGTGACAAAGCCGCCTCTCCTTCCTCCACCGTGGCCGGGGTGAGGGCTCGGCACTGCTGGCGCATCGCGGCTGTCCCAGCCCTCAGCCGGCGGCTCCCGCAGGGAGCAGCGCGCAGCGCCCGCACGGACACGGCCGTGCCTCCCGAGCGGCTCCTCTGCTCCATCCTTCTGTTAAAGAACAGCTTGTATTGCTTCTTTAAATGGTATTGTTCAGTAGAAAACCCTGTGTCAAATCTGCTTTCTGAGCAGTGCTTTTAATTCTCATGAATCAAAAAATAAGATTGGATGGAAATAAATGTAGTTCCTTGTCTTAAAGGAACAATTCCATACTAATGCTCTTTCTAGTATTTAACACAAATATCCCGCTATTAGTAGAACAGGAAAACAGATTTTTTTTTTTAATCTCATTACACTTTCCACTTCATTTTCATATCAGAGTGCTGAAATCACACTGTTTCTGAAGATGAAGTTTGTTTTAGAAATGTTACTTTCTCCATTGTTTTTGTCTTGTAGCGGGATCTTTGATGACGACAAAGCTTTCACAGCCACAGTCTACACTGGCAAAAAGCCTAACTTCAACGAGTACAAATGCTCCCTATTTTAAAGCAGTAGGTAAGTTGTTATGTTTCTTTTGGTTGTTATTCGTGGATCCTTCTCAGTCTTGAGTCCAAAAGTTCTTAAACTGGGTCTTAGAAACTACATGATTTCACAGTGGTAAAGAAGCGTTGCAGTGTAACACATTATTAATTACTCTTCAATGACCCCACCAATTACTTTGGGTTATCTAATTAGACACCTGGTCCACATAAGAATTAGAAAATGGTATCTTAAAGTACCATGGTGGTGTGTGTGGTTTATACCCCTCAGGATGGTGGAAGTTCTTGAAAGACTCCAGCATCCTGCGAGAACTTGCTCCCTGTCCACCATCAGTACAGCTTTGTAGCTCACTGAGGGTGCATCAGGACTGACAGAAACACTGTTCTTGCTGGCAGTTTAGGAGGGGATTCTGTACACGTGCAAACAGCAAATGGCTGAGGTAGCTGTAGCCCTAATTAGAGCTCAACTCCAAGTAGGTTACCCGTGTCAGCCGCTGCTATTCCTGAAGTGATTACTTGTGCTGAGGAGCACTGGCTGAGGCGGCACTAATCCCCATCAGCTCAGTCCTGGTGCTGTGCTGGATGCTGGCTGCTGATCTGCACAGAGCCCTGTGGCTCCTCTGGCTCTCACAGCACAGGATGGGAATGCTGCTCCATGTATAGTGAGGAAAGCCCTTTATGCAGTGTCAGTGCATGTGTTTGTCTATGTGTATGTATAAAATAATGTATATAAATACTTCAGACTATTTAGCTTTTTTTTTTTACTCATGTTCTTAATTCACTTATTGCACATTTCAGAAAGTACAGAAATTCCACCTTACCTGACTAACTGTCCCAGCAACGGGCTTTGCAGTAGGCTGCCACCAGACTGCATGACATGTAACACAAACTATTCCTGTGTATATGGGAAGACAGCTACTTTTGATTGCAGAGTCAAGCCACATGTTCACTGTGTTGTAAGTAACCTGTTACTCTTAACCCCAGATTTAAGTAGTTAAACTGTGGCATCTGGTATTAAAATGCAGAATATTGATATCCAGGTTCTGATGTAGGCAGGTTTGCAGTTCTGTGATGAGTTTGATCACTCACTGTGGGCTGTTGAGGAGGCTGGCTTGCCCTTCCCTGGTTTGCCTTTCTCGCCTTGGATGTTTTCATTACCTGGCCATGCCTTTGAGTTAAACCATTCCAAACATTTTGAGAGTGGGGAGGCTAAATATCTGTCAGAGCACAAACTGACCTTACAGGTAAGACTAAATGAGTCCTCCTTTTGGCAACAGCCTTAGATTGGAGGAATAAGGAATGTTCAATGTGACTTTGATACCTCTTTGGTGGTTTTCTATTCTGCTCTATAAAAGGTAGCAAACAGAACAAGTGTTCTTTTGCCCAAAATGTCTACTCATGAAATCTAATTTGATACTGCACATTGATTCTTGGTTTTAATACTATTGAAGTAATAGTGCTGTCCTTTTACAGGATGAGAATAACCACGAGCAGGAGAACTTTACAATTAACATGACGTGCCAGTTTTGCTGGCAGCTGGCCACAAGTGATTATGTGTGTACCAATTCCACAAACTGCATGACAGTTTCCTGCCCTCGACAGCGATACAATGCAACCTGCACAGTCCGGGATCACATTCATTGTCTGGGTAAGGTGGGCAAAGCTGGAGTGCTCAAAAGAATTTTCCACATATTTTGTAATGGGGGAATACAAAGATTGTTTATGTCCTTTTGCAATAACAGCTCCTTGATAAATCCACTGAATTTATTGTTGCATTTCATTTTTTAGCATAATAGCGACATCTAACTGTAGACATTGACTTATTGTATTGTTGTATACTGTCACACCAGAGAAAACAGTTCTTTTTATTTTTGTCAACTTCTGTGAGTTAAAATTACTTGAACCTACTAGTGGTCTGATTCTCAGACCACTAATAGAATCAATATCAAGTGTCTCCACAGGCCAATTTAAAAAAAAATTATGCTGATTCTGTCCAACTAGGCTTAATTTTCCATCTGTTTGTTCACTGACTTTTCTGATATGGGACCAAGACTGCTGGAACAGAGAACTACAGGGTATAAATGAGCTTGTGTGTTGACAATTGTTTCTCAGTTAGTGACAACCCTTTGAGACTCCTTTTACAAAAATGTAGTATCTTCTTCCTTGTAATTTTCTTCCTTATAATGTGGTATTTGTTTATTGCATTAAGGTTTTAATATTTTCTAATGCTTAGGTAACCGTGTCTTTCCTAAGATGCTCTATTGCAACTGGACTGGAGGTTATAAGTGGTCTACTGCCTTGGCACTAAGGTAAGCAGGAACTATTGGATAATGTCCAGCTGAAATAGATTAGTTTTCTTTAAAATTTTCAGGTTCTGTGTTTTTCTGCTTGGAATTTTTTAAAGTTATGCTGGATAATCAGTATTTCAGATAGTCTAGCTTGAGATAGTGGGTATAGAATGCATGAAGGGTTCACATGCAACAGTGCTGGCTGTCTTCAGCAAACACAGCTGGAGGAAAAACACTTGGGTACCCAAGCTCAGTTCCTCTAAAAATAATTAATCATATTTTATTCTTTTAGCATCACCCTTGGTGGATTTGGCGCCGATCGTTTCTATTTGGGTCAGTGGCGGGAAGGTCTGGGAAAACTCTTCAGCTTCGGTGGACTCGGAATATGGACACTGATTGATGTGCTGCTAATAGGTGTTGGCTATGTGGGACCTGCAGATGGATCTCTCTATATTTAAATGTGGGTGCAATGTGTTTCTGAGAGGAGTCATTGCCTGCAAAGGGCTCTAAATAAACAAGTGTGGAGGTTTGAGCCTTTAAGGTAGAATGAAGAACAACTGTTTGTTCTATGTGCATACATTTTAATGTACAGTATCTGTACTTGGTTTGCCTTTAACTAAGGTCAAATAAAAGAGTGGATCACTGAGTAAGTTGAAATTAATTTCATTTCTTCTATGGACATGGGATTTTTCTATGAAAAAAAGGTTGAGCAGCTAACCAAATTCTCCGCTGTCTTCGAGCTTGGATGATCTGTCAGGCCCCCAAAGAGCTGTAAACTAACTTGAGTACTGAATTGTTTACTTCATATTTCTATGCTTGAATTTAACTCTAAAGCTAACTTCCCTAAATATGTCAGGATTTTTTTTGTATTTGTGGGAGGATAATTTATCTGCCTGAGTTATGTGGGTGGTATGTAAATCACCATGTTTTAGTATGTTAATTGCATTATCTTCTTGGCTTGGGACATAGCAAGAGCCAATATCTGCTTAGGGACTCGACTTTAAATTGTGGAGGAGTTTAGAATTAGACTGCAGTATCCCTAAACGCTAAATATGAAATAATTGAAATAGATTTTTTTGATTGTTCTGGAATAACTCTGTTTTGTTTCGGTTTGACCAACATATCTGTAAAAGTTACAGTTCCTATTCTTGTGCTAGCAAGCTTGCCAAATTACTTTAAAAAAGGGTTGACAATATAATCTATGAGTTTATCCACTTAGGACTTTGTGACGCGATAATGTAGCGGACTAGTGCCATTGCAGGACGGCTTTGTGCAGTCGCGGTGGATGCGCGGCCGTGCGTGCCCCTGGCGCGGGGCTGGAGCGCTGCGGAGCCGTCGGGCTGGAAATGCTATCGCTTCAATAAACTGCCCCTGGACGCTTTCCTGCCGTTATGCTGACACTGTTTGTCGCGGGCCCGGCTCGGTCCCGCTGCAGCGGCGCGGGGCAGGCGGAGCGGCGGCCGTGGCCCCGCGCTGGGCGGTGCTGGGGGCGGACTCGGGCCCGGGTTGGGGCGGTGCTGGGGGCGGGCCCGGGCCGGTGCCGCTGCCGAGCCCCGGCTCGTCCCGCCCCGCCGGCACAGGAGCCACCATGGCGGCAGAGCGGGACCGCGAGCGGGAGCTGCGCTTCTACCGACGGCTGCCCAAAGCGGTGAGCGGCGGGGGGCGGCGGGCCCGGACCCTCCTGCGGCGGCACCGGCCTCGGGCTGCAGACGGACAGGCAGCCAGAGCGACAGGCGCTGCTGCTGTCTCGGAGTTCTTGCCAAAATAGCGGTTTCTGAGGGCCTTATCTCACCGCAAAATGCATCGGGTGTTTGCCCGTCTGGTTTGCTTACAGACCGTACTAATCTAATTGCAATTAAATCAGTTGAGCGCGATCTTCATTTTCTCTTTTTGTCCTATTTCCTCTCAGTCTAGCCAAGTAGTCTGGCTCAGATAACGCTTTTTCTCCATGTCCCGAGGGTGTGCCTTACTTCTGGCATATCAGTGCAAGCCTTCCGTGGGGGTGTGTGTGGATTTATCGCGGCTCGTGTGCCGCACTCACCAACCCCGAGGGCACGTACTCCAGCGCAGAGCTCTGCCCAGGCAGTGTGCGGGGAGCCAGCAAACCCGCTTCAGACCACACCATCCTGGCATTCCAGTGATCCTTTGCACTAAGTTGCTTTTCAAGGTGTATGTTTAATGTCTGACAGAATTCTGTGTGGTGATTGTAAGCTTGTGAGAAGTATAACAGTTGTAGCACCGTGTATCTGGCTCAGTCACCAGAATCTGTAAGCAGCCACAGCTTCTGGCGCTTACAATTTCAACATGTTTTCCAGTGTAAAACGTGAGGAGAAGTATTTACTGAATTTTTCTTTTCCTATTGAGAATGGATGTGTACAGGGAGACGAGAGGTAGGTAACAAAGTAGATGCTTTGTGGATACATTTTGAACGAGCTGGGAGGGCGCTAGAGACCCATTCCTTAAGTCCGGAGCCAGGAGATAAGAAGGAGCGAAGGTGAAGTGATTGAGTGGAGCTGAGGATCATAGGTTTGGAGCCCGAAGTCGGGATGGCAATAGCAAGTCGGGCAGAAAGAGGCCTCAGGCAAAGCAGTGCAGTTACTGCAGTTGCTGTTCGTGGCACAGTCTTGCTGTGTTTCTGGAGTGAGGTTAAACTTCAGAGTATGAGCAAAAGCAAAGGGAGTGGGTAGACGCCTATTGAATGATGGACATGTATGTTTAACTTGCAGCTGATGGGGAGAGTTCTTGAATCCTTACTGTACCTTTTGTAATGCTGAGGCAGCTATTGGCTTCCTCCTCACACCATCCCCAGAATTGCCTGGAGAGCTCTTTGCTGAGCCAGCTGTGCTCCCATGGAGACCTGAGCCAACAGCAGCCACCAGAGAAATAGGGCAGTTCTCAGCTGAACCAGCTGCAGAAACCTAAGGAAGTTATTATTAGCCAAAATGCAGATAACTGTTCTTTTCAAACTCAGAGTGAAACACTGATGTAGGCTACAAGAACAGAAGTATAAACAAGGTGCAGGTGCCATCCTTTTCATAAGTCCATAGGATTTTTATTTCTGTAGGAACTCCATGCTCATTTGAATGGCTGTATCAGCACTGCTACTATGAAGAAACTCATGGCCCAGAAGCCAAACCTTCAGATCCAGAATGGAATGACTGTGATTGACAAAGGAAAGAAAAGAACCTTAGATGAGTGAGTATATGCATGTGGGTGATGAACATTTACCAAAGGTTTTTTATTTAAGTTGGAAACAGAAATGTATGGCCTTACACACTAACTGCAGAAAACATGCTTTTAAGATTTACAGCATAATCTCATATATCTTTTTGATATTTGTATCTACAAAGTAATTCCTTCAGTGCTTGCAAACTAAAAGGAAAACTCTTGTTGATTCATTTCTTCTTTAAAGGATTGAAATTCTTCACTTAGATCATCTGCTTTTCAGAGAAAATTGATGCACATAGTTTCCTTTTTTGGAAACTTCATGTTTTCCTTTTCCTTCAAAAAGTTTTGTGGTAGTTACAACTTTTGTTGTGAATGCTTTGTTAGTATCTAAAATCAGAAATTGCCGTTTGGATGGTTCTCTGTATTTCAAGCTACGGTCTGGTTAGTTGACTCCAGTGGGCAGGTGTTTTTAAAATGTAGATTTTTTTTTTTCGACGTACTCTTTCAGTGTCTTTCCAATTAATTTTTTACATTTTATTTTAGATGTTTTCAGATGTTTCAGATCATCTATCAGGTTACTACGAGGACTGAAGATATTTTACTGGTAAATTAATTAAAAGTTCACTTCAAACAAGCAAGCAGTACACACAATCACAACCAGTTGGATTAAGAGCATTGGGTTCCAAGTAACAATATAAAAAATTATCTTTTTCAATTGAAGGTCAAAATAATTATTGTAAAACTCCTGAACTCTCTTCACTATCCCTGAAGGAATCAAATATTCCCTCTCTGTGGTAGTATTTCCACAGACATGGGGACCATTAAAAACACATTGGGCCTGAAAACATTGCAAGTGTTTCACAACAAAAAACAACTGGGTTTTTAGTTGTAAATGAAAATATAACTAATTATAAGTATCACTTTTATTATGTTGAATACACTTTTACTTAATCAGATAACTAAAGATGTCATTAAAGAATTTGCTGATGATGGTGTTAAGTATCTGGAATTGAGAAGCACTCCAAGAGAAGAAAATGCCACAGGTACAGTCTTTTCTGGTTTTTAATTTGTGATCTTCTTGCACTATAAAACTTAGGTGAAAACTATGTTAATAACAAGTAAAGTCAAATTTAGTTGCCTCAGTAAAAATATACTTTAAGTATGAAAACTGAGATTTAACCATGTAAAAAGTATGTCACTTTCCTGTTAGATTTTTGAGGAACAAAAGGGGCTGGTCATAAGTCTGTGACCCATGAGATTGGGTTATTCACTTGAGTATAGCATCTGAGTCTGCTAATATTTTTAAAAGCTGATATATTGTACTTTTTTATTTTCGTTTTTTCTTCTAGGTGTGGTTTAGTAGAAACACATAATAGAAGTCTTATTGTGATTCTCTGATTCACACAAATTAGGAAGAGTTTTACTTCAAATATGTACTTCACAGTAAAGCTGTATTTACAGACAGAATTAGAATTACATGGGTTAGAAGACTGTATCATCTAAAATTAAAGGTGCAACATGAAACTTAGGAAACTAGAGAGCTGGATCTGCAATATAATAAAAATAATTTAAAATATGTTTGTTCCAAACGTGTGCATGTGTTTGCAGGTATGACCAAAAGGATGTATGTTGAAACTGTACTTGAGGGTATAAAGCAGTGTCAAGAGGAAGGCTTGGATATAGATGTAAGGTAAATAAAGCATGTGGAGCACCTCTGTGTCAAGGCTTTGTGTAGTCTGATGCTTGGTCATGCTTCCAGAGAGGTTTACAAGCCATCAGTATAGGAAAGAAAAATGGTTTTAAACCAGATTATATGGAAAGGAAACAGGTAATTAAAATAGGGACCTGACTTTTTATCTTCTTTTTTACTGGTAAAGAGGAAAACCGGGTAAAACCTCTCATCTTTAAGACTGTCCATTCTTTGCAACATTTTCAGGAAAAGAACTGTTTTTCATGGAATAGGCTCCTTTTTCACAGCTCAGCTTCATTGCAAAGATTTAGTTTGATTAGCTGTACAAGCACCTACTGCAAAGAAGAGCTGGTCTTGAGCAGCAGAGAAGTTTCAGAAGGTGCCAGTGGCTGTTTGGAGACAGTTTGCTCTCCTGTCTTTTAGAGCCTCTGTAGCAAGCTTTGCTAGATTTATTTGTAGAAACTGAAGAATTTTCATCCTTCGTGTTTGTTATTGCATATCATGGGCCAACTTCTTTCTCTGTGGCCCTCTGCACTTTGGTACCTTAATTCCTAGTACAGTTTCCTATACAAATACTCTTTATACTCAGCCATGAAGTATAAAGAATATTTGTATAGGAAAGTGTTCTAGGAATGAAGGATTGCAAAGGAATGCATTTTTTGTTGGTGTCAGATCTATTGAGCTCCTGGTATTACAGCTTGTATATAGTTTAATGATAATTTAATTTAATAATTTAATACATTTCTGTCCCAGGCTGTTAATAGCAATAAACAGAAGAGATGGTCCAGCAGTTGCTAAGCAGACTGTTAAACTTGCTGAAGAGTTCCTGCTTTCCAGTGATGGGGTTGTAGTAGGACTTGACCTCAGTGGTGATCCCACTGTAAGTTTTTGGTTAATTTTAATATGTTCTTGAAGATAGTGTGATAGTGAATGTTGTGTAACAGCAGGTGGTTCTAATCATAGATTTTTCTCACAAATTTTTGTCCAGTTTTTGTGCCTAGCTGGAATGGATTGATACTGGGTTAATCCCTGTTGCTGTAAGGGGCAGATACTCTAACAAAGAACCCTTAGATTAGTGCGTGAATGAGAAAAGAACCATTGAAATGCAATGTTTATCTGGGAAGTGTGTGTACCTCAATTGTTCCAGAAAACTGGGTGGAGGCAAGTTGTCAATAGTTTACATTTTGTTTACTGCACCAAGTGTTCATTTCATATTAAGAAAGCAAAAATGTTTGAGAACAGCTGTCCCCAAGCTGAAGTGAAATAGCTCTAGGTGGTAGCTGTGTAAAAGGTATCCAAATCAAGACAATTGGCGTGGAAGTCAGGCATCATCTGAGCTACTGGTGTTTGATCCATTGCTCTAAACCATATGGCACAGGCTTGTTTGTCTTGCTACCTTCCACACTGAAGTAATGGGAAAAGTGGAATAATTTAAATGTAACAGTGTTTGAATGTAGTGTTTGGATGCTGCTAGACTTCTTAATTATGGCAATGACAGGGATTTTGTCAAGTAAGCTGTAGAATAGTGTTGTGTTCCTGTTTTCCAGGCAGGACATGGTCAGGATTTTTTGGAGCCACTCTCTGAAGCAAAGAAGGCAGGCCTGAAGCTGGCACTGCATCTTTGTGAGGTACCAGGGTTTTTTTATTTTGGTGCTTCTCTGTAATTGTAATTTTGTGAAAATCTTGATGAAACTAAAGTTACCTTCTGTGCATTTTTGACTTCTCAGGCCAAAGTATTAATGGTTTGGGGTATTTGAGACAAGAAAACAAGGAGAAATCTTCAACCTTTGGTTCTAAATCTGAATAGCCTGATTATTTCTTCCAGCACTATATAAATTGTGGGTTTAGGTGTGAAATGAGGAGCTTTCTAAGAGATCCACTGCTTTCTTTCTGGTATTAAGATCAACAATCATGTAGTGAAATCCACACAGATTTATGAGCAGTGAACTCTGTTAGTTCCACTGGGAACAGTAGAAAGAGTTGAGCTTTTGTTCAAATGGTGTCTGGAATTGGCTCTGAGAAGCCCAATAATTACTGAAGATAGTTATTTTTTCTGGAAATTAACCAAGACATATGATATCATCAGCATATTTGTACTTGTTTCTATTTCACTAACACTTTCTTTTGGGTAAGAGATGCTGTGAAAATAGAACTGAAAGTCCATTGTAATTATATAATGTGCTGTTTTATGCTGCCTTGACAGAATGTGACATATATCCTCTCTAGATTCCAAATCAAGAAGAGGAGACCAAGATTCTCCTGGGCCTGCCTCCTGACAGAATTGGACATGGAACATTTCTCAACTCCACAGCAGCAGGTTCTAAAGAGATAGTGTCACTGGTTCAGCAGAATCATATACCTATTGGTAAGGAAAAAAATATTTAAAATTACTTTATCTCTGGATATCAGAACAGGATATGTGCTGCTGATCTAGTGACACCAGTTTGTGTATCACCAAGGTGACTTGGACAAATGTGGCAATGAGACTTGCCCATAGAGGTACACTCATGACACTTGTGGGGTTTTTGGCACCTTTGTGGCAGCAGTTTTGCTTCCATCTGTGTCTCAGATGGAAGCAAAACCAAATCCCAAATCATAATTTGTCATTACTGTACAAGACTGTGTGGTGGTTCTCTATCTAGTTTGCAAGCTCCCTAAATTTTATACCCCAAAGAAATCAATTAGCAAACTTTTCTCAAGAGAAATTACGAAAGAAGCGTAGAAAATCAACAGTTGCTGATTTAAATTTTTATTCAGGACCTTCCTAAGTCAATTAACATGTGTCTTGTTTTAATATATGTCCTCATTTCTTTTTCTGTTTTTCCCTTAGAATTTTGCATGACATCAAACATAAAATCTCAGACAGTGCCTTCCTGTGACAAACACCATTTTGGATACTGGTACAGCTTGGGCCATCCTGCAGTGCTTTGTGTAAGCTTTTTGACTTTTAAGCATGTATTTAAGCAAAGGGCTAAGTGAAGTTGGAAAATTTTTTCTCTGTTTATGGATTAGAACTGACTTACAATTTCTGACCTTGTAGCAAATAATTTGCTTTTAGGAAATCTGTTCAGTTTGAGAAATGCTTTTAATTCAAATGGGAATTGCTAGTATTTATCTTGGTTCTATTGTAAAGTCAGGACTTGTTTCTGTGGGATAAAACGATCAGCTATACAAGCAGTGAACTTCATGGCTCTTTGCACAATGGCAGATTTCTCTTACAAGGCACGGTTCCAGTGCTTGCATATGCAGCTGTGCTTACCTGGTGTTCCTTGTGCTGGGTGAGAGCTCCTGCTCTTGATAGTTCTCTTGATAGCTCATTAAGGTCTTTAAGCACTGCAGGTGCCAAGTACTTGTGCTGCCATTGGCAGGGTTTCAGTATTATCCTGTTAGTTTAACCCCCATAATCCATAGCATTGCTCAAGTGAGTGTGTATACATATATATATATATATATATATTTTATAGCACCTTATAGCTTATCTGGGTAGAAGGAAAAAAGGAACAAGGAGACCTGCACATAGTGACATACCTTGGATATATGCATCATTTGATACCCATCTTTCTAGCAATTTTAATAGGAAATCCTATTTTCTTGATAAATTGTGCCATCATTTTAAGAAGTTTTCTTATATGTTTAAATAATTTATTCATTTTTAGTGAAAATAGGGCAAATAGAGAATTAAATAACCATGCAGAGATGAAAGAACAGCAGAATAAAATGTGAGACAGCAAGATAGAACTGGTTTGTTTGTATAGAAAGAAATCTCTTTGATACAGAGGAACTAATTTAAACTTTTTTATTTCTTTCCTTTCAATTTAACTCCAGACTGATGATAAAGGTGTCTTCGCCACTGAGCTATCGCAAGAATATGAGCTGGTTGCAAAAACATTTAATCTGACTCGATCACAGATGTGGGATCTTTCCTATGAATCGATCAACTATATTTTTGCTTCAAATGCAGTAAAATCCAAGCTGAGGGAGCAATGGTGTAAGCTGAAGCCAGCTCTGTTTGATTAACCAGACTGTTGTCCTGAATAGCTCGGGTGTATTAGCTAAGTTAAGAAGCTTTTTTTACTGAAGTCCTCAGCTTTTTTCAGACCTCAGGGTTTTTAACCCAGCCATAAACTGCCTGTATGAATTGAAAGCAACTGGAATGCATCCCTTGTAACTGGGGACAGAAGTAAATGTTCTTTTGGTAGGTGAGAGGGGTTCTCAAGCAGTGACTAAAATGCCAGATGTGTTGTCACCCTGTTTCTCTTGAGTTGATATAACATTTTAAAAATACTTAGTTGAAATATATCATCATAATATAAACATTGAAGAGCTGGAACAAAATAAAGGCAGAGCTATTGGTGTTTAAAACATCTCTGTTGGCAGCATTCAGCCAAGCAATTTGAATGTGTGGTGTGTATTTTCGGGGTTTGTATTGTTTTCAGGTTTTGAGCTCTTGACTGGATGTGAAGACAGAAACCAACTCAGGGAGAACTAAATATTTATACCAAGGAATTACTGTTGTATCTGTTTGTATTGCTGTACATGTGTGACTAAAGCTGCTGAGGGTTGAGTAGCATGTGGGGGTCTCTGCTGGCGCCCTGGGCACTGGTGGTGTGTAGGCACTTAAGAATCTTGAATGCCTTCAGTAACTGAGCTACTTGGCAAAGTGGTCTCATTCTTAAAATGCTTTTTAGAGTTGCTGTTTGTTCTGTAAAAAAAGGAATAAAAATAGCCTCAAGCTCCATGTCTTTGAAACCACTACTTCCAGGTGTGCATGTGTGTGTTTGAGCTGTACAGAGGAGAAGCAGGATTGTGTGGGGTGAGTCCCTGAGCACCGTGCTGCCTGCCAGCCTCTCCCTGCTGCTGTGGCAGCCCCTGGCTCTCCCTGTCCTGGGCAGCCACAGGGCTCACTCTCCAAGCACCTGCCTGTGTGTTCTGGTGCAGAGAGCTCACACAGTCTGTGAAGGTGCACATGCTGCAGTTTGTGTCATGGGAGTCAGGAGGTCACCTGGAGGATTCCATCTGTGTGCAGTGAAAGAACCAGGAATGTACGTGGGTGGCTAAAGAGCAACACACAGAGCTGGGATTTCTGTGTATAGGAGTCTAACTGTGAGTTACTGCAGTTATTTACACAGCAAAAATGTTACACTTAGGAAGTTGGACAGGATGTGGACTTTTGGAATGAAGAATCACCATCTGATGTCATGCACAGTTCCCAGGATGACCATTGCAACTTGAAATCCTCTTAGTGTCCCTGGGCTAGTTTTCCAGTTTAACTTTTGTAAATAAAACTGCAGTTTCCTTCTTTGACTTCATGTAGCATTATAGTTAATTTTAATTTAAGCACTTCTTGCTGAGCCTGCTTGTCAAATTTACAAACTACTGTTTAGTTTATAATATTGTATAAAAATGACTGTGACACAGAGTGAAGCATCATCACAGAATTAGCCATCAGTAATGGGGCAGAGAAGATTTTTTTTCCCTGAATGCAATGGAAATTTTGAGTAACTGCTACTGTAATTTCACGTGGTATAAGATAAGGTTTAAGTTATCTATTCATGTGCAGCTCAACTTATTTTTTAAGTAAACAAAATAGATCTAGAGTTAATATTTTTATTTCCATCTGATTATACAAGAGAACACTTACAGAGCAGTTTCCAGTGCTCAGAGTCTTTACTCATTGTAGCAGATAGGGCCTGGCGTTCGGAAGATCTCGTGATGTTACGGGAAGACAGGGCCCCTGCCCCCTTAGATAAGAAAATTAACATAGGAATGTAGCCCACCGAACTGGATTCCGGTAACTTTCCACTTGCCCAGGTAACTTTCCATCCCCTACTAACCATAGATGGTAAGGACAGACCCCCACCTGACGTAGAAGCCCCCTAGACTATAAAACCCCACGGGAAGAGAGAATAAAGGCCTTTGATCCTCCACCATATTGGTGTCCGCGTGTTTCTTAGGCCCGAGTGACCCTGGGGAATGGGTCACCGTGCTGTCTCCTGAAACCAGGCCGCCTGCCTTGTATCAGAAGGCAACATTCTGGTGCCGAAACCCGGGAAGCCGATCAGCGCCCGGGGAACGGGAATTCGCCTGGACGGGAGACAGCGGCTGCAGCGGCAGATCCGACTACAGCGGGGGAGACGTCCCCGGACCGGCAAGGAACATGGAATCCTATGCAAAGGTCGTATCAGATATGCATGCACAGTTTAGGATAGAATGTAAAATTAAGTGTGAGCTCAGGAATTCTAATCTTGCTATTGCAAGGCTCCTAGAGCTCGGGACGATTGAACGTCCGGTAAATATATTATATTGGGAAGTGCGGGAGAAGCACACTGCCGCCTTAGCAGAGGATACTAAGTCCTCAGGCAGTAATAAAAGCTTCAAAGCGTGGGGGAAAGGAGAAGAGGCCCTACGCAAGGCATTAGAAGAACAGGAGATGTGGAAAGTCGCGCATATACGTTTATTTCTTGCAGTGGAGCGGAGGGCGGGGGCCGCGACTCACGCGGTGTCTGGGAGCGATCGGATTGAATGCGGGAGTATGCCGGGGCCGGGAGCGTTCCGCCCCTTCCCGAGCCCGAGCCCAGACCCCCCAGAGCCCCCATGGGACCCCCCGACCCTCTCGCGGGGCCCGCTGGGTCCCGGCCCCCCCGCGGAGCCTTCCGAGGGATCCGCGGTTTTTCTGTGCGTCCCTTCCCCGCCGGCCGCCAGCACAGCGCGGCGGGCAGAGCGGCACGCGCGGTTCTTCTGCCGGGGACAGGCGGGGGGGGCGCGGAGTGCGGCCGGATTGTCGGGCCCCGCCGGGACCGGCGGGGACTCGCCGCCGCCGTATGGGTTTGAGGATGGCGCCGAAACACATGGTGAGGGCGGAAGTAAGGAGACGGGGGGCGGAAATGCAGTCAGCGCGCCCCAGAACGCATGTGCGGGAGAGCGGGGAGAACGGGCGGCCCCCGCGGTACGGCGTGAGACCAATCAAAGCGCTCTATTCAAATTAAGTCCTTATAGGGCAAGACCCTCCCCCAGCAGGAGGCGGGGGGACCCCAGGGGGAGGGAACGGCCCGACCCCCGCAGGAGGGGGCGGGGTCGGAGCCCGGGAAAAAGGCAGAGCAGCCCGGAAGTGCGGGCTCACTCTGTTTCCGGCTCTGACTCTGACTCGGTCTGGGACGAAAGGGAGTCAGAGAGCTCGGGTTCGGAGAGTTCGGATCCGGATTCTAGCTTTAACAGAGGGAGATCAGCGGCATACAAGGTTTCTAGTCGCAAGGCTCCTGCGTGGGTGAAGGGATCATTAGAGAAAGACCAGACTCCGCTTACGGATTGGCGGAAAATAAAGATGTTTTGTGCGGAGTGGAGCCCGTCTGCTAACCTGGTGCTCCCGGTCCGCGTAAGGGGAACAGGCGATAACCAACAGAGGACTTACTCCCCTGTAAACCCAAAGGAAATCCAGGCAATAATCAAAGCGATTGCAGACAAGGGAATTAATTCTGCCATGGTTACCACACTTATTGATGGCGTTTTCGGAGGGGATGATATGTTGCCTTTTGATATTAAACAGACGTGTAGGATGATTTTTGATGGCGCGGGGATGATAGTTTTTAAACAGGAGTGGGAAGATCAATGCACAAAGGAGCTGGCCCGAGTGACAGGACCTAACCATCCACTGCATGGCTCCAGCTTACAAAGGCTCATGGGCAGAGATCCCACCATGATAACACCCCAGGCGCAGGCTGAGGGCTTGCGGGCTCATGAGGTTATGACAACCACCCGTGCTGCCCGGGAAGCTATCCGTGCTGCGGCTAAAGTAGTAGCCAGTCCAGCCCCATGGTCGACCATCAAACAGAGTGAGAGCGAGAGCTTCACTCAGTTTGTGGACAGACTTCAGGCAGCACTGGACTCCTCCTCGTTGCCGTCGGAGGCTAAGGGTCCCGTGCTGGCAGACTGCCTGCGCCAGCAGTGTAACTCAGCCACCAAGGACATCTTAAGGTCACTGCCACCTGAGGCTAATGCAGCAACCATGATTAGGCACGTTGCAAAGGAAGAGCATCTGGCTCCTATCCAAGCAGCGGTTCACACTGCAATAACCAGTGTGATGGCATGCCTTGAGTGTGGCCAGGCAGGCCACCTGGCAGCAAACTGTCCCCAGCCAAGGCGCCTATCAGCAGCTGCTCCGCCACGCCAAGGGGGACTTAGGGGACCGTGCTGGGCATGCGGGAAGAAGGGGCACTTGGCTAAGGAATGCAGATCCAGGCTTCAGGGAAACGGGAGAGGGGGGGGGCAGCCGGGCCGTGTCCAGCCCCCTCCCACCTGGAATATGCAGCGGCCCAGCTACAGCAACCCCCAGTGGGGCAGGAGACCCTCATATCCTATCCCCCCACAGGGAGTAGCCAATTTTGCATCCCTGCCTACGGTGCAATGGCAAAGCTATGCAACCCCCTCAGCACCCTCACACCCCCCACTGCCACAAGCTGCGCCGGTGGTACAGGGCCAGCAGGAGATGCCCCAGAGCGGGATCCCTGGGTGGCCCTGGCCATGAAAATAGGGAGGGAACCATTGATGGTGTGGGGAACATGCCGGCTTTATGGCAGTCAGGATTCCCATGTCATAGGGTTACAGTTCTGGGCGGACACGGGTTCAGACTGCACGATTATTCCCCAAGCACATTGGCCCAGACATTGGCAATTCAAAGAAGTCCCTCCAGTGAATGGAGTGGGAGGGCAGTCTCGGGCATGGAAAAGCACCCAGCTGGTGGCTATAACACTCCACACGAAAAAGGGACCAGAACAAACAGTTGCGATCCACCCGTACATACTGCAAAATTCTCCACCTCTGTTAGGAAGGGACATTCTTTCCATGCTAGGATTCCGGATTACAAATTTATCCTAAGGGCCACTGCTGTACACCCTCCGCTGCCGATCAAATTAACCTGGAAATCATCAGACCCCGTATGGGTTGAGCAGTGGCCCCTGACAGAGCCTCGAGCGGCAGCCTTGCTGGAACTGGTCGACCGCGAGCTGCAAAAGGGTCACATAGAACCCTCTATCAGCCTCTGGAACACCCCTGTATTCGTGATCCCTAAAAGGTCCGGAGAAGGCTATCGTCTCATCCACGACCTGAGAGAGGTAAACAAAGCGATCCAACCCATGGGTCCGGTCCAGACACTGCTACCCACGAACTCAGCCATCCCTGCAGGACGGCCGTGCGCAGTGCTGGACATCAAGGACTGTTTCTTCTCAATACCCCTGCACCCTGAGGACAGAGAACGATTTGCCTTTTCCGTGGCATTCCGAAATGGCGAACGGCCTAACCTCCGCTTCCAATGGCGGGTATTGCCACAGGGACTTGTCAACAGTCCTGTCATATGCCAAATCACTGTGGACAAAGCACTGATGCCAGTTCGACACTCCCATCCCACCGCAACCATCATCCAGTACATGGATGACATTCTGGTAGCAGCTCCATCGGCAAGTGAAGTGGATCACCTGGTATCCACAATCACGGAAACCCTTCAGGCCAACGGCTTCGAGATCGCAAGTGCAAAGATCAAGAGAGGACCCTGCGTGACCTTCCTGGGAGTGGGGATCACAAGCTCCTACGTGACACCCCCCGAGGCGAAGGTCAGTCGAGACGTCAAAACACTACACGACGTGCAACGCCTGGTGGGATCACTGCAGTGGCTTCGCAACATTGTCCTGATTCCTCCCGAGGTCATGGACCCCTTGTATGACCTCCTGAAAGGGAAGCACCCCTGGGAACCCAAGGAGCTGACACCGCAAGCAACGAGCTCCCTTGACTTCATCGAAAGCCAGATGTCCACGGGCACACTTGCCAGGTGGAACCCAGCCCTGCCACTGGACTTATACGTTCACTTTACACCGAGGGGGGGAGTGGGAGCACTGGCTCAAGGACCTTCTGAAAAGGCCCGACCGATTCAATGGGTGGTTCTCGGAAGACCTGCTCGTGCTTTCTCCCCAGGAATCGAATGCATCGCTAGCCTCATCATGAAAGGCAGGAAACTCGCTTTGAAACACCTAGGGACTGAGCCAACAAGCATCCACCTTCCGTTTCGCAAGCAACCAACTACGGAGTCAGCCACGATATCGGAGTACCTAGCCCTTGCTCTCACCGGCTTCGGAGGAGAAATCTCCTACTCCTCCAAACCACCCTGGACTCAGCTGCTGGCCATTGTCGACATGGACATACCGCCAAAGGTCATGGACCGACCGCAGCCAGGACCAACGGTCTTCACAGATGCTTCCTCCACGACTTCAACCGCAGCAGCAGTGTGGCAGGCAGGAGAGCAATGGCATTGCGTCAAAGCGTGTGACCCCACACTGTCAGTGCAACAGCTGGAGGCGACAGCAGTCGTCTTGGCGTGCGGACTCTTTCAAGAGGAACACCTTAACATAGTAACAGACTCTATATTCGTGGCGAAGCTTTGCCTAGCCATGGCAGGACCAGGAGTGTCTACATCAGCAGCAGCCCTAATGCTGGAAGAAGCACTCTCCTCGCGACAGGGCACCGTGTCAGTCATTCACGTTAACAGCCACGACCCAGTCAAAGGCTACTTCCAGATCGGCAACGACAAAGCGGACGCCGCAGCAAAAGGCGTGTGGACGTTGCAAGAAGCTCGTCAGCTGCACGAGTCGCTCCACATCGGAGCCAAAGCACTGGCAAAGAGATGCGGGATCCCGACCGCAGACGCAAAACACGTGGTAGCCACCTGTCCTCATTGCCAGAAGTCACCCCTGTGGACCAGTGGAGTCAACCCGAGAGGTCTCAAGCCTTCAGAGATCTGGCAATCGGACTTCACCTGGTGTGAACTACTGAAGCCCCGAGCGTGGCTTGCAGTGACAGTGGACACTTATAGCGGAGCGATCATAGCCACACAGCACCCCAAAACAAATTCCAAGGCCACAGTTCAGCACTGGCTGACAGCCATGGCTTGGCTTGGTATCCCAAAGCAGATCAAAACGGACAACGGGTCCAATTTCACCTCCAAACCAGTACAGGAATTCGCCTCAAAATGGGGCATCACATTAGTGCAAGGTATCCCATATAACAGTACCGGGCAGGCCATAGTGGAGAGAGCAAATCAGACCCTGAAAACCAAGCTAGAGGTGTTGGCAAAAGCAGAGGGCTTTGCCAATGCCATTCCCCCGGGAGATCAAGCGCGCATGCTGGCAACTGCTTTGCTAGCACTGAATCAGTTCCCTAGGGGAGATGAAACAAACAGTCCCGTTCAAAAGCACTGGGCCACCCGAGCACTAGAGGAGGGCCCGCAGGTGGTAATTAGAAATGAGCTGGGCGAATGGGAACGGGGCTGGAGGCTGATGCTCACGGGGAGAGGGTATGCAGCTGTCAAAAAGGACGGCAAAGTCAGGTGGTGTCCACTTAAGTCAATTAAGCCCGACCTTCATAATAAGCAGGATGAGACTGACGAGAATTGTGAGTTTCTGTTTACAGGACATGCTCATAGGACGTCCTCGTGACGCGTACATGCCCATCCCAGAGGAAAGTGACAGACCACCAAGCCGCTTGGCAGCGCCCGAGAGACCCGCACGGGTGAGACCCAGGCATCAGCGGTGTTTCTGTGTGATTTTGCTGTTGGGGCTTGTTGCCAGAGGACAAGCCAGCCCAGATCACTACCCCCACCGGCCTTTCAGGTGGGTCATGCGTCACCTTAGTAGTGACAAGGTGCTCAGGGAAGTCACCACACCAAATGCCCCATCGTTCGTGCTCCGCATCACCGACCTGTTCCCAGGACGACCAAAGGTAGACCCCAATTCCCCACACGCCACACACATGTACCTATCCTACTGGTGCCCAGCTTCAAACCCAGGAAAAAGCTACTGCAATCACCCAGGGTGGGGATATTGTGGGCACTGGGGCTGCGAAACCATTGTTACAGATGCCAGACCGTCGGGGCCTGGGTGGGATCCACAAGAGCCCGACAAATTCTTACAATTCGCCTGGGCACCCAGCGGCTGCAAAACACCCATTTTCCTCCAGGGAAACTTTTATCGCAATCACCATAAAATCCCAAAAATTCGGAAATGCACTAGCTATAACATGACAGTCTTGCAACCACATCACCCCAGTTGGGCCATAGGCCGAACGTGGACAGTTGTCCTTCAAGGGTCAAAAGAGAGAGTAAATGTGCGAATTACCAGGCTCCAACCGTCGGCTCCCCGAGCGGTCGGACCAAACAAAGTGATTAAAAGCGTGCCGAAAGGGAAAAATGCAACCTACCCTAAAACCCTACCCACTAGAGTTAGCAAAGTCCCAACCGGCCATGCGGAAGTCTTTCAGATAGACCGTGCAGCCGGATCGTACTCAGACCCAATCCTTCGTATGTTAGAAGCTACCTTTATATCCCTGAATGAATCCAACCCTAACCTAACCGAATCCTGCTGGCTTTGCTACGATGTCAAACCTCCCTTTTATGAAGGAATTGCTTTAAACACTCCCTTCAGTTACTCCACAGCCGATGCCCCTCACCAGTGCAGATGGGAAACCCCTCGCAAAGGAATCACCCTGAGCCAAGTCACAGGCCAGGGCAGATGCTTTGGCAATGCAACACTAGCTAGGCGGAGAGGCAACATCTGCACCAAAGTTGTCAAGCCTAACAGGAAAAACAGTAAGTGGGTAGTCCCATCCGCACCTGGGATGTGGGTTTGCCAGCGATCTGGAGTGAGTCCCTGTGTGTCTCTTGCCAAATTTGATGACTCTAACGACTTTTGTGTCCAAGTTCTGATTGTTCCTAGGGTCCTGTACCACTCAGACGAAGAAGTGTACCACCTTTTTGAGGAACCCAGCCGGCTCCACAAAAGAGAAATACTAACAGGTGTAACTATCGCAATGCTGCTCGGGCTAGGAGCAGCAGGAACGGCAACGGGTGTCTCAGCCCTAGCGACACAGCACCAAGGACTGTCCCAGCTGCAAATGACCATCGACGAGGACCTGCAAAGGATCGAGAAATCCATCTCCTTCCTGGAGAAGTCAGTCTCCTCTCTCTCGGAAGTGGTCTTGCAGAACAGGCGAGGTCTGGACCTCCTGTTCATGCAGCAAGGGGGCCTGTGTGCCGCCTTGAGAGAGGAGTGCTGCTTCTATGCAGACCACACAGGAGTCGTGAGAGACTCCATGGCAGAACTCAGAAACAGACTGGCTCAGAGGCAGAAGGACAGGGAAGCCCAACAGGGCTGGTTCGAGTCCTGGTTCAATCAATCACCATGGCTAACCACTCTGATTTCTACCCTAATAGGTCCAGTGGCATTGCTGCTTCTAGCGGTTACCTTCAGACCTTGCCTGCTGAACAAGCTGGTCTCATTTGTTCAGGCCCGCCTGGAACGGGCCAACATCCTGTTCATCGGCCGGCGAATCCAACCAGGGAACACTGCCAGCCACAAGTTCTAACCTTGACTGGCAAAAAACTTACTCAGATGTACCAAATCCCCTTTTCCTTATCGAACTGCAACCTTATACCTCATTTCAGTGTATGACTACCTCATTCATTTGTGAAAAAGGGGGGGGAGATGTAGCAGATAGGGCCTGGCGTTCGGAAGATCTCGTGATGTTACGGGAAGACAGGGCCCCTGCCCCCTTAGATAAGAAAATTAACATAGGAATGTAGCCCACCGAACTGGATTCCGGTAACTTTCCACTTGCCCAGGTAACTTTCCATCCCCTACTAACCATAGATGGTAAGGACAGACCCCCACCTGACGTAGAAGCCCCCTAGACTATAAAACCCCACGGGAAGAGAGAATAAAGGCCTTTGATCCTCCACCATATTGGTGTCCGCGTGTTTCTTAGGCCCGAGTGACCCTGGGGAATGGGTCACCGTGCTGTCTCCTGAAACCAGGCCGCCTGCCTTGTATCAGAAGGCAACAACTCATGAAAATGCACACTGGTTCAATACAAGCAGTCTTGAACAATACTGCTTTGGTGATGTATGTGAGAACAATTGCTCACTGTGGCGCTGGTTTCTCTGTTCCTTCTGAGGCAAGCACAGGCAGTCCTCAAAACCTCAGCTCCCTGTGATGAGACTGGTAACCATTCCATAGCTTTTCATGATATAGCCACTGAAGTGTAAGTACACACTGCTCCTCAAGATCCTAGCTTGGCAGATCATGTACTTACATCAATGATTTATATGGCTGCTTGAATATTTAGGTGTTTCAAAATAATACATTAAAAAGAATGGATGCAGGTAGGGACCCTGCATTAGCTAAGCGATTCAGCTGATTAAAAGGCTGGCACATCCCTCCTGTGAGCCCTAGAGAGTGGGCATTGGTTAGATTGGAGTGGAGAGGGCTCTGGGGGAAGATCTCATCAAGGTTTTTAAATATCTGATGAGAAGAAGTAAAGATGGAGCCAGGCACTTCTCAGCAATACCCAGTAACAGGAAGAGGGGCACAGACTGGTTCTGTGTGGGTGGCTGAACAAGGGAATGCTCACCCAGACAGGCTGGGGAGTCTGTCCTTGCAGACACTCAAACCTAGCAGTGACTTGTAGCTTTAGCAAAGGAGGTGGACTGGGCAATCTCCAGAGATGCCTTCCAGCCTCATCTGTTCTGTGAAGAAAATATACAAATATACAAATGATAAAGTCTCTATATAAATACAAAAGCTTTTAAAATTAAATACTGACTTAACTGAGTCACTCAAGTGACAGTTTTTCATCAGGCTTGGTCAACAGCAGTTGGCTGATTTGTGAAACTGTTTTTAAAGAATAGTCTATTCACCCTTCATAGCCTTCCTTCTTTCACAGCCATTGTGGAATCCTTTGGTGCCATCAGGACCTTTAGGCAGCCTCAGCACCCCTACAGGGAGACCGTCTGCATTTTGTATTTTCCGAGCCAACATGGGACTGCTGACAGGGCTCTTCTCTTGGGTCAGAGTTTGTGCTTTCCTTCTCTGCACCCAGGGGCTCCCAGAAGGAGTGATGCTGCTATCTGAGGAATAATCAGTGTATTTTTTTGGAATTTCAGGGCTAGTGCTTGCGTTAATCTTGCTGTCTTCAGCCAGTGGAGATTTTTTCGTTCCTTTTCTTAGTGAAGATGGACTGTTCCAAGGACTTGATCTGGGTGACATGTTAGGACTCAAATGGTTGTTAGGGTGGATGATGGGGCTCAAATTACTCGTGGTATTTGCTGTGGTACGTTTGCGTCCTGACCGTGGTGACGTGGGATTGCTCTCCGGGTCAGAAGAGCTGTTGGCTGAAGATTCATCACCAGCAAACTGAAGTTCCTCAACTCTCTTGTTAAGGGATCGAGCCTTCTTAAGGCTCTTGCTGCTATCTTCATCACGGTTCTTGTCTTTGGGAACTTTTTTCTTTGGTGGTTTCATGCCTATTTGGACAACCTTCATGCCGGTCTCTTTGTTTTCAGCACACATGAACTCATGAGCACGTACAGCAGCTTCTACTTCTTCAAATTCTATAATTGCACATTCCTGGGTTCCCAGCTGGGTGTACCGATTGCTGACCCTCCTGATATCAGGTGGGAGATCCCTGCCAGGCTTGAGAATACGAACTGATGAAATTGCACCAAAAGTTACAAAGGCTTTGAGGAGGTGCTCCATTATCCTTTCTTGCATGCATCCGTTTTCTTCTTTGTTAAGGGCCTGCAGCTCAGGAATCATGTGGATATCATACACCAGTAGCATCCTGGTAGGGACATTTTCACTTGGAAACACTGGAACTGGAGTATTTCTTCGAACCTTTTTGTTATCATCATTGAGCTCCAGAGTGCTGGAGTACTTCAGTGCATAGGCTGTGGCTCTCCAGTCACGGGTAAGGTGTTTCACCTTCGGGACAGACACAGGTTAAGCACACAACTGAGCAAACCCAATCAAACTAGTCACTGAATTTTAAGGCAGATGCAGGCTTCAGTCTACAAGCAGAACCCTGGATTTAAGTTTCATGTAGCAGACTTACTGAGAAAGTATACCTTTTTCGTGCTGTAATGGGCATCAGTGAGCTCCTGTAAAGCTTATGTCCTGTTGAATCAAATGAAAACAGGAACTGGCACTAAAGCTCAAACTGGGAATCATTGCTACATCTGAAAGCCTGCTCAACTAGTGGTTGGTCATTCCACATCTAGGCCTGAACCATGATCAAAATGTATGTTCTATAGAGGTTACCTTTGCCAAACAAGAAGTTTTGTTAAGTTTAAGTCTTCATTGTGTTGAACTGATCTTTCCTCCCTCAAAAATCACAGTCTAGAAAACACCCTAAACTTTTCCATTTTCATTAGATGTTTATAATGAGTTTATCTGTTGCCAGTATAATCTGAAGTTGTTTGAGGAAATTGAGTGTGCCTTAACTTCTAGACTGAATAACTCTGCAAAACCATGATATATAGAATCTTGACAAAGTGTTTCTAGTGTAATTCTAGAAATCAGTTATGTACAGATTTACATAGGTCTTTCTAATATATGGAGAAATGTATTTTTCTCCTTACATTTCTAATGTAAGGAGAAAAAACCAAAAAACTCCAAGTCTAAGGGACGTTGGTTACCAGATAATTTATACTACTCTTCAGTTTTAGTTCTCTGTCCAAAAGTCAGATTCACTGTTCCTTCTCAGAGACAGGAACGTAATTTTACCAGGATTACCCAGCTGTTCATGAGTAGTTGTCATGGAAATTAATTTTATCTAATGTCCTCCTGTCTCAAAGCATGATAATTGAAAAGCATAGAGGCTTTAAAGCCAATTATTTCCCTGGCCAATCATCAACGAGTCCAGCAGTGAAAGTTCTGGATGAGTACAAACATAACCATCATAGCAAAACCAGGCAGATAAAGAGAAAGACTATAAAGTTGCCTGTATAAAATGTTACTTTAATCTCTTCTACTGTTTTTAGATTCATCAGGCTTGCATGAGACCCTTCAAGTCTTAAAAAGTTAGCTTACCTTCTTAAATGAAGTGAGGAGTTTAACACTGACATAGCCCATTTTATTTCTTCTCACATGCTTCAGAAGGAAGGCATCTTTCTCAAGGTTCTCATCTGAGAAGTAATATTCAATCTGTGCTATTAACTTCTGGATCAGGTCATTTTCTGGTGGTTTCCAGTTCTGGTCAGAGTCATCATCATTTTCACCACCACTGGAAAACAGTTAAATCATTTTATCAACAGATCTTCATTTTCTATTAGTGGATTCAAATAGCCTTTCAAAATGAAAGGGCATAACCATTATGGTTGCAACTGACCTTAGATGTGGGCACTGGACAGGTTTGACCCACCCAGCAGAGCCAGCAGGCTCAGAGCATGAAGCTTTCCAGTCAACACAAGGACTCGAGTTCCTGAGCTCATTCCAAAAGCTGATCTCAGTGCAGAACAATGAGGCATCTACACTAATGGCTTGAAAGCACTGACAACTCAATTTTCTACCAAAACATGAAATGAAGGTGCCCTGGAACTTGGTACTATACAAAGTTCCTCCAGTTACAGTGTTATATTTTTCAGTGTGAAGCTGTTAAACATAGGCCTGACCTTTATGTGCTTCATGAGTAGTGTCACATACCAGAGAATGAATATTCCAACTGGATGCAGTCATGATTTCTTAAGTCTCTTTGCTGCATAAATGCCGGAGCTGATATGCAGGGAGTAAGGAGGAGTGACAGGATTGCTGCAGTTTTATAGGTCACTTCCAGAGTGACAGAGTAACATAACCAGCAGTTTAGCACAGGGGCTAAACCTGCTGGCTTGTGTACCTCAGGAACATGTTTATATGCACACATGCAGGCTCCTCATGAGGAATGACCTCATGGGGTCATTCTCATTTCTTCTCTTTATCTGCCATATTGTCTGGGTACCTTGCCAAAATGGAGCACTGTTGAGCATTCTATTCCTCAAAAAATACTGCAGCCGTGGATTCAAGATAAACATCTTGCCATTTGCAATGTTTGTTGCTGTAATAGACATTTCCATTTACGGGTGACAAAAACGACAGAGTCATTTTTTCAAGCTGTTAATGGTCTAGTTTTGTGGGATCATCATGCAAGTTTCTGTTAAAAAAAATAAAAACATCCACTAAGTAGGCCATAAATTGTGTACTAGTTTGGTCTCCCATGTACATTAGTAATGAAAAGGAGCCATGCATTTCCCCAAAATTGTCTTAAGTAGCTTTTTCAGGCTTTGGAATCCTTAGGAAAAGGAGCAGACATCACACAGGAGTGCTGTGAGGCCAGTCTGGCAGGGAGGATGCCGCCTGCTGGGTCCCCTGCCCTGGACAGGTCTGTGCACAGTGACAGAGGCAGTGGCTGCAGTGCTGTGGCTGTGCTGGCTCTCTGGAGAGAGTGGGTGGGTCAGGGGGCTCTGCACAGGAGCTCTGCCTGCTGCTGGCACCACTTACAGCAGCTCTCTGGCACCTGGCTGTTTGAAGCTTACAGTACATTTAATTGTTATAGTTCTTCTCATGAAGGTAGGGCAGCACATCTGATATGTGTGGATACTTGCACAGTCCTGGAAGTCTCCCTGTTAAAAATCTCCCCAGCCTTTAACAGGGTACAGTTCAAAGGAATGACAAGAATGAGAGACCAGGACAGAGAATTTCTGTTATTTGGCGAAGCCAGAAGTGGAGGATGATAGATGAAGTTAAAATCAGGATGGTAAAAAATATCCAGTACCCAGCTGTGAGTGCTGGTTTCAGACGGAAGCAAAAACCAATGGTGTTTGTTTTTCATTCATGATAATCCCTTCCCACTACTTCATTTACTACTGATTCAGAATGAGTCTGAGTGCAAGAAGCTTGGAACACTTCAGCCTTTTTGCAAATCCACACTCTGCTAGGAAAAGCTTGCCTTTAGTTCTGGATCAGGCTAACGTTTATTTTAGGGATTTATTAGCATAGATATTTGTTCAGAGACAAAAAGGGGTGTTGTGCTTTGGAAAACAACAAAAATGAATTGCATGTTTGCAGAGAACTACAGCATTGTCATACTGAATCAGGGTGAAACATTTCACCTCTCAAATATTGTTCACAGTTTGACCTATACACTATTTCTATATTTGGCAGACACATCAGTTTTTACAAAATCTTATGGGCTCTTACAACAGCTCTCACTAAATGCTGCATGGAAATACAATAAATGCAGAAATTTGTAACTAGCACCGTGTTAATTTGTGATAACGATCAATTTGCAGCCCCTCTCGGGTATCAAATGTATTACAAAAATAGTTGATAAATCATTTCAGTCAACATTGACAAAGAACCAAACCCTAGTAGTTATTCACAACTTTATTTTTTTTATTCAGAGCTTTGTGATTATATGCTTGTAAAACAGAATGAAAAACAATCTTTCAGCATGGTGACTCATCTGGTCATTAGTCACACAAGAAACTAAACATATCTACAGAGAGAACAGATTTGGAATTTTAAATATCTCACAATATATTAAATTGTTTGGATAGCATCTAACCTTCTGAAAAATTTTAGCTGAGTCTCCAAATGAATGAAGTATTGCATTAATAAATACTGTGTGGCAATGTAATTTATAAGTTCCAAGAGTACAGTCACTCAAGGGCAGTCCACGTTTGTTAACAAATTCATGAATACATCACTGGGTGCCTACTGATGGCAAGCTGTCTGCAAGCTTCAGCTGGAGAGTGGGATGGCTCATTCCCAGCAGTTTTAGATCATCCCTAATAATTTTCCTAATGTTTGTAAATAATTTCCTGTCAGATGCTGCATTCCCAAAAAAGGAAATCCTTAGGTAAGGTTATTTGTAAACGGCAGGAGCGTGTGTAAACTCCATTCTCCTACTTTTGATGTGGAGTTTTTAGAGTTCCCTCCATGGCAATATCTCTGACCTTTCCTGATCAGGAGAAGGCCATTTACAAAAAGGCAACCTCCATAAGAATTGAATATACAACAACACTGTCAGCAGACATTTCTGAAGACAATACCTACTGCAGAGGATTAAATAAGTTACATTTAAGAATATTTAAGAGCTATTGTCTTCCAAAGCTTGGAAAAATAACCATGTTATTTTTTCCTAGTCTAGGCCAGGGCTAGAAGCTCTTCACAAGTAATACTATCATAGATAACAAATGTAAATAATATTCTGATTTTAAGAAATCAGTACATGGAATGCAATATTGTAGGCTGCTGTACATTTTTATAAAAATACAACAGTCACATATGATTTTGGAATAACTAAGCTGACTCAGTTTAAAAACCTTAACTGCACTGTGCCTAGCTCTGTTCAACTCCTGTTTCTGTAGTCCATAGCTGACAGTTTTGGCAGCTACAGAAAATGTCTCACTCCCCTACAACCCCTCTGTAATTTAAAATACTACATTGCAGTTCATTCTGAGTCAGTGCTAGGTATGAAGTTAGAAAATCAGTTAGAAATAATAAATGTTCAAATAGAATACTGAATTTCTTGCTACTGTACCTAAATTTTTATGTGACAATTTATGACTCCATCTGCAGCTTTACTACAGACCACAGGATGAACTACAACTAGTAGATCTTTGTCTTCCTGCAGTTTGCTGGCACAAAAATCCTGGATGTTCCTTTCACAAGTAAGAGATTCTGGTAAGCTTCGAAGCTATTTCAGGCCACCCAGCCAAAAACGGGCAAAAAGAGGGAAAAAACCAAAACACCAAACCCCAAAACGAAACTCCAAAACACAGCTACAGCTAACCCCCGCAACGTTTCTGTAAAACGCAGTGAGTTGGAAATATCGGGGGCGTCAGAGCCCGGCGTTTCTGCTCTGGGGAGCCCCGGGCCCGGCAGTCCCGTCGGGGGCGGGTGGGTGGCAGCCCGGCGGAGCCATCGGTGCTGCGGGCAGCTCCCTGCCGGCTCTCCGTGCTGGAGGCTTTCCAGCGTCTCCCACCCGCCCCTCGGCGTTGCATCAGCCGGGCCCGCTCCGTTCCGGGGGTGTCGGCGGCGGCCCCGCTGCTCGCCCCGCGCAGCCCGCCCTGCCCGGGGGCTCACCTGGAACGCCCGCAGCGCCCCGAGTCCTCCTCGCTGCAGCTGGGGCACCGCGCTCCGCCACCGCCCTCCTCCTCCTCGTCCTCCTCGTCCTCCTCGGCTGCCGCCTGGACGGCCACTCGGATCTGCACGGGGCCGCTCCCCGCCGGCAGCTCCGGCCCGGCGGGCGCGGCCCCGGGCTCGGCCGGCTGCGGCTGGGCCATGGAGCTCCCCGGCCGGGCTCAGCCCGCGATGCCCCGGGTTGCGACAGCCGCCGGCCGCCTCCCCTCCTGTCCCCCCCTGTCCCCTCCCGCTGGGGCGGCGCTCCCAGCTCCACTCCCCCGGCGCGGCCGCACGGCAGCGGGAGGGTCCGACCCTCCTCCAGCCATGCCGCCCCCGGGCCCGCCGGGCAGCTGAGGAGTCCTTCCCTTGACGGCTGAGCAGGGACTGCTTTTGTTTCACCAGAAAACAGCGGGCTCCTCGCCGGAAAGCAGCGGTTCGGCTGCTCTTCTTCTCCTGGTGGAGCCTTGGGGCTGCGCCGCCGCTCCCTGACCAGAGCGTTGCGTTTCTGAAAGTCAGAAAGGTTTCGCTGGGGTAAGTGTGGTTTAAATGCCCAGGGTGAGATTTGGAAAGAAGATACGCGAGTGAACAAGGACGTGATTGGATACGTGCTGGTTTTGCAGAGGAGTCTCCTCTATAGTTCTGCATGGCACTTATACGGAATAAAAATATTTCCCCTTAAGAACTAATTAAAATAGAGGCCCTTTTTCTGAAACACTTAGGCAGTGATTATTTTGAACTTAAGACTATTGCACTATATTTCAGTGGATTGTTTCAGCTACTAAAGTGAAATTAACGTTCATGTGCTAAATAGTAGAATCAAAAGCTTTTCAATTTACCATGTAAATACTCATTCACTGTCTGTACCCAAACTGCTAAATGATCTTCAAGTCACAGCTTCTTTTATGGCATCCTTGTCTGTGTTTGTATTGCTTCAATATTTTCTTCTTAAAAATTTGGGTGGACAAAGAGTGAGACTGCCCTCATGGCCAGTTCTTTTCATTACTGTGGCAAACAGTCCTCATGAGTCAGGTTTGCTGGCATGGACACATTCTGAGATTGCCCTGCCCCAGGCTTTGGCTGATTTTTAAATGTGCCTTAAGCAATAAAGTATTTTGTTTATGAAATATGCTTACAAGCACCACTAACCAAATCTCTAGTTCTCTGCTGATGGAACATTCTGTATTATGTCTTGGGTAATGCATCACTTTGCTGGTTTTTTTTTTCCAGTGGACAGAGAAATACAAACACAAATTACACATTCTAGGCAAGAATATGGACAGGGGCTGTGGGTCAGATTTTGTATGAGTTCATGGAAGTTGTTTGCCTCCCTGGGCACAAACAAGGTCAGGAGTATGAACAAAGAACTATTTTATGCTACCCAAACAGCTAACCCAAATGATGTTTGAGAGAGACTTTCAGTTTATCTGATATATCTTTCTGTCAAGGTTGAGGGAACTTGGTTTTATAGCAAAGGACACTAGATGTGTTTATTTGTTCTACCAGTGGTCGCAGCACAGAACTGGCTTTTGGCCAGATGAAAACTGATGTAATTTCAAACACTGTTGATTAGATTTCCATTGAAATTGCCAGACTGATGTTTTTTGGGTTTGTTTGTTTCATTTTATTTTCTTTTTAATGTAAGAGTGCTCTACAATGCTTAACTTCCATTAGAGATAAAGCAGTATTTGTAAACACAGCAGAACTTAAAACTACATGTATTAATGTAGAGAAGTCCCTTAGAGGGAAACCCATGGCTCACTGGTATGCAGTAAACATCCTAAACCCATGAACCTCAACTGCACAACCAAAATCTGCACAGATTTCTTATGGTGCATTTTCCAGCAGATGAAATATAAAATGACAATACAAGAAGCTAAACCTGGAATATTTATTTGTGTGGCAAGGCATTGGAATAGGTTGCCCGGGGGGGTGTTTAAGAGTGTCTGGATCTGCACTGGATCATGTAGTTTGTGATTTAGGGGTTACAGTTATAGTGCTGGGTTAACATTTGGACTTGATTATCTTAAAGGTCCCTTCCAACCTTGATTCTGATTGGGAAAGACACCATGAGGCAATTCACAGCCCTTCCACGCACTGGCAGCCACACGGTTATTTTTCCTACCACTAATTTCTTGATGAGTGTATTTAAAAGCATCTACTATGCATCATGCGAGCTCCTGGGCTCCAGGAGCTGCTGCAGGATCAGCACCAGGAGCTTGCACATGTTGACTGTCACATTTTGTGATTGTCACATTTGGTAACCACTCTATGCCCACAAAAGAAAATTTTCTGAGGCACGACAGGGGCCATCCCGCTTCTGGCTTTGTCACGGATTTCCACACAGAGCCACTTGTTTGTAGAATTTAGAAAAATACAATCATAATATGTGCTTTTTACTGTGAGGCGGTGGGGTGTGGGAGACACCGCGCAAAGCAGGACGACCACAGAGCGCCCCATCCATCCATCCATCCATCCATCCATCCGTCCGTCCGTCCGTCCGTCCATCCATCCATCCATCCATCCATCCATCCATCCATCCATCCATCCATCCATCCATCCGTCCGTCTACCCGTTCGTCCGTCCGTCCGTCCGTCCCTGTCTCCTCACGGTTTCCCGCCCCTCACGGTTTCCCGCCCCTCGGCACCGCCCCAGACAGAGGGCGGGGCGGAAGCCGCGGTGTCCGCGGTAACGGGGGAGCCATTTCTGACAGGGCGGCGGCGGCGTGGGGCCGTGCGGGCTTGTTTGGCACCGCGGAGCTCTGACAGGCTGCTTGAGGCCGCCTGGGGCCGAGGGACTGCGCGGGGCCTTGCGGGGCCGAGGGGCAGCGGGCCATGGTGCCCAGCAAGGGCCGGCCCGGCCGGGGCCCGCGGGCCGCGCCCGCAGCGGTAGGTGCTGCGGGGCTGGGGTGCCGGGGCGGCCCCGGGGTGGGTGCTGCGGGGCTGGGGTGCCGGGGGTGCCGGGGTAGGTGCTGCCAGGGTTGGGGTGCCGGTGGGCGGTAGCGCCCCGACATCATTGTGCCGTGCTGGGAGGTGCATGGATGAGCCACTCGGTTCTGTGCTCCAGTGAGATGTCTCGGTTTTGTCGCATAAATCTAGCTGAAAGACCAACATGTTTTGTCTTTTGAACATACAAGGCGTGATAAAATGTAAATACTTGTTTTCTTCACACTGAGAGATGTATCCCTATGGAAGTCACGCTTTCAGTGTATTTTTAAAGCTAAACCAGTGTGATTTTTGTAAATGAAAAAATTCATGTTACTTAGAGCTGTGATGTATTCTTCATAGTATTTTGCAAAATAGTCCCTTTCTTGGTAGGTTTTCCTGTTGAAAATAGCTTTATTGTTTAAAAAGCAGTTCTGTGGACATGTAATATCAATATTGCAATCAACAATTGTATTGATATTTCTGAGAAAGGTAGCATTTAATTTCATCTTCTTCCAATTTGCAGGTTAATAATTGTGGTCTCCAGCTGGTCATCCAGACCTCTTCAATACCAGAAAAAACCAAACCGGTAATTATTACCTTTTCTGGATAGCTGAATTAACAAATGTAATTGTATGATACAGACAAATTTGAATGCTTTCAAATAGAAATTACCTTTTCAGGACTCATCTGTTGACTTACAATATCTAATGTATCTGATAGTATTTTTTTTATTTTATTTAATCCTATTAAAAACATAGGGTTGTACTGTAGCCTGCCATAAGCACTATATATATATATATATCTCATATATATGTGATTTCTTAATCTTCTATCTGTACCTCTCTCCTGTAATTCCTGAGAGCTGTTAGTACTGAGGCTGTATTTGTGTAAAGACATTATTTGCATTTGCAAACTCCTAACATTTGTCTATAATATTGTGTTACAGTTTGAATTCAGAATAAATAAAGAGCAGTCATCTTTCCACAATAGGCTTCTGCAGCATGATCTGGAAAAAAACTACTCTGGAAGACTAGGTAATATTCCATAAAGTTTGGTTTGTTTGTCTTTTCTATCTGTTTTGTTCTTTAAAAGGTAAGGAAAGATTGTATCATTATTAGAAAATATAAGAGTGACAGTGTTTCCTACTTGGCTACAGTAATTCAATGTAATTACTGTTGCATCATGGCCTGAACCCACTGCTTGGCTTTTTTTCATCCTATTTTTTTCCCCTTATGGAAGAGTATGTTTTCTTCTACCTACAAAGCCACAACCTATCAAGTGGCCTACTCTGTATTCCCTCAATAGCCACACTATTGTCTAAAGTAACATTTTACTGGATGTTTAACATTTTAATATGTTTAGACAAAATTAGTTTCTAATTTAGAACAGTGGTATTGAGAGAGAGTTTTTCAATTGTGCTTGCATGCTCTTGGCTTTGCCAAGCAAGATATTGGTGCCATCACTGCTAACTGTGGTGAGGTCTGGAAGAGACTGGAAAGAACACTTCTGCCTTGTGCTGCTGCTTGACTATGATTGGTGTGAGTAGAAGATTAATTTAGTTATCATGGCAACTCTTTATTGAGTCTGGTAACAAACTGAAGGCCAGCAGCCATTCAGAATTGGATACTGTGCAAGTTCTGGAGTAAATGTAAGTCTGCAGTTTGATTTTTAACAGTATTAAGTCCTTTGGTGTGTAATAAGCGGCTCTATCTCCCAGCACCATCCAGTCTGACAGAACTTTCTGGTTTGGTGTTGAAGCAGAGCACAGGGTCTTTGTCAGGATTTGGGGAGGTTTCTACTCACACCCCTACAAAATCCAGAGCATGACAAGAGAGCCACATTTTTAGTTCACATGCTTCAGGTAACAGTGGAATCCTCTCATTAGTTTCTCTCTATTTTACTGGAGCCTCACAAAGCTGTTTCCTACCGCTCCCTTTGGGTGTTAGGACAGGTCCCTAGACCATTGTCAGGAAACCACTAAAAATCTCTTTCAAAAATATAATACAGGCATTGAAATGAATGCTTTTTATAAATCTTTCTTTCAGAAAAGGGCAGCAATAGGGATCTTTTACATGCCTTTAGGAGGATGACAGTAGAAAAAAGTCACTTTACTGCTATCCTGTCGTGTTTCAGACTGATAATTTTAAGTTTCTGGTCTTATGTTTATGGGCTTAAAAACCTGTGACACAACTAAAGTAAGATTTTTGCAACAATGTTAATTGATTTTAATATTTTGGGGACTTTTTAACAGTTTTGATTTTTAAGGATGCATAGAGAATGTTGTTAGAGTAGCTAATGATAAAATTCAAGAGTAGCACTGAAAAGCTTGTAAATTGACTGACAAATTGTTTTACTCAAACAGATAGCTAATAGTATATTTCACACAACAATGGACTCGTTGCTATGGTAATAAAACACTTATCTTGTTTATTGCAGATTTCATGTTTTCCTTGCTAATTTATTTGATTTATTTGAAGAAAGAAGAAAAAAAGGGCAAGCACACAGAAGTCAAGCCTGTATTTTCAGTAGTGTGCCTGCACAATGGTCTATTTTTGACCAATATTTTTCAGTGGATCATTTTTTAAATAAGCCAAAGCTCACAGAACACATTTGTTGATTAATTTTACAGGTATTTTTAGACAACCTCCCTTTTTTTCTTGTATATTATTGAAATGCATGAGGATGAATTTATGAATATGCTTGCAAGGGCTGCCTATTTCTTGATAATGGAGTGAAATACCTATGATCACTAGGTATTGTGTGCATTTACCTTTGAAAGACTTTGCATTTATTTGTGGCTCACTGGGAGTGTTTCAGTATTTGATGTTTTATTTTTCTAGTTCTATCAACATCTATTTGATCTGTGTCTTTTTAAATTCATTATAAGTTGGGTAATACCTTCTTTAAGTTCAGATACTGAAACTGTGAAACAAGTTTACAATTTCATGTTAAAATATCATTGGGTAATTCTAATCAAAATAAAGGCATTTACAAAATATCTGCCTACAACATATTGTTGACAAAAATCTCAAAGAAATAGATTTGCTTTGGAAAGAGGATGTAGAGGGATGTAGTCATAATATCAGGAAAGAAACTGATAAATCACAGTACTGAATGGAGGCAAAAAGCATTTTCATGCTTTACTTTTTATAAGAAAGAAAATTTTGCTTTTATCACCTGCAGTTCAAGACATGCATCTACAGAGCAACAGTTCATGTGTTCTCTGTATGATTTTTCCAATAGATAACACAAATTTTGGGAGCAGTTCATCAATATCATTTCCTGTGCTGCAACGTACTGCTGAAGAAAAAATCCTGAACTCAGACAGACTTAGCCTGGAAAGGTGAGAGGGTGACAGAGCACACGCCCCAGAGCCCCAGCCCTGGGCTAAAGTGACCAGAGTGCCCACTGATGGCTGCAGTCAGTGGTGGGATTGCATTGTTGGGTTTGTGTGTGTGTGCTTGAGAGAAGAGCTGTGTTCCATGGAGAAAGTCTCTGAGAGTGTCCTTGTGATGAGTATTTCTACAGAGCTGTCACCTGAGGCAGGCAGATTTCTGACCTGAACAGGCTGTTCATGTGATAGCTGAAGGAAAACATAACAGAGTGTGAGGCCACATCTGTTGGAATTTTAGTGTGGTCACAACACAAAACTTCGATGTAGTTTCTGTGTAACAAGCAAATATCTGAGAGGGGAGGGGTTCAGAAAATTTTGGCAATATTTCAGCTGTGTTTTCAGGTTAATTTTTTAATTGGCAGGAGTTTCTGCTTTATCGATAAAATTTAATTAGCAAACCTAATTAATGCTGTCTTAACCAAGATAATATAGTTTTTTCTGTTCAGTCAGAGTGGGTGAGCAGAAGGTGGATTACTGATTTGTTACTTACTTGTGTATTCTGTTTTCTCTTTTCTCTTCCAGGCAAAAACTGACAGTGTGCCCAATTATCGATGGGGAAGATCACCTTCGTCTTTTGAATTTCCAGCATAACTTTATAACTCGTATCCAAAATATTTCTAATCTTCACCATCTTGTTTTCTTAGATTTATATGATAATCAGATTGAAGAGATAAGTGGGGTTTCAACTTTGAGATCCCTGAGAGTCCTTCTTTTGGGAAAGAACAGGTAAAAATAATAAAACCTAACTAGGGCACTCTACCTCCTGTGGTGCAGCAACTGTGATTTCCCTTTGCTTCTGATACAGTTTTCAGTTTGTGATTTTGCTGTCATACCAGTGAGACCTGCCCTAAGATTAGCTAAATGTCAGGGATCCCACTGAGGAAGCACACAGATTTTGTATGATGTCAAAGCTTCTTTCTTAGTAAATTTAAGCAACATTTCCAAAGTAGTTCACGTGTTCCCATATAATCTTCTATTCTGATTGATTATTAAATATGTTCTTAGATTTGTGTGACATGTTGTGGAATGTCTTTTCAGATCAAATGTAGTCTTCATTAATTATTTATGACCTATAAAAATATTTCTGCCTGATATATTTATCTGGGAAACATACCAGACAGATGAGTCATGGATTTTAATGCTTATTTATTGCTTTTAGTCTTGTAGCCTTTAATTTTAATAATTTAATACATGTATCTGTGGAATTCCTCATACATCTAAAGGTTGTGCTCTGACTTTTAAAATTTTCCTCATTTTCTTATATTCAGTGAGAACTAGTGACCAGATTTCAGCTATGTGCAGATTATAAAGGGTGTACCTCCTAATTCAGCCTGTGCTCAAAACTGACAAGTTTCAATAGTGCCATGTGTTACTAGAGCTAGGAGCTTTTGTATTAAAAATCTCACCTGTAGAAATCACTTTTGTTTATAGTAAAATGTTGGGGTTGTGGATACTACAATATTCAAGTACTTTGAGAAATTATTTTCTTTATCATAACCACCCTGGGTGCAGTTTACCTTACAAGTGTGGTGTTGAGGTAGATAGGACTTGGCCCACTAGTGAGTGAATGGTTACACATCAGACAGAGTTGTACCAACCTGCTTCAGCTTGGCCTGAGTGTGAGCTTTGATTACTCTCAAAGCAAATGCTTGATACATGTATTTAATGTCATCAGCCAGTAGATGATGCTGTTGGGTGTGTAATAGCCTAGGTCTGGAATCTGACAAAACATGACAGGACAGAGAGGTTTTAAGACAATGAAATTTTTGACTTTGGTTTGCAGTGGAGCAAACATTCCATCCTTTTCTTTTTCTAGAAGAGCCACATAAATTCTGCTGCTATTGAATTATTGACAGTCAGAAAGGAAGGTGATAGTCTTAAAGTTATACTCATTTATAAATTTTCTTTTCATGGTTCAAAATGTTGTATTTCTGTTACTTTTGTTAGGAAAAAAAGGCTTTCTTTTGTATTAGCTGGAAAATGAAAGATTCTTTTAATCTAATATTAAAAATAATTGTCATAATTGAAATGTTGCAGAATAAAGAAGATCTCAAATCTGGAGAACCTAAAAAACCTTGATGTTTTAGATCTTCATGGAAACCAGGTATGGTAAAATAACCTGGCTGCTTATGTTTATAGAGTAGACATCCTGTATTTGCTGTGTCTTTCACCAAAATATTGTTTCATGAAAGGGAACTGGTAGCAAGTTTTGCAGCTCTTGAGGTCACCAGAAGTCAGTAAGTTAATAAAAGGTGTCATGATGTTTTACATGTTAGTGTTTACAAGCAGACTTTGACTTGTGTCCTAATTTCTTTTTGTTATTATATAAGTATTATTTGAAACATCCAAAAAGAAGTGATAATAGCTTGTATTGTTTCTTACCTAATAGCCCATATGAAAAGCTGGTGTACCCTCATGTGTGCATGCATAATTGAAACAGGCAATTCAGAAGAGTTAATCTTAAAGCTTAGCAAAGTGATAAAGAGTATTTCTATATGTTGCTGATGAAATCATTATCTTTGCAACAGCAGTGAAATACCAGGATTAATATTCTAGACTGTGGCATTCTAGCTGGGCAGAAATCAGCAGAGGTCTGTGCTCTTCATGCCAACTGTCTGCTCTTGGGGTTGCTTTAAAAGTCTCTCTGTATAAATATCTTTTAAATGGGGCTATTTTCTGTTCCTCTTGCTGTAGTATTTTCATATAAAATACACATAAATGGACAGTTTAATTAGCAATTGAATCAAAAGTTTAAGCACCTTGAATCAAAGTTTTAAGGTGTTATGTAATTTTGGCCTTGCTATCTACTTTTGTATGCTTTTTAACTGAGAAATTGTTGAAATATTTCTTATAGCAGCATATTCCAATCATGTACACATACATGTGTATGGATATATGGAAATTACCAGCAAATTGGGAAGTTCTCAAACTGTTAAATTATATCTCCTTTACCTCTCCTGTTCCAGGAGCTGCTGGACACTTTGTGCAGAGTGGCATGGCCACACCTGCCCTGGTGCAAAGCAGCAGGAAGTTCCCTGTCAGTGACTGCAGGCACTCTGTACTGCTCTGCACCTTGGCACTGCTGTTCTCCTGGAGAAGGGATGGAGTGCCTGGGCATGGCTGCTAAAGGGGCTCACAGTGGTGCAGAGATGCTGTTTCTGACTGACAGGGAATGGTACATACTGGTAGCTCTTTGCACTGCCAAAACCTTGGGGCTGCTCAAGTATTTTCCACAGGAAAACTTGCTGGCTTCTTTCTGCCCCCCAGCATGGGTTTCACTGAGAGTGCCCTGCTGTCCCTCATGCAGGGGCTGTCCTTCTCCTTGGGTGCAAGTCAGGCATAAATTCTGCAGAGGTGCTGAGGACAGATCCACACTGCCATGAGAAATAATTATCTGGATAGAGAGCCTTGTGTGGATCACTGGGACACATTAACAACAGCTGGAAACAAACCCATACTGAACCACCAGAGCAATAATCAATGCCTCTGTAAAATACAATGGTATTTCTAGAAATAGAAACTAAAATTAAGGAGCATTAGCTATTATTGCTCTTTCTATGCCTCTATTTTTTCTTTTGCTTTGTCATTATCACCTGAGTCTTTAAAATAGGTTATCAAGTATAAAAACAAGCATCTGCCAGCTGCCTGTCTACTGTAATTGAGTTGTTAGGTCCCTCCCTTTTCTAATCCTAGGAAGATAAGTGAGTGTGGTGGAAGATAAGTGCTGTGGTTTTGTGTCTTCAAGGTTGCTGCTACAGAGCAGCCCAGCTGAAATAACCTGGTTTCTGATGGGATAGAAGGAAATGTTGACTGAGTTTAATTGCAGGATGGCAAGACAAATATGGGTGAATCCTCAGAGATCCAGAACAAGTATCATGGTTTAGAGAAACACAGGCATGCTATTGTATGAAGCTGATAGTTCATGTATACTTTTAGAAAACATGTCACATATATGCATGTATATTTTATATCCATATAAAGCACAGTGTGCATGTTTATTGTGTCTCTGACAGATTGCTAAAATAGAAAACATCAGTCATTTAAGTGAACTGAGGGTGTTAAACCTTGCCAGAAACCTCCTCACTGTTGTAGAGAACCTGAATGGACTGGATTCACTCACAGAGCTCAACCTCCGTCACAATCAAGTCTCTGCTATAGTAAGGAGAAAAACTCTTGTCCTTCTCTTTTTTTTTTTTTTTTCATTTCCTTTTATTTGTTTTTGGCAAAATGAATGGTAACTGTAGCTTCTTCAAACAATATCAGTGTTTCAGATTTTTGATGATTTTTTCTCGTGTTTCCTCATATTGTGTTGTTTATATTTATCTGCTGCAATACTTAATTGTACAACACAAAGGTGAAACAAACACTTTCATTTTAGTGTTATTTTCGTTGAATGTGTTCAGGGAGACTGGACTTAGAGGATCTTTAAAGGTCCTTTGCAACACAAACTATGCTGTGATTCCATGGTGACTTGGAGTGTTTCAAATCTTGAAAGCACATGATGTTCCTTGGGGAGGGGGGGGAAGAGATTTTGTGGTTCTAACATGCAGATTTAGATACTCTTCTTCCATACAAGTTCATGTTCTAGAAACAAATAATCTCACTTTCTGTAGGTTAGCTAAGCCATAAGGCCATATTAAATTTCATCTTAAGAATGTTGCTGGGGCAAATGCAGAGAAAAAAAGGTATTGATTGTAAGAGCAGAGTTTTCCAATGGAAACTTTAACTCAGCATTTTAAGTTTCATACTCTAAAAATTAAGATTTTCACTTTGCAATTTGAATTGTAGTTCAGGTATGGCAAGTGGATTATTCAAGCAAGAGCTTTTTAAAATAAAGCAGATTACTTAGCTCCCTTTCTCTGGCCTGCATAATTCTTCTTGTTCCTGGTCCCCTGTTGTTGCTGAGCCTTTCTTTTCTTTGGTTTCTGCTGTTTGCCAAATAGGAATTGTTTTTACATCTTAAAAATGAGAAATTTCTGCTCATTGCTGACTCTGTCACTGTACCTTCCTGTGTCAGTGATGTTACCTAGAATTCTCTTTGCTTGTAGCTTCTGCCTTTTCAGTCCTCTCAGGTGCAACTTGTACTTTCTGCTTGCTTTCTGCTGCCATAAGTGGAGAGTCAGCATGAAATTTAAATTAGTGACTTACAGACTTGGAGTCTGTGCTGCATCTCAATGCTTTAGTGTTTCCTGGCAGAGACAGTGTTTCAGAAGATGATGTTCTCTTCAGGGAAATATTTATTTTACTTGTTGGCTTGTGGGGGTTTTTAACTGTTGTTTTTGTTGGTATCTTTTTGGGTTTTTACTCTGATTAAATTCTAATGAAATACAGTTTTGTGAGTGTGGATTGTTTTGTTTTTCTTTGAATGTTATTTTTAGCAAGTATGGCACTAACTCTGTGTCTAAGACACATAATGTCTAAAACTCTAAGTAAATATGGCCAGTAAAATAAAATATTTTTTCATATGTTAATGATAGGTGTTATCTTTTTTTGTGTGTGTACAATAATGGCATGTGTTTCTTATATTTGTTTGATTTATTTAAAATGAAAACTACATTCCTTTTGTATGGAAATTCAGATTCTGCTGCAACAGGAAATTACTAAAAATGCAGAAATATGGAAAGAAATATCTCATTCTATGGAAAGAATACCCAAGATAGTTTATTTCTGGAGCACTTGAGTAGCTGAGGGAGGGGGGTTATATTTTATTTAAGATGAACTTTAGGTTCATGTGGTTGACTGTGCAGGTGGAGGAGATATTTTAATCATGATGTTGTTATGCTGTAGCTCTTAGCTGCAAAGTATTCACTCCTAAGCTCATGAAAAGAATTTGGTTACTGTGCTTTAGTTACTCACTTACTGTGACAATGCTCATTATGAATCAAGCTTTTTAAACTTGATTATTCCTTCAAATGAAAGAATCTAAACTCAATTTTAAAAATAAATTGCTGTTCTAAAATAATTTTAAAAATAAGTCTGTTTTAAATAACTTTGCATTATTTTGGTGAACCTTCCTTATTTTTCACATACATCCCTTTGACCTGCCCTAAGTGTATTGTTCTTGTGTAGGAAAAATTATCTCATTTGTGAAACAAAAATAAGGTTCCATACTGAACTCTCTGCCCATTGCAGTTTGCTGTATTGAATAACTAAAGTTATCCAGCTGGATTGTAGCTGGTTTGAGAAATTAAATCTGCCATCATCCTTTACAATCCATTGGCCTTGGACTACCAGTTTAGGGACAGTTTTTGAGCTTTTCACTATAGACTGAAAATCCTTGAATCATAAGCAGTTATTTTTGTAAGAATGAACTGTAGTTGGTTCAAAGCTGCAGGATTTGCAGAGGCAGTCCTGGGGCTTGGTTTATAGCAGAAGCATCTTACAGGACTGAAGTGCATTCAGAGAGTCTGACTTGTCAGGAGAATAGCAAACAGAAATGCTGACAAAGAGTCTCACATGGCATCCAAAGCACAGATCTATGCATCCCATGAATTATGAAATATCTACTTCTTTTCCATCCAGTTGTGAGCTGGGGTCTCTGTTAGGAAGATTATCTATGTTTTTCTTTGAAAGACTGACCTGCTTGTTTAATTTGAGGTACTAAAAATTTAGAATTTTGGGTTTTGTCATTTGCAGCTTGATCATAAACTGGAAGGAGGACTGGTCAAGGTGTTCACCATTTCTTCAAGAAAGAACTCTTGCCCTCTGTCCCCCTCACTATAAGACTTTGTATCAAAATTGAGGTAGCTGGAGGTTTTTGGGATTTTCCTGCTGCACCTATGAGATTTGAAACTTGTTTTACAAGACAGCAACACATCATGCTAGGAAATTTGTCTTGTTGGGTAATTTCTTTGTGTTCCCCAGTGATTAGTTGAAATCATTGCTGCTTAAGAGTTACAGTGCACAACCCTATAATGCCTGTCCTCACATGTGTGCCACCCTTTTAGGCATGAACACCAAGTAGCCTTGGGGACAGAGGGGACATCCAAATGCACCTGTTGTGAACTCAGTCTTTCCATGTCTGACCTGGGAGGACTCAGGACAGCTCTGAGCCAGGAGTTTTGCACCTGCAGGCTTGATCCCCTAATCCCTTTGTTCTAACATGTCATCCTATCCAGTGGTGACTCTCAGCAGCTTTGCTGGCTTAAATTCAGTGTTTCATTAATAGGAGCTGCAGGCTTTGTTAGAGCTGCCTTTGTTTACCTCTTTGAAATGCTATGTAGACATGTCAGAAATCTGATGAAGGGAGGAGGAGATCTAGGCTAAAATCAAGACACTGAGCTCTGATGCTGCTTTCCCTTTCCCAGGGTTGTATCCTGTGGTTCCAAGTTGGAGTGTGGCCATTGTTAGGGATGCAGACTCAGAACTGAGGGGTTAGGTGTGAATGGCTTGTGAGTCCCTGCAGACTGTGCTGTCTGTCTGATATGGATGTTTTTTTCATAAATCAAGTTTGATCTTCTAAATATTTGCTATTAAGAAACTTACTTCAAAGACATTTAGTGCAATAATAAATTTAGAGTTTCTTATTCTGTAAACTCATACCTTCTTCTAAATGTTAATTGTGAAGGTTGTGAAGGTGACAGAGTCCTTCAGATCATTCTCTGACTGGAGAGTCACTGCTGTTTGCAGTGCTAATTGCACTGCTGTATTGCTGTATTGCACTTCAAAAACCTTATTTCAGCAAGCTTTTTTTTTTTTTTTTTTTTTAAAGCATGTTTATCCTGCAGCTTAAATGCTGAGAGAGCACCTTGGCTTATTTCCCAAAAGGCTGTTCAGAAAGCAGCAGCAGTATCCTCCTTTCCTTTAACACGATTTGCTTTGCAAGTGATGCAGCGTGTTCTGCAGAGTGGGATCTGCACTGGAACCCTCCCTTGCAGTCTGCATTAGGGAGAGATGGAGCTGCACGTTCAACACAAATCAATGTTGCAGCAAGGTTACAGCATTTAGAAATGAAAGCATTTCATCAGGCCAAGTAAAGAGGCTCAAAAGCCATTTCCATCTGCTGAATTTATGCCTATCTTTTCTTTCTAGAAAGATGTGGATACTTTGCCCTGTCTCCAGCGTCTCTTCCTCAGCTTCAACAATATTTCTAGGTAAGGGGAATAGTAGTTTGCTTCCTATCAGTAATTTGAAGTATCCTACAGGAGCTGTATTTCATGAAAATTTGAATTCAAACACTGTGAGTACAGATCCTTTTTTCCTCCCCTAACATATCAGATTAAAAAAATCATGCCATTGTGTATTTTCTACTTTAAGTATAAAAATTCTTGAAAGCCTTTGCATTTAAATGTAGTTATACTATGACTATTCTAGCAAGAAACATATATTTAATTGATTATCATACTGTTTATAGTGGTCAAAATAAAAAGTGGATTTGTAAATACGTTGTTTTGCTGTTAACCTAGTTGTCTGTTAAAGCAGCATGATGCAAGGTACAAGTTATATTTAACATTCCATCACTGAATTTCTGGAGTTATGTAAATTGCTGAGTCAGATTCTGCTTGCTATGGGTAAATTATTTCATGCCTGTATTTTACTTGTCCATGTATTAATAAAGTCTGAAAGGTATATTCATGATTCCCTTTCAGACCAGATGGCAGAAGCAAAATAGCTCAACTCACAAAGCTGGGCTTCTATAGTTTCAAGTAACTAAGAGCATTTTGTTATAAATAGAAATGTTTGTCTTCTGTGCCTTTTCATATTAATGCATTTTTGAAGTCTGCCTTTATACTCATGCCAGTATTTGAGAAAAACCCTAAGTGCCTGCATTATCTTCACTTTGGTATGTCCTTTTTTTAATCTCTTGATCACCAACAGCTTTCTTTGTTTAGAATCCAATCATTAAATGTGGGGTAGGGGAAGATGCTTCATGTTCTAATTACTGGAAATGCCATGCTATTCTTGTGGTATCTGCTTTCTCTGTAGAATGTACTTAGTGGGAGCTTTTATTGTAGCAGCTACTCCAACATTTTAAATTCACCTGCATTATGTGTCTTGCAGACAGCTCCAACCTACTTGTCTGTGTTTCTTAGGTTCTTAAAGTACAAATGCAGTACATCTTAAATACTCATGGCTGTTAAACACTTAAAAACAATTCAGAGATGAACTGCAGGAGTCTTTCTTATGCTCTTCCCTTAGTTAATTTGCTAGTCTTTTTATTTTACATTTTAATTTGGCGTGGTGAAGAGAGGGGGTTAGCATTTTGCTGCTTTTGAATCATTTCCAGAATTGAGACTTGCCTTTGTTTCTGGCTTTCTAAAAAAAGTCTCAGGTTGGCAGGAGCAAGGAGGAGACTGCAGCAGCTTGGCTCCCTGGCTGTCAGGGAGCATCACTGCAGTCAGGAAATTGCCCTGTCTTTTTATGGACTTGGTGCCTTTTGTTGTAGCTTTCTGGCTGCTTTCACATATTGTTTTATGCAAATGCATGTTATTTCTAGAGTGTTGAAAGAAGGAAAAATGTTTGGAATTTTCTGTGAGGTTTTGACAGATTTCTCAAAGTTTGTGATCACTAGCTCACTTCTTGGCACTATATTAAAAATTCTGTCATTTATCCATGGGGGCTTTAGTTGGTCTATTGCTTAGGTTTCTGATAAGCTACAAATACTTACCTAGAACATATATGGAAATATATAATTTTGTTTGAGTTTGCAGCTGGAATAGGTATCAAAAAATCTTAATGTTAAACAAAAGATATTGCAGTTCTATGAATTCTGTATATGCATGTAGGTAGATAGGTGGGTGGATATCTTTAACTCTCTATTTACCAGTCATTATTTTAAACCACACAAATGAAAAATTTCTTTTAATCACATTCAGCTTAGAGTTTTTTAAAATAATAAGCTTTTGCTACATATAGCAGTTCTGAAGGCTAAAACCCTCTGTAATTCCTTATTCAGAGTTATGTAGTAGGTATGTTTTCTACCAGGGAAGTTATTACATATTATTTATTTAAGTATATTCTTGACCACCTGTGATCTGATGCTTGGGTTGGTGCTCTTTGAACTGACTGAGGAAGTTCTTTACAACCAACCAGTGAACTGCTGTGCTCTCTCTGACCATTCCTACACCCTTTTTAATGGTTTTGTATGCTTTTGAGTCACTTAGCCCATTTGCTCTGGGCCATAGGGTAATTTAAAAAAATATTTTTCCTAAAAACTACTCTGTCTATACAACTGAATTTTTTTGATGAGCAAATTGATGCACAAATACTCCTAATTAATTTATCTGTAGACGCATTAAAAAAAAACCTGCAAATGAAACCAAACAACAAAATTGCCAGAACTTGAATATATTTGTTACCATTTCATTGCAATACTTCATTAATGTTCATTTTTTTAAAATAGCATTTCTGAAGTAATGCTTCCATGGAAAGATTTTCTTGTCTCTATTTTTGTGTCAGTGAAAATATTTGAGTCTTAAATTGACACATGCTGACATATTGAATTAATATTTCAGTAGAAGACTCAAGAATGCCATTAGAAATTGTCACTATTTTAGGCATGAGGATATACCATGGGTTTAATCACTATGTTCTTTTTACCTCATGCTTCAGAGAAGGGCTCAGAATGCTGCTGCTTCTCTGCAGAACTTTTGGTAAAGAAGGATATATTGGCAAGATAATGTAAGCTAAAGCTGAACTTGGTGCTGACAGGAAACAAAGGAAGTCCTGTTTTTGGCTTCAGCCCAGACAATCTTAGTTACACTCTGAAGGTGTTTATACCTGATGGCTGAAGGCAATAGCCATATATAGAACTGGTTGTAAAGAAATGAGAGAAATCCCATTTTTAAATTGTCATGTGGCACAGGGAAGAGATTGCAGTAACATTTTCAGGCAAGATTTGCCACAGAGAATCAGAAAGAAGGTTATTGCTCGTGTTTGAACATGTGAAACCAGGGAAGACCATTTTTTAATCTTGGAAGCACAATACTAATTTTCAGTATTACACTGCTGTCCAGGTCAGCACTATGTCGGCTTTTTCATTTAATCTAGGCATATGGAATGAGTTGGATACAAGCTCATGTAATTTTGCTTCTTCATTTGGTTGCTGAATTGGAAACCTGAGAGAAGCAATGTTCTTAACCTAATAAAAACAAGAAAGTAACTTTTTACTCAGCAAGATGAAAATTTATAAATGCATTGTTAAATGCTTGAACAACAGCAGGTAAAGGGGAATGAAAGGTTGATGGTAGTTACATCTGCTCTCATAGGTAGTTCAGCAGTTAGAGACATGGAAAAACACAAGTTTTCTTCTTTGGGTATTTTTGAACACAGAGTTCCCTCTCAGGTGCTCTTTCAGGCCATAGTAAGTATGTTGCCTTCCTTCTCTATTCCAGAGCTGTTCCCCTTTGTGCAATGTGCTTTTAAAAGTTGATGCAAATGTCTAGAGAAGGAGCAATTGTCTCCCTAAAAAGCAGATTAAAACAGAAGATAAATATTCCTGTGTCCTGTGGATGTGTTTCACTGGTGCAGCTTGAGCTCCAGAGTGCTGTGCTGTTAGGTAATTGCTACATTCTGATGTGAGAAATGGCTTTGAGTCCCTTTGGAAGAGGGGAGAGCTGGATGCAGGACTTGGAGCATCAACAAAGATGGAAAACTGATCTATTCTCAAAAGATTTCCAGAAAACACTTTCTGACAATTTAGCCCAAATTTGTGACTTATATCTGTGTTGCTGAAATGTCAATTTTAGCAAAGATAATTTAAGTAAGAGGAGCACAGGAATGAGAGGTGGTTGTGTCCTGCAGGAGGGGATCTTTGGTGAAGAGAATCAGACATTGCATGGAGAAGGCTGCCTGAGGCCGTGGGACACAGCACCCTCAGAGCTGCTCTGGGTTTCCTGAGCGGGTTCAATCTCCTTTGTGGGGAACAGAGGCTGGAGACAGAGCCTTGGGATGTGGCCTCTGGTTCCTGCCGGGTGCTCACCTCGGGGCTCTGTCCCAGCAGTCTGCAGGCTGGGAGGCAGCAGAAGCTTGGTTGTAGATTGTGCAATCTGTTTGGGAATGCAGCACATTAAAGCTTTAATTAGTTTAGGATTAGGATACAGTGTGACAAGTACGGTATCTGAACTTTTCTGTATGGAATTTCTAAAGCTTATGGTTTTTGTATGCATATAAAAGATGTGAAAACAGTTTTTTGCACTACTGTTTCTTTCTAAAACTGATCTGCTAATAGGGCAGCTAAAAGCAGGATAAAGCAAGCACATCTGTTTTTAGGTCCAGAGTGAATGTTCTGGCATGCTGAAGCAGTGAGAATTTCAAAGCACAGCAGTATGTGTAAATGGAAGGTCTTGAGAACACACTAGCAAGCTTTCAACTTTTCTGTCATTTCCTGAAGAAATTGATTTTATTAAAAATCTGTGAATCATATGTAATGAAAGAAGTACTGTTTGGTTAAATGTTTAGTAGTAAGTACTCAGAATAAATATATTTAATGCTTTCAAATATACTTTAAAATAATTTTGAAGACCAAAGATTTTCATATTTTTCAAGCAAAATGTGTTCTAGCTCAATGGAAATTCAGACTGTGGGGTATTTTTTTCTAACATGTTTCAGTTTGCTTTACTAACTTGTGTGTCATTTGGGAAAACTATCTTTTATCTTTAGGACATATTGAGTAGATATTTTGTGTAATATGTCAGACTGATCTTCCAAAAATGTGCTTCCATAAGCTGTTCTCTGGAAAGGAAGCAGGATCATAAAAAGAAACAGAAAATAATAATCAAGCTTTAAATACATGTACAAAACAACCAGTTCTTCAGATGTCTTAAGAATTTCCACTGTCTGTCACAATCTACCCACAGTTAATTTTCCATGGGTTTTTAGGTTGTTTTCATGCACTAAGCACAAAGGCAGTAACATCTTCCTCTTTCCTGTCACTTTTCTGCTGTGCCCTTTGTACAGTGCAGGAGCTCCTTGCATCTGCACCAATTGCACCAGAATAGCTCTTGCAGTTTATTCAGTGGCAGTCTCTGAAATGAACATCTGCACTGCATGTGTTTCCTGATCACTCAGCTCAGGGCATACTTAAGGTCTGACTTGACTTAAAGCAGACTTGGCTCTGGAAGGCCAAAGGACATTAGGATGCTGCAATGTCATACATACCATTCTGAACATTTATGTAATAAATAAGGCTCCCTAACATTGTAAACATGTTAGGGAGTCTTATTTATTGCCATAAATGTTCAGCTTTTTTTATTAAAATCCAGTCAAATAGTTCTCTGATGTTTAAAAGTACTAAATATCTGAGCTGCTTTCTTTTCACATTTCATTTTTAATGAAAGGACCACTACAGAGGTTATACATCTCTAAATGCATTTTACACAGGTCAGTTATTTTTGACAGGTAACCAAATCTGATGTGTTCTAAGAAGCCAGCTGGTTAGAGTTTGTAGTCTGAATTCAAACTAATGGACTAATCTGTTTTGAAGATTATGAATCTTTTGTAGTTGTTTTACTTCCAATATTCATGATGATTCAAACACCTAGGATCATTCTGTGATATTTGTGGTTGGCTTTCTCTCCTTTTACTTTCCAGGTCTTTCATGCTGCCCTTGATGGCAAATACATCTATTATATTTCTGAATATGGATTTATATGTATCATATTTTAGCAGGGGGTTTAATTTAAATACTCCTATAGTTCTCCTTATTCTGGATCTTTTTTTACCTGTATGTGAAGGGAATAAAAAGTTTGCCAGCAGCAGCTGCTGGTATTTCAGAGCACTTGTATTTGTCATATGCGGTATTGATAGGTGGAAGTGTTCAGTACAGTTAAATATTTATGTTCTGTCCTTAAGAGATAAAATCTTCCACCTCAAAATTATTCCTACTCCATGACATTAAAACTTTAAACTCTTTTGGTTACAGTTTTGAGGATATTCTGTGCCTTGCTGATTCCTCATCCTTGTCAGATATCACCCTTGATGGCAATCCAATAGCTCAGGAGACATGGTACAAACACACTGTTCTCCATCATATGATGCAGCTCCGACAGCTAGATATGAAGAGAATCACAGTAAGAAATTTCTGTTTTCATCAAATTTAATAGATACTTCAAATCAGAAGTAAAATGCAGGCATTTCTGTGTGTATGTGTATATTAAAAATACAAACTTTTTTTCTTAATTTAGTATGGAATTGAATGGTGAATAGACATTACAGTATTTAAAACTCTAACCCTTTTCTTTAGTTCAGTATAAAGTAAGGGTTTGCATTTTTACTTCATTTAACATGTTTATTTTCAAGTGGTTCAACTCCAGCAGCAAATGCTGTGTGTTCAGCTGCCATGTGACATGAGAGAGCCTGCAAAGCTTTTGGTTAGAATTTTCCTAACAGTCTTTGCTGATTTGTTGTATAGCTGAGAAGGGACACACATTTCTTCCAAAGTAGTGGTCTGTTTGCCCTAAAACTGCTGTAATTGGTATCCTTTATTTAAGAATTTAATTGGTTTCTTTTATCAGCCTCCCTAGGGAGATCTGGTGATCACACAGGTTGTGTGTCTGTCTGTATTTCTCTCTTCCTAACCTACTCTCCCTGATAATTTCTGTTTCTGCTGCTCAGGTTCAAGTAACCTTGATAAGGGAGAGAGAACTCAGTCTCCTACAGGCTTCTTGAAAATCCACTGCAGGGGACAAAGGACAATCACCAGGGTCTTACCATAATCCACCTATTTTGTCTTTTAGCATAGGATATATATTCTTTTAATATAGAATATAAATTATTCTGTGTCTACTCAAAAGGGATGTGTAAGCATGATTTCTTACCAGAGAAATCTGTCCAGCAGCAAGCAACAGTGATACAGAGGTAATTTTTTGGACCAGATGCTGACACATACACCTTCTTTTAAATGCTCATTTGCTTTGCACAAAGGCTGTACTGCATTGTGAGCTGCAGCTGAGGCTTTTTCATACAGTCAGTTAGGTTGAAAAATATAACATGTGTGGAAAGCATTAATGTTAAAAAGACAGTGCTTTGGGACATGAGATTTCTGCTTCCATCATTGAAAATACTAAATACTTGTTTGTTCACAGATATTCTAAGCTTCAGGGGCTTTTGTATTTTATACTGACTTTAATAATAACTTTTATTATCACTTTCAACTGACTTAATAATTGTTAATCACTTTGCTTTTAAAAAACTTGTTTTATCAGTATTATTTCAGAAACTTGAGTTGCATAAAGAAAATATCTCTCCATCTCCCCATTTTAACCCTTGTCAAGAGGGGATGGATCCTGGTAGAAATATCAGTGATAGAGAAAATTATAGAAAGACCTCAAACTCCTTTTAGGCTGTATGAGATCTGAATGGGGGAAAGCTGTCAGAAATTCACAGCCATGGGAAGAACTTAATCTGGGTTTGCACCTTGTTAAACATCAGAGAATCAACCACAAAGACTCAAAGCCATAGAAAACCAGGCTTCACCAGTTGTGCTGCTCATAAACCTACTTGTAAAAATCATGTGTTTTACTCTTTATTTGCCTTCTGGTTTTTGAGCCTTTTAGCATTTTTCTCCACGTAGAGGGTGCTATACATTTTCTCCAATAAAACTGCTACCCTGATAATCATATGACTTAAGGAACTGGGATTTAAAGAAAAATAACAAGTATCATGGGATCTGTGGTAAAATTAAAGAGCTGGCAATCCCAAATCCAGCTATTGTGCCTAGCACTGCAATATGTTGTTGCTGTCAGCTCTAAGGTTAGATCCAACCTGGTGGGGTTAGATCTTGCAGTGTTGAGCATGTGACTTGCACTCTTGATTAGTGGAAAAAATAATTACATTTATTTTTTACATACATCTAATTACATTTATAAGATCATTTCTTCATCAGCCTGAAGAACATTTAGGCATTTTGAACTTTAGCATTGCTTTGTCTTGTAAAAAACTTAGAATTGGATGACTGTTGGGTTTTGTTCTGACTAGGAATTATTCACTAACTTGTTCAGAAGTTTTCTGCTCAATAATTGAGTTTTGCACAATTATTTGTTCTGATTTTAACTTTTCTTTTACTGAAAGATATTGTCAAAAGTTTTTATGAGACTTGGAAGCTTCATTCATGTTTGGTTTCAAGAAGATAGACGCTTTGGTGCCAGGCTTTTTCCACAGGATTCCCTGGAGAAAGGAGCCCTGGTGCAAAAATTTAATGACAACTCTCCCTGCCTGAGGGCACTATTCAGAAACATAGAGGTGCCATGAAAACCAAAGACACTGTACTTGGAGTAAAACATTTGTGCACTGTAATTATTCTTTAGGTTGGGGTAGATTGCCTTTAGACAAGGGATTGTGTTGAATTATGACAACTTTTAAACCCTGACATGTGTGGAAGCTGATGTTTTCTTAGGCCACCTCATTCCTAGGCCCCTTTTGAATGTGAGATTGAAGTTCTTGAAGGACTGAAGCACAGACCCAGCTGTGATAAAATCAGTGAGATTAAGCACCTGTAATGCTCTTCACTTGTTCATTGTCCACACAAGATGATTTTCAGCTGGAAACCCAACCACTTGGTGTTGTGCACCTGAAACATCAGCTCAATGGAAATCTTTTGCTTTCTTGAACCTTTGGTAGCTCAGTCTAAAGGCCTGAAGACTGGGCAGGAAGCTGAATTATTGTAGCTGGATGGACTCCTGTGTTCACTTGTGTCCCTGCCAGTAACTCACAGTTACACCTTCACCTCACCTTAGCTGCATGGTTGTGGGACTGGATGAATGGAATGGGCTTCTGCAGAGCCCCACAGTCAGAGCAGGCTCAGGTGGCATTTTTGATTATTTACCTTGGTTAACCTGCCATAATGGTTGTTTTTTTGGGCTCTGAAGATTTTTCACCCTGCTTTGTATGTTGAACTTTTTCAAAAGGGGGCCTGCCCAGTGGTGCTTGCGGTTTGATTGGGACCTATTTCTTTTTTCCCACTCTTTGGTAATAGTAAGCAGAGATTGCCTGCAGATATGTAATAAAGTATTTAAATATGATTGAAATGTGTACATATTCCTTACTAAGGAGTTACATAACCAGGAACATTTGCTATCTATCACTTCCAACAGACTTCCTCACAAGAATTTGCTAAGTGTGTATGTATTCCTGTATGTGTGTGTAAATATGATATATAATGCAAATTTCTAAAAATGTTGCCAGATTGAAACACAAGCTGTGTCTTCTTAGAAGTAAAGCTTTGAATTTTTCATTGAGGTTTTATACGTTTTAGAAGCTTAAAATAAGAGAGCTGTGTTTGGTTTCGATTATTTGCTTAGACATTTCATTGCTGATCAGGGAGTAGGTTCTACTGCTCTATCCAGAATAGATTTCATGACTGTATTCCATCACTACCATAAAGTGTTCTGAGGTCTTGGGGTCTTTTGGGTTGCTGTGACCCTGAGAATGTTAAAAGTCTCTTTTCCCAGCCCGGGCACTTGAAGAATGAGTTGGAGCTCTTCATTTCTCAGTCTCAAGGTTGTTTATTGTATCTTATCTATAAAATTCTTTCTCCTGCCCTGCTGAGGTCCATCCAGCAGGACAGTTCCAGGCACTCTGCCTGCCCCCAGGGCAGTGTTATGTCTTTACATTAAAAACTACAGATACAATGTTTACAATTACTTTCTAATACCCATCACCTATGTTAGGCAGTGAGCTTCTACTCTAAACCAGTCTGTAAGTGCCAAAATCACAGCAGAAGATGAAGGCCAAGAAGGAGAAAAGGCTGGACATGCCCAGTTCCCTCCATCTTGCCTCCTGAACCCCCATACCAAAAACCCTAAAATCTACTTTTTCCACCCCGTGATAACTTCACTATTATTCTACCTAAACTGTTGTGGCTTGCTGACCTTCATATAAGGTTGGTAATTTGCTCCACGGGTCATAATCAAACCCACAGGTGTTTTGGTCTCTGTGCCAGGGTCTCTGAGCCCCCTGGCAGGGGTCCTGGCCGTCCTGTACAGCCAGAGGGATGATCTGAATTCCCACCCTGAGGGTTTTTTTTTTTTAGGGAGGGATCCCTAACGGTATTTTTTTTTCTTTCCACTGGGAAATAAGACACTTAAGTGTGACTTAAATCATGTCATTTGTTGAAAGGACCTTGTTTGAAGAATAGCAATGCGGCGGTGAGGAGGAACGCGTGCGTTCGCTGCGGTCCGTTCGGATCCTCTCCGGTTCCCCGGGGTTCCCTCCCCTCACCGGGCGCTGCTGCAGAGCGCGCGGGGGCCGCCAGGGGGCGCCGTGGGCACGGCAGAGCCCTCACGGACCGCGGCGGGAACGGACAGACATGGACATGGGCACAACCAGCGGGACAGCCGGGGAAACGAGTGATACAGGGCAGGGGGATCCATCTTCTCAAATCCCTTCTTAAAGAGAAGGGATGGCAGGAAAAATGAGTTGTGGCAAGGCCGTGCAGCGGTTTGTTTCATAACTTGTTCAGTACTCTGGGGAGTACTTTGTGGGTTCCTGGGAAAGGTGTTTTTTAAGATTGCTTGCATGTGTTGTGTAAGGTTAATCAAGAATGTGTAAGATTAATCAGGAATGCATATGTAGATGTGGCCCTTGATCTTTATTCAGGGATTTTCTCCATCACTCTGCCTTTATGAATACTGAGTAAAGCTAAGGATGTATTTTATTTTTGGATAAACTAGCTTCTTTTAGAAAAAAATTAGTGTTTTTAAAACGTCTATAATTAGGATAAACTCTTGATCAAGGAAAAAAGCCTTATTCAGTTAATACTCTTTTTAGAATGTAGTTTGCATTAGTTGGTTTTGATCTTTGTATGGAGAATATGTTGGCAAGGAAGGCCCAGGACTGACTTCAGTGGGGGCAGCAGACCCTCCTGCATGGGAGGCAGTCATGAAGTGCACATCTGGGCTGGATTAAGGGACAGCTTTGGGAAGGAAGATAGAGAAAGAAGAGATTTGTAGAAGCTGAGAGAAAACTGATTAGGGAACTTGTGCTTTAAAACTTAGGAAAAAACTACAGCAAGTTGTTTTGAAACAAATAAATTTAATGAAGGCTAATTGTCTAATAATGGAATTTTGTTATCTAGCTCTCACCTCCACCAGTGTGAAACACAACACCAGCTCAGTTAGTTTGAAACTGAGTCTGATGAACGGCCAGATGTTTTCTGCCAAATAGAATGGATAGTTTCTGCTCCCTCTTCCTTGGTGGTAAAACTAGCTTGCATTTCTCTGCTTTCTACACACCAGTTTAATATAATCAAACTTCTAGGGAACAAGAAAAGTCCCTTAATTTAAGCCTTCTAAACATTGTTATTTGATATGATCAATGTGTTGAAAAGTCATTAGAGAAGATGAAGACAAAAAAATTACTAAAAGCTTGTTTCTTTAGGAAGCCTAGTTTAAAAGCATAAATACACAGTCAAATGAAGCAATTTAATTTTAAAAAATCCCTGAAACAAATCTAACCTGTTTTCTAAAGAAAGATAGCACTAAAGTAGTTTGCTAGTGTTTCTCTTTTATTTTAAGACTTGGGGTTTTTTACACAAAACACTAACAGAATAATGTAATACATAATTGGGATAATGTTTGCAGTTCTTAAAATTCTGAATAATATCTTAAGGAACAGTACATTTTTATTTGCATTATTAATGATGCATTCACATTTGTGACATATTGCCTGCATGGGGTTTAGTTCATTATTTTCACAGCCTTCCCCTGAACTCTCCCATTCAATGCTGGATTTCATTGTGTGGTGTTTTGTTGCAGTGGCATCTAGAAGGCCTTCTGTGCCCATGTGTGCTTTATTTTGTTATTCAGTTACTGGTGATCTCCTTTAACATGCACTGGTGACCTGCAAAAGTCCTTCTAACCAGGATTATGCTGTAATTCCATGGCAATAGCCCCTTGGAAATTCCCTGTTTAGGAGTAGCTTGAAAGCCCAGTAGCAGAGGAGGCTGCCAACAGAATTTCACCAGTAAAAGACAAGCTGCATTGAGAATAAATAAATTTTAAAAAAGGGGGCTTTCCAGTTAGTGTTCCAAGGAAATTCTTGCATATAATTGTGTTAGAGAAACTTACTCTGTCCAAAGCCTCTTGCCTTACTGTGCATTGAGGTACTGCTGTTGTTTAATGTATGATATTAGGTTTAAGTAATGGAGGAACAGTTTGAAAATCTGTTCTTTAACCCCTTTTCAGACTGGTGCCCAACTCCATGGTGTGTCAGTGGGTTTCAGGGGGACTGTACACAGATCAGAACAAGTCTGCTACATGCACTGAACTTCTTATGCTTTGGAAATTGTTTTCTTAAAAATGTAATGGCCATGCTAAGTGTGAAGTTCCTGTTTTATTTTATCTTCCAGTAAACACTCAGCCATGTGCTTAGGGGCTCTTACAGTGCTCTAAACACAGCATGTTGTATTTATGTAGAAATTTTGACATGTCAATTTGTCTTACTGGTTGATGGTGCTTTCTGTTCATTTTTGTTTGTTAATTTTGTTAACATATAACTTTTCTAGAAAATGAAAAGGTTTGGACAGGAGCTTTCTATTTTGAGGAAATGAAAACATTTTTCATATGTTCTGGGAAGAGGCTTCAATGGAAACGCCCAAATGGCATGTGAAGTAAATCAAAATAAGTTAAAGTATGCTTCCCAAATATTTGTGTTGGAAAGAATCTACACTTTTTACTTCATAGTGAACATTTCTTTTGTTACTTGGAAAATATATGTTCTAAAAATACTGTGCTGTGAGAATGTTTAGACTTCTGTAAACAAGGGGCATCCAACCTAATATGGGTATATTGCAGTATCAAATTGCTGTACCAGGAAAATGAAGCAGCTTCACTTTCATTGTTTAGAAATCAATGGCTTTCTTCTTGAGACTTCTTCATTAGGCAATAATGTTGATGAGGCATAATGGTCATGGAATAGCTAACATTGAAAATGTTCTGTTCTTCTCAAGTTCTGTTGCTGATTGAAAAAAGCCAGGCTCTGGAAGTGGCTTATAATGGTGAAAATTAAACACAGATTATGATTCAAGCATAAATAGAACCCAGCTTTTTTGCTCTGTGTGTTTTTTTACAATGAAAATAATCCTGCTAATTGCAAAAGCTACTATCAAGATAATGCAGTATCATATCTAAAAATATTTTTCATGGTCACCAAATGCTTTATACTTTTTCAAAGACTCATATATATTACTTTTAACTAGCTTTATCTTCAGTGTTTTTATCTTAGTAGTTATTTATTCTGTTTTTCTTGACTTATTTATAATTAATTTGATTGGTTTTAATAGTATTTAGAAACATTAAGATGATAAAAATTCTAAAATTGTGCTAAAGTAAAAATTTCCATTTCAAATACCAACACAAGAACATAATTTATCAATAATACTTTTCAGAACTGGCTTAGTTCTGCCCTTTAGGAATTTGTTTTTCATTTTTCATGTAGGAAGAAGAAAGACGTATGGCATCTATTGCAGCCAGGAAAGAGGAAGAGAGGAAGCGTGAAAGCCACAGACAGACCTTGCTTAAGGTATTGCCTTGGCTGTTCTAAGGTTACTGTAAACCAGTTTACAGCAATCATTTATATCCCTATTTTTGCTGCAGCTATTGTATTATGTATCCCAGTGTGCCTCTATCTATTTTCACAGCTTCAGCAGTGCACTCCAAGACTGACACTGTTCAGTCAGACATGCAAGGTACACTTTAGCAGAAAGCCCATGTGGAACACAAGTTAGTGGATGGCAAGCTTCATTTTCATAAATCCCGGCTAAAGCAAAGGATTCCTCCAGTGATTTCACATTCCTTGGTCTCCCCTTTCCAGGTGAACACTTGGGCTGCAGCCATGCAGGCTGATCTGAAGTAGTTTTTCCTTCATTTTCTCCCATTGAATTGATTCCTTGCTGTGGATAGAGTGCAGGGGCCCTGAGGGCACAGGCAGGCTCCAGCTGTGTGTCTGTCAGCACACTCTGATCTGGCTTATCTGCCAGCCCAGCTGGCCTGCTGGGTCTGACACACACAGACAGCAGTGCCCCACCAGGGGAGACCCTGCTGCCCTCCACAGCACTCATCATGGGGCTGTTGGCTGCATGAGCTGTGCTCCTCATGGGACACCAAAGATCCAGAATCTGCCTCCAAATCATCATTTGGCTCCAAATCCCTTTTTTTTTGAGGAAAAAGCTGTCTACTTTTTTCTTTAGTTTTGTTTTTTTTTTTTTTTTGTTAGCCAGTTATGCCTCTACAAACAATCTTTTTCAATTTGGCATTCAAATAAACAAGAAATGCTCACGTCCATATTAAGTTTCCTAGGTGAAATCATATTTCATGAAGGAGATTACACTGGATTAGTTGCAGGAGGCCATAAGAAGTGGAGCAAACATACAGAACTGAAAAATAAAAAGGCACAAACAGAATGTTAACAGTATGTTAAAAGATGTTTTAAGTATATCAAAAATCCCCAAGAGAATAGGGGTGAAAAATTTTGTGTCCAGTGAATAAGAATATGTTTTGATTTCCTGTATATTAGTATCCTTGTATATTTCTGTTTGATTAAAAAATTGTTATAATAAAAAGAGGCTTAGATATGCTTTGAGGGGTGGTTTTGGGTTTTTTAAGCAGTGTGTTTGTTTGGTTTTGGTATTTCTTCTTTCCCTGCAAGATATTGATGTATTGAAAGTCTCTTCAGATGTGAAGTGTTGGTGATAGATCTTAGTAGCATCAAGAAATGGAAAATTAGTAAAAAATTTTCACACATGACATTGTCTAATGCTGTTGAAATTTCTCTCTGACTATAAAAAAAAAAAGGTGGGTATTTATTTGTAGTTCATGTTCTTAACCATTGATGTAATGTTTCCTTGTAGCAGAGAGATTGTCTTGGTGGCTTACATTTTGGGGTGCTTTTTGCTAGTGGAAAATTTCCTTAGAAGAAAAAATATTTTTAACACCTGGTGTCTTCATTAATCAATTTCAACATTACATTTTAGACTTTAATTTTATCAAAGTATATTTCCTGTCTTCGATTAGTTAAGTGGCACAGCAGTCAAATACCAATATTTTTCATATTATTTGATGATTTTGTAGATTTTCCTTTGTAAATGGGTTGTTATGATTCAGGCTTTTTTCCTGTTCCACACATTTGAATTAAAGGAACAAATATGCTCATAGATACAATGTCCAGCAAAAAAGTTGTCAACTATAGGTTTCTTCATTGTTAAATCTGAAAAAAATATTTAGAGAATTATCTTCTGCAATTTTTTACCATCACATTTCTCCAACATTTCTTATGCTATAGAAAATGTAAATGAAATTATAGGCACTCATTCAGTAGCAAACAATTGCTGTTTTCCTGTATGCACTGCATTGAAAATGTTTATTTCACCAATGTCATCTCTTCTTTTTCCCTTGCTGATACTTGTCTGTCCAAACAACAGAATTTCTTCATCTCTTTTTCCAGACTTCTTTTTTATTGCTTCCAACCCACTCTTCTGGGAAAGCTTCTGATGTACTTTGAAATGTATAGAGAATGTCATTCCTTTCCAACAGTGGTCGAACTTAATATTTACTGGAACAAGAGAAAGTTACTGCTAGCAGAATCTTCACACTTGTAAAGTTTGCTTTATGCAGAAGGAATTCATGGAAGTTTTTGAAGTTCTGTAGGAATCCAGCAGCCCACATCTGAGGGCTGACAAAGCAGTAGAGCTGTACAGTAATTGAGGTTGGGACCCTCAGCCTTGAGAACAAACAGAATTTTCTAAAGATTGTTGTGATAAAAACCACTGATGATTCCAGCTTCCCTCCCCTTCTGTGACATGGGCTCAGTCGTTGTGGAAGTCTGTAAGTGTTGAGCACTAACCAGAGAGCATCAGAACTCCCATGGCAAATGGAACATGAGCTAGAGTTTTGAGCTCTTTAAAATGGAAAAACTTGCACAAGTAGCAGTTTCCATGTCCTAAGTAGCTTAACTTCATGCTTTCATAATTTGTGGATTTATTATGTTACTTTTCTTGTTTCTTTATTGCAAATTTTGTGAAATTATGTTCTGGCACTTATGCAAAATAGCACTAGAACAATGCATTGATTTTAATGCATAACCACCAACCACTAGTACAGTTTCTTCAGTTTGAAACAATTGAAAATGTTTTGCTTGAGCAGCACATTTCAGACCAAACAAAAGTGCTGCTCCTGCCCTGCCATGCCTCATGGTGCCCCGTGTATCTCGTTGCAGGAAAAGAAGCGGTTAACGATCGGTAACATCGCCCGGCAGTGGGAGATCCAGCAGAACCAAATCGCTCTCGAGGCTTCTTTAAACAAAGATAAAGAAAACGAGCCCTGCCAGATCAATGGCAGTGCTGCATTTGTATTTCCTGAAGAAAGCAGGTATTTTATTTGGTGATGCTTTTGCCTGTTCAAGTCTTCAGTTCCAGGTTACTGCTTCTCACCACTGAGATCTCGCTGTATTTTGTTATCAAAAATACAACACATGCACAGCAACCCTGAAAAGATGGCTTACTTTGCTTTTGACCATTAGAAATGAGTAACATGTTTAAAAAGCAATAGAACAGCAACTCATTGCCTGAAGAAGTGCAAGCTAAATTATTATGTGATTTTGCTAAATAAAGGACAACTTCATGTTTACAAGAAATGTTAAATGTGAATTCCTGAGCCTTCTTGAGGCTGTTCATTTCCTTAACAGCTTAGATTGTTGCCTTCAGTTTAAATGAGCAAGATTAAGATGTATGAGCATTATGAAGATTTCTAATCTCTTTGTGTATCAAGAGGTTTCATAGTTGAAGTCAGGCTCTTAGCTTGAACTGCAGCATCTTTTATTAGACTGCTTTCACACCCATGCAATAACAGTAGCAGTTACCAGATTTAGTTTTATTCTCAAGATAATTTTAGTGTTTTTTGGTTTAAAAGGTATTATTTTTGCTTATTTACATCTAAAAAAGTGGCCATGTGGTGAGAAACCACTGCAGAACGTAATGAGCACTGTATGCCTTGGATTTGGCTGAAACCAAAGTAGCACTTTAACCTTGGCTGGCTCAGGCAAATGCCTGAAAAAATAGTCTGCACAAATTCAATAGCAAGTACAGCTTCCTGCTGTCCCTGGTCAATGCTGCAAATGTCAGGGATGCTCAGGAAGTCTTTGTCTCTCACAAGCAGAACCCATCTGAGTTTCAGTCTTGTATGGCTAGAACTGGTTCTTATCTCCAGTCAAGTGCTACATCTTTTGAATCACTTTTTCCTTAGCATGTTTAAATTGCCATCATCTTTTCTATTCTTGTGCTTCCAAAGGTTTCACCTGAATGCATTTGCCCATTGCTTTCTTGCCTGCTTGGTTTCTTTGTCATTTAATTTAGTGTTGGTAATCCCTCCCCCAATGACCAATGCAGTGTAACTATGGTAGTTTGACTGTTTCTCTATTAATGAAGAAATTCCCATTGCTTGAGAAATGATGCTGTTTTGATGTATGTGTTTTATCATAGTGAAGAATTGCAAGATGAGCTACTAAGCAATAAAATTGGAGGTGAAATTCAGAATAGATAAGTAATTAGAGCTTCACATATGAAGTGGTAGGCTCTCAACATTTTCAGTTGAGTGAAATTTTAGAGTTCTGATTCTTATTGTCAAGAGAACATCAGATTGCTGCTAGTCAAAATACATTAACAAGACTAAGAATGTGGTAAAGAATAAAATAATAACAGTCATTACATAACTTTCTAAACCTGAAATTTGTGCTTATCCTTAGGTCTTTGTACACTTTAGGTCCAGCCAGCTGAGTGTATCATGTTTGTATCTTGTTTGAAGTAGGACAAAAAGAGATAGTATTCAGGAATACCTGGATTTATTGCTCAATTTATAAATTGCTCTTGTCAATTTGAAGGGTCGCACTATTTGAAAGAAATGCTTGAGTTATTGCTGATGTCCACTTTTACATTTCACATAGCAAACAGAATGTGAAGGGGACATTGCTTAAATAAATACATTGTTTGAAGCTTTGTTTAGATATCTAAAGCAATATGAAACATGCTGGGTTACCATTCTTAGCTCAAATTTTAAAGCCAATTACTAAATATGAATGGACTCTTTATTTAATTTGCCCCCACCACCAACTCAAATACACCCAGACCCTTTCTGCTGAAGAAGTAGAACAAATACAGTGTTACTTGATGGAAGAAGGGTTTTCCAGCCTTTACTGTATTTGAACCAGATGGGGTACAGAAAATGGATGAATGCTGAGCAATGCCATTGCATTTGACAGTTGAGTTTTGGTAAAAGAAAGGACTGTTATTTGGTAGAGTGATGATATTATTTCAAAATCATCTCATTTATATCACTGTATTTTTATTTCCTCTACAGATCTCTTGATACAATCCTGAGCAGTGCAGTACAAGGCTTGTCTGTTCTGGAGTCTCATTTAGTGGAGGTGGAAGGAGACACTCTTGGCTTGTATGGTGCTGGGGCACTGGAGTGCCTGGATCGAAACTGGAGTGTTCAAACAGCTGGCATTATTGCTACAGTCTCCTTTATGTTCATAGAATTTGATGAAATTGTTCAAGTGTTAGCAAAAGTGAAGACAAAATTTCCTAACTGTGTGGTGAGCATGCCTCATGTTTCAGCTCTGAACAGCTGTGGAATATGGGTTGTCTAATAGAACCTTACTGTGGAATATGGGTTGTCTAACAGAACCTTACTTTGGCATAGCCCCCTCACTAAGTGCTTTCATGTCAATAGATACAGTTAAGAATTGCAAATTTCCTTCTGTTATAATGATAACCTTGATACTTTAAAATTAATAATTTAAATTTAGATTTATTTTCAGACTGATTTTTATTTCTTTTAATTCCTTTGGCCTACCTAATTATTTTTAAGCTGCAAAACTTGTGTGTAAATACAGTATTGTTATGAAACCATGGTAGCAGAAAGACTTCATTTGTGTGTCAGTTTAAAGAGCAAAGTGCTGATAGGATAAAAAGATGAAGATTAGAAGGAATAGCTGACTAAATCAGCACAGTTAATGAAATTCCTCAGTTCTTGATGGAGAAAAGCAACATGAATGAGAAGTCTGTTCAGTTTGTCTCTGTTTTTTTCTTAGTCATTCAAATCAGTCATTTTGATGCAAATCGTAAAATAGAGATAACAAACATTATCTGAGCAAGCAACTTGTAGCTCAGATTGTCTGGATCTGGAGCTCTCTGCTGCTTCTCAAGATTTTTAGTATAACAAAACTTAATGGTTTAATTGAGACTGCTCAATTTGTGGGGAGCTCAAGACAAATTTATATCTTAATGAAACAATTGTTTCACTGTGGGTGAGGGACAATTTGTGGGCGATAGCAGGATCACAACTAAATTTTTACCTTCACCATCAACTTTTCCCCCTAGCTCTTCCCACATTAATGCTGCTATGTAGCACACACCATGCTCATAGGAACATTAGTGTAGGGCAGGGTATGAGTTAGGCCAGCACCCTGTGCCTGAAAAGGGAAGAATATTTTAAAAGCATGTATTGTACTTACTTTTATCTGTAGATATTGCCGGTGCTTTACTTGTAGAATTAAGGTAGGCATTGTTTAAGTAGTATCATTGCTTTATGTAACATTGAAAAATATTCCTGCTTTAAGTAAAGATTTTACATTGCTTGGGGCTTGCAATGTTGACTCTTAGTATAAATAATACAGCACTAGGTTGATACATTGATGTGTTTTGCTACAGAGATCTCAAATGAAATGCCCTCACTTGCTTCATCAGACACATGAGTGTTACAGTTTGAAAATAGAGTGGCACAGAATAGAATCATTGTGTTCACTCTTTGTTTCCTTATTTAATTTATTGGGGTTTGACTTTCCTTAGCACCTGAAGTTCAAGGAGACAAATCTTGTGGCGCTGCAGCAGTTCAATGCCTTGGCTGAGATGCATCGCATGGAGCAGTTGACAGTTGATCCTCAGGGAAATCCAGTTGTCAACTTGACTTTGTGGAAATCCTATGTTCTCTTCAGACTGAACCATTTTAATCTGCAGAAGATAAATGGAGAGAAGGTAGGACGGTGGTGCTTCTTATAATTGCTCTTGCAGAATAAATTAGTGTTGTTTTTAAAAGAGGAGATGAACTCCTAATGAAATGAGCACAACCCTGTCAGTGTCTTTTTGGTATTAGGGGGAAAAAGATTTAAGTAGACTTCACCATGTAATTTCTTGTGCAATTAACATTAAAATTAATAATATTTAGTAAAATTATGTGAAATTATTATTAAATAACTGCTCAATTTCACTTGATTTTAAGGAGTACTTTTTGAGAAAATCACAGCACTGACATTGAATACTTAAGCAGAAATGTGTTTGACAGACTCCATTGTAGTTTACTGTATATGATTATTTACAATTGCCAGTGTTACGAAATACCATAGAATCATATTTTTTGCTTTAAGCCTGTTACAGGAAAAGTCTGTCAAATCGATTTTTAAAAATTTTTTCTGCTTACTACGTACAAGATCTTTAGGGTGTATTTTTTGTTGTTGAGTGAGCATTTCATGTTTAAATAAATAGAAAGTTAGGACACTAATATTGCTGTTCTTTGTATACTTTGTATTCCCCTTTACATCAATTGAAATTAAATTTATTCAAGCATATAAACCAGCTATTTTATACTTGGGCTTTGATCATAAAGGGGGTGAAAATAGTTACAATGCAACACAATGTTTGAATGGACATCCAATTTTAAATGCTAAGTAAGTTTAAGAGATGTTATGGAAGTTAATTAGAGCAAAAATAATACACAGCTTTAGCGTTTAGATCTGGTATTTTAATTTGGTCATCATCATATGTTTTTAATTAGATATACTTGTTATCTGATCCAGCCAAAGCTGGATGTCGTGGTTTACTTGGTTTTAGTTGTATAAAACATAGATTAGTTGTTCAGAAGAGTAAGAGTGGGTAAAGAGCTTAAATGAATTAAGTAGCAAAGAAAGGATGGAAATAGGGCTCACTCCAACAGCACAGTATCTTGAAAAGGAAAAAAATATAACTATAAAAATCCCATGAAAAATATAAAATAACTTCAAATGTAGTACTTTGCTGAAAAAATGCTCTTCAAATTAGATTTAAAAAATAGAAAGTTTATTTCTTTTTTTACTACATCATGTTTTCAAAATCTGCTAGTGATTCAGCTGAAAAGCAAACAGATAATTCTTGTGTTTGGTCTTCATGCAGAAAGAAAGTAACACAACTGTTTTGGTAGACTTTTTGTTACAATCTCGAGGTCAACAAATTCAGTCTCTGAGGGAAAACTTTGTATTTAATAGTTCTTGGGGATTAATTTAGTAAATGGAGCACATGTAGCCCAGCATGATTTTATGTAGGGCATATATCAGATCTTAAATATGTATGACAAGAACATTTTTGTCCTCAACAAACTTTTTCAGCCAGACCACACTACATGAAGATGTGCATACAGATTTGTTTTTTCTAATGTCATTAATCATTTGGAAAGTGCCTTAGCTAAGCAGAAGAAAGAGATGAGCTCTGATTGCTGTTTTTCATTACCCTACAGCAGAAGTCATGTTATTCAGCTTTGCAGATGTGTATTACCTATTGGATTAACATGAGTAATAAAAAATTCTATTTCAATGTAAAGAACACAACCCCTGAAGTGATTCTCAGACCTTAGATCAGCCCTAAATAACAGTTCCAGATGACAGAAAGGGAAATGTGCATATTCTGCTATTCTGATCACCATTTGTGTGCAGTGTTTGTGGAGACAATATTGTGTTGTCAGCTCTGAGCTACGCAGAGTTGCAAAGTAAAAGCAATATATACTAACTGAATTAACTAAATAAATTGCATCACTCCAGCACTTTTAAACTGTAAAAAACTTCTTTAAAAAAACTGTTATTTTCTCCCCAGCCTTCCCCCACCATTCCAGTTAATATTCCAGCTGAGTGTTGGTCTCCCCCTAACAATAATTCTGTGCCCTTGTCCAATTGTTACATTTACTAACTGTGAAGAAGCAAATTGTCTTTATTGAGATACTACATGAAATTCTTCCCAGTGATAGTAATTTCAGATTAATTCTAAGCTCAGATTAATTCTAAGCTGTTCAGGTTTGAAGTTACCAAGCCCTCCAGAGTGCTGTCCACCCCATGGTATGGGATAGAGTGTGACAGATGCACTCCTGTGCCTGAGCAGGGCTGCTGGCACAGTCAGTGCCTGCTCTGTGCACTTGGCAAGGGGCAGGCACAAAGCCTTACATTTATGTGATACCACCGTTATCATCTTTTTGTGATTAATGGAGCAAACAATGCACTGCACTAAGATAGAAAACATGGGTTTCTGTGAGCTGGAGACTGCATTCAGCATTGCTGTCTCTGTTGACCTGGTCCTTATGCTTCTCTTAACATAAATAAATACATTAAAATCACTTATTTCTCCAGCAGGCATTTCTGCCTGCACTGGGCTTTGTTCCCCTAGCTGCCTTCTGTGCTCTTTGTTTTAGACCTTGCTTCTGTTGCAGACTGTTCAGCAAGGTCATCTACTCCTAGGCTACTATGTAAGAGTTACTTAATTTTTAAGTGAAAATTAACAACTCCACTGTAAAAATGGAATTGACTTTACATTTCTATTTTCCTGATCTGTGTTTTGACTGAATTTACCCCTGCATTATGCTATTGCAGTATACTTCAGGCAGGTGTAGAATGTATAGTCTCTAAACATTACACAAGAACACAAGAAAAATCTGTTAATGTGGATCAAAATTCCATTTTATGCACACATTTCAATAACACAGAATACAAAGTTTGTCTGGAAGTGCTTAGTAAATATTGTGAGTATTGAAGTGTATTTAATAACGGGTTACTCTCCCAAAGTATGTTGTAGGATGAATGGAAATTAAATTTCAACCAGAAGTTAAGAAGTCAATGAGTAAGTTTCATTGTCCAGTGTTACCCAGGTCAGATTTTGTGATCATAAAGATTGCTTCTGCACTCAGTACAAAGCCAGGGGCCCAGAAACTGTGCCAAAAAACTTTTGGCAGTTGAAGTCAGTTCATAGTCTGGCCATCAGGGAGAAACACAGGCCGTGGTCTCCAGAGATTACAAGCCAAGACAAACAAAAAATAGTAACCACCACCACCAAAGAATGAATCTCTTCCACTTTCTTTACACTTTTCAATTTTGTATAAAATGAATCCTGAAAATTTTTCAACCACTGGAAGTTAGCCTAAAGAGCAGCTGGAACTTAATATTGAAACAACAGTATGGTAGACATTTAGAGAAATATAATGAGTGAACACTTATTTTCAGGAGCTGAAAAATACAGAGAAAATTTTTTCCCTCTAAAGCCTCTCTTTTATAAAACCTTTTCCATGATGCTGCCAAAATAAGGGAGTCTGTAAGTTATCTTTTCACATGTGCATGCCCAGAATCTTTCTGTTTCTCCAGCATAGCTTAATCAGAAATTTTCCAGTAAACCTTTTTGTAAATGCATGCAGTATGGAGCAGAATTAATATGTCTGGCCTTCAGAAAATGAATGTAAGAAACCTTTTTAAAATTCCTCACTTCACAAAGACTATCATGAAGCACAGGGCAACATTAAAATATCCAGAATGACAGGAAATAAAACAAGCACCAGTACCCCATCTGGTTTCTTCTAAAATATATTTAAAGTGCCAGTAGAAGAAAGTCTATGTTTTGAAGATTGCCTGCAGTGGATCTGTGTGCAGTGCTCTATATAATAAATTTCAGTTAATTCTCAATGTGCATATGTAATGAAATATGCATGGGCTAATTTTGAAATGTAATTTTTTTCTTTTTTCTCCCCTTCCCACTCTCTCACAGGTTACTGAAAGTGACATTGTAAAGGCAGAAAGGCTCTTTGGCATTCTGGCATATGTGGCATCCTCAGAGCTGCCTCATTACCGCATGCTTTCATTATTTGGAGAATCCAGGTAAAGTACAAGAACAGGACTGGAGTTTGTCCAGAATGTGTTGCCTAACTCTTTTGCACCCTGTTATAATAAATTCATTTTAAGTAAAAAGATGAAAATTTCACAAATACCATCTTCTAGAAGATAGGTCCTCTGCATAATGCACAGGTGTTACCATTTCTCTATGTAGCCAGAGGTTTTCCCAGACCTTGTCTGAAGTCTGCTGAGGAGATGAAAAGGAATATGCACACAAATGCATGTCAGGTCTGCATTTGTACTGGGATTGCTGGACCTTCATGATAAGAACTGGTTATTTAGTGGGTAGTTTATAGTGGATAATTAATGGTTAACAGATTTAAGAGTTGTAGTGTAAAAGAGGCTGCCAAACCCCCCTATTTTTAGTCTTCTATAGAAAACTATGCAGAAATACTTAATAAAAGTTAAAGCTGCAAGACTTCCTATTTAGGAGATGCTATTTGATATCAGAGTCAATTGTTTAGAGACAAATTAAATAAGGGACATCTAGAGTCATACGTAATTGAATAACTTGACGGTGCAAAGTACTTTAAAGCTCAAAAATCAATGTTCAAAAGCAGAACTCCCCCTTCACAACAGCTAGAAAAATATGCACTTAAAAGTTTTTGATAATTAGGATTGTAAATCTCATTTCACAGGAGGAAGCAATTCCATTATCTGCTGGAGGGAAAGGGAAAGAAATCTGGGGTTGGGAGTGAGGAAAATAGTGATAACAGAAGAAGTGGAGGGGAAAGCACAGCTCGAGCAACGTTGAATTATATGACAAAAGATTTTCATATGGAAAAGCTTGAGGTAAATATACCATTACAAAATATTTACATTTTCTGTTAGGTAACCTTAGGCTACTACTCTTTGAATTTATCTATATGTCAGATTTCAGTTGGGCTATTAAGAATGGTGATTTTAAAAGATCCCTTCTTAATGTATTTACATATCTGATCAAACATTTTATCTAACTGATCTTTTCCTCACAATACTGGAAAATGCTCAATTTCTGTCTTTGGTGAAGTGATTCCTGAACAGTGCCACGGTCTCAGAAATACATTCTGAACTACAAGCCATATGGAGTGAACACAATTTTTTTAGGAAGAAAAATGTATATTGCACATGTTAGTTGTTTCCTGAATGAATTGGTGAAGAACACCTTCAGACAATGCATGAGATAATGCAGGCTGTAGTAATAAAAAGCTGCTTCCTAGCTTTTAAGTGAGCTACAGGAAAATAAATATATAGGCAAAGTACTAGGTTTAATTATTAATAAAATTGCAAGCTGGCTTGTTTCAGACAAGGGCATCAGTCACGCTTGTTTTAGTTTGTGTTTTTGATCTGCTCACTCTTTTGCTTGGGCAGAGGGAAATTGTTCCCAGGGTGAATATGATTTTTTCAGCCACAATCTCCCTTCTGAGCAATCATCATGAGTTCTAACTGTAGGCACTCTGCTTCCCACATTTGTCCCATTGTTTGCTTTTTGATGGAAATACGTAAATCCTGTACTGCGAGAAATTAAATCAAATTCAGTAATCGCTGAATCTTTTATTCCATTGTGGTTTTATTATCTCAGATCCACAGCATAAGAAGGAGACTGTGACTGTGTGGAGAGTTTAAATTAAATTAAGAAAACATTTCAGTCTCAAAAACAGTGATAGCTCTTAAATCTTTGAATGGCATGGAGAAGGCAGTGAAGTATTCCTGTTGTCCTTTACCATGGAACCAGCCCTATAATAAAATAAAGTGAGCTTAGTATTTGTACAGTCCATTAAATAAATATGTTGTTTTCTTTTCCCAGTGCAGCAATTCCCACCTTGTCCTTTGCTGTAGCATTATGCCTGTGGCAGCAGCTACTGCAGGGTGTCACAAGAGTACGTCCTGGCAAAAGGAACCCTTCCAGGTCCCCAGCAGCAGTAAACTAACATCACAAATGTGGCTGAGGAAGCGTATTGCTAAAGATGACAGGCTTGGGTCTTTGATTAATAATTTGGGGTTTTAGCTGACACTGCTGGAAAGCATTTTCTCACCTTTATTAGTCATTAAATCTTTGTTTTGGTGGCCTGAAGCATGATCTAACATTTTTAACAATGCTGCCATTGTGCCAAACTAGCTATATATTTAGCTTACTGTTGAAAGCTTAAGGCATTTTATAGGAACTTTGCAGAAGCAAGGATTAATACATTTTGATGTACTAAAACTGAGAGCTAGTAGTTACACAAAACACAGTGTCTTTTTATTATTGTTAAAAGTTCAGCTTACCTCAGTATCTAATGTAATACATATTAGGAACCAGCACTTGCCAGGGTGACTGTGGAAAAGGATGAGTACTGGGATGTTTTTCTAAGACCATGTTCTTGTTAGGGCATGTAGAGAAATATCTGCTTTTCAACTGTTGTACTGTAAGGATGAAATTCTGGGAAGGGAGAGAAGGAAAATTAGTTTAGTGTTTAATAATTTCTGTACATTTTCACTGCTATGCCAGAAAGCAACACAAACTGTGATGCTGTTAACAGGTATTTATATAGTTACTTGAAAGTTAATTTCAGATAAATTAATTACTTAATATAGTAGGAACATTATGAATACATTAAGGTATTGTGGCCACACTCATAAAAGTGAGTGGGCCATGCAACTTAAAACCAAGGGGAGAAAGTGCACAACAGCATCTGCCAGCTAATTGCTTTTGTTTCATTCATTCAATTTTTGAGAGGGTTTTTGTGGATTTGCTCTTGTTTAGCCTTTTTTTCCCTTTTTTTTATACATTGTGTAATTTCCTCTCATGCAGGAAATCAAAGAAAGAAAAACCTTTTGCCAGACATACGTTGAGAACTTAGTGAAAGAAGCAGCTGACATCAATATGAAGAATGAATCCTTGCAGAAGCTCTGGCCTCAGCTGTTCATTGAGCTTGTCAGAGATGCAGTGCTGGAAATCCGCAATAAAAACTCCTACATGAAACTCTGCCTCCAGAGGATCACTGAGCAGAAACAGTAGAGTCCTGCAGGCTTTTGGTTCACTATTCTCTCATGTTTTACAAACTTAAACCAATAGAATATGAAATTATCATCACTAGGGCATCCTTCACTTCCTCCCCACAAAGGGATGCCTTTAAATCTTACTTAACTCTTATTATTTTTGAAATGAAAGTTTACTTTGATACTGCTTTACCAATGCTTCCTTGGCTATCTAAAGTGATAGCAAAGAAATGACTTGGTGATTGTTCTACTAAAAGTTCTTGTTTATTATTTTCTGCCACCCTTGATTCTGTAGTGCTACAGCATTGATTTTTAAGGAACAAATTTAAAAAGTTTGCCTTATTTTTATTGAACACTTTTCAATTGTCACTTTTTTGACTGCTGCTGTTTAAAACCCCCAAGAATAGTAGCTAAATTTTTTATGACCGGAACCTAATAAATTATTTTACACCCTGAACTCAATGAAGACTTATTATTATTCTTTAATTTGTCAGATTATAGAACACTTTTTCACATGAGAGTGCTCAGAATGTTGACATTTAATCAGCCTAATTCTCAACTGGACAAATTGCCCAAACTCAATTTCAAATGTTTTTTGTTAATGTTACTAAGGTTGTGTAAATTGTTATAGGTAAAATATGATTCCAGGGTGTTCTCACTTGAGCTTTATTTTTGTTTTGTTAAAATATGTTAGTATAATTTATTTTGTTTCTTGATTACTAACTTATTAACTTCAGATATTTGCCAAGATCAAATGAGCTAAAATGCATGCATTACATTTGGTAGGGAGACTGATAACTGCTATTCAGTTGTAATTCATTTCTGTGACTCTGTGAAAATTTCATATTATCAATAAAAATAAATTATTCACTTTTACCTTTCACAGATAATATAAAAAAGTACTGTATGCAAAGAAAAGACTTAATGCTGCATGAAGAGATGAGACACAACTTGCCCCAAAATCAACTGAAAGGGTAGAAAAAACCTCATTCCATAGCACAGTAACTGCCACAATAAACAGCTTGCCAGCTTCTGTCCAGAAATTGAATCTAGGAAGCCTTAGCAAGTCCAGCTGATTGCCATGGATGGCATTCAGATGCAGGTAGAAAGTTGTGCCATTTAAATTTAATTTTTTAGTTCCATTGTATCTTAACTACAACAATCCAAAATCTTTGTGCTTTTTTTACTTAATTAAAACTGTTCTTATTTAACTTGGGCTCATTTATAAAAAAGAAACTAAAGAAAATTTCCTGCAAAGATTTCTATGACTCAAAGGTAAGTTTATTTTTAAACTGTATCTAGAAGGTATTTTCTGTCAAAGCAGAGATGCAGATGCAGTTTAATAAGTTTTTATGCCCAGAAAGTCATGGAAGGTTTGGGTTGGAATGGACTTTAAAGACCATCTAGTGGCAGAGACATTTTCCACTAGACCAGATTGCCCAAAGCCATGTCCAGCCTGGCCTTGAACACTTCCAGGGATGGGGCAGCCAGAGCTTCTCTGGGTAACCTGGGCTGGGGCCTCACCACCCTCACTCAATTTCTTCCATATATCCAATCTAAGTCTTCCCTCTTTCATTTCAAGCCATTCCCCCTTGTGCTGTCACCTCATGCCCTTGTTCCAATGCCCTCTCCAGCTCTCTTGGAGCCCTCATGGGCACTGGAAGGTGCTTTAAGGTCTCTTATCCAGGCTGAGCAGACCAAGCCCCCTGAGCTTTAAATGAGTACAGGAATTAAATGGTCACAGGTGTTTTGGAGAGTTCAGCCTGCTTGCATTCAGGTCAAGCTGGTGCATGTGTGTTGTGTGAGGGAATCCAGTTTCAGAGCATGTGACAGGTTGGCAGTGATGTGGGTACATCACTGATAAATGCCATTTTCCACTTGGTTCATGTTATATTTGCAGGTAGTTGTTTTTCAGTCTGCAGAATGCAGTGGAGGTTAAGTCATTTAAATTCTGAGGGAGTGTTAGAATTCCTGGAGAAACTGCTCCAGCAGTTGATAGAATTTAATAGAAACAATCACCTATCTGGGCTTTTTGAACTGCCTCATGGAATTTATAATAAGATTAGTTTATTTGGTGGGATTTTTGTTTCCATCCCATTGGAAAATTGCACTCTCAAGTTTTATAGAGCATTTTATTAAAGGAACAAATTAGGGCCCTGCAAAATGTAAGAAAATGAGAGTTTACATTAGAGAAAGAGTCAGTGTAGAAATGATCATGCAATAGGTTTTTGGATCTCTCATTTTCTTGACATAATTTCTGTGCCAAGGGGGTGCATGAAGCAATTCCAGCTTCTGCAGAGGGACAGAAAAAGCTCAGCAGCTGTGTGGAAGTGCAGAGCTCTCCTGATGATGTAGCTGGAACAGATGGGCCCCTTTTGAATCAGATTCAGCAGCAGTAAAAGAGTGGAAAAAAATGTTTTCAGAAGGTTGTATGGGTCTAGAGGAACAGGAAGTCCTCCATGGGAAAATCAAGAGAAAAGCCAGAGTTTCTGATACTGAGTCTTTAGAAGCATAATCCTGGTTTGAGGCTTTAAGGTAGGGTCTTGAAAAAATGAATCAGAGGGTATTGATGGGGAGTTGTAGAAACATCTTAAAATGCTCTGTATCCCCAGTGGTCTGTGAATGCTGCCAGTTTGGACTTTTTTCACTACCAGCAGCTGTTTCATAACAGGATTGCTAAATGGCTGAAGTCAGGGTAGGTAGGCAGCTCTTATAAATGAAGAAAAGATTCATGTTGGGCTCATATGTTATTTTCACATAAAAACAGTAGGAAAAAAAAAAAAGGAACTTACATTTTCACTAATTCTTTTTAGGAAACAAGTGATAAATTAAAGTGATATTAGGCCTAAGAATACATAGAATTTACAGCAGATGGAGGATCTTAAAATTGTTAGCATGCTAGATGTTGTTTTTGTGGTTGCCCAAATAATATCTTAATTCATACAGACTCATGAGATACATTCCTGTCGTTGCTTAGTACCTAAAAATGTGAAGGTCATATAAGCAGCAAATTTTTAGATGTTCTGAAACTTATGTGCCACAAATAGGAACTTTGTATGGCTACAGATGCAAATTGATGAGTTAAGATAGCAATTAATATTGAGGCTAGGGAACCTTTTAATAAAACCTTCCAGTCTGAAAGCAGTTCTTTTTTTCTTCTTCAAAAGCCTTTAAATGCTGCATAAAACCAAATTTTGATGTTGTTAATATTTCACTGATATCCCATCCAAAGTAAACAGTGATCCTCTCCTGTAGCTGACTTCTGCACAAGACAGGAACTATTACTGTAAAATATCTGTATGATAACTAGAAATCACCTTGAGGGTTAAAAAGATACTGTTTAAAGTCCTTTGCAAAGTCTTGGGGTTCATTTTTGGATTATTTATGCAATTTGCTTCTTTCCTGAGACAAATTTCTTCTATGTCCAGCCAGAAGCAGATAATGATGTAGGATATTTTGCTCATTTCAGTTTAGCTGTTTCACACACGAAGGCCCCATTATGTCATGCAGAGTCACTGTTTTGTTACACAACTGAAATTTGATCTTCAGTAAGGAGACTGATGAGGAGCTGTATTTTGTACATTCTTTCTAATACAGAATATGAAAAAGTAATAGAGCTGCATATTTGCTGCCACAGTGGAGCAGGGAGAACAAATTCACTTGATGCAAACCAAAAGCTGATGGAGTCAGGTAGGAAGAAAAAGGTACTGGGAAAAGGTTTTAACTGAGCACAGAAGTGACACTGCCACCCTGCCTGGGACCAAGGGACACATCTGAATCCAGAAACAGCTGAAAAGTGTTTGCCATTATAGAAAAGGGAATTATCTTCTTCCATTGCTACAAATGTATTTTTATCATGTAAACTACATAAAATAATGGCAATAATAAAAAGGTTAACCTATTAAAACAGGTCTGCTCATGAAGTTGGGCTACTGTGGAGACAGTAGTGACTCCACAATCTATGTATACATTCCATAATTTCAGGACAAGTGGATGCTTTTTTAACCAGAACTGTGGGCTGTAAAAGTGACAATGATGTTTCCAGGTTCTGCTTTTTATCACAGCAACACATCAGGATGAATTGGGTTTTCTTAGCTGCTTTATTTAAAGAAGCTAAGGCAAATATTTGCTGTTTCTTCTTATTATGTCATAGTCATAAATATGTGATTTTGATTGGGAGGTCAAAATCACAATAGCAGCTATTTGGTTTGATTGAGAAAACAGACTGCTTGGATGTTTTTCTGTTTCCATATCACACAAACTGCTACATCTTGAAGCCCAGTTCCAGTGAAATTATTTTTCTTTTTAAGTTGGAGGCATCAGATTTTGGAGGTTTGTTAAGTCTTGGTGTCTTGCTACATATGTATAGAACAAGGAGTGGGAAGGAGGAGACTGGCTGTCACTTTGTTCTACTGTCTGATGAGGTGGCTTTTACTCCCAAGTGAATATAAATTGATGAATTTTTGCATGCAAATAGGAGTTAGTGAGGGCTATGCCGACTTGAGACAATGTTACAGAAAGCTGAGAGGTATCTGCTTACACACATCACCTCAGAGCTGGATTTTCTTGAGCATGAGCTAAAAAATTGAATCTAAGGGACTGTTTATTCAACCAAAGTATTAACTTTGTTGGCAAGCTTTGCTAGGCTTCTGCTCTCGGGGGA